>NC_030816.1:11355085-11999678 GCF_001704415.2 Capra hircus
AGGGACGGGGGAGCCTGGTGGGCTGCTGTCTATGGGGTCGCACAGAGTCGGACACGACTGAAGCGACTTAGCAGCAGCAGCAGCAAGCTGAGGGCAGTGGCAAGTGGAAGCTGGGGGCGTGGCACCCAATGAAGTCTGGGGAAGCACTGAGGACCGTTATGGCTTAGGGCTGGTGTGGTGTCTTTAGAACGACAATGCAGTACTTTGTAGTAAGACTGAAGCTTTGTCTTGCAAATTAGAATGTATAGGGAATTTCACTTTTAATTATTTTCCTCTCCTTTAGCAGTATGTGTCTTTCCAAGCTTTAAGAAACAACTTAGCAATGAATTTGTTATCTCAATTCACTTTTAACTTAATATGTGAGTGTTGTACAGCGTTTCAAGTAACACAGGGAAAAGCAAGACAATATGCTACTTTTCTTTAAGGGTCTAAAATAATCTTACACAGGGTTAGCTCTCCACTTGAAATGCTACTCAAAGGTATATTTTATTTTTTTCAACCCTTTGAAGCACTGCTTAAATAGTACTTAGTTACGTTAGTTCAGTAGTGATTATTATAAAGAATTTTCCTTCAGAACTTAAATCACTCTGATTCTTTGTAAAGTTAGACTTCTGTATTTTCAAATTTTCTTGTTTTTTGGTATCAAAACTTATAAAGTTATATAACTACAAAGGCAATAATGTTTTCTTATCATTTTTACAAGCTGGAAAACATTAATATTTACAACAGATGCCAGGGATGGTAGAGCAATTATCGCAAAATAATATAAAGCTTTAACTTCTTCATATCTGGAGATGATACATTTTAAGAGAATATATAACTTATACACATGGAAATACTAAATCTAATTGGGTAGCCCTATTGGTCCCTCAAAGCACTGTTGCTGTTAGCTTTATAATACGGATGGCAGAATCTATCTTTTGATTATTTATTCATTTAAATGATGAGTCATAAGTGGATGGTGCTATTGTCTGAACGTGTCCCCTTCCAATTTCATGTCTTGAGATCTTAATGCTTGTTGTAATGGTATTAGGAGATAGGGTTATTACGTCATGTGGATGTAGCCCTCATGATTGGAATTAGTGCCCTTGTAAAAGAGGCTCCAGAGAGATCCTTGGCCTGTTCTACCACAAGAGGTCCCAACAAGAAGGTGCCATCTATTAACCAGAAAGTGGGCACTCAAAGGTGAGGTGAAAGTCATTAAGTCATGTCCGACTCTTTGCAACCCCATGGACTATACATGCAGTCCCTGGAATTCTCCAGGCCAGAATACTGGAATGGGTAGCCGTTCCCTTCTCCAAGTGATCTTCCCAATCCAGGGGTTGAACACAGGTCTTCACCATTGCAGCAGGTTCTTTACTAGCTGAGCCACCAGGGAAGCCCAAGAATACTGGAGTGGGTAGCCTATCCCTTCTCCAGAGGATCTTTCTGACCCAGGAATCGAATTGGGGTTTTCTGCATTGTAGGCAGATTCTTTACCAGCTGAGCTACCAGGAAAGCCTTAAGTGGGCTCTAACTAGATACCAAATCTTCTGGTGCTTTCATCTTGAGTTTCTAAACTCCAGAACTGTTATTTACAAGCTACCAGACTTAGTTATTTTGTTATGGCAGTCCAAATGGACTAAGGCAGATAGGAAATACATCTACTGATTAGTTTTGTAGAACTGTCCCACAGGTGACTATATCAAACCTGAAACAGCTGATGCTTTTCTACAGTCATTTCTCTTTAAACTTATTATTCCTTGTTAATTTAATTGCTTAAAAATTATCTAGTTGGCTGGTTGTTTTGAGGGGTGGAAAGGGTTGAGGCAATAAAATTGATATTGGCCCTGAATTTCATGTTGCTTCAGCCTAGAACAATGGCTATGACCAAACAATTTATTTTGAAGATGTGGAAAGGATAATTTTCATAATAAATTTGAAAAATCTGGAGACATGGAATAGCACATTCTAACGATCTCTTCCTTTCTATAAATAGTAGCATTTTGGATTTGGTTGGATCATATGGGATTCCAATTAAGCTGTATTCTCTTGACCCTTTCTTTCACATGTTGCATATTAAGCTATGCTTTAAATATTCCACAGTCAACAAGTGGAAATATTGGTTTACCACAATAATTCATTTCCCCTCTCCCACCCTGAAAATGTCAACATTTAAAGGAGACTAGGATGGCAATCAAGAAAGTTAGGATTTACTTGCATGAAAATGATTCACTTTTCTAAACTGACTCTGCTTGTCTATGTCTTTTTTGGAATCATAAACTATTCTCACTGCTGGTTTGGATAAAACTATAATCTATTTTCCTGTAGTGTATGGTGTGTTCTTGTTATGAGTCATAATCATTTTTTTCTATGGGAAAAAGATGAGTAGGGGCAAACTTCGTGATAAATAGGATCTGTTTCTAAACAGTTATCACATAAAGACAATCCCTAGGATGTTAAATACCAAGTGTTTTTATTTTTGTTTTTTCTAGTTTTTATTTTTATTTTTGTACTGTGTCTTTTTGACTCATGGCATGCAGGATCTTCCCCAACTGGGGATCCAATCCAAGCCCCTTGCAGTGGAAGCATGAAATCATAACCCCACTGGGCTGCCAGGGAATTCTTAGTTTCCTTTTGTTTTTATTTTATTAAACTACTGCTTTAAGAAGTGTAAAATAATGTCTTTCCTTAGTTTTACATTGAGCAGAGGAACTTATTAAACTATGTCTTCTCCAACTTATTCCAAGATTAATTTTTAAATCATTAGGTCATTTTTTCCCCTTCTCAAACTAGCCAACCAAAAAAAACAAACAATCAAGTGAAGTATAGTACCAAAGCAAGGGGAGAGGCCACAGTCCAGGATGACTGACATTGCCATCAGGAAGAGCCCAGTGCCCCATGCCCTAAGGCTAGGAATGTGGCTTTCTTTTTTTTTTTTTTTTGATAACATTCTTGGGCTGATAGCTCAGCTGGTAAAGAATCTACCTGCAATGCAAGGAACCCTGGTTTGACTCCTGGGTCAGGAAGATTTGCTGGGGAAGGGATAGACTACCCACTCCAGTATTCTGGCCTGGAGAATTCCATGGACTATATAGTTCATGGGGTCAGACACGACTGAGCAACTTTCACTTTCACTTGGGGAGAAGCAGTGAGGTAGTACATAGCTGTCTGTGAGTAGAGTTAAGGGCCCCCATTCTTCTGGAATCATACATTTTCTTCTATTTTCTTTTTTTCAAACCTTGAGGCTGTCATGGCCAGATGGTTGAGTGAGCTGTTGAAGAACCTTCTGCCTCTTGGGAGGTTGGAACTCGGCAAGAGTGTGGATGATCCAGGGACAGAGAGCGCACAGGGTAGCACCAATGCACTCAAAAACGTCTCCAGTGCAAAATTAAGATTTAGTGGGAACTCATGTTACTGTGTCTAGGCACCACAAATTTGACAAAATGAAGTGGTGTCCCCTTCCCCATTTTTGATGGAGCTCCAATGACAGCAGCTATAAGGAAACCAGAGTGAAATTGAAAGTTGCTCAGTAGTGTCTGACTCTCTGTGACTCCATGGACTGCAGCCCATCAGGCTCCTCTTTTCATCGGGTATTTCTGGGGAAGGATACTGGGGTGGTTTGCCATTTCCTTCTTCAGGGGATCTTCCCCACCCAGGGATCCAACTGGGGTCTCCTGCACGGCAGGCATTTTTTACCGACTGTGCTACCAGGGAAGCCCCAACAGAAAAATAAGCCAGAAGGAAGGCTGCGTGCTGCATTCTCAAATATGGGGTCTGTCAACTCAGGAATGAGTGCTTTTATTAATCCCTTCTTGGGAAGTACATGGATAATTTCCTCTAAAAATAGTCTCGAGTGTCTCAACAGTGTGAGGAGTGGAGAAAGGCAATCTGTTGCTTTAGCTAGTGACTGGCTAGCAACAATAGTAGCTTGTATATTTACTGTGCTTTGTAATTTCAAAGCACTTATTTTATTACAAAAGTAGGCGTCTCTGCAAAAATTTTAATGGGTTGTTAAGTGGGTTGAAAAACTCTATCTCTTGCTTCAAATCTACTTGTGATATGGAAACTTGATAGGGATAGCTAAAATAGTAACTGATGTTAATGGTACAAAAACCTTTCCAATAAGAATGTGCTAATTTTCTATTTTTAAAAGTAAAACTTAGTCTTTAATAGATTATTCAATATTTTTGATTGCTCAATATCATTTTGAACAATATTTTTCATTGCACAGACTGTAGATATAGAAGTATAAGGTATTTTTCAAACTATTTATGGCCATTAAATTCAGTCTTCTGCAATTATCATGTTGCCAGTTTTCCAGCTAATAAAATATTCTTACTGGTTGAGATTCTCTTACAAGTGTATTTTCACGACTATGGGGAATTCCCTGGTGGTCCAGTGTCTAAGACTCTGTGCTCTCAGTTCAGGGGACCTAGGTTTGATCCCTGGGCAGGTGACCAGATCCTACATGCAGCAGACTTGGTGCAGCCAAATAAATAAATAGTGACTATGAATAAAGCTATGGTCACTCTATTTGCCTCCATCTTTACTTCCCTCCATTCATTTCTTCTTTCTTTTCTTCATTTCTTAAAACCTACTTATATGATGGATATGCTGCTCTTTGAATTACTGGAGAGACAGGATGGGCAAGAAAAGACGTGTGGCAACTGAAACAGCGATACTGAATGTCTGAAGTAGCTAGGGGAAAGTGAGGACTCATCTGAAGGAAGCTGTTCTGGCATTTCCAATAGTGAGAAAGATCTGCTGATGCTTATTCTCATGTCATTTTAACTCTTGACAAGGACTCAAGGGAAAGATAATAGAATTGGCCAATATCCTGCTTACACCGAGAGAGAACTGGATTGAGAGTCATTACACAGTAATAAAGAACGGCTATAGCAATCCAGGACTTTCCCAAGGAGCCATACTTGCCATTCCTTTTGTATATGAATGCTGGTCTTCTTCTGAGGGCAAATAATTCTCATTTTTCCATTTCCCTCTGAGCACACTTGAATCCTCCCATCAAATCTTCTACTAGCCAGCCCATAGACTCTTTGGAGCCCCCATCCCACCCCCGCCCCCAACACACACACCTACAAATAGTCACATTTGAGTTCAGATTCAGAGTTGAGTCTTATCCTGGGCTAAGGCTTCTGTGATTTGACTTCTCTGCTTCTTCTTTATGAGCTACTAGTTCAGATTACAAGAAAATACTCTTATAATATGTTTATGGACTTCTTTGGAACTAAGAATAAACATGATTTTTTTTTTTTTTTGGTCACACTGTACAGCACGTGCAACTTCCCTGATTAGGGATCGAACACATGCCCTCAGCAGTGGAAGCATGGAGTCTTAACCACTGTATCACCAGGGAATTCCAAAGAGTTATGAGGCATGGGAAGGAGCAAGAGCAGAGCTGAAGTGACTTCCAGGCTTATTGATTACTGCTTCTGTGACTTTGGGTGCTTCTCTGTGCTCTAGTTTCCTCCTTTTAACAACAAATATATCAATAACCTGCTCACTGTGCTTTGGAGATAATTACATAATATAATTCAGTCAAAGGATAACTGGTTAGCATGAAGAAGGTACAGACAATTTGGGGGTTTTGTTTCTTTTTTCTAATAAATCAAGAGGTAAGAATATAATAAAAATGATCACACATCTACTAAGTTAGTGGCTTGAGAACAACCTGGAGGGGTTGGTCACTAGGTTGGTAACAACCTAGTTGGGGAGGGAGGTGAGAGGGATGTTCAAATGGGAGGGGACATGGGGAAACCTATGGCTGATTCATGTTGATGTTTGGTGAAAGCCAACACAATACTGTTAAGCAATTATACTTCAATTAAAAATAAATAGGTTAAAAAAGCAGGTGAAATGTTATTATTTGCAACAGAAAAAGTCTCAGTTGATCCTACTGCCATCTTTAGGTAATCTTATTCTTCAGTGGAGGATGAATTTATATTGGCTTCCAGACTAACTCTGTGTTATAAGAAGTAACATATCAGCTTAAGAAAGAGGCCTTGTCTCCCACTAATTTGCCCAGAAATAGTTGCAGCTGGACTGAGATAGAGTCTAGTCAGTTCCTCAGCGTCTTTATGCTCATTTATTTTAAAAAATGCATAATTTCAAGAATATGTGATTTCTTAATTTTAACAAATCCAAGACAACACCTGTGTTTACATTTTGGTTACTAATATTCATTTCATTTCCACTGAATCCTACAGATATACTTATTCCTGGAAATTATTACATTAATTTCCAGGAATAAGTAATTCCTTGATGCAATAATTTCAAGGAATTACTTATTCCTGAAAGTTAATGTAACAATTTCAAGGAATTACTTATTATGTAATATGAAATAATGTATTTATTATGTAATAATGTACTTTATTATTTATTATGGGTTCGATTATTATGAAATAATGTACTTATTATGTAATAATTTCAAGGAATAAGAAATTAATGTAATAATTTCAAGGACTAAGCACACTTATATGGATAATATCACATATTAATCAGGACAAAAATGGACTTATATGTGTGGCTTGTGGGATTAGTTATTTTTCTTGATATTTATTATGTACAGAATAATTATTATATTGAGTGGTGAAACTTCTAATTCTCATCTAAGAGCCTGTACATTTCCACTTTTTGGAAAAGCAAAGTTGGGGAACCCAGAAGGACACTGTCACTAATGAGGGGTTATTAAGGACATCACCTTGAACTAACACAAAGGACAAGGCTTCCCTGCCAATGGTTATCTCCAGACCATCTCTTTCATGCAACACATAAGAAATGAGGATGCAGAGCAGTTAAGTAGTTTGCCAGTCGTTAAGTAGTGCCAGCTATCTATGACTGGATAGAAAAAAGACCTCCTTTCTCTCATAAAGTAGAATTTGGAGACCAGAACAGGCGTGTGGATCAAACACAGATTTACTGCAGATTGCTGCATTCCCTTCATTTTCTTTGTATCTAGACTTTACCAGCCATCTGTCACCATTAACAGTTTACCAGATCTTAGAGACAGAATCAGAGCAGAAAGTTAATGCCTTCAGTGACTAATACAGGAATTTTATCAGAAGTCAAGCAGGAGATTTTCCCAAAGTTGAGTAGGCTGCTAGTTTGAAGATGATAATGATTTCACGTGCTTTAAAATCTAATTACGTGTGGATTAAGAACTGCAGTTAAAGTTGTTTTCTTTGTCTTCACTTCTATTTCACCCAATGAAAGTGAAAGTGAGGTCACTCAGTCGTGTCCGACTCTGCGACCCCGTGGACTGTAGCCCACCAGGCTCCGCTGTCCATGAGGCTCCGCTGTCCATGGGATTCTCCAGGCAAGAATACTAGAGTGGGTTGCCATTTCCTTCTCCAGGGGATCTTCCCAACCCAGGGATCGAACCCAGGTCTCCTGCATTGCAGGCAGATGCTTTAACCTCTGAGCCACCAGGGAAGCCCATTTCACCCAATATGTAACTATAATGCTGGTTTTCATTTTTTTTTCCTTTGTAATAATTCTACTTGTAATTATGCGCTGCATCAGAGATTTAGATTATCTCCCATTGTCTGGGGGCCACAGAGTAAAAGTCTGGAGTCAAAACACCTGGGAAGACATGATAATCATTTGCCACAGTTGTTGTGTCCTGGTTTATTTCACCTTTTCTCAGCATTGCATATGCAGGTGTAGACCTTCTCAGTCATTGCTTGTTGAAAGGATGAAGACAATGGTAAACACAGAGAGTACACAAAAATCATTTGGCCATATAGGCTTGACTAGATAAGATTGAGGACAAAGATGGTGATAGAAACCACCTCTAAGGTCTAGAAGATGGGACTATACTTCCACCTAACACAACTCTGTAAGGAAAATGTTTGTTTCTCCTTGGTGACATAAATTTTGTAGTTGAAGATTGGATTATTTTTATACATAACACATTTCACGTGGACCAGAAAAGAAAATACAGAATAAGAAGCAGGAACACATCACTCAGAAATTTTATATCTTGGAAGAGGAAAAGAGAATTAAGGCAAACGGCCCACATGAAGAGTATAGTTTGTGGAGAAAGAATGACCAGAAATTGGCAGCTAGAAACCAGACTCATTGCCAGCTCTTCAGAAAGCAGTGCTCTTTAGAGGGCTAGGAAGACTGGTGAACGGGTAGCTGTGTGTCCTTCCATTGCGACAGGAAGGTTATGGTGGGTCATGAGAGTCTGTGGCACCTGTCTCCTCTTGCCCCAGGCTGGCTGTGGCCTCTCTGAAATACTGGTGAAGCCTCCAGATAGGGTGACATCAGTTCCCCAAAGAGATCCAGAGACTGAAAAACATGCAGAAGAAAAGGCCAAATGTTCAAGACGCCGGAGGAACCGACATATAAGAAAAGATACAAATTTCGAAGCAAAAAAGGGGGAGTAATGAAATCATTTAGGGAGGCCCCTGTAGCTATAACTAGAATTTTTTTAATCACAATAAGAAAAATGGGATAAATATCTTCTAATACTTTATAAGTAAATTTCCATCAGCTCAGATAAGGCTGGACTCCAAAAGCAAACACCGAGAAATGTAATATGTTCTGAATTCCATAGGATACACAATCCTCTTTCTTATTTCAGGAATCTCTCAGAGTAACAACTTTTTAATAAAACAAACAATAAAATGAACAAAACTTTAAAAACTATCAACAAATATATTTATTGTGGTGGCTTTCCCCCCTATTAGATACACTTTGTTAGAAAGTAGTATCCCTTTTAGTTCCATGTGGACAATTAAGCAGGTAATAAGATTGTTTTTCCCCCTCCCAGTTGAGAGAGAAAGAAAACACATGACTTTGCAAACATGTTATATTTTCCTTGCTCTAGTTTTTGTTTTCTATGAAATCAGAATTTTCTTCTAATAAGTATGATTTTGTTTTTGGAAGTAAGTTACAGGTACATGTTTACAGACATATAACCCAAGGGGTAGCAGAGGCTGAACCACACAGTGCGGACATAGACTGGAGACCTGTTCCAGGTAATCACAACCCTTCACAGTTTTGTAAAGCACAAAAATCATCTCCAGCTCTATGGTTTAGTCCACATTTTGCCTTCCTCCAAGCCCATACAGTATATCAATTCTGAAAATATGTGCACTCTCATGCTTCTTGCAGAAGGACAAATGAGGGCAAGAGAACCAAGCTTAAAACAATTGTTTCCATGGTGATAATTCCTATGATTCCAAATGCCAGGCCCTAATATCTGAGCACTCCCTAGATTTCCTGGACAAAACAACACTGTCCTTTGAAAGGTGTTTCTCTCCTCTGATCTCTGGTTTCTTTTGAAGGGACACAGCATCTTTCAGTTTGCAGAGCTGTCATTTGCTTCTTTAAGCAATAGCTTGAAAACATGACTTTACAGGGAGAAGATGGTGCTTCTCAAGCTGTTATCATTAGGTTGTTACAGCTTCTAGCCTATTGATGATTATGTACAAAATTCCTTGTCTCTTAAAAATGCACAGAAGCACGTAAGATAACCATTCAAAAGCATCCCTTCTTTGGACTTTTGGCTCTTTGTTGTTAACTATGCTTGTATGAAGAATATAGCGACTATCTGGAATGTTGTTTAGACTGAGCAGTAACTGACACGTTGTCCATTTGTGGTCCTAACGGCTAGAGCACCTGTCCTGGGCATCTGGTGGAGATAGCAGCATTACGAGTTTACGACAATCTCACGGGACCCTCTAGTGTACAGTGCTGACGGATACCGATTTCTGTTGTTTATCTTGGACCTTTCGTTTCTTCTGCTGCTGTTTGTTTTCTCGTTGCTCTGGAGTTTCCCTGCTGGGCTCCAGACCTTTGTTATCAGGTATTGCATCTTTACTTTCTTCTTTATTAGGTTTTTTTCTCTTTCTCTCCCTTCCTTTTCTTCCTGAAATGAAAGGAGACACCTGTTAAAAAGCATTTAGTCATGTTCAGTTTCATTTTTCAAAGTTTTTAAAGACAAGTTGAATTTCTCTTAGGTTGCATACCACGCCCATAGATACGAAATTATCCCCTATTTAAATCATTCATCCAGTTAGTTTTATGAAGGCTGTTGTACTATACTTTAAGCAGTGCAAACATGAAACACATGCACATATGATGACATAATTAATACTTGATAGTTCTGAATTCCAGAAGGTTCTATTGCTGTCAGTTTGGTATGAGTATAATTTTACGTGATAGCTATTGGTGGATAATTAATATAAATTTTTGAATAGATTTCTGGTGGCTCAGATGGGACAGAATCTGCATGCAATGCAGAAGACCCAGGTTCTATCCCTAGGTCAGGAAGATCCCCTGGAGAAGGGAATGGCAACCCACTCCAGTATTCTTGCCTGGAGAATTCCATGGATAGAAGAGCATGGCAGGCTACACTCTATGGGGTTGTAAAGAGTCAGACAAAATTGAGAGATTAATACCTTCTTTCAAGAAACTTACTAATGTGTATATGTTATCTGACTCCTATAAGAGGTTCTATTTTGTTTTCAAAATTTTCCAAGTAGCAGTTACCTATTTGCATTCTGTCCCAAAGAAAGGCAATGTCAAAGAGGTTAAAACTACTGCACAGTTGCACTCATCTCACACGCTAGCGAAGTAATGTTCAAAATTCTCCAAGCCATGCTTCAACAGTACGTGAACCATGAACTTCCAGATGTTCAAGCTGGATTTAGAAAGGGCACAGATCAAATTGCCAGCATCCGTTGGATCATTGAAAAAGCAAGAAAGTTCCAGGAAAAACATCTACTTTTGCTTTATTGACTACGCCAAAGCCTTTGACTGTGTAGATCACAACAAATCGTGGAAAATTCTTCAAGAGATGGGAATACCAGACCACCTGACCTGCCTCCTGAGAAATCTGTATCCAAGTCAAGAAGCAACAGTTAAAACCAGACATGGAACAACAGACTGGTTCCAAATTGGGAAAGGAGTGCGTCAAAGCTGTATATTGTCACCCTGTTTATTGAACTCATATGCAGAGTACATCATGAGAAATGCTGGGCTGGATGAAGCACAAGCTGGAGTCAAGATTGCCAGGAGAAATATCAATAACCTCAGATATGCAGATGACACCACCCTTATGGCAGAAAGTGAAGAACTAAAGAGCCTCTTGGTGAAAGTGAAAAAGAAGAGTGAAAAAGTTGGCTTAAAACTCAACATTCAGAAAACTAAGATGATGACATCTAGTCCCATCACTTCATGGCAGATAGATGGGGAAACAATGGAAACAGAGAGAGACTTTATTTTGGGGGGCTCCAAAATCACTGCAGATGCTGAGTGCAGCCACGAACTTAAAAGACGCTTGCTCCTTGGAAGAAAAGTTATGACCAACCTAGACAGCATATTAAAAAGCAGAGACATTTCTTGCCAACAAAGGTCCATCTAGTCAAAGCTATGGTTTTTCCAGTAGTCATGTATGGATGTGAGAGTTGGACTATAAAGAAATGTTTGACTATGACTATGACTTAATAACCCTATGGTATTAGCCATGAGGGCAGGAACTTTCTCTCTCTCAACCAAATGAGTAGATGTTTATTGAAGTATACTGGATTCCATGAGAATCTTGACCTTGAACAGGGTTTGAAGCACAGATTTATTCAGATACACAGTGTGAAACATTTTAAAAAGTGGAATCAATACAACTTTAAAGGTTTTGATGCAGGAAGCATAGTGAAAGAAAGACTGGGGCCAGGACGAAGAAATGAATTTCATTCTATTGGCCTTGGGTAACTGTCGGCAGTTTTAGGAGAGAGTAATTCCATCAGTGGGCTTCCCAGGTGGTGTTAGTGGTAAAGAACCCACCTGCCAATGCAGGAGACATAAGAGAAGCAGGTTTGATCTCTGGGTCAGAATGATCCCCTGAGGATGGCATGGCAACCCACTCCAGTATTCTTGCCTGGAGAACCCCATGGACAGAGGAGCCTGTCAGGCTATGGTCCACAGGGTCACAAAGAGTCAGACAAGACTGAAATGACTTAGCATGCAATTTGATCAAAGTGCATGAGTCTGGCACCACATTAGATGAATTGTTTTTAAATTTCAAATTAGTATATTAGCTATATTTTATTATTATGTTAACATTTTACACATACAACCTACATTGTAAAGTAATTTTGGGGGCATGGTTTAGCAATCTCCATTAACACACATATCCCAGCGAAAAATTACTGATTCAAATCGATACAGTAAGTGAAAACTAAGAACCAAGTATACCTGGGTGTGGAAGAAATTCTGATTGGGTGTATCCCTACATACTGAGTCATGCAGAATCTGAAATTAGTTTCAGTCTACAAAAAGTCATTTTGAACAAAAGTATTTTCGAGAAATTATTTGCATGGGAGAACCAAAATATTTTCACATCCTGAAATAGGCTGCAAATATTGAATTCAGTGGTTTGGCTTTCCTTTTCTTGAGCTCTGGTTATGGAATTCTAGGAACCAACATTATTAATACTGTATATGTATGCTCAGCCAACACAGTCTCCTTCGATTTTATGCCACAGCTAGCTTTGTCTGAGACTATATTTATAAAGTCTTCCAGTTATGTTGTGAAAACTTGCCTGTTGGGCTCAACATAAAAATCTCCAAAGTTTGGACTTTAAAAGGAGAGTAAACAAAAATAAGAATTCAGACCACGTAAATCAAATATCATGCAAATTATTTGGGATATGTAGAGAACAAAAAATATTAGAGTTGACTATTACGTCTAGGGCTGACTAGTCGTATAAAGATTCATGAATTTCACCATTCTTTTCACTTAAGAGACTATTGCTGGATTGATAAGATTTCTATAGAAGAAATTCAGGGTGTTTTCCTTTTTTTCATGTTGGCTTTACACATTTTCAGTGCTGATATGAACTTGGTAACTAAGAGAAAACTGAAAAGCTAATTTATTGTCTTGCATGTGTACTATAATTTTCATAAATCTGTACAAACTGAAAGAGAGAGATGCTGGTTTTTGTGGTATGTGGTTGATTTTCCAAAGAACATGGCTGAAAAGGTTAGATTACATAATATTTCCATTTGAAGAGCATTTTGGAAGTGTTCAAGTTCATCTCTAAAAATATCATCAGTGAAAATCATTCCAAAGTTCCATAAAAACTACTGACCCTAAACAAAATGTTATTTTTATGGAAATCATCCAAAAGTTCAGTGTTTGACATTGTTCTCTTGATGATGGTCCAACATTTTACAGCTGTGATCCCAACCATAAAAAATATATAGTTTCTTTCTTGGTCATGGATTGATTTATATGTTTGCTAGCTACATGTGACAACATATTCAACTTACAGTGCATTTCTGCTTATTAGAAAACTGATATGATTGTTTCTTAACACAGGCAGAAACATTCTTGGAAGTGGCTTGAAACCAGTATTAGAGTTTTATTATCCAAGGAATAACTATTTAGTCTGGGTGGTGAGTGAAAGGGGAGGCTCTACTAAAGTAACAGGAAACTAGCATGTTGTACGTTGTTGTTGCCTAACAGAGGGCTCTTGCACAATAGAAAAATGAGATTATTATTTTTTACAGGCCATGTGTTAGTGGTTGGAAATGCTAACTATCCTTTTGCATAAGTAATATGTTTTCCTCTTGTCCAAGAAATAAAAATGCAGAAGAGTGTCTCTAGTCCATTAAAAATCACATGCAATTTGGGAAACCCTGTCAGGTTTTCATTAAAGCGGATTTCTTTTTCTATGCTGCTGACTTTTCATTGATGTGGGCAGGAGTTATTTTATACATTTTTTGGTGATTTTGCAAACTATGCATTCCAGCTATCAGAGTCTTACATATACATTTGTGCTTTGTCATTCACTGATTATGTGTGTGCATGCACCCACGTGCACCAGAATTGGGTTGTAGAGTGCTCCAATGATTAAAAGAATCTTCATCATGCTTCCATGTCCCAGCTATGAGGGCGGGGTTTGGATAGAAACCATCAAAAAGAAATTAGTCCTAGCAAAGAAGTGTAACGTTTAAGAACATTAAACACTACATTAGTCAGAAAAACATGGTGTTCAAATTCTAGATCTGCCACCAGCTAGTTGTGTGACTTTTGATAAGTTGGTATCTCTTGGGATTAATTGTCTGATATTTAGAATGGGGATAATCATTACCACTTGCTGAACTTTTTAAGGGTGCTTGTAAAGCACTTAGCATAGTACATGGTACATACTAATCATGGGAGAAATGAAGGCTACTGTTATTAACTCATTACACAAACAGTAATTAAGCCTCTATCCCTGCCAAGGAGTGTGTTAAAACCGGGAGATACAAGTGAGATATGGAGACAGATACAATAAATAAAGCCGCACACTAATGCACAAATAGTAGCGTGCACAAGATCTATTGGTTGCAGAACAAGGAAAGCATTGAACTCTGCCAATGGAGACCGAAAAAGACTCCCCGGACGGGGTGATGTTTAAGCTGAGCTTTAAAGAATTAATGAGAGTCCGCCAGGCTGATGAGGGAAAAAGGGCACAGCAGGCAGTGAACAATATGTCAATGGCATGAAGGCATGCAAGGACATGGTGAATCTGGGGAACTGAAGTAGACTTCCTTGGTTTGATCAGAGCCTATATATAGTGCATTACCCAGAGAAGCTGGAACGACAGACAGGACTCGATTGCCATTTTGGGAGTTTGTTCTGAGGACCAGTGGTACTGAAAACTGGAGAAGGGCAAGTGTCAGAATCTGAGAGCAAAGCAGAATTTGGGTGTTTCTGTGACTAGTTTAGAAAAGGCGATTTTCTATTTCAGAAACTTCTAAAAGTAATAAGAATCCATAAAGTGAGTATGGTGATGACTGGTATCATCACCATACCATTTGAGCCTTGACTTTGAAGAGTAGCTAAAATTTAGCCTAGATCTCTGTGAAGACCATATAGCCACATATTATTCAATGTTTGTTGCAAATCATAATTCAGTAGGCCAGTGACATTTTTGAGATTCTGAAGTTATTTTCTATAAATACAATACTGGAATGGGTTTCCATGCCCTCCTCCAGGAGATCTGCCCAACCCAAGGATCGAACCCCAGGTCTCCTGCATTGCAGGTGGATTCTTTACCGTCTGAGACACCAGGGAAGTCCATGAATACAATAGCGTATTGTCACTTATGTAAAGATCTCCTAGGGCCTTCTGCAAACCGGGTTTCCAAGCACAGATGACTTTGAAAAATAGATTCCTAGTGCCACTCCTGGAGATTATGAGTCAGTAGTTTTATGATGTGCCCAGGAATTAACAACATGTTCATTCCCAGTTGATTCTTCTGTGCAGCTACATTTAAGAACCATAACTAGAGATCAAAAGAAGTCCAATGTTCTCAAACATGTGCTTTCAAAAAGTTTATTTCATGTCACAGCATTGATAATTTAATTTCTTATACTTTCCCATGGATATCCGGTATGTTTTTTTGACTTACTGTAGCTATTGATTTTTAAGTCAAGTTTTCTAATTAGGTACATTTGGAACAGGCACCTATATACAAGATAAAAATTAGTTGCAGATTGTCTTTTTAAAATATGTTTAAAAAGAAGTATGAACTGAAAAGTAAATACATTAAAAAAGAACAAAATAAGTGGTCTTGAATAGTATTTCCTAAATTGTGTATTACATACTTTAAGTTCCAAGTAAAAATAAAAACCACAGAAAATGCTGTTATATTTTTAAATGTAATAGGGTTATTAATGAAAGAATCGTTCTCGTTAGAATCACGAATAGAATTTGTTTATTGAGAATTACTCAAATTAGGAATATCAGTTCACAATTTTCAGGGTGTTTAGAAATATCTGTGTATAGATCGTCATAAAAGCTGCTTCTTGGTGAATTTCTTGCAAGGTACCACTAAGGGGAGCTATTGAGCTTTAAGTAGCTCAACTTCCAAGACTAAGTTTTCTCAGAAAGCTAAAAATGTATCCCACACTCTATGAACTGAGGACTAAATATCACAGAATCTACGATCAAGCCAGTTAAATGAGTATCTCATCAAAAGTACGAAATTCATTGTTAGGTAGTTCTCTTAATTTGGTATGGAAGGAAATTCATTTGAGAAGCCAAGACTTGATACTTTTAAAAGAGCGCAAATGATGTGAAAAAGGAGTTAATCTGATGATTTTTGGACCTAGAGTTGAACCTGAATTTCATATATAGAGGATGAAAATTCTAATTTTTTCCTTTTTTGTGAAGACATCACTGAAGAAATTTCGCAAAGGAGGGGAAATTGCTACAGTATGACTTCTTCAGCAAATATGATCTATTGTGTAAATACATATTTAAAGGTCTTTAAATTGTGGGCTATATAAACACAGGACAGCTTGACCTAGTGGTGCAGAACAGAGCTGAAAGTCAGCAAGGCTAAATTCTTTCTCAGCTATATTTTTACCAAGTAGAACTGACTTGAGAAATGCATTAAAACCTTTTGGATTTTTGTTGTTTAACAGAACAGAAATACTTATTTCCTTTCTATTATTTTAACCTAGGAATTTATTTCAAATACAGTGCAAATATGGTATAATGGATACTTAAAATAGGCAGATGATGTCTCCAAATGGAAATTTAAGCTACTTGTTTTATCTACTCTGTATAGTTGATCCTTGAACAACACAGGTTTGAACTGCACAAATTGACTTATACATGGATATTTTTCAACAATAATACTACAGTACTACAGCTTCTGGTTGGTTAAATCCCCAGATGCAGGGGAACCACAGATATGGAGGGTGACTATAAATTATACTTGGATTAACCCTCTGGAGTTGTATAATGGTCAACCATTGTTTAACACATGAATTAGTTCAATTGTATTTCCATTTAATTTCCAAGATGCTTCTGAGTAATTATTTACAGAAAAATAATTTGATGTATCATTACATACTCTGCTAAATGCTGTAATTTGAGAAATTATCTTGAGCCCATTTTTTGCAAAGATATTAAGACTGAAACAACATTTTGGCTACCAAATGAAAAGGGTTAATATAAGAGGTGTTCATCCATTGTTAATGGAAGAAAATGAAGAGAAACTAGAGAGCCTCTTGATGAGAGTGAAAGAAGAGAGTGAAAAAAATGGCTTGGAACTCAACATTCAAAAAACTAAGATGATGGCATCCATCATTTTGTGGCAAATAGAAGAGAAAAAGTGGAAGCAGTGACATATTTTTTTTCTTGGGCTCCAAAATCACTGCAGATAGTGACTGCAGTCGTGAAATTGAAAGACATTTGCTCCTTGGAAGGGAATCTAAGATGAACCTAGATAGCATCTTAGAAAGCAGAGACATCACTTTGCCAACGAAGGTCTGTCTGCCACAGCTATGGTTTTTGCAGTAGTCATGTACAGATGTGAGAGTTGGACCATAAAGCTGAGCGCCAAAGAACTGATGCTTTTGAACCATGGTGCTAAAGAAGACTTGAGAGTCCCTTGGACCACAAGGAGATCAAACCAGTCCATCCTAAAGGAAATCAGTCCTGAATATTCATCGGAAGGACTGATGCTGCAATCCTTTGGCCACCTGATGTGAAGAGCTGACTCACTGGAAAAGACCCTGATGCTGGGAAAGATTGAAGGCAAAAGGAGAAGCGGGTGGCAGAGGATGAGATAGATAGCATCAGTAACTCAATGGACATGAATTTGAGCAAACTCTGGGAGATAGAGGAGGGCAGAAGAGCCTGGTGTGCTGCAGTTCATGGGTTCAGAAAGAGTCGGGCATGACGTCATGACTAAACAACAACAACAAATCTATTTATGCCCCATTCTTTTGGGGATTCTGAAACAAGACTGTCCTGACTATAAGGTACTGAGTGTAAATTTTCAGAGGTTAAAGAAGATAAACCCAAGCTTCCTACCATGGCACCCAGCACACTTATCCTCTGTGACCGGGCCCCTGCTTATGCAGTCATCAACTTTGAAGTCCTCATCCTGCTCTTGCCAGTCACCCCTGCACATCACTCACCATAACCCACAATGCTTACAAATCCTACTGATGCATTTCCCTAGAATGCATTCTCTAGTATCCCTGGATCTAACTCAGACTTAAGTGCTTACATGTCACACCTTCAGAAAAATCTTCCCCATTCTTGTAATCTTTTCCTCTGCTGGATTAATTAATTATGTCTCTCCTCTCTTTGCTCCTTAAACTCCCAATTAGTAATCCTATTGTAATAATCAAGATGAAGTTGACTTAGGCTGTCTATTTTTAGAAATACATTTTGCCACTCTTTCTACTTTTTGCCTATCTATTCGCCATGAAGTGATGGGACCGGATGCCATGATCTTCGTTTTTTAAATGTTGAGTTTTAAGCCACCTATTTCACTCTCCTTTTTCACCTTCATCAAGGGGCTCTTTAGTTCCTCTTCACTTTCTGCCGTTAGAGTAGTATCATCTACACGTCTGAAGTTGTTGATATTTCTCCTGGCAATCTTGGTTCCAGCTTGTGATTCATCCAGTCGGCATTTCACACAATACACTCTGCATATAAGTTAAATAAGCAGAGTGACAATATACAGCCTTGATGTACTCCTTTCCCAATTCTGAACCAGTCTGTTGTTCCATGTCTGGTTTTAACTGTTGCTTCTTGACCTGCATATAGGTTTCACAGGAGGCAGGTAAGGTGCTTTGATATTCCCATCTCTTGAAGAATTTTCCACTGTTTGTTGGGATCAACACAGTCAAAGACTTTAGCGTAGTCAATGAAACAGAAGTGGATGTTTTTCTGCAAGTCCCTTGCTTTTTCTAAAAGACCCTGATCCTGGGAAAGACTGAGGGCAGGAGGAGAAGGGGGCAACAGAGGATGGCATCAGTGACTCAATGGACATGAAAACTGTCAAACTCTGGGAGATAGTGAAGGACAGGGAAGCCTGGTATTCTGCAGTCCACAGTGTCTCAAAGAGTTGAACACCAGTGAGCAACTAAACAAAAACAATAACAATTTTTAGAAATAGTAAGAGTAATAATTATAGATGACTACAATTTAATGAACATGTCCAAGTGCCAGCCATACTCCTAAGAGCAAGTACTGTGTCTATAAGTTCTGTTATCACCTCCATGGAGAGATGAGGAAAAACATCTTTTCAGATGAGGAAAAAGATGAGGAAAACCACTGTGCTTCTCTGCCTTCACATTCTATTTTGACAGAGCACAATGTGACATGACATCCTTGTATTCTTATTTTATTTACACTGAAACTGATGAGGACAAAGAAACAAAAAAAGAAAATACAGTGTCCAGGTGTGAGCTAACACAAGAAAACACAGAGGTGCTGTAAAGATGAGAACATACTTCCTTGACCTCTTGAAATTCCAGTTTCCTGAGCACCCAGTTGCTCTTCAGAACCTAAGAGTACTTTGCAGTAGATGCTTTGTGTCAGCACGTTCATTTACACCGTGCGTTACAGGCTTCTGTTTTATTGCTACAAGTCAATTTTCATTATTTGCACCCCTCTCACGATCATTTAGAGGTGACGTATTGTATACATGTAATTTGGAAATCATTTATGTATTTCATCATTCATATGTAACTTAGAAACTTCATTTGACCTTTAAAACTACTATTACACTTTTAACATTCTGATAGAATTCAGCAGAAATTTTTATATTTAGCTACCATTTAATATCAGATAAAGAGGAAGAAAAACTGTATGAATTCAAATTTCAAAATCCCACGGAGGTTTGAAGGCAGTTCTATTATCAATAACTTCATTTCATGGCAGATATCATAAATAGTAATATTAACAACTTTTTAGAATCTATATATTCATAATATCTTAGCATGATGAACTTGCTTTTGCCAAAGCAAGTATGTTTCTTATTGATTGTTGTTAATAGGTCTTCATGGATTTTTTTCTCTCCTTCAGTTGTTTAAGTAGTTTCATTACTCATTGAAGATATAGGGTCTGAAATTTTGAATTCTGGCTCCATGTCCCAACTGAACTTTTCTTATGCCTTTCTCCCAAGGTAACTCCAGTCTATCAAAGTGCTTCTGCTGCCCAGAATACTACCCTGTAGAATTTTTGCACTCAAAAGGGGCATTAACTTAGAGTCCAAAAGGGCCTGTTAAAGATATTGAATAGTGCATATTACGATGCCCTCTTGTTGTAAGTCATCAGTATTAAAAATAGTTTAAAAGTACAAGGAGAAAAAAGAACCCTCAAATGTGTTACTATTTGCAATACACACAATTTACCCACTATAAAAGTAAAGTGTATCCTGTATTTTATTTTACAATCTTTAAACAATATAACAGCATTACAATTTATATTATATAGCTATTTTAAATTTAATATTCTTTTATGTGGGCTGATTTCTTTTGAATCAACTACCCTTGTTTGAAAGTTCATTTGAAATTAGTAATTTCATTGTATTTTTTTTTTTTTTAGTGCAAAATTTCTTAACTTGACTTTGAAATTCTACCCAGCACATTAGGTTAGATTACAAAATTCTTGAAAACTAAATCATGTACAATTTATGTGTCAGAAGTTTCTTGATCTAAGCATGTTTGCATAGTGTGTTTAGAACGAGATCTTGGGTCTTATACAATTTTATCTATTGGATAAGCACGTAAACATTCCGATTTTCATTTGCTGTCAAAGAATGTGTTGGTAAATTTCAGCTTTAAATCAATTAAATTTGGTTCATTACTTCTACCATGAAATTCACGACTAGTTTGTAAAATTACTATTACGGCTCTCCTTAGAAAAAATTGACTCTGGATATGAGTTTTGGATTGTTTAACATACTGTTTGTGAATTTATGAGCATATGTGTATATTGCTTATCTTCAGAAATTTAGATAGTGATGTGGCTAGTACCGTTATTTCAAAACCTGTTGAAGCTTGCCTTGTAGCACTGTCAAGAGTCCTCCCTGAAATTTTCAGTTGAGATCCTTCTTCTGAAAGTACTAATGACTATCTCAGGGATGAAGTGATGTGTCTCTCCTGGTTGCAGCGCTCATTCTCTGCCTTGCTTCCCTCAGGGCCCACCCTCAACTCGTGGTGGCTGCTAGATAGCCTACCACCTCATACAGCAAGGTAGAGAATATATGTGAGTCTATGGAATGTTTTCATCAATTTTTGTTCATATCATCCTTAAAAACAATCGAGTGCAGCCATTTAAATATGAAAAAAACACCCAGTAGAATAGCCTCTTAGAAAACTCCTACCATATACATATTGCCAAACTTGAAGTATGTAAGATAGTATTACAGATAGGATTTCTTGCAAAACTATTTTAGAGCAGAACACACAATTATCACCCAGACTATATTTTGAGTGATTCCTTTAAGAAGTATGAACAATTAATTCTTTAACACTTCATGATACTTAATTAAAATTTTTTTCACTTTTGTGATAAATTAGTTTTCTTAATTTGTGTCAATTAAAATTTTAAACATAACAGTTTTAATAAGTTACTAGTTAACAATAAGTTGAAAATAAGTGTAGAGCGCTTAGAAAATCTGAGCCTTAAAAATGTTTTTTCCTAGTGAATTTTCATTTTCTTGCTCTAAATCTTTCTGAGTTGACAATCATGTTATCTCAGTCCCCACAAAACATGTTAAAGTAACAATTAAAAATGCTTCAATATGTTGACTTACCCAATTCATTTACCTTAGAAGATCAGAAACCTCAGTTATATCAACATTTGATTCTGAAAATTAACACTTGATATTTTAAACTGTTTTACATCCTTGCATATTCCTCTCGAGAGGGAACACAGTGATAGCGCATTTTTGCGTAGAGCTTAGGATAACACTGGTATTTGAATTTTCTTTTTTTTCTTCAGCTAGGTGTGTAGGCTCACAGTTCAGTTTTTCATACTTGAAATACAGGTTCTGAAATCTTTTTATGGTAAATATCCACCAAATGCTTTTTTTTTTTTTTTAAGAGAATCTCTAAGCCAAGAGCACTGTCTTCATCTTTGATGAAATATAACTTTCCAATTAACAGGAAAGTCCTCCACTTCAAAAGGCTGAACAGAATGCTACTTGAAAATTCATTCCAGCTGGTTAAATTAAAGAACTGAAATAAATCCAAAGAAAGAATATTCTCTTGGCATTTATCATTTGATTCTCATTTGGATAAATTTCCATTTGCTCCAAGAACTTGTCTCGTCTCAGAATTTTGTTCTTCTGAGACAAAAAAAGAAGTGTTGATAGGCATGTACTGTACTTCCTCCCTTACCCGGACTGTCTACACGGTTGCACTGACAGTTGGAGATGGCCTCATACTTGGTGACACATTTGCAGTGATTGATTATACAAGATGTTGATATTATTCTAGTCTCTTTCATCATTTTATGTACCAGCTGACTGTGCTGTCTAATTCTCATTCTACCACATCCCACTCTTTCCTTCCTTTGAAGCTTTTTACTGCTCTATGGGGGAAAAAATGTAACTCTAATCCAGAATTACATCACAGGGGGAAAAGCAACTACCAAGTGTCTCATTTAGCATGTGCTACTCCACATTTTTAGTAAAGATGTCACACTCTTTTATAGTCATAATTTACTCTTTTCAGAAATGTATTGATTACTTACGTAAAGCTCATTTTTTAATACACCTTCAGTACATCCTCAAATATTTTCACTTTTCTTTTTTGTTATAGACTTGATGCTAAACTCTTGACTTCTTAACTAGCTTGGAAAACATAGAAAATCCCATGTAGCCTTTACTATATTAAAATGTGTAAGAAATAAATTTTCTTCATTCATGCAAATAAGATCATATGGGGCATATTTCAGCTTTAGTAGATAACACAAGCTGTTTCAGTTCTTTTTCTCTCACTGTTGGCACAAAGATCTGTTTTTGATTAGAAATACTTTTCACATTCATTTTCATAACCAACAAGATAGCACCTTGTAATTATTTCATCAACAGTGGTTACATATACTTGAATGGAATACAAACAATTTAATTTCTTTAAGTTTTTAGCAGTTGAGTATTCACTCATCTAGAAATATCAGTCCAATAATTAAGCGAGATTGGAGACCTGGGTTTGCTCACTGCATTGGGAAGATCCCCTGGAGAAGGACATGGCAACCCACTCCAGTATTCTTGCCTAGAGAATCTCATGGACAGGGGAACCTGACGGGCTACAGTTGGACATGACTGGACAACTAACTCACTCACTCACAGTAATATTTTACCGCATCTCACTTTACAGTTTTTCGTGGTGCTTCCTTTTTCACTGTACTGATGCATGTTAGGGTGGAAAGAGTCAGGAGGGTGGACACATGTGCAACAAATGTGTGCGTATGTTTTTGTATATGTATGAATTTATATGCACATATTTATTTATAGGTCCTTTTCCACTACAGATGGAAAAGTTCTATCTTTCGGGTGGATTTAAAAATACCAATTCAAGACAGAAAGCCTGTTTTCCAATTTAATTTTCAGTAAGTCTAAAAGGGGATTTAGCCAATTAAAAGAGTCCTTCAGAAACTCAAACCTTTAAAATTAAGAGACTCTGCTAGATTATACGTGACTTTTTTTTTTTATCAAACATTTTCCATATGTTAAATTAAACTTAAATTAACTTGCACCCTTTCTTTTTTTCTTTGAAAACTTTCAAAATGTTTTAGGGAAAATAGAATATGGTGCCCTTATATGCATCTGATTAATGCAGGAAAATTTAAAGAATTATATTCATTCTTCAAATACTCTTTTACACGTGGACTTTCTCTCCTAATGTTGGCGTTATCATGAGAAGCCCAATTTCCCTCTTCTTTCTTCATGACTAACTAGTTCATTTCCTTCCATTGTTTTGATCGGGTTTCTAAGTGTACATTATATGTATTTTATATATATATATATATAATCTAATGAATTCTGACCTATATATTTCTAGGCCCTTTTGTAATACAACATGATGATATTGAATTATATTTCTATTTTTTGTAAAAGTAGTTATATTTTGTGTGTATATATATATATTTCTATTTTTGTAGTAGTAATAACTGAAAATATGATGGACTTATCTTGTAGAAACTCAACCTTAAATCTGCTTCCCTATAAAAATATTTGAAAAGAAAATACAAGTCACAGAATGGGTTATTTTGGGTGGGGTGGGTAATGTTGGGGTTTCCAGTAGTGGGTTCCTAATTCATTTGCATAATTCTGTGCACAGAGAACCTGGAGGCATAGGGAGGCCTCCATACCTGGGTACACAGGTAAGCGCTGCTACCATTGCTCTGAAGAATGTGGTAGTTTGCCTTGCTCTTTGTCGCAAGCCTCCTGTGCACAGTAGTGACTCAATACATATTTGTTGAAAAACTAAGTGAAAATATGAATGATGCTCTTTTTTTCTTGATTTAATGCCTGTCATTCTATTGAGGGAGAGATGGGGAAGGGCAGGCATGCACAGAGATACTTTTGGTGTTATTCTCACACACGCAAGCATGCTGTGAGTGAGTGAATGAAGTCACTCAGTCGTGTCCGACTCTTTGTGACCCCATGGACTGTAAGCCTGCCAGGCTCCTCCGTCCATGGGATTTTCCAGGCAAGAATACTGGAGTGGGTTGCCATTTCCTTCTCCAAAGCATGCTGTGATTACCCAATATTTTGAACAACTTGTCTTAATGAATGACATTTTGGAGTCCTCTGCCAGTTAGGGGCTTCCCTGGTAGCTTAGTCAGGAAAGAATCCGCTTGCAGTACAGGAGACTTGGGTTTGATCCCTGGGTCGGGAAGATCCCCTGGAGAAGCAAATGGCAAATCATTCTAGAATCCTTGCCTGGAAAATTCCATGGACAGAGGAGCCTGGCAGGCTGCGGCTCATGAGGTCCCAAAGAGTCAGGCATGACTAAGTGACTAACCCTGTCACTTTACTGCCAGTTAGCCACTTCCATTTCAGTATTGGTTTCAAGTGAGAACAACCCACTCCAGAGAGCTACATCATGGTTGCAGGGAACTGATTTTGATTTGTCATGCTCTAAAAGATCATCTTTGGGACCAAACTGATGATTAATAACTGCGGTATCCACAAGGCTGCTTCAGAAGAGACCTTAGAAGTCCAGGGTGCACAGAGAGATTACAGAGGATCCGACTGTCTTCTACTGTGAGGAGGAACTTAAATTCCAGAACAGTTTTAGGGATTTGAAGGCTCTAAGGTTTCACTGAAACTCGGAATGTGGACCAACTCTCAGCCCCAAACTTGGAAACAGGGCCTAACAAAAATGTTTTCTGAGGCTGGAGAATAAGAGGTGGTTAGGGAGAGAGACAGAGAGGGGAAACAGAGGAGGAAGCGAAGGGAACTGACTGTGAAAAGTTGAAAGATGGCAAAATAAGTTTTTTCTTCAAATTATCTTCTATAGCAGGCATAAATGATGTGTTATTTGGTGGAGATGGGAATGTAGTCTTCTTCTAAAATAATGAAAAATGACCCTGGCTTATCTTGGCCCAGTCTTGGGCCCAATCTTTTGACCTGGTACTACACAGTTGCAGAAGCTTGATTTCCTCTTGAGTTTTGAATGACTGTGGTTCTTGTTGTAATCCACCAAATTCTGCATTCAGTGGAATTCCACTGTAATAAAGGGCCATTTGACAATACGATGATACTGTCAACTGAGGAGGGTGTAGCAAGGGCAGCAAATGGCAAGTGTAATGCAATTAACCAGAGAAAGTCCTGGAAAGACTTAAGCCAAATGAACTGCAAATGAAAGAAACCGTGACAGTTTCTGAAGGAACGAACGCCCTCTTCCTCAATCTCCACGAAAATGAATATTTATTGTTTAATTGAGTATTTAAGAATCAAATAAGAAGGTCTTGGAAATAAAAAGGCTGAATGAAATAGCAAAAAAAAAATGTTTTAAAGGAATAAACAGTTTTTAATATCTCATGTTTTGTTTTTTTATTTTCTGAGAAAAATCTTCTTGTATCCCTGAAGACCACTTGAAAGTATAAAGGGAAAACGTGACTAATGATTGATATAAAACTTTGTCTTATCTCCAGGGGATTTTTAGGAAAAAGGATAGTGGTCAGGAGGTGATTGAAAATGCTAGGAATATGGACTTCCCTGGTGGTCCAGTGATGAGTTTGCCTGCTGATGCTGGGGACACAGGTTCAATCCTTGCTCTGGGAAGTTTCCACATGCTGTGGGGCAGCTAAGCCCATGCATTGCAACTGCTGAAGCCTGAGTGCCTAAAGCCTGTGTGTCGCAACAAGAGAAGCCACTTCAATGAGAAATATGAGCCCTGCAACTGGAGAGTAGCCCCTGCTCACCGCAGCTAGAGAAAGCCTGCATACAGCAAAGAAGACCCAGCACAGCGAAATATTATTATAACAATAAATATTAATAATGATATTAATAAGTATTAATGATGTTAATAAAATATTAAAACTAATTTTTAAAATGCTGAGGAGTCAAAATATTTAAGGAAGGCAGGAGTAAGGCTGGCAGATTTGTCTCTGCTGGGCTAGGGCCTGGAGGGACAGGAAGGAGAATCCTTCCTTTCCCATCACATCCTTTTGCTGTTGTTTCGTCACTAAGATGTGTCCGACTCTTTTGTGACCCTATGGACTGTAGCCCGCCAGGCTCCTTATTCCATGGGATTCTCCAGGCAAGAATAGTGAGTCGGTTGCCATTTCCTTCTCCAGGGGATCTTCCCAGTCCAGGGACTGAATCCATGTCTTCCGCACTGGCAGGGAGATTCTTTACTGCTGAGCCACCAGGGAAGCCCTGGGCGTCCTTAATCAAGTACATTTTTGGATCCTGCAAACTTCATCAGCCCTTTTAGCTCCAGAAGCCTTGAGGAGTGAAGCACAAAAGGCTGTCTTGTGGGCAGCTTTCCCTGAGTATGAACAGGTCTGGGTGTGGGTGATGATTCTGTCCTAACAGAAAACAATACCAGTGATTTCTAAAAATCAGCAAATATTTCAGAGCTCATCAAATGCTCTAATAGATGATTTTCCCTATTGCTTACAACACACAACAACTACTTGTGTTCTTTAGGTATGCTGATATATTTAACATTTTTGATTCACACCTGGATTAATCACATATTTTACTGTACTAGTTGTTAAGTGTTTTGAAATTCACTCCTTGCCTATAGACATCCTTCAAGATACATTTCAAAGGCTGCTTTGTCCATGAAGTCTTCCCTAGTTATTCTCCAGAAGGTGAGCAGGGATGCAGCAAAGTCTAGCTTGTATGACCTTGGACTTTGAAGTTAGACAGACCCTAGCCTGATTCCCTGCCAAACCATTTAGTCATTGTCTATGCTTGGGGGATGTTACTTAGACTCTCAAGACCTCATTTAAAAATATGTATGAGCTTAAAAATATGTGTGGTATTAAATTAAATGTCAAAGATGTGAAATGGGTGTCAGAAAATGTGAATTTTGTATTTGGCTATGTTCCTTAGCAGCTATGGGACCTTAAGTGAAGCACTTTCTGCAATTTAGTTGCCTCATTTATAAACATGAACAGATAATTCCTCTTTTTCTCACTAGTTGGGATAGATGTGAGGAACAAGTACTTAGAAAATTGAAAAAAATTATCATTATATACGTTATTTATGGTTATAAAGTTATAAGTCCTAAAATATTATGATGATGGTGGTGGTGCTCTCTATGAAAATACGAAACAGTGGAGTAAACCAAGTCACCTTTGAAAATAGAAAAGCTCTAATATGACTAAAATCAAACTTCAGGGGCACTTACTTTTTTAAGACTTTTGGTGGATGTCCTTAACCCACTCAAGTCCATGTTGTTGTTCAGTCGTTCAGTTGTGTGTGACTCTTTGCGACCCCACGCATGGCAGTACATCAGGCTTCCCTGTCTTTCACTATCTCCTGGAGTTTGCTCAAATTTATGTCCATTGAGTCAGTGATGCCATCCAACCATCTCATTCTCTGTCACCCCCTTCTCCTGCCCTCAATCTTTCCGAGCATCACTGTCTTTTCCAATGAGTCAGCTCTTTGCATCAGATAGCCACAGTATTGGAGTTTCAGCTTCAGCATCAGTCCTTCCAATGAATATTCAGGACTGATTTCCTTTAGGATTGACTGGTTGGATCTCCCTGCTGTCCAGGGAACTCTCAAGAGTCTTATCCATCATCACAGTTCAAAAGCATCAATTCTTTGGCACTCATCTTTACGGTCCAATTCTCACATCTGTACATGACTACTGGAAAAACCATAGCTTTGACTATATTGACCTTGTCAGTGAAGTGATGTCTCTGCTTTTTAATATGCTGTCTAGGACTATGACTCAAGTCCATGTGCTTTAGTAAAATTAAAAAAAAAAATCTTACTTCTTATATGTCTCTCAACCTTGTTACAGTCTCTTCATTCTCATTTAGTTCAAGCTTCTTACCATCTCTAGAGTATAATTTTGTACAACTAGGGACATTGCATTTTTTTTTTTTTCGCTTTCAGATGTTTCCTACCTTGCTGTCAGGTTACCTTCTTATAGCATAGAGGGCTGCTCTGCCCTTCTCGTTGGTCTCTTGTTTTTTTTAATCTCCCTGGTTCCTGTACTTCCAAAGTTGGGAGTATATGGTTTAGAAGGTCCTTCAGAATCTGACCCCAGTCTGTTTTATAGAGTGTCATTTTTTCCCCCCCATTCGCCTTTGATTTAGCTGAAACCACATGTGTCATGATTATCTGATCACATCATATTCTTTCTTGCTTTTGTGCCTTCGATGCTGGTCCTTAATAGAAAGCTTCTTTAGCTAGAAAAATTCTACTTGTTCTTCAAGAACCAATTATACTTTATCTCCTCTGTTTCCAGAACACCCAACCCATCTGTCTATTTTACCATTATTTGTTTACAACCAGCTCTCACAAGAAATTGTAAACTCTCAAGTAAGTCTCATACAGATTTATGTATCCTCCTTGTCATTTTCGCTTCTTGACCTAGGATGGTTTCTGGAACACAGTAGTTACTCAACTCATAAAGTCAAATGAAAGGATGAATAGGCAGTGTTCAGTGACAGAATCCTGCAAAGCTGGGCAAGCAGTAATACCGCAAAACTTAATCAACAGAAGAGTCTGACAATTCCAGTCATGAAAACAAATTTTCTTATAGGACATCAAGCTTATTTTTCAGACTTACTTTGCTTTTGTCACAATGATACTGCTTTGTCAGTTTCTTTACGTTGTGTTTGGTAAAGGAATCTTTGTTTTTGGTGATGGTGTGATCCTATAAATAAAACTGTTCTATATGAGGAATGGCATCATCATGTCACTTCAGCTGGAAGCAAGGCTTACTCATGGTACCGTTACATCCAGCTTTCAATTTTCTAGGCTTCAGTTTGTCCTCTGATTGATATGCACAACACATGCATGATGAGTTAGAGATGATGGATTTAGTCACATTTTCTACAGTCTGTTTATGAGAAGGATTAACTTCTTTTTTAAGTCAGTGAGGATAGTCAGAGGGGACACATAGAGTAATGAAAGAACTGGACAGACGGCTGAATCTGTCAACAATTTCTTATGGAGGAAATCATCACAGTGAGTCTTCACTTCATAAAAAGGAGCAATGCCAGTTAATGTTTGGTCCTTGGCTTGGTAATCATTTATCCAGGGCCCCTTCAGAGAGCATTATGTAAATTGGTGGGGGGGGGGCTTCAAATTTATAAGTAGCATGGCTTGTTTTGTTGGAACAGCTCAGTGGAAAGCAGAAAAAGAGCCTCCCAAAGCTGTCCGTGTCCTAATGCTGGAGACTATGAATATGCTGCTTTACAAGGTAGATGGAATTAAGGTTGCTATTCAGGAGACTTTGAGATGAATAGAATATCTGGGGTTATCCAGGTAAGTGTAGTCTAATTTCACGAGTCCTTGTGTATGCATGTTCAGTTGCTTCAGTCATGTCTGACTCTTCATGACCCCGAGGATTGTAGCCTGCCAGTCTTCACTGTCCATGGGATTCTCCAGGCAAGAATACTAGAGTGGGTTACCATGCCCTTCTCCAGGGGACCTTCCCAACCCAGGGATTGAACCTGGATCTCCTGCTTTGCAGGTGGATTCTTTGCTGCTGAGCCACTGGGGAAGGCCTCATGAGTCCTTAAAAGAACTTAAAAGGAAGAGGCAGAAGACAGAGTCAAGAGATATGGTTAAAGACTCAACCTGCCATTTGTGGCTTTGTAGATGGAGGAAGAGGCCATGAGTCAAGAAATGTGGGCAATCTATACAAGCTGGGAAAGACAAGAAAATGAATTCTCCCTTAGCACTTCTAGAAAGAGATACTGCCCCTTGGACACCCTGATTTTAAACTGATTAGGCATGTACTGGTCTTCTGACATAAGAGAATTGTAAGATGATAACTTTGTGTTGTTTAAGACACTAAATTTTGGCAGTGATAGAAAACTAATATGAGCCCAAACTTTGTAATGATTTTCTTATATTTCAGCTCATAAATATATGCCAAAATGGTTTTGAAGGCCATTGTTTTGCTATTTAAATGCTCTAGGAAACTTGAATGGATCATCTTGGTTCTGAATAACATCTCGCTTGTCTACACAGACTTTTAGAACATAAGCACCATACGTTTCATTCTGGCAACTTTCTTTCTGGACATTTGGAGAAACTGAATTTACTGATGATCAAGTGAAAAATAGTAGATCAAAAGCAGCCAAATGTCAGAAATACTAATCTCTAATATTTATCCAGTTCTTGTGAGAACCAAAAGTTTGCTTCTCCTGAAAACGATCTGATGAATTTTAAGACAAAGTTGTAAAACAAGATGGGTCCTTTCCATCTTATTTTTACATGTATGGTGAATACATTTTCTGCATCAATTTGTGAACAAGGATTCCTATTAAGCAGAAAATCATCTGGAATATATCATCTGCAAGACCAGCTTTAAGAGAAATGAAAGAATGTAAAAACAGGGAGATTCTTTAAGAATGAAATTATGCCTTCCTCCAAGCACCCACACGAGTGTGGTTATAGAGCTTCAGGGAATTTATTCCAATGTTTTCTGAACTCACAGTGTTCATTGCTTTACTTCTTCCTATCAGAACCTCCTGAGGTCAGAAAGTTTTGCCCTTTTCAGAGACTTTTTTCAGCCAGTGAAGGCTTCTGAGCTAACCAGAAATCAAAATGGGATGCTGCATTATGTCAGAACTGCATGTTTAGTCTGCTTTCTTAGAAATAATCAAGAAAAGTTAGATGTGAAAAGTCACAGATGTTCCTTTCCCAGCAATATTTTCATACTTTTGAAGCATACTATGAAAAAATTTAGTTGCAATCTAGAACAATATCTATTTTGCATATCTACATATTTTATTGATTTATATAAGTTAACTAAAGACAAATATATTTTGGAAATGTCTAAGATTATAGAATAATATGATTATATCATATATAATATGTGATGCAAGGCAATAAATGTTGTTTCATGTTGATGTTGACCCTTAACCCAGCATGTCTTTCTTTGAAAATTCATAGGAAATAGATATTCTACTGTTTATTCTGACTTACGTGAAGTGTTAGTCACTTAGTCATGTCCGACTCTTTGTGACCCCATGGACTCTAGCCCACCAGGCTCTTCTGTCCATGAAATTTTCTAGGCAAGAATACTGGAGTGGGTAGTCATTCTCTTCTCCAAGGGATCTTCCTGATCCAGGGATTGAACCTGGGTCTCCTGTATTGTAGACAGATTCTTTACCGTTTGAGCCACCAGGGAAGCCTATTCTGACTTACAGTTGAGCATATTTATAGCATAGAGAATATTTTTCATTTATTAGACTTCCAATCATTTTAGGAAAGTCTTTGAAGAGGTACCTAAAAACTAAGTTGCCCAAAATTTAATCATGTTACTTGTCTTTCATTTTTATTATTATGTGAGAAAACAGGGCTCAAATTTAAGCTGCCTTAAGACATATATTCTGTTTTGAGTTTAGTAACTAAGCATGTGTATATATCTTAGAGAATCTCAAAGAGTTTTTGTAACATTTAAAGTTGTTGTTCAAAAAAAAAAATAAAATAAAGTTGTTGTTCAACCCAAATTCTACAAAATGTCACTACTTGTCGACTTAATGTATAATCTACTGTTTAAAAATACATAGAGTGAAATAAAATTAGTTAACATTTCAATATTTGAATTAAAGATAACTATAGACTCTTTCACAGAATGTAAAGTCCTAGAGAAACAGTTAGGTAAATACCTATTAATATTCTATGAATGCCAGATTCATTAAACATGTCATTCTATTTCAGAAATGAGTCAAAGGACTGTAACCCACAGTATGAGGCTAATACTAGTGAAATAAAACTTATTATTCTACTCAATCATTGAAAAAAACTCAGCAAAACCCCAAGAAACAAAAACAAAACTTTAAGACCACTATTTGGCTGTCTCTCACTCCTTTCCCTGGACACCCATTAAATAATTGACTTTTGAGGAAAAACAAACACATTTGTAAAAAGTTTGGCTTCCTGTGAGTCCTTTCTCCCGTTGTCTTTCATCTGTCTTACTCAAGTTATTAGAAAAAAAGAGAGAGAAAGTAGATGCAAATCTTCTTAATTTACATTTTAAAAACTCCTTTTCAGTTCCTGCTTAACCAGTTTAGTTGTTCACCCAACTCTGACTATTCATCTTTATAGTTCTTGACTTACTAGTCACACCTTCTCAGAAATTCTAATAGAATATAGAGTTCAGTTCTTGCGATCAGAACTTATTACTGGCATGGAATAGTTGGTGCCAACCATAAACTAATTTCAGGTTATGTTTGTATCCACGTCCTCTTTTTGACAGGGCACTATCTTCTGCTCGGAGCAAATATACAGGTCCTGCCTGCTGGATGGCCAGCTGGGTTTAAGAAGGAGGCAGGACCTCATGGTGGATAGATACCAGATGAATGTGCCTCTTCTATACAGCTGAGATATGGAATTGTTGTTGGTGAGCATTTGGTACAATCTGGTAGCTTGAAAGGCTGGGAATTCACATTCGTGAATAATTCACATTCGTGATAATTTAAGCAGATTTTAGTCTCACTGGCTTATTCCCAAGAATTGGGTAACATGTTATAGCTTTTGATGATTTGTTGGTTATTTGTTATTCTTCTAAATTCCCAAAGAATGAGCAAAATATCCAGTGGGAATACTGACGTGAGCAGCACACTCAGCAGTCACTTTGTGAGCCATCAGCCGTGGCACATCACGTTAAAAACCCCCAAGACAGGCCAGTTTTTGGGTCAGAACTCTCTCCAGTTAGAGGAAGGCTCTACCATTGAGAAAAGAACAAGTTCAAAAGAAGTCTTGGTTTAAAATTTAAGGTTTGAGAATCTTAGTAGGGTGGAAGCGGGTGGAAACAGGTAGTGTTTGTTAAAAGTAACAATTTGCTGCCACAGAGAATCATAGGGGTTATCAAGAGTATTGTAATTCAGCAACAAGGAATTCATATCTTGTAACGAGTGTCACCTGAGTCAAATGAAGATAAACTTGAACACTTTTTTGCGTGCTGCATTCCATGGGGTCACAAAGAATCGGACACTCCTGAGCTACAGAACTGAACTGAAACTTTGACTTTTATTTGAAATTAAATATATATATAAATCCTAGAGTAGAATATTTCTTCTTTTATAACATATCTTGAGGTTTTTCACTGTCCAAACCATGGATTATTATAAATTCATCCTAAATTACTTTCTGGTGATTCCTAAGATAAAGTGCTTTCCACCCCACCCCCCTTTCCTAGATATTAAAACACATTATGTTCTTTTAAAGGCTTATTCCCCTCATGTGTTTGGCCATATTAAGAATACTCATGAAAAATGGCTGACCTAAAATAAAACAAGTGGGATTCCAGGACTCAAAGAAGCTGATAGTTAGGAGTGAGCATTTAGGTCTATTCACACACACAAAAAGGAAATAACAAGTTCCCTGACATTGGAGCGTCAATTTCTTTTGTTCCAGGCTTGCACTTCAGCTTCTTTTTCTGCTAAGTCATTGCTTTAACTCCCACTCTGAGATTAATTGCATGACCCTTGGAGATGAATGGTCTTCTACTTAATCTTAGCCAATGCAATCTGGACAACCTCAGGGTTGGTGAGGCTCCTCTTGGGTGGTTTTTCATTTGTTTTAGGAACATTAAAGTATCTCATAAATCTATATTTATTATATTGGTGAGTAATCTATTATAATTAAATATGAAATGCTGAAGACAATGTTAAGGTAACACTGGGGTCACAAACACGCTTTTTATGGTGGTTTCATGGCTGCAAAAATACTCTGGAATTTGCTTTTGTCTTTATGTCTGCATCTGTTTAACATTACGAAGCATCCAACAGCATATCATTTTCAAATGGGCACTTTGTGTTTTAAAATAATAGTGATCTTTTTGATTATAAATACACACTGCTTAAAACAAAAAATTTAAGATGAATCTTGGAGGGAATATGGCTAATTCATTCAAAATGAAGTGTCTTCACTCACCAGTATTAGAAAATTTGGTAAGCCAGTCTTAATAATAACATATTTATGAATATTCAGGGTTTAATATTAGATCTGTTCCTATTAGTTTTCAGATTGAGACCAGCATGGAGATAAAAGAAATTAAGTAATAAAAAAAAAAATTCAGCTTAAGTATGTGAATTTGAAATCTACGTTCAGAACAAACTATGATAAATATGCTGAAATTGACCTTTGCAGTATCATCAGGGAGAAAGAGGATTTATTATGCAAATTAATACTGAAACAAATGGTTGGTTTAGAAGTGTTTAAATTATCAAAAAATATAAACTTTTCCAGTCTTTTATATCATTTACAAAAAAAAAAAATTCATCTTACCAGGAGGTATTATTTGATAACCAAAGCAGCTCTCCTAACCAATTTTCCACTTGACTACAATAGGTCAATCACGCATTTGAGGAAAGTGTCACAACTGCATATCGTTCAAACATGTTCTGTAACTCACACCAGGAAAGCTATTTCCTTGGATTTTCTGAGGTTTCAATATTTAGCAGATGCAACCCCTGCCCCACCCTCCACTAACCTCAACAAAACTAAATACCGTGCTTTGGGACTTTCTCTTCAGTAAAAGGACTCAATTTTCTAAGTCAGACAGATGAACAAACCAAAACAAATAGGCATACCCAAAGATAAGAGACACTGTCAATTATAAGGATAAAACCAAGAGTCAACAAATAACTCATACTAGGAAAATAAATGCTAGAGGAAAAATGAATTATAGAACATAATGAGAGTGAGGCCATTTCAGTAAGCTGGGAAAATTACTACTTTTCGTCTTTGAATGTGCTACAAAATCTATTCACTAAAGAGTTTTAAAATTGCATAAAGTTTCATGCAGTTGTACCTAAAGTCAGGGATACAAAGGAGTTACTCATAATGATTCCCCGGCTAGTTTAACACGTTAAGATAAAGCTGCCCTGAGCAAGCTTCTTTGTAAATCTAAACACTATTTCTATCAGACATTCTTCCAAATTGGTCTAGGAAAATTTTACTGAGTACTTCAAATGGAACTTTATTGTATGGCTGATAATAAATACAAATAGATCAAACAATGGACTTTGTTAAAAACAAAACGTAGTTGGTGACTACATTTCCAGTTCTCTTGACTCCACATGTATTATTTTAATTATTTTTTAGCACATGCGTACTTAACTTTTGAGGAGAAGGAAGTAAGACTAGTTACATTCTAATGGTGCCAGAGAATATGGTGGCATGTGTGTGTGTGTGTGCATGCTAAGTTGCATCCAACTCTTTGTGACCCTATGGACTGTAGCCTGCCAGATTCCTCGGTCCATGGGATTCTCCAGGCAAGAATATGGGAGTGGGTTGCCATTTCCTTCTCCAGGGCATCTTCCCCACCCAGGGATCAAACTTGCATTTCCTGCATTGACGGGCAGGCTCTTCACCACTAGCATTACCTGGGAGGCCCTATGGTGGGAGTGAGGTCAAGTTGTAAAGCCATGGTCTTCATGTTCCCACAGGACAGCGGAAACAAAATAAAATCCAGCAAAGAAGCAGTTTCATAAAGGATCTATCACCCTGCTTTTTTAACATCCCATGTTTCCCTTGCTCTCTTCACACGTCTTGTTGTTTTCCTGATGGGAGCATATCCACCATTCAAAAATGAGATCAAATGAAGTGTTTGTAAAAACACATGGGCAAGGCCAAAATGGCAAGCACCAATTTGTTCTTATTTCCATGAGGCCATCCTTGAATTCGAAGATGTCTAATTATGTTTCATGTGCTCTAGAAGGCTTAATAGATCACTAGTAGGTTTTACCGCATCTTAATTCTGAAAATCTGTATATAATTGAAAGGAAACATATTCCATGTGTTTCTGACTAACTTGCCATTAAGCTTATTTTGTGAGCTCAATTTCATGTCTAAAAAATATTTAAAAGCCTCTTTAAATTGTTAAGCTTTTGCCAAGAGCAAGGTATCGCAACCATGCACACCATTAGAAGTGGGCTGGTCTTCGACAGCCCAAACTAAAGTCTGTAAATAGATACCTAATAAAGCTACTAGAGGAAATATATGCTCCCATCTTTTTGCAAACAAACAGCTTCCTGCCCTCTTTTTCCCTACCTGGAGGAACATGCTATATATATAATTATAATGTTAGAAATAAACTCTTCTTCTGTAACAGTCAGTTTCAAAGTTAAGCTACTATATTCTAGGAGGAATTTCACACCATAGCCCTACCCTCAATCTCACGTGCCTTCAGCAGATGTCTAGAGCAATTGAGAGCAGCATGTGATTTTTCCATACAGTCGTGAGCTCCCAAAGAACAAACCAAAAGTCATGCTGCGTCTGCTTTACTCCTGCACGCCCACTGTGTTCTCTCTTGGAACTCTATCCTCGTGCAGCTTGCTTCAGGCTTGGAAGCCTCCTGGGTTGGGAACTTTGCTCCACGTCTGGCATATTCACTGGTTCACACGACACTTCGGAGACATATATATTTTGTAAACCAAGTTGCAAACCTGAACCTCTGAAATATATTTTTGCTTTCGTGAATTTCATTTTATCTTGTTATTTTATAGTAGTTGGATGAGGTATTATTTTTCATAACCTTTTAAAAACCCAATCTTTATTGGATCTTTATTAGGTTCCATATTTAAACACAACCCAGTGGAAATGGCATCTAAGGCATTTAGAGCCTGAAGGTAACAGACTATTGACAGACAGCGTCTTTGTTTAGACAGTGTGATGCTGCAAACATAACCATTTACTCCATTTGAATACGATGTTAGCAATTTGTGAAAACCGTTTGGCTTTAAAACAGCAGTGTGATTTGAGGCAAAAGGCCAATTTGCTCATTAAGTTCAAGTTTGTTCTTTGAACAACAGAATGATTATAAAACAGGAAAGATTTAGCAGATTTCGTGGTAGAAATAGAAGGTTCTCAATTTCACCAGCAATAAAATGACAATAAGAAATAATAACTAATGCCAACCACATGTGGGGTGTGTATAATTTTAAAAGGTCAGAAAAATATAAATAAATGGTCGTCCTGAACATGTGGCAAAAATGTTGAAAAACATAGCGTAGAAAGAAGATTGGATTAACAGACAGAATATCCACATTCTAGTCCTGAATCATCTATTTACTAGCTAACACTCTTAAGGTTGCTATAAACTTTTTTCAGCCTCAGTTACTTGAAATGTCACTGATCTTGGAGTCAGGTCTGAGTTTGAGTTCTATGTCTGTAGCTTAATATGTGTGATTTATAGTCACCTACTCACATGCATCTGGTCCCATCACTTCATGGGAAATAGATGGGGAAACAGTGGAAACAGTGTCAGACTTTATTTTTTGGGGCTCCTAAATCACTGTGGATGGTGATTGCAGCCATGAAATTAAAAGACGCTTACTCCTTGGAAGGAAAGTTATGACCAACCTAGATAGCATATTCAAAAGCAGAGACATTAGTTTGCCAACAAAGGTCCGTCTAGTCAAGGCTATGGTTTTTCCAGTAGTCATGTATGGATGTGAGAGTTGGACTGTGAAGAAAGCTGAGTGCTGAAGAATTGATGCTTTTGAACTGTGGTGTTGGAGAAAACTCTTGAGAGTGTCTTGGACTGCAAGGAGATCCAACCAGTCCATTCTGAAGGAGATCAGCCCTGGGATTTCTTTGGAACGAATGATGCTAAAGCTGAAACTCCAGGACTTCGGCCACCTCATGTGAAGAGTTGACTCATTGGAAAAGACTCTGATGCTGGGAGGGATTGGGGGCAGGAGGAGAAGGGGACGACAGAGGATGAGATGGCTGGATGCCATCACTGACTCAATGGACGTGAGTCTGAGTGAACTCCAGGAGTTGGTGATGGACAGGGAGGCCTGGCATGCTGTGATTCATGGGGTCGCAAAGAGTCGGACACGACTGAGCGACTGAACTGAACTGAACTGACTCACATGCACCCAGGTGGCTCAGTGGGTAAAGAATCTGCCTGCAATGAAGGAGGTTCAGAAGACTCAGTTTCAGTCCCTGGATTGGGAAGATCCCCTGGAGAAGGAAATGCAACCCACTCCAGTATTCTTGCCTGAATAATCCCATGGACAGAGGAACCTGGTGGGCTACAGTCCAAAGGGTCAAAAGAGCCAGACACAATTGAGCGACTAAGCACTCAAATGCAAAGTCTCAATTTCCTCATTTTTAAAATGGAGTTGATAATAGAAATGCAGAGGTACCTGAAATAGTTAGAAGAACTACATGAGATAATTATGGAAAACTGCCAAGATTTAGACAAATCATACTGTTAAATCACAAACCCACCAGAAAGAATATATGTCAGTGGATATGGTTATTGGGTTTGAGTAAAAGATATACAGCAAGGATATACAACCTAACCAAATTATTTTCTAGCTTTCTTGCCTGGAGAATCCATGGACAGAGGAGCCTGATGGGTCATAGTCCTTAGGGTCTCAAAGAGTTGGACACGACTGGAGCGACTTAGCATGCATGCAGGCAAGGATACAACCCAAGCAAATTATTTTCTTTGGCTTTTTGAAAAAGGTAATTTGTGGTCCACTATAATTACTGGAAAATCCCATGGACGGAGGAGCCTGGTGGGCTGCAGTCCATGAGGTCGCTAAGAGTAGGACACGACTGAGTGACTTCACTTTCACTTTTCACTTTCACGCACTGGAGAAGGACATGGCAACCCACTCCAGTATTCTTGCCTGGAGAATCCCAGCGATGGGGGAGCCTGGTGGGCTGCCGTCTATGGGGTCGCACAGAGTCGGACACGAATGAAGCAACTTAGCAGCAGCAGCAGCAGCATAATTACCTCGGAAAACCATTATTACTTCTTTAACAACTAGAAGTCTCATCTCCATTTTAATCATTTTATCCAGTTCCCAGGAATAATGAAACTAGGAAACAGACCTACTCCACCTTACCCCTTAGTGTCCAGCAGTGAGAAAATTCTCTTCCAGTTGTTGTGCAATTTAGTGGGGCTCCATGGAATATTAAGATTTAAACCAACTCAGAATTTGAATTTTTTAAATAAAAAATCGACTATAAAAGGTAAGTATGTTAAACAACCTGGTTTTAGACTGTAATATCAACAATTAAGGGTTTATTAATGATTCTTAAGTCTCCTTTCAAGAGAAATGTAGGTTTGTGAAAGGCCTTTTAGTTTAAAGGAACAGAGTTTCATGGCAAATCCAATATCTAATATCATGAATTAAAGACGGTTTTATGTTTCCTATGGAACTTTGGGTTTTTGCAGTTAGAAGATTCTGGATCATGTATTGGTAGTTTTATTCTTTTCAATATTCCAAATACATATATTCAAGTCCTTTGGGTCTTAAACTAACTTATTTTTTTAAATTTAGTATTGCACACACATTTTTAGTTAAGCAATAAACATCTGTCATCTGCCATTTATTAATATTAATTATAAATGGTCAGTGGCTCATGGGATCCAAGTACAGCAGCTGAGATTTTTCTACATCTGACCTCCTTAGAGTTTATATAAAAGTGTTCAGAGTAGTCCTCCTAAGCTCCTAGCCAATTTAAAGCTGGTTTGTAACCTAGTGTTTTCAATTCTGCATCTAGCAATTAAAAAAAGGAGAAATAAATAACAAAAAAACTGAAAAAAAGCATTGTGCTTGGGGATTAGATGGAACAAATAACAACAATATGTCCTGGGACATATAACAAGGGACAAATAACTGGTCATAGCAAACACCCTCTTCCAACAACACAAGAGAAGACTCTACACATGGAAATCACCAGATGGTCAATACCAGAATCAGACTGATTATATTCTTTGCAGTCGAAGATGGAGAAGCTCTATACAGTCAGCAAAAACAAGACCAGGAGCTGACTGCGGCTCAGATCCTGAACTCCTTATTGCCAAATTCAGACTTGAAGAAAGTAGGGAAAACAACTAGACCATTCAGGTGTGACCTAAATCAAATCCCTTCTGATTATTCAGGGGAACTGGCAAATAGATTCAAAGGATTAGATCTGATAGAGTGCCTGAAGAACTATGGACAGAGGTTTGTGACATTGTACAGGAGGCAGGGGTAATGACCATCCCCGAGAAAAAGAAATGCAAAAAGGCAAAACAGTTGTCTGAGGAGGGCTTGTAAATAGCTGTGAAAAGAAGAGAAGTGAAAAGCAAAGGAGAAAAGGAAAGATATACCCATTTGAATGCAGAGTTCCAAAGAATAGCTAGGAGATAAGAAAGCCTTCCTCAGTGATCAATGTAAAGAAATAGAGGAAAACAACAGAATGGGAAAGACTAGAGATTTCTTCAAGAAAATTAGAGATACCAAGGGGACATTTCATGCAAAGATGGGCTTGATAAAGGACAGAAATGGTATGGACCTAACAGAAGCAGAAGATAGTCTTCATGACCCAGATAACCACGATGGTGTGATCCCTCACCTAGAGCCAGACATCCTGAAATGTGAAGTCAAGTGGGCCTTAGGAAGCATCATTACGAACAAAGTTAGTGAAGGTGAGAGAATTCCAGTTGAGCTATTTCAAATCCTGAAGGATGATGCTGTGAAAGTGCTGCACTCATTACGCCAGGAAATCTGGAAAACTCAGCAGTGGCCACAGGACTGGAAAAGGGCAGTTTTCATTCCAATCCCAAAGAAAGGCAATGCCAAAGAGTGTTCAAACTGCCGCAAAATTGCACTCATCTCACATGCTAGCAAAGTAATGCTCAAAATTCTCCAAGCCAAACTTCAACAGTACGTGAACTGTGAACTTCCAGATGTTCAAGCTGGATTTAGAAAAAGCAGAGGAACCAGAGAGCAAATTGCCAACATCCGCTGGATCTACTTTGGCTTTATTGACTATGCAAAAGCCTTTGACTGACTGGACAATTCTTCAAGAGATGGGAATACCAGACCAGCTGACCTGCCTCCTGAGAAATCTGTATGCAGGTCAGGAAGCAACAGTTAGAACTGTACATGGAACAACAGACTGGTCCCAAATCGGGAAAGGAGTACATCAAGGCTGCATATTGTCACTCTCTTATTTATCTTACATGCAGAGTACATCATGCGAAATGCCAGGCTGGATGAAGGACAAGCTGGAATCAAGATTGCCGGAAGAAATAGCAATAACCTCAGATATGCAGATGAAACCACCCTTACGGCAGAAAGGGAAGAAGAACTAAAGAGCTTCTTGATGAAAGTGAAAGAGGAGAGTGAAAGTTGTTTTAAAACTCTACATTCAGAAAACTAAGATCATGGCATCTGGTCCCATCACTTCATGGCAAATAGGTAGGGAAACAATGGAAACAGTGAGAGACTTTATCTTTTTGGGCTCCAAAATCACTGCAGATGGTGGCTGCAGCCATTAAATTAAAAGACACTTGCTCCTTAGAAGAAAAGCTATGACCAACCTAGACAGCCTATTAAAAAGCAGAAACGTTACTTTGTCAACAAAGGTCTGTCTAGTCAAAGCTATGATTTTTCCAGTAGATATGTATGGATCTGAGAGTTGGACTATGAAGAAAGCTGAGCGCTGAAGAATTGATGCTTTTGCACTGTGGTATTGGAGAAGACTCTTATGAGTCCCTTGACTGCAAGGAGATCCAACCAGTCCATCCTAAAGGAAATCAGTCCTGAATATTCATTGGAAGGACTGAGGCTGAAGCTGAAGCTCCAATACTTTGGCCACCTGATGGGAAGAACTGACTCATTTGAAAAGACCCTAATGCTGGGAAAGATTGAAGGTGGGAGGAGAAGGGGGTGACAGAGGATGAGATGGTTGGATGGCATCACTGACTTGATGGACATGTGTTTGAGTAAGCTCCAGGAGTTGATGATGGACAGGGAAGCCTGAAGTGCTGCAGTCCATGGGGTCGCAAAGAGTCAGACATGACTGAGCGACTGCACTGATCACCTGTTTAACCTCCGGTAGAAAATGAGTGCATCAGTTCATTAACACTACAGAGATTTTTGTTGTAGTACTAAGAGCAAAAAAGAGGAAAACGTTTTGCTATCTATGTGTACTATTGTGGTATATTGGTAGTATGCCATTCTGGTATCTATACATGCCATATCATGTATACACTTACTGACATTAAAAATAATCCTTTTGTGAAAATTAACCAAAGACAATAAAGAAACAGCAAATCCAGAGTTGAACTGAGATGTTTTGGTTGTCAAACTAGTTCAGCAGTGTTTTACTTAAGTAGGTTGACACTGTGTGTATTAAACTACTCTGACAACTGTGAGCACAAGAAGAAATGATGAGTCTATGAACAGATAATCCTTTGAAAATGGAGGAAACCTGCATGAATGGAAGGAAAGGGTGATAAGGCAGGACACAAAGCAAGAGGTGGGACACTAAGGGCGTGAAAGAGGGGAGGAAGCCAAAGGTCCTAGGGAGAGGATTTAAACAGAAAAACTCATTTTTCCTACACATTTCAAAGAAAAATTAGAAAAACTGGACAAGTGTGCATCCACCACCAGTTTGTCTAAGAAATACTTTAGTCACCTGCATCTTAACTATTGAAACAAACCAATCTGAAACGAAACAAAATTCCTTTATGAGCTTAGTGTTGGTTGGAAACCAGAGGAGCATAATATCAGACATTAACAGTTTTGTACTTATTACTTTGAAGAATATTTCACTATTTCGTATGTCTACAATCCATAAAAAAATTTAGCTATCTAATTAGCATTCTTCTATAAATTAGGATAATCGTTTTTGCTCACAGGTTGTAATTAATTAGATATGTATACATTTCTATGACTCATTTTCAGATTTATCAACTACTCATATTTTCCAAGTGTGAATTCAGTATACTGATATTTCCTTGCCTAAAATGTGATATTATTTAAAAGAAAAAAATCAGTGAGGTATTTCCTGGTGGTCCAGTCGTTAAGTATCTGCCTGCCAAGGCAGGGGACACGGGTTCAATCCCTGGTCTGGGAAGATTCCACTTGTTGCTGGGCAACTAAGTCTGTGCACCACCATTACTGAGCCTGAACTTCAGAGCCCATGAACTACAGCTACTGAAGCCTGTGCACCGAGAGCCTGGGTGCTTTAACGAGAGGAGCCACTGCAGTGAGAAGCCCATGCGTCACAACTAGAGAGTAACCCCTAGTCTCTGCAACTAGAGAAAGCCCGCCTGTAGCAATGAAGACCCAGGGTAGCCAAAAAGAAATTAAAAAATAATTAATTTTTAAAAATCAATGAGAAATGAGTGCCACCATGTTTCCAGCCATTAGTTTTCACATAAGACAAGAGTAAAAGGGATATCTCATTTTCAAATGTACATTTTGCATTGAGATAGAAAACATAATTGGACTCTGTTCACAAACCATTTCCTAAGTTTGATCTCTTGCAAAAATTACAAAAGTTGGCTTTTCCAGCAGAAACAACAAATAAACAAAACAAGCTTTTACAAAACATATTTTTCAATTATGGCAGCTTGGGCTCACAAAGGATAGAGTTATGACCGGGTGGTGTATACACAGTATAAACACAAGAGTTCAGTAATTAAGTTTGAGTTAATCTTAAAGTTCCAGTGGCCTGGTGCATAATCAAGCAAAAGGTCATTACCCATACTGGTACATTTCACACAGAACACTCAGCTGCTAGAAATGGAAATGGACATGTCTTTACTTTAGCCTGCACAAATCAATTCCAGAAACCATTCATATGAATAGTGGAGTCTTTTTCTATTCATTTGAGAGCCCATTTATTCACAAAGAAAGGTTTATAGCAAACCAGAAAAATCAGAAAAAAAATCATTTAAAATATTAGCATTATGCTGGGCATGCTTGTCTAGTCTAAAACAGATGAAGCAAAGCTTTGGTTACACTTTTTTACTTAAATGTTTTTTTTTTTCCATAAATAATATTGGATAGGGATTACCCTATAGAAGAGTACAAGCTTTTGGGCTTCCCTGGTTGCTCAGATGGTCAAGAATCTGCTTGCAGTGTAAGAGATCTGGGTTTGAGCTCTGGGTCAGGAAGATCCCTTGGAGAAGGGAATAGCTACTGACTCCAGTATTCTTGCCTGGAGAATTCCATGGGCCGAGGAGCCTGGAGGGCTAGAGTCCATTGGGTTGCAAAGAGTCAGACACGGCTGAGTGACTAATATTTTTTTTCCACCCTATAGGAGAGTAAAAAGCTTCTTAATTTTGAGCTTTTTTTTTTGGAAGAGTATCATGTGCATCTGTTGTTTCTTCAGCCTAGCACTCTTATTTCTACATAGAACTGCCACTCAACATGGCCCATGTGTCCCTTGGCTTCAGCAGTGGGCATGTGACTGAGGCAGACCAATCACAGCACTCCATTTCCTCTGCTACAGTGAGGGGCTCAAGGGGAGACACATGAGTCAAGCAGGGTCAGTTTGCATCTTCCATGTGATTGGATGAATGGACGCTGAAAGAGAGCTTACTGTCCTTTTGGACTGAGAGCAACCTGGATGTAGACTTAGGGCTTCCCCAGCCAAGCTTTCCCTGTGAGTAGAGACAGACTCCCTGTAGCAGGGGAGACCAATGCCAATAAACAAACACAAACAGAGGCAGGATGAATTGCAATGGCAAGAAGGAGGAAAGAAGATGTATCCAATGATATTGTTTGAGCACTAGAGCAAGGTGTGTTTTCAGCCAATAGGTTCCTTTTTGCTTAAGTTAATTTAACATCTGTCATTTTTAAATATCCTAGTGAGTACACAGAGGGTAACAGTGCTTGGTGAAAAAGGACTATCAATGAAGGATAAATACTCTGACATAAACTGTTTTACTCTTAATAATGACAACATTTGCAAATAATTTTTTAAAGAAACTTAAAAACAGTAAGAAAAGTGATAGAAAACATTTCCGATTTAGGACATGAAGAATGAGGTGCTTTAAGCAAAAGGAAAAATGAATCAAATAGAAAATAAAATGGAAAGTGAAGTACATGTGAAGGAGAGCAGAAACTTAGTAGAATAATGGGTTTTGAAGAATTTATACTCATTTTGCACATGTTACTGATAATAGCCCACTGGTGCCAGCCACTGCACTAGAATTTTATGCTTGGGTTTGTCCATCAGTACAAAAGTACACCATAATCTATTTGGGGTCTGCTTTGACAGCGATGTACGAGAATGAAGCCATTCAAGTGATCTTTCATGATGCTAAAAATGATAGGGTTTTAATGTAAACAAGTTTGAGAATGTTTCTGTTTCAGTGAGGTCAGGGAATTTCATTGTTATATAGTTGTATTGGCTTGGTGTTGTAACCTTGGTTGTATTGGCCTCTTGGGAGGCGGGTGGATGGAGGTAACTAGTCTTTTCTGCCAGGCTGTTAACAATCTACAAACTTAGTCTGTAATGCTTCTATGAAGTTACCGGAGTAGATAAAAAAAGAGAACAAGATAATAATCTATGGAAATAATAATTCTTTTGTGCCTTCAAATGTGAGGTGATTTCTTTGCCAAAGAGGTTTCAGCAACACCAGCAGTTTCAAGGAGTGACTGTTTGGGAGGTGGGAAGGAGGACAGGAGCATGAAAGGAGGAAGTGTCTTTTTTGCTGGAGAAATGTTTACTTTGTAATTAGCAAAGGACAAGAAGGCCCTTTTGGAAACTATACTTGGGGGTCCAGAATTTAAATTTATGCTGATGCTCTCTGAGGTTCTCTCTAGGGAACCCTCCTCATTGGCAGGGATCTCAGCTGGCTGGAACAGGCTGCACACGAAGCCAAGGTCTCGGGGTCATTTCTCCAAAGGGCCCATTAACTCAGCTCTGTTCCACAACTACAAGCTGTACCTTTAACCCTACTCAGTCATCTCACAAACACACATTAGCACATCGACACGGTGGTCACAGAGAAAAAGACTTGCCTATAGACCAAAAAGAAAAGCAGGCAGAGATAGTTCGTTTTTGCCAGCATAAACAAATGTTTTTGTAAATGCAAACTAATGAAACTGCAGCTACTGACAGAACAAATCACAATGAAAACTGTCCACACAAGTGGATGCTACAAGCGAGCTGATCACTGATGGCCTTTGCTCTGTGGCCCAATATAAACCATGGCGGGCTTCCCCAGTGGTTCAGTGGTAAAGAACCCCCTACCTTCCTGTGGAGGAAACGTTAAGAGACATGGGTTCGATCCCTGGGTGGGAAGATCCCCTGGAGGAGGAAAAGGCAACCGACTCCAGTATTCTTGCCTGGAGAATCCCATGGGCAGAGAAGCCTAGCAGGCTACAGTCCACGGGGTTGCAAAGAGTAGGACATGACTGAAGCGACTTAGCACACACACATAAACACACTTAATAGAATAAGAGATTCATGATAGCTGGGACTTCTGTCTTTCCTGTCCACTGCTATTGGGTTGGCCAAAACATTCTTTCAGGTTTTTCTATAAGAGTGTGTGGAAAAACCTGAATGAACTTTTTGGCCAACCCCAAAAGTGCTTAAAGTGCCTAGCATAAAGCTGGTGCTTTAATAGATATGTGTTGAGTGTATGAGGGTTTCTTGACTGGCCTTTTTAAAAATCATTATTAATATTCCTAGTCTTCCCTTTACAAACTGGAAAGTACAATAGAAATAATCTCCTATATACTATCCCCTGTATCAACTGTTGAGTGTGTTTTTACAAAGGGAGACATTACCTTAGACAGGAAGAGAATGCTGAGTAAAAGAGCAGTCACACTCATCTAACTACGAACAAGAGAACGACCCCTGGGGCAGATGGACAAAAACGGTTACAGTTCTCTACCCATCCCTGTATATGCATACCAAATCACAAAGTAACTCTGGGGACTTCTCCCTGCAAGAGGGGATATCTGTTTCTTTAACTCTTGAATCAGGATTGGCCTTGTAACTTGCATAGACTAACAAAACACGGTGGAAATAAAATTGTGCCAATTCTCAGCACATACTCAACAGGACTGCTTCTCTTCCTCTTAGAACATTATAGAATTCTTGGCCACCCTGAGGATGATAGAAATAGCAGTTTCCTCTGTGCTCAACAAGTCTACCACATTAGGGAGCCAGCCAGAATTGCACAGTGGATCCCAGCCCACACTGCCCATCCACATTTATTGTTTTAAGCCTATATGTTTGGGAGTTATTTCTTATGCAGCAAAAATGAACTGAAACAGTTTCATCCCAACACACAGGATGTAAACAATGGCAAGATCATTGCCTTGTTGGGGTTGAAGAATGCTTTGTATACTATAACTACTACTTGATTCAACATCCTGCCCAATGTGCACTATGTTACATATACCAATGGGTTGAAAGCATTAGATATTTATAAAAATCACAAAAAAGAAATCTCAGAAAATATAGGCATTTTCAAAAATAATTTGTTATAAAGAGTTAGTATAAAAACCATTTTAGAATAGAGATGCTGCAGTGTATGTTCCAACACACTGGTGAAGCCTAAAAATGATTCTTCTACCAGCAGAGACTGCACAGATAATAGTGATACTTAAGTATTTCACACTGTGAATCATGTCCATTGTGACTTTTGACCGCTATGAATAGCCCTCAAATCTTAGAGAACCTACAAAAATGGAATGGTACAAACTTGGTATTAATTTTAATGAGATAATAACTTGGCTAAATTATAAAAAATAGTACAGTACCTGGGATTGCAAAACATGAAATGAAAGGCATCTTACCTTCTGCAGAACTTTTGCGTTAACAGAAGTTTAAGAATATACAATGGAATTGTATTCAACTTTTTCATTAACAGAGTTTAAGAATATACAATGGAATTGTGTTCAAAGCAAGAAACCTAATAACTGTCATTTCACTTTTTTTCAAAATCTGTCTAGGTGCTGGATGTGATCCTTCAGTTCCATTATTACAGAGGGGAGTGAACTGTACATATATAAAGGAGCTTAGCATGGTCTTCACCCCACAAACCTGGGCAACAGATAATGCCTGCAAAGATCCTGCCATTGTAATGTCAACGTCAGAGGAATCAATGAGAGAAACTGGGGCCTATCACAGAGGCAATAACACTCTTTTAACCATATGGATAATAAATTTGGACACATGGCTGTGGAATTGGCAAGTTGATTTGATGCTTCAAAGATTAGGTTGGAATTGGCAGGAAAGAAACAAAGAGGCGTAAAAGTTGTATAATATAGTGAAGGAAAAAATACATAATCAAATAAATCAGTGCATAGGCCATGAGTGAACGTGACTGAAATGGGCTGGAAGATGAGCCATGTTTTTATGGGGTCTTTAGAGATCAGAAACAGCAGCACACCTGTATTAATACTAAAAGCCCCAAATTTGTATTTGGTGATAACATATACAAACTGTAACCTTTTGGTCAGTAACAATGGTACTCTAAGTCTAATTTGAGTATTTATAGAAAAGATTTTGAAGTATTAGGCTGAACTCTAGTGGAAGTGAAAGTCACACAGTCATGTCCGACTCTTTGCGATCCCATGGACTGCCTGGCTCGTCTGTCCATGGAATTCTCCAGGCAAGAGTACTGGAGTGGGTTGCCGTTTCCTTCTCCAGGGGATTTTCCCAACTGGGAATTGAACCCAGGGCTCCTGCATTGCAGGCAGATTCTTTACCAACTGAGCCACTAGGGAAGCCCATGAAATTGTTAATATTTGACTATTGACAAGCAAAGTAAGAGCTAGTCCCTGGTGGCTTAGATGATAAAGAATGCAGGAGACCTGGGTTTGATCCCTGGGTCTGGAAGAGCCCCTGGAAAAGGGAAAGGCAACCCACTCCAGTATTCTTGCCTGGAGAAGCCCATGGACAGAGAAACCCGGCAGGCTATAGTCCATGGAGCTGCAAAGAGTCGGACATGACTAACATACACACATTTATGTGAAAGAAAATGGCAGTTTCATATGGTTTAACCGACTAGACAGGAAAGTATTAAAAAACAGAGATGACTATAGTCACATAATTAGTCTTGATGAAGAGAGCTATGGGGCTTTACTGGTGGTCCAGTGGTTGGGAATCCTTCTGCCAGTGCAGAGGACACGAGTTTGATCCCTGAGTTGGGAGGATACCATATGCCGTGGGGCACCTGAGCTCGCACACCACAGCGACTGAGGTGGAGCTCCAGAGCCCACGTGCTGCAACCACTGAAGCCTGTGCACCCAGGGCCTGCTCTCCGCAAGAAGGGAAGCTGCCGCAACAGGAAGCCAGTGCGCTGCAGCTAGACGGTAGCCCCCGCTCGCCGCAACTGGAGAAAGCCGTGTGTAGCAACAAAGACCCAGTGCAGCCAAAAAAAAAAAAAAAGAGCTAAACAGTTACTAAACAAATGACAGGCCTCTCCACTGGGGACATTAAATGAAAAGCTGGGTTTAGCCTTTAAGAGAAAGGCCACACATTTATATTAAGGACCATATCTCAGAGTGAAAGGCATTATATATTTGCAAGAGATTACTTTTCTTAGAGGCTTTAAACACAGCTAAATATTTTTGTATGGTACTGGAATATTTTAAATTCAAAGTGAAAGTCACTCAGTTGTGTTGGACTCTCTGGACTTGTAGTTCACCAGGCTCCTCTGTCCATGGAATTCTCTAGGCAAGAATACTGGAGTGAGTTGCCATTTCCGTTTCCAGAGGGTCTTCAAAATCAGGGATTGAACCTGGCTCTTCTGCATTGCAGGCCGATTCTTTATTATCTGAGCCACCAGGGAAATTGGGTGGCAAAAACTTCCCCTCTGTTCCACCAAATTGTTCTTGTTACCAAAGGTTTGCACCATGCACAGGTTTCCATTGGTGGCAATGAAATCTTGCCTTGGTTGAATGAAAACTTACATTTGTCCTTCACACAATCTCAAAAAACCATTTAGGTAAGGGGCTGACTAGACCCTAAAGAAGGATCACAAAGAGAAACTATTGAGTTTACACCAGGGTTTCTCCTCTTTGGCACAGTTCAGTTCAGTTCAGTTCAGTTGCTCAGTTGTGTCCAACTCTTTGTGACCCTATGAACTGCAGCACACCAGGCCTCCCTGTCCATCATCAACTCCCGGAGTCCACTCAAACCCATGTCTGTTGAGTCAGTGATGCCATCCAACCATCTCATCCTCTGTCGACCCCTTCTCCTCCTGCCGTCAATCTGTCCCAGCATTAGGGTCTTTTCCAATGAGTCAGCTCTTCACATCAGGTGGCCAAAGTATTGGAGTTTCAGCTTCAACATCAGTCCTTCCAATGAATACCCAGGACTGAATTTTTGATGTGGGGGGCTGTCTTGTGCATTGTAAGATATTTAGCAGCCTTGCCCCATTAGATGCCTGTAACATCCTCCTCCTCTAACTGTGACAAGAAGATGTATACACTGGGGAGCAGACTCACAACTGGCTGTAAACCAGTCTTTAATGCCATCCTTATCTCAGCTCTCTATTTTGTGGAATTTTCTCTGACATGTCAAAGGGCCAGTGTGCTGACTGTGTGCAGGGAAAGAGCAGAGGGCACTCACCCTCCAATGCTTAAACAGGATGAGTGTCTGCAGGCCAGCTGGTCCTCCTCCATGAGGTGAAGGTGGTGAGAGGACATCACCGAAATTCTCTAAGCCAGTTGGCATCCTACAATTTTGAGCTAATGAAGCCTTCTATTTGGATTTTGAGAACGGTTCCAAAAATTTTGGCTAAATGTCTTGTTTTGAATTTGAATGAATTTTTAATATGAATCCTTCCTGTAGAAAACTCAACTCTTCATCACTGGAGTGGTTGTTACAAATATTTTAAGAAGTAAACCAGAGGACAGAGGCGCAAGCCTGGGAACAAAGTAGATTCACTTTTTATTTGCTTTCTTTTTAAAAAACTAAATATGCTGTAATTTTAAATATAGTGCTCATGATAAATATAATGCATGTGTATAATATTGGTATTTAAAAACATGATTAATAACAATTTGTAAGTTAACTTACAAAACTTTTCTTCTATGTAAAACCTAGTAGAATTTTACAACTGGGCTTAATTTTGGGAAGGCACATAAGGTGACCTATAGTACGTTCAAATAAGGCAATAATTCCCTTGCTTGTTTCTTCCCTGGAAATGTCTGGATATTTTCATTTATTTATATTTTAATGGAATCCTTTTCTCCTTCTCTGCCAAGAAGGATGCTATTTCTTTCTTTACACCAAGAAAGTAGACCCTGTCCCCATTTTTTCCATGACTCTGTTCTCTCTCCTTTCTATCCCAAGATTGTGTACTATATGTAATTAATTAGGATCTTGTTCATGCAATTCACCAAAGGACAAAATTTCTTTCATTCTTTGTAAATTTGTTCAAAACCCAGTATCTATCAGAAATTCTCTTCAGTTAATTAAAGGAATCTACATATGATTGGGAAACATTTTGGTGATCTTCCCTTCTTTGCATCTACTTTCCACTGCAAACAAACAAAAAAATCACTCTTTTGCATCAAATGCAAACATATATATACTTCCCTGCTCTGTTTCACTTCCCCTTATTTAAGATGGTTACACCCAATATATCAAAAGAGTTAATAAGTATAATTTGGAAACCATTAAAAGTGCCTTTTCTCCTTGCTTATTTCTATTTCAAATATATTGTTTTAAGGCATATGTGATACTAGTATATGTTATGTTAGCCCTCATAATCTCTTAAAACACATGTTACTTATCTGTGACACTTCAGATATATATATAATTTAATTGAGCTATACTCAACTAGAAACTCCTGCAATAGTAATAACATCTTATAAAAAATTATAATTGATGGAGAAGTTAAGAGTGATTAAAATGCTGCATGTCAGGTAAAAGGAAATAATCCTAAATGTGCAAGCAAGTAGTATATCAGACAAAAGTTTAAATTTGGGGCTACAGAAAAGACATTTATCATCTCGGATTAACTTATGATAATTATTCTAAGCATGAGAAGAATATCAGTAAGAAAAATGTATACATGTGTAAGATTTTGCAACCAACTTTTCATATATATATGCGAAAATTTCATGTGTATAAATATCCATCTTACAACGTGAGTAATCCATTCTGTTACTAAAATCTAGTTCTTCTTATTCAGCTTCTTCTTTGTGTACATTTTGAAAAGTCATTTCTGGATTTTATCATTCTTCCCTGGAGACCTTGCCTTTGGCAATTACAACACAGCAGGAGAAATCCTGAACACATGCTCCATACCTTTTCCAAATAAGAATTATCTACCTCTGTCTATTGTTAACCTCTTAGGCAGGGATGATAGATGTAAATTTAAATTCAAGATTTTCAGGCTAAATTTTGTTTTATAAACCTTATCTTTTAGCTTACTCATTTGGAAATGCTCAGCCGTGAACCTAGGAGATGTTATTTTGTAAATCTACAAGCATTTAGGTGCAGCTCAAGCAACAACTATTCTACCGGTAGGATAAATCGTATCTTCATCACTTTATTGTGTTTATATTTATCATTTTATTGTATAGCTCTGAGATATACAACATAAATGAGAAGGCTCTGGGTAGTAGTATGATTTTGATGTGATTTTTGCTAGAGTGGCAAGTTCAGAAGTCATAATTACTTTTCTATTTGGTTTCTTCATATTCAAATAGATATTTATTTGACATTTGAGTTATTATTAAGAGAAGTTAAGAAAATCAATAGATTAGAGAAGTTAAGGAAAGAAAAGTGGTTTCTTTCCTATGTTAAATTTCTAGATAGGCTACCTGAGAAAATACTTTTGACAGACATAGAAAAAATGAGTGAAAATTAAATAAAAATGGAACTGAATCTTGAATTTAATTATACATGTAATCCACACTTCCTACTTGGTATCCTATTGATTATCAAATTTGGAGAAGAATAAAGAACCTAAAATTTTCTAGTTGTATAAAGTTCTCATTGTAAACATAAAATGTCATTGTATCCTACTTAGAAGGGAAGAAAAAGGCCAGAAAGAGACTTTAAGTCAAGCTTGTGTTACAGGTTATTGTTTTAAACTTCTTATGGCATTTATTTTACTCGCTGCTAGTCTAAAACCTAACATTTTTCAATGTTAATGTTTAAGTCAGTGCTAGCAAAATATATTAGAAGACTATTTTCTCAAATAAAAGAAATAAAATATATTAGTATCTAATTTATCTATTGGATGAGGTTTTCTTCACTTATATTTTAAAAGCAAAGTACACTAAATACTGATTAGTAATGTAGAATCTTTGTGGAAAGAATAATACGAACAAAGACCACCTGTGAATCATTAAATTTCAAGAAAATTTAGTAAACATAAGTAAATGTACGGCTATGGGAGCTTACCAACAAGTAAGAGTGATGAAATATTTGATTTCCAAATCCAACTTTTAAAATCTAAGATGTTTTAAATTAATTGGTAACAAATGTCAGAAAGACCTTTTTCACTAGCCAACTTTCATTCCTAAAACCTAATTTTAATCAAAACCTCCTATAAATTTACAAAAGTTTGAAATTTCCTTTAAAATGATCCATGTATTCAAGAAGTTTGTCCCAGTAACTATTTGATTACTAATGGCAACGGCAGGCTGTACCCATCCTGGTGATGGTCAACTTGGTCTTTTGGTACAGTGAGGACACTGCAAAGGATGGGTGACCCAAGTTCTTTCTTGTGTGAGCAAAGTTAAAGTCTCACAGCACTCTCTTCTGTGTTTCCATTGAGTTTTTTCACACACCAAGTCTCCCTTCATATATGATACTATGATTATCTGCTTAAACTTATCTCAAACCTCCACTGGACTCTGAGTGTAACTTCAGAATAGAGATGGTACCCTATTTAGTTGAGAATCCCAAGTGCTTAGCACTATGTGTGGCTATAAAGGAAAAATTCAATAAAATGATGAACGAATGAAATAAGCAAGGGAAGTTCAACTATAGAGTCAGCCAAGCTATAGCTTGGCTACATTAATTTTTTCAATTAGTTAATTGAAAGGATCATTTATAGACTCAGCAGATTACTACCAATAGGTACATAGCATATTTGTAGGCAGTGGTGCTGGGGATAAGCAAGAAAGATGGAAAAATTATATTTTAAAAGTCAACAACTGCAAATCTTCTAGATAGATGTTTAATCACCAGAAAGCATCATATTAAATGATAAATGAGTTTTCTTTGGCTCTAACAAGACTTCAGAACAAGCCCTTACACAGAGTTATTTAGTATTGATTTGGTAGGCTCTATAATCTGATATACTGCAGATGGTGACTGCAGCCATGAAATTAATAGACGCTTACTCCTTGGAAGAAAAGTTGTGACCAACCTAGATAGTATATTCAAAAGCAGAGACATTACTTTGCCGAGTCTGTCTAGTCAAGGCTATGGTTTTTCCAGTAGTCATGTATGGATGTGAGAGTTGGACTGTGAAGAAGGCTGAGTGCTGAAGAATTGATGCTTTTGAACTGTGGTGTTGGAGAAGACTCCTGAGAGTTCCTTGGACTGCAAGGAAATCCAAACAATCCATTCTGAACGAGATCAACCCTGGGATTTCTTTGGAAGGAATGATGCTAAAGCTGAAACTCCAGTACTTTGGCCACCTCATGAGAAGAGTTGACTCATTGGAAAAGACTCTGATGCTGGGAGGGATTGGGGGCAGGAGGAGAAGGGGATGACAGAGGATGAGATGGCTGGATGGCATCACTGACTCAATGGACGTGAGTCTGAGTGAACTCCAGGAGTTGGTGATGGACAGGGAGGCCTGTCGTGCTGCGATTCATGGGGTCGCAAAGAGTTGGACACGACTGAGCGGCTGAACTGAATTGAACTGAATATGAAAAAATCTGGGAATAAATTGTCATTAATGCTTGTATTATGCTAATAAAATATACAACTTTTAAAACATGTTTTGCTATAAAAGTTTAACACCTAATTGCACTACTTTGATGTGTAGGAAATGAAAAAAGGAGTAAGTGGATGGCTGGTGTTTACCAGTCTCATGTGTGTACCAAATGCTGTTAGATTTTGCATTTCTGAGGCTTCCCATGAGTTTGCCACGTACTAGGAAAATGCGTGATAGGAAAGATAGTGGCCCCAAAGGAAGATACAGACATTGATACATTATAAGGCAGCTCCTTCTCCAGGATTCATTTAGCACACTTGTGTGTAAAGTTCTGATATCAAGCTCCATTTTTAAGAATCACCACCTCAAGATTCTGTACTTTACAGCCAACATATTGTTTGGTATACATTTTAGACACGAGTGATCATACTAAATGTTTCCTAAGAAATAGTGAAATTTGCATCAAATCCTGTGGATCTAACTGAGCACATGTTGTTAGTATGACTGTACCTCGTTCCCCCTTTGGACATTTCTTCCTTTGCACTGTACACTTCCTCGCCTCACTGGTGGGGGGACACAGGTTACCCTTTGCTGACGGATGCTGTATTATTTCTCGGACCCGTGTTTCAGTTCCTCTTTTGAAGCCGCATGTTTTTCCTTTCTTTGTGCATGGACTCCAAGGGCTCCATTCACTGGCCTCACAGTGCACTGAAACAGAACACCAGAAACAGCCTCAGTTCACTCACACATAGTTTCACAATTGTTAAATAAACAAAAAGTCTTGCTTCCATCAGTGCTTGCCCAAATTCTGAGCAGAAATCCTACAGAACGAAACTGGGCAAGACGACCTAAGGGAAAAGGGAAAGGCAGGAGCAGAATGTTTCCCCCTTTATAATCCTCATATTATCAGGTAAACTCACTCTTGCATTGGGTTTACTTTTCACTGTAGATTTTAACTCAGGCATTAATGTAATTACAAGTAACCAGTGCTTTATAATTTCTGGAGCACTGCTACAATTTATTTATTTGTGTATGGCTATGCTGGGTCTTCGGTGATGCTTGGGGGCTTTCTCTTTGGTCTCGGCAAGCTGGAGCTACTCTAGCTGTGGAGCATGGGCTCTAAGGGCACACGGGCTTCGGTAGTTGTGGCACGAGGACTCAGTAATTGCAGCTCCGGCTCTAGGATACAGGCTCAATAGTTGTGACACATGGGTTTAGTTGCTCCGTGGTACATGGGATCTTCCTGGATCAGGGATCAAACCTGCGTGTCCTGCATTGGCAGGAAGACTCTTTACCACTGAGCAACCAGGGAAGCCCTGCTACAGCTACTGATTGATCCTGACCAGATGATGACTGCAGCCAAGAAATCAAAAGATGCTTGCTCCTTGAAAGAAAAGCCATGATCAACCTAGACAGCATATTAAAAAGCAGAGACATTACTTTGCCAACAAAGGTCTGTCTAGTCAAAGCTATGGTTTTTTTCAGTAGTCATGTATGGATGTGAGAGTTGGACTATACACAAAGCTGGGCACCAAAGAATTGATGCTTTAGAACTGTGGTGTTGGAGAAAACTCTTGAGAGTCCCTTGGACTGCAAGGAGATCCAACCAGACAATCCTAAAGGAAATCAACCCTGAATATTCATTGGAAGGACTGATGCTGAAGCTGAAACTCCAATACTTTGGCCATATGATGAGAAGAACTGACTTCTTGGAAAAGACCCTGATGCTGGGAAAGATTCAAGGCAGGAGGAGAAGGGGATGACAGAGGATTAGATGGCTGGATGGCATCACTGACTCGATGGACATGAGTTTGAGCAAGCTCCAGGAGTTGGTGATGGACTGGGAAGCCTGGTGTGCTACAGTCCATAGCGTTACAGAGTCAGACACGACTGAGCAACTGAACTGAACTGACTGACCATAGCTTGCTAGGTTAGTCATTCTCAAGAATTGATTCTCAAAGTTCATTGTGCAACAGGATCACCTTCAGTGAGGGCTTGCTAAAACAGGAATGTTGGACCTGTCCCAACCCTGAGTTTCTGATTCAATTGTCTTGGGTGGGGTCTGGGAATTTGCATTTTTTATGATACAGGTGATACAGATTTGCAGGTACTGAGAACACACTTTGAGAACTTCTGTACGAGACAGTGGTTAAGCTAAAGATGAATCCAGGTCTTTGGCCTACAACTCACTGCCTTTGCTATAGTGCTACAATACTGTAATATTGCCAATTATTAATTAGTATAGATCAGGCATAGCAGTGTCTATTTTAAGTGAATTCCAGGTCAATTTCAGCTGATAAACTGCTTCTAGAATTCACTTGACTGGCTTGTTTCTAGGATGAATTGATATCCTTTTTCTAAAGCTTCTTTTGTAGAATTTTTTCCCTTTTTCTGTATGTATCATCTTTTCAATCTTGGCTTTCCAAGGTCTTTCCTATAACATATTTTTGCACTTATAAAAATATGTACCTGCAAGGTGATATTCTTATATTTATGTTCATAAAACTTCCTGACTTACAACAACTGAAATGACTTGCAACAGTAACCCTTTCAGATGATATAAGAGTCTCTTTCTACAAAAACAAATTCCCAGTAACCTTTTTTGCTGGCTTCTGATGTAAAGAATCCTTATTTCAGAGCAGAATACTATTTTTTGCACAATCTCAAGAAATATAACTTAAATGTTTCAGAAATTTAAAACTATTCATAATACATTTTTTTCACATGCTTTTTTCAGTTACTTTCAGATATCTGAGTGCAACACAGAGTTGAGTGGAAATGGATGTGAATTTAAGTTTCTATGAACTTAAATGAACTTTACTGAGCCACTTTCAAAAGAGTCTTCATGCTCAGCTATACTGTTATAATATTGGCTAAAGAATAGAGCAACCAAATCATTTAATGACATCATAATCTCTTGCCAGTTAAGGTCATATCTCTGATCCCATTTATTACTCATTAAAACGTAGGGAAGCTTTAGTATACACCAATAAAGATACCTCCAAGAAAGTAAATGGAAAAAAAAATCCAGTTTGTGAGCTGTAACTTTGTCCAGTGTTCATTTAATGCCAGAACTATGAGTACTAAATTAGAAAAAAAAAAAATTATATGATGTGGAAATGACCCAAACTGTAGTGCTTTTGTATAAGAGCAAAGATGCTCTAGGAAAAAGCATATCTAGACTTCAGAGAAACAGATTTTAAAAATTACAACATAGGTAGCTTCAGTCAGATGACAAATGGTTCTAAAAGTGAAATTTTACTGACAGCCTTATATTATTCCATTGAAGAAGGAGGAGGAAAAATAGTCATAACTAACGAGTTCACACAATAAAGGGCTCTAATACAATAAGATAGTTTAAAAATATTGAGAGAATAAGAAATGAGCCTTTAATATTTGTGTGCAAAAAGTATTTTTGGAAAAAACAGCAACTTTGTTGAACATGTAAAGACAACAAAAAGGGTGATTTAAGTAATATTCAGATGATTAAATGAACAGTGTAGGTCTGGGGCACTATTTGGTTAAGAGGTAATTAAGGAAAAAAACAGGACTGCTCAACTCTGCCTTTCTTCTATAGTCTCCATTAAGAATAATCTTAACATTGGAAACGTTTGACTGTTCACTAATGAAACAAGTGTCTCAAAGATGTAATTAGCTCCTTGTCCCCGGAAGTGGTCATGGTGTGGTTGAATCACCAGCCTGGAATGCTGTAAAAAGGATTCTTGAAATGGAGAAAAGTTCAACTGAATGTTTCCCTAGTAATGGTCTTACAACATTATTCACGTCTCATTCTTGTTGTCTGACTCCATAGCTCCAGAGGGAATGCAGCAAGGCCATATCCTTCACTGCTCACTGTTTGGAGCTAGGTGCTTTCCTTCTATGACTACTTGAACACCAGCTGTCTAAGAAGAGCGATGCCAGTGGCAGAATGACAGTGCAGAAAAGAGGCAAATATTTGGAGCACAAAGGGTAAGTAATAGGCCTACTGAAAGATTGGGTTCATTTGACATTTTTGCTTAATTTGACCTGCCATCCACGAGAAGTGGATGTGTTATGACGTAAGTCTTTCACCCTAGCTCTGTATGAGGGTAGTGTTTTCTCAGTTTATGACGTGCTCTCTCCATTTAAAATCTACCTAAGACACAAGTCATATGGTGCAGATTTTAGCAAAGGGAGAGATGAGACACATCCCTCAACCTCTGTCCTAGAGAGCCAGAGTCAAGGTACTAATTATAGCCATGACAGTAATTCGCATTGCGTCCTCGGGATCACTGCTTCAGCTCGCTGGGTTCTAGTTTTCAGATTTGTTAAAGGAACAGCCTTTAACAGCTCTTTGTGATCATCAAGCAGGTTACCATTTTTCATGAAATTCTGAGGTAAACGCATGGGCACGGCCAACACACTGCTTGTAGGCCAGATAGCATGCAATCGGAGGCATGCCTCAGGGAGCAAGCAACAAAAGCCAGCTGAGGACTAAAGCAGCTGATTTGCCTATTCCTATGTCAGAGGTCAATTCCAGCAGTCCCCAGCCTTTTTGGCACCAGGGATCTATTTCACAAAAGACGATTTTCCCATGGGCCAGGGGTTAGGGAATGGTTTTGGGATGATTCAAGTGCATTACTTTTTTTTTTTTTCTCTTTATTCCTATTATTATTACATCAGTGCCACCTCAGATCATCAGGCATTAGACCCCAGAAATTGGGGACCCCTGATTTATACCGATCTATTCGAGAAGCCAGATTCACCAGATGGCTTTTAGATTGCTAAGTGAAGTGAAGTCACTCAGTTGTGTCCAACTCTTTGTGACCCCATGGACTGTAGCCTACCAGGCTCCTCCCTCCATGGGATTCTCCAGGCAAGAGTACTGGAGTGGGTTGCCATTAGATTGCTAACCCCTATTCTAAAATATATACATTTCTTAAATTTAATTGTGTTACCAATCTTTATGTAAATTACTTTGCATAAATTACCAGGAAGCTTTAACAGCTAATCCCACAGTCAGATGTTAAATGCTCTCTCTGATAGGAAAGCATTAACAGATTTAAGATGAATGGCCTTTGAAGGACTGATGCTACACCTTCTACAACTGATAAAGTCTTAAACATTTACCCCTTTCCTAGGTAGAGCAACACCACTAACTTTCCAAAACTCATTCTGAATTTCTGTCCTTGAATATTCCACAGAACTGTTTCCTATTTTCTCCACAGTTTGGAAGTTATTACCTCTAATCATCAGCCCTCAGGACCTACAGAGAGACAAATGTGAAGTGCATTCTCATGTACCTTTTACTCAATTTCTAAGTTATTTTTCTGTTTTTCTTGACTAGAGGGAAAAAAATAAAGACCCAACCAAATTGAGCCATGAGCTGTTTCAGGAAAGTTGTTTCCCAGATGCTTCTGAAATTCTCTTTAAAATATCATCTGTTTGTTTCATTCGTACACAAACTTTGTTTAGAAATAAAAGTCTCCTATGGATCTGAAATGGTTAAAGCGCCACTTTAGAGTTATTACTCCAGTACTTTAGACTCTAATGGATCTGTCTGTGGGGACCCCAGGCGTGTCCTGGAGACTATCTTGTACTGAATCAAGGGGACACTGGTGTGCATATGCCAACATCGCTGAAGCATCAAAGGTTCCTGCAGCCCTTGCCCAGGGGATTCTGAGATTTAGTATGCTGTTTCCCCATTTGGTTGAGCATCTGCTCCCCAACTGTTCATCAAACTTGTAGCTGTAGTAGCTGCCCACCATTTAAAAGAGGGAAAATATAGCCTGACAGTGATCCGTTATTTAGACAAACAACTTGTCTGAGGAACCTCCCCTCCAAGAAACTCAGCCTGCAATTAATCAGACCCTGGGACTGTGTCCGTCTGTCAGTTTGAGTAAGCCCCAAATCCTCTTCTTGTCTCTGAATACCTGTGCAAGCAGAGAATTTCAGCAAAGTAGTATGAGAGAAAAAAGTGTGATTTTTAAAAATGTGATTTATCGTATCCAGTTCTTTAAATCTTTGATCCATTTACTGAGTATTAATGGGCTGGATCCAGAGAATATGTTTCCTCCTTTTGGAAAATAACTTTGGTCACTGGTTGACATTAGACCCAGGTGGAAACTCTTAACCTAAGTTGGACGTGTAGTTCAAGATTAAATTTGTAACACACACACACATATATATGGAAGTATGTGTGTGTATACTTATACATTGCTATAAGTAAAACTTCATTAAATAATGATACAAAATAAGTCTATATCACAATAGTTGAAAGAGTTGTCGACAGTTCCTAACAAATAACGGGGCAACCACAGGTGTTAAATTTACTGTAATACATGTTGAGTAAGGCCTGTTAGGATGTTATCTTTGTACAGGAGGGAGTGAGCCTCTAAGAGGAACCCCTCAGGTTCTTGTGAGGCAGGATTCTGAGCAGCACTTCCACGGAGACTGATGCTATCAGCTCTGATGTTTCTTAAATCTCCTAAGTCCTCACCAATACTGACGCACTCCATGGTGTGGTTATTGGCTTCCAACCCTTCTGGGCAATTGTCAAGGCACTTTCCAAGGTGTAAGTAAAATCCACTTTTACACTTTGTGCAGAAATTTTTGTTGAAACAGGTATCACAGTCAGCTTTGCATTCTGAAAACAAAAAAAGAAAAGAGAAATACACTTCCATTATTGTGAGTTAACTATTTTATTTTGTGGGTCCAGTTCTGTATGCTTCCAACACTGGCACCTGCAACTTGTGTGTTAAACACACAGCCTCAAAACTATTTTGCCAAACAGAATTCAGGATTCCTCCATAATCATTTAGTTGATGTACATCAGTCATTGATTTCAAAATTGTTGTTCTTATTGCCTTGTGAAAAAAAATTTTGACAAGAATGCTTATAAGACTGCATGTCTACTTCTACTAAATGATAGTAAAAATGTTTTATTAGAACTTTCATGGAATGTTCTACAATATTGCCTTCACGCCGCTCTTGAGATTTCTTTGTTCGTTCACCAAATATTTGATTGCCCATTGTGTGCCAAGCACCATTCTAGATACAGGTTGATGGCAGCAAATAAAAGAGAGGGAAAGTCTATTCTCCATGATGCTTATATTCTAAGAAGGGAGAGGAGATCAATAATGATAGTTGACCCTTACATGGTGATTACTGTGGGTCACACACTGCTACAAGTATTTTACAATATTAAGTCATTTAAACCTTACAACAGCCCAGTGAGGTAGCCCCTATTCTCTCATTTTACAGATAAGGGAACTACGGCTCAAAAAGGTTGTGTCATTAACTCAAGACCGTGGAACACAGTGGTCTTTGAAACTAGGCAGTCTGTTTCAGACTTCTTCCAGAGTGACAAGTGCTCTAGAAAAAAAAATTAAGACACACATAAAAGGTAGGAAGAAGATACGAAAAATGACTGGTAAGGGGAAGAGGTTGATTATTTTGGATAAGATAGTCATGGAACGCCTCTCTGAGAAGATGACATCTGAGCAGCATCTTAAGTGAAAGGAGAGAGCCAGCCAAGTGAAGGTGTGGGCAAAGAGCTTTCCAAACTACCAGACAGGGAGTGTGGAACAATGATTTCAAAAGCCTTGAGGTGAGAAAATCCTGCAAGCAGACCGGTGAAGTTTGTGCAAAGTGATTGAGGGGCAGTCATAGGAGGGAATTTGGAGAGGAAAAACAGGGCCACATGTGGTGTATGCTGGAGAAGTGCCGTGTGCTAATTCATGTTTTGAAAGGTTCCTCAGTCTACAGTGTGGAGAGAAGACTTTCAGGGTCTACAAGAGAGGTGATCTGAGAGTGTTTCCAACACTTAATTCCAACTGATAAGTCAATATTTCAGTTGTTGTAATGGAATCCTTTTTGAAGCAAGAATAGCTGAATTACTGAGTCATTAAATACTTGGATTCCGTGATAGCAGTGGGACCGCAGATGGCATTGGTGCTTGCCATATTCTTATACAGGTTCAATGAATAATCACCACATTCTCAGTTTTGTTTTTTACAATGAAAAAAAAAAAAAAACCAACAACAAAAAACACCTCTCAAAACTGGAATATTTTTTAGAGTAGTGAAAATTTTCCTGCCCTGAGGGCTAAGTTCAAGTATGGTTTAGTCTAATTGTCAGGTAAAGACTATTATTTACTTAACATTGAATATTACAAAAATGCTAGAGGCCGTTTCATATCTGGAAAGTACCCCCAGTCAGTTCAGTTCAGTTGCTCAGCCCTGTCTGACTCTTTGCGACCCTGTGGACTGCAGCACGCCAGGCTTCCCTGTCCATCACCTACTCCCAGAGCTTGCTCAAACTCATGTCCATCGAGTCAGTGATGCCATCCCCCAAGGATGAGATAAAAACATAATTTTGTTTAGGCACTTACTTGTACACTTATTTATATCTGGATATCGGGTTCCATAATATCCACTTGGACATGAAGAGAGACACACTCCAATCTGCTTCATGCCAATTCTTTCCAGAACAAAAAATAGTTTGGGCTTACATGACAAACAGCCATTGTAATCTGAACACGTTGCACAGCCTCCTTGGCAGCCTTGACTGACGTTAGGATGCACTGGGGGGACAAATGTAGAAAGACAAAAATAACAGTTAAATCATAAATATAGAAGTTCAATGACGTTCTCTGGGCAGGATACACATGTTCTTTTATTAGCTTGCAATTTGGTGGTAATGGGTGAATGAGTTCAGAATTTTTCCCTCTCTTTTCTGTGATCTGGTGTTTCCCTTGAATAGATACATACATTGTATTTACTTTCAAAGTTTTAAAAATGTGAGCATTTGAAAAATAAGAATATACTGCCTCAAAATATTTATAGATAATATAAATCAAGTGGAAGTATGCTTACTGAACTAGTGTCCCAGTAGATTAGAGATGAGAATTTTGTGCTCTTTCATTGAAATCAGTACATATTAGTTTTGCTTTTCATGTATGTGGTGGATGTATCTAATGTCTTCAAATAAGGATGACAACATAGATTGGGAATTAACTGGAGAAGGAACATTACTTTCTAGGATATCTTTTTCAAACTCTGGTGTATTAGAAAACACAATTTTACTCTTTGATTCAAAGCAAATTGACTCTGAAGCTCTGTAGCGATTTAGCACCTCACTCCTTGCCAATGCTTTCCTGAATCATTTCTGCTCACATGATATTTACCAGCTGAAGTTTATATAATGGTGAAAATGATTTACCTTACCAGTAGTTCCACGTGGATCATAATAATATTTATTATAAGTTGTGTTCAATATTTGATCTGTTAGGAGAGAAGTCATAGTTTTTGTGCCCTCATCTTTCATTTACTTAAGTGAAATCTACATTTGGTGAGGACATGACCAGTCCATTCTAAGGGCTGCTACTACACATGTTCCTGAGAATTCCAAGATTTCTGAGAGTCACCAACATACGTGGTGAGACAATTCATTAGCAAGATTGAACAAATATAAACAAGCATTTGGAAGATTCATGTTTACTTGAGATCTTTATAACTTTAAACCTTTTTTAAATGACTATTAACTAGTTATAGACACTGTGTGTGAGCAGATGGAATTTGCTGACTGAGGGGCATCTCTCATGTAGCTAGTGTTTGGGATGATTTTTTTCTTCTAATGTATTCTCTACTCAAATACAATATTAACATCTTTACTGTCCCTTTAGGAGTGCAGAAGGGAATCATCCTGACCCTAAGAGAAGTAGGGCTGATGCACAAGAGTGCAAAGGCATCCCTGTGTCTCTCTCTCTTTTGTTGGTGGTGGGAGGGACCTTCAATTATTAAGTCTGTCTTCACAGTGATGTTTGATTATTGCAAAGTCCTTTACTGCAAAAACAAATCCCATCAGGCTTAGTTAGAAGGGGTACACATAAACCCAATCAGCCTTACCACAGGGGCGCATGGGTTAGCTGCTGAGAGGTCATTCAGTTGACCAGCATCCTCTGCCTGGAGGAAACCATCCCTGAATCAGCCACAGGAACCACAAGCAGCTCATTCTCATTCCAAGACATTTTGTAAATAAACTGAGGAAATGTGTGGGGGAAGGGAAGTCTGCTTTTCCTGTACATGCTCCTCCATGGGGTGGGGCGGACATATAAAGTGGCACAGGAGGTTTAGACATTACAGGACCTGGGGGACTTGTAAGCGAATACTGCCTTCCAAGGAACAGAGTCATTTTTCATGCCAGTAACTCCAGTATTGGAGACTTACAGAAAATGTGTACATATTTTAATCAGGGAAAGACCCTAAAAAAGAAAGGGGGTGAAAACTCCATGTGTTTGGAATCAAACTGATCCATTTCAAAAAGTGATAGTTGTAGGTAAAAACCTGTAAAACCTTTCATAAAAATTATCCCTGGAAAAATAGACCTCAGTTTGAAAGAAAGTCATTTCAAGCTCAGGGAAGCAAGTGACTGTATTTCAATGAAGATGGACTGGATTGGTCCACGTCAATGTGTCTCTCTGTCTCTGAGACACAGTTGCTTGAAGGAACACAAGTGTAAGTTTAAGCCCCTTGAAACTTTTGTCAATTATAAGGTTAAATAGTTACAAAAAATAAACATGATTTACATGATCTGAGCCTCAAAAATGGATATACCTTGAAATATATTTTATTTAAAAATTTGGGTTTTGAATGTCTGGAAACTTCTGGAAGAGAGATCTCTGTATGCATCCCAGGATTAACAATTTAGCCCCAAATTATGAAATGTGCTACAGTGATCTCGCTCAACTCCCTCTTTAAAACTTTTACTGATGAACTGTAGCACATTCGACTCACACATGGTACTACAATTACTCTTTTTTTCCCCATATTTTGCTCTTTTGAGACAAAAGCTTTTGACAAAATAGTGTTCTTTCCCCCAATTTTCTTCACTCCACTATCACACTGTGTTAATTACTTTGGCGAAGCCATTTAGGATATTTTCTAATTATGAGGTTTAATACCTACAACTTTGATCTGCTTTTGCAAGGTTCTGACAACATAGTTTTGAAAAATCAAAGATGTAATTGTTCTAACTGGCAAAGAAAATACCTGTTTGTTTTCAATCAGAGAATTTTGAACATGGGCAGCTACAAATAATGGCAAACTTTACTTATTCAGGAGGGGTTAAGTATTATGCTGTGGAAAGTAAGAAAAAAATAGAGACTACAAAGTTCAGATTCTATGATTCTAGATTCTTTTATAGTTGAGTATCATGACATTTTGCTTTCTTGAACCCTGTATAAGGATCACTCAAGTTATGCAGTTAGTATTACACAACTGGATACAAATTTCCCAAACTTCATCTTAAGGGAAGAGTTTTTACTTTTTATATGGAAACCACAGAAAACTTTGGTCTGGATTGACAGTAACAACCCTTTCGGCCTAAAAATCTTATAATACTAAGAGAGAAAATAGAACTCTACTTGTCATGCTGTTCATTTCCCCCCCACTCTTGTAATACCTTCATTTTCTATTTCTGAATCATTTCTTTTCAAACAATGTTTTGTATTATTATTTTATATGAGCACTGGAGGGATTGGTGGTGGTGAAGTTTCAAAGAATATCTAACGTTTGAACTTAATCTTAGAAAATGTATCGAAGTTAGCGGTATGTAAGAGGCCATGGTGGGGCCGGAGATGGGAACACCACATTAATTTCCATCAAGGAGACTGGCACGAGTTCCATGCAACTGATGCTGAACTAGTAGTGAATGGAGGTATAAGGCATATCAAGACAATTTTGAAGCACAGGATAGATCTAGGTTACAAAACCCCTTGTGGGCTCTCCCAAGGAAATTATTCTGTAGACTTGGAGGACTTATACCTGGTGAGTGATATAACCACATCTGTGTTATCATAGAGGGGAAATTTCCCTGGCAGGCATGGAAACTAGAAGACTAAAGCAATGATCAAGGTAAAAAGACAGATGAAAGCTTAAAATACAGCAGACGTAGTGTAATGTGGTGAGGGAGGGATTCATATTCCAAGGATACTTGGGAGGTGGCATCAATCAAATATATTGAGCAACAGAATGTGGACTGAATACATAAAATAACTTGTGTTTTGCTTTTTCGCCAGTAAACAGAATGGAAAGGGACTACTAACTAAAAGCCTGCAGTTAGAGGGAAGGGCAAGGTACACAGAATAAGAAGGTCTACAAATATAAACATGGTTGGGGTCTTTGATTTTGCAGATTTTGTGAAATATCCAAGTAGTCATGCTTAGTAGATGGAGCTTAATGTTGTGATGGTTCCTAGAGATGAATGTGGGAGTCCTTTAATTAGAGAAGACATCTTGAAAGGGGGAGGTTGCCAAAGATGCCAAAAGAAGGAATAGTAGTCCAAATAAGGAAGAGAAAAAGATGTATAATCAGCTAATTTTAGTAATAGGGATTCCCTGGTGGCTCAGTGGAAAAGAATCTGCCTGTCAATACAGGAGATGTGGGTTCAATCCCTGGGTCAGGAAAATCCCCTGGAGGAGGAAATGGCAACCCACTCCATTATTCTTGCCCGGGAAATCCCATGGACAGAAGAGCCTGGTGGGCTACAGTCCATGGGATTGCAAAGAGTTGGACACAACTTAGCTACTAAACAACAACAATTTCAGTAATACTTTGTATTTCTATATCACTTTTGCTTTCAAAGCATGCATCTCAGAAGGCTAAATTAGCCACGGAGGGACTCCCTAGCTGGTCCAGTGGTTAAGAATCTGCCTTCCAAAGCAAGGGACTTGAGTTTGATCACTGGTTGAGGAACTATGAGCCCACATGCCACAACTAGAGAAGCCTGGACACTGCAACAAAGACTCAGTGCAATCAGTAAATAAACAGATAATACAAGCATGGACATTACTGTTAGTAAGGACAGAAGTTATCACAATTACTTATTTTGGAACCCCAGACTAAGAACTCAATGAAATGCTGTAAGCTACTGGACAAATAGTTTAGATCCAAGAGTAGATCTTAGCTTCTTGATACCTACCAATCTATTTAGGACTTCTCAGGTGGCACAGTGGTGAAGAATCCACTTGCTAATGCAGGAGACACAAGTGATGTGGGTTCGATCCCTAGGTTGGGAAGATCCCCTGGAGAAGTGAAATGGTAATGTACTCTAGTATTTTTGCCTGGGAAATCCCATGGACAGAGGAGCCTGTGGGCTACAGTCTCTGGTTGCAAAAGAGTTGGACATGACTCAGAGACTAAACAACAGCAAACCAACCTATGTACATATAAGCAAACTTTAGACGTGTAACGTGGATAAATATAAAGTGAAAAATGGGCAGAATTCATGGAAACTCTAAATCGGGACCTTCTGGTTATGATGCATCAAATACATGGTGAAATTTGTATGACTTTTCCTGAAATTGGGAAAGAAGAAAGTATCTTTTCTTAACTTGTATATGAAAGTTAACTATGACGAATATATCTTAATGCATAACAGACCAATTTTCAGTGTCTGAGCTGTCGACACTATCTGTGTAAGTGACTTCAATTTCTCTAGCTGTTAAACAAACCTTCCTACTGTTTCTTGGTTTGATAAACTTACAATGCATAACTGATGCAACCATTCCTAAAGGCTCTTGTCATGAGAGCCAATTCAACTTTTTAAATAAAATATCCAGAACATGGAGTTTTAAACAGTACTGTGCATTTGAAAAATACACGCTTTATATTAGTGTTTATGATATACAAAACCAACTGCAGCATTGGAATCTAAGTTTGTTTCTTTAACCGTTTAAGTGTAAGTCAACGATTTTTCCAACTTTGTGTGTTCATGCTAAATAGCGTTAGTTGTGCCCAACTTTCCATGACCCTAGGGACGGTAGCCCACCAGCCTCCTCTGTTCATGGGCTTCTCTAGGCAAGAATACTGGAATGAGTTGCCATGCCTTCCTCCAGGGGATCTTCCCAACCCAGGGATCTGAACCTGTGTCTCCTGAAACTCCTGCATTGCAGGGGGATTATTTACTTCTGAGCCGCCATGGAAGCCCTTGCCTTACTTTAATTCCCTTCTAAAGCCCCAATGCAAATACTAATCTGTATTTGTTATGCAGAAGGAATCTACTGTAATTGTTATACAGAAGGAATCCATTATTGTTGTTCATGTCCAGTTACTCAGTCCTGTCTGACTTTGCAACCCCATGAACTGCAGCCTGACAGGTATTCCTGTACTTCACCATCTCCCAGAGTTTGCTCAAACTCATGTTCATTGAGTTGGTGATGTCATCCAATCATCTGGTCCTCTGTCATCCCCTTCTCTTCCTGCCTTCTATCTTTTGCAGCATCAGGGTCTTTTCCAATGAGTAGGCTTTTCGTATAAGGTGGCCAAAGTATTAGAGCTTCAGCATCAGTCCTTCCAATGAATATTCAGAGTTGATTTCCTTTAGGACGGACTGGTTGGATCTTCTTGCAGCCCAAGGGACTCTCAAGAGTCTTCTCCAGCACCACAGTTCAAAAGCATCAATTCTTCAGTGCTCAGCCTTCTTTATGGTCCAACTCTCACATCCATACATGATTACTGGAAAAACCATACCTTTGACTAGACAGACCTTTGTTGGTAAAGTAATGTCTCTGTTTTTAAATATGCTGTCAAGGTTTGTCATAGCTTTTCCTCCAAGGAGCAAGTGTCTGAATTTCATGGTTGCAGTCACCATTCATAGTGATTTTGGAGCCCAAGAAAAGAGTCTTTCACTGTTTCCATTTTTTTTGCCCTCTATATGCCATGAGGGCTCGAAAATCACTGCAGATGATGACTACAGCCATGAAATTAAAAGACATTTACTCCTTGGAAGAAAAGTTATGACCACCCTAGACAGCATATTGAAAAGCAGAGACATTACTTTGACAACAAAGGTCCATCTAGTCAAGGCTATGGTTTTTCCAATAGTCACGTGTGGATGTGAGAGTTGGACTATAAAGAAAGCTGAGCACCGAATAATTGATGTTTTTGAACTGTGGTGTTGGAGAAGACTCTTGAGAGTACCTTGGACTGCAAGGAGATCCAGCTAGTCCATCCTAAAGGAAATCAGTCCTAAATATTCATTGGAAGGACTGATGTTGAAGTTGAAACTCGAAAACTTTGGCCACCTGATGAGAAGAGCTGACTCATTTGAAGACCCTGATGCTGGGAATGATTGAGGGCAGGAGGAGAAAGGGACAACGGAGGATGAGATGGTTGGATGGCATCACTGACTCAATGGACATGAGTTTCATAAACTCCGGGAGTTGGTGATGGACAGGGAGGCCTGGTGTGCTGAAGTCCATGGGATAGCAGAGTTGGACAAGACTGAGCGACTGAACTGAACTGATATGCCATGAAATAATGGAACCAGAGGCCATGATCTTCATTTTTTGAATGCTGAGTTTTAAGCCAGCTTTTTCCCTCTCCTTTTTTACCTTCATCAAGGGGCTCTTTAGTTCCTCTTAACTTTCTGCCATAAGGGTGGTGTCATCTGCATATCTGAGGTTATTGATATTTCTCCCAGCAATCTTGATTCCAGCTTGTGAGTCATCCAGCCCAGCACTTCATATGATGTACTCTCCATATAAGTTAAATAAGCAGAGTGACAATATACAGCCTTGACGCACTCCTTTCCCAATATTGAACCAGTCTGTTTTCCATGTTTGGTTCTGTTTTTTCTTGATCTGCATACAGGTTTCTCAGGTGGTAGGTAAGGTGGTCTGGTATTTCCATCTCTTTGAGAATTTTCCATAGTTTGTTGTGATCCACATAGTCAAATACTTTGACATAGTCAATGAAGCCAATATTTTTCTGGAATTCTCTTGCTTTTTTATGATCCAACAAATGTTGGCAATTTGATCTCTGGTTTCTCTGCCATTTCTAAATCCAGCTTGTACATCTGGAAGTTCTCAGTTCACATGCTGCTGAAGCCTGGAGAGAGTTGCCTTGCCCTTCTCTGGGGGATCTTCCCAACCCGGGGATTGAACCCAGGTGTCCTGCATTGCAGGCAGATTCTTTACCATCTGAGCCACTAGGGAAGCCCAATAATTGATTTTAAATGAACTGCAGCTATGAACATATAGTAAAGAGATCAGATTTTATATCACATACATTCTGAGGATGCTTCATTAATTATGAAATAAATCATTCAAAATAATATAATAAAGGCTTCCCTAGGGGACTTCCCTGGTGGTCTGCTGCTTAAGACTTGGCATTCCCAATGCAGTGGGCATGGGTTTGATCCCCAGTTGGGAAACTAGGATCTGGTATGCTACAAGGCTCAGTCTCTCTCCCTCTCTCTCTCTCTCTCTCTCTCTCTCTCTCTCTCTCTCTCTCTCACACACACACACACACACACACACACACACACAAAGTTTTCTAGGCACCATTTACTTCAGTTATCAGTTCACTTAGAGAAAATGCAGACTTTTTTCCTGCCTAAGTAAGAACAGCAAATTTCTATCATATCTTGAGACTTGATTGTTATAGAATCATTTTTAAGTTTAATGCAATGTTTTGGTCACAGAAAAAGAAGTTCCGTGGTTCCTCTGGAATGTTTGGCAATATTCACTTTAAGAAAAGTCTAATGCTAAAAATTTGAATAACTTGGCAGTCTCTTTCAAATTTTATTGATTCAACCCCAGAAAATGTTGAAAGTCAATGTTTCTTATTTATTCCTAAGTTAAATCTTTTAGGGCAGAAGTGACTACAGTTAAGATCTCTAGAACCATTTGGGCAACTTGGGACTATTGGGTATAACATCAAAATATCAAAAGTTGCTTGAATAAATATGATTACTTATTGTACATATAAGTACAATACTTGTATACATAAATATTTGTATGCTTACAATGTATACAGTTGTATACATACAATATTTGCATACATACTTAAATAATGATATCTGGATGAACAGAGGTCTAGCATAGTCATCCATTGTTATTTTTGACTAATAATTTGTTGAAAGAGTGACATGTTTATCTATACACACATATATATTCTATTGTTGAAATACTGTGTATCATCTGATGATTTTACTGTTTTTGTATACCAATGTTTAAATCATTAAATGAATTAAAATTCACCTATGCTATGTAAATATACAAATGTACACTTGTTTTTGTGTTAGACACATGACACTCACACATCCTATTTGGTCTTTTATTAAATCAATATTACAGACATTAACTGACATGAAGCAGTTAAAATAATCGAGTCCGCCACATCTTTTATCCCAGTGAATCAACTTCTGATACTCTGAAAGTCTGTGCCCAGACCAATGGGTTCACAAAATTCCTAGCAATCTCAGAGAGGAATGTATTCACCAGCTGCTGAATATAGCCCAGTGAGGACTCCACCGTTATTATGTGGGAAACATACTGTTTTTAATGGAAACTATTTCTTTGAAAACTTGGAAGATCTTTCTCTTTCTCTTACTGAATAATAATTTCCTGAAGGGACTCTAATATTTATATTCTATAAATACTTTAAAATAAAACCACAGCAATAAAACAGACCTAACATTAAGTAGCAATTAGCTAGACTTTCCACTAAAATCAAGCCAGCTCAAAATATTAAGAACATGGCTAGCAAGTGATGGCAGATATAGATTTCCCGAAATCTAAGATATGATGAATATTTGGGACTAGATGCCAAGTTGGTGGCCAATGACTGAGCTTTGTCTATCCACAGGCTATAGAATCAGAACTAGAAGTGAAAGATGAAAGTAGGTTACATCGTGTGTGTATATGTATATATAGTAGTACATGTAGTACATATGTACTACATAAAATATTACATATAACATTGCATATGTTATATATGCATTATATATCATATGTATGTGTTATTATATATAATATATACATATATCTGATATTATATACACATGTATATAGTGGAGATCAGTGTTAAGGGTTTTAACAAAATTTTCGGATAACTTCTATGTGCCCAACACTACACACGGTGCAGAAACCATAGGCGCGAATAAGACATCTGGCTCCCAATCTCATGTTGTTAATCAGTTAATAAGCAAGTCAACAAAGAATTAAATGCTCAAAGATTGTGATGAGTGTTGTGAAGGAAGTAAACAGGTGGATAAAGCAGAAAATAACTCTGGGAATCTACTTTAAATACGGTGTTCAGGAAAGGCCTCTTTAAGAAGTTTACCCTTTAGTAAACCGGGAGGATGAGAAGGACTCAGCCCTGAAAACCTGAGGGCCAGTACCCCAGGTGGAGCCTCAGTCAGCACAAAGGCTGTGGGCAAGAACAGGGCACAAGGACTAGCCAAGGGGAAACCAAAGAGGGTGCAGTGCTGTGACTGGTATGAGACAAGGCTAGGAAAGGAGGCTAAAGCCAGATCCTACACACCCTTAATGACCAAAGTAAGCAGCTCAGATTGTTTACCGAGACCCTTTAGACTATGCATTGCTAAGTAAATATCAGAAGGAAAGGAAAGAACACATTTTTGCCTGATTTAGTCATCCACTTTAATTTTTTGCTAATTTTATAGGTTATAGAACAGAACCAACATCTTGTGTTCCACAAACACAGGTTTTCTTACTAAGTTTTATATTAAAGGATAATGTTTTAACTAGACATAACTTAGGAATTTACACTCAGATTCCAATCTCCTGTACATTGTTCTGCCTGTACTTTGCTCTTGGGAAGATTTATTTCATTTTTGTTTCTCCCATCTCTCTATAGCAGTAACTTTAGTTTTCTTTGGGCTTTTACATTTTCATTCTACTGTACTGGAGTGTGTGTGGGGGGAAGGGGAGGGGGCCTTGGTAGTGGTGAGGAGAAACAAAAATGTTATGAAATATATAAGATGCCATAAAATCAAACTCTAAAAAAGTAAAACATTCTGCAACCTTGCATATAATCTTTTTTTGTGTGTTTTTCTGAATTCTTGCCATTAGTGACACATACTGACACAGTCTAATTTAGAACAACAACATTATCGTTTTCACTTATGATCTAACCTTCCTTTTAGAATCCCACTATTATTATGAATTAAATAACCTAAGGGCTAATTCCAAAGTTGATTCTTCAAATGCAGTGAAAACCATATTAGTTTTCATGTGACCTACCAATAGCTGTAGTTGATGCTGAAACTGCAACAAAAGGCATTTGTAGAATCAAAAATAGTGGAATTTTTTTCTCCTTAACTACACGTAGAAAATCTGTCATAAAGTTAATGCACTCTGCTATGGGTGTAATACATAAGGTACTGAATCAACATCTCCAGCTGTTGCTAAGAGCGGGAGAGCTTCCCCTTCTCCAAGTGGCTATGTTCCCAATGGAGGTGAATAGAGGACAAGACGGCCTGGATGGGGGTAACGGAGACCCAGATTCTGTAGAGAGCTAGGACCTGTTGATGAGTTAGTGGGTGGTAATAGCAGCGTTTTTCATGAGACAGATCCAACAGTGTTCATCCAACAGTGGGAATCATTATGTGCTCTGGTCTGGCTGAGCCATTCCTCTTTTTTTTTTTTTTTTTTTTTTTTTTAGGAGAGAATTAATTAGAAATCAACATAAACAGAAAATGTGATAGTTTAATGGTAATGAATCTGCATGGGTGTGATTCCATAACTACTAAGTTTGCATTCTTGAATGAAACAAACTTCAGTTTGTGCTAAAAACAAACTCCACTTTGTTATATTAGGAATAAACTTGGATCTTCTCACCACATAGCATGCTCAAGTAGCATATCTCATGCTGAAGTCTTAGCATAAGCAAACAGCAGGCAAGGGACTTGTGGTATTTTAACAGGCACAAGAAGATGTGCAAATAGTGGGTATACCATTAAATAAATCCAGCTTTATGTGTGACATCTGAAATCCTGAACAGGAAAAAAAAAAAAGTGGATTTTTTCCCCTATGTTCACAAAATTGCTGACACGACAGAAGGTGCAGATACGCACCTTTGTGAGTAGAATGTATTTTTGTACTTATGTGCACCACTCAGTTGGAGAAGGCAACGGCACCCCACTCCAGTACTCCTGCCTGGAAAATCCCACGGATGGAGGAGCCTGGCGGGCTGCAGTCCATGGCGTCGCTAGGAGTCGACACGACTGCGCGACTTCACTTTCACTTTTCACTTTCATGCATTGGAGAGGGAAATGGCAACCCACTTCAGTGTTCTTGCCTGGAGAATCCCAGGGACGGGGGAGCCTGGTGGGCTGCCGTCTATGGGGTCGCACAGAGTCGAACACGACTGAAGCGACTTAGCAGCAGCAGCAGCAGCAGCAGCACCACTCACCGTGGCACTGCCTCAGTCAGAAAAGGGGCTTCCGCAGTTCCTAGAGGAGCACAGGGACTGGGAGGAGGAGAACTGGCTTTGGACTTAAACAGAGTTGACATTTACTAGCTGGAAAACCAGAACGGACGTCTTCAACTAGGTATTCATTTAAACGACTGAGTTTTCTAAACATCCAGACATGGGGCGAGTTGGTGAACATTCAAAGATGAAGAAAACCAATAATTTGTGTCGAAGAGTTCACAGTCTGATTATTTATTTAGATAGACAACAGATGTGTAACCTCTCTGAACCTAAGCTTCCTTACCTGCAACCTGAGAATATCTACCTGATGGACATGGTGGGAGTGGGGGGGGGGGGAGGGAATTAAGTTAGAGCATTTGGAAGCACCTAGCACTGTTACAGGTGTGTGTGCATACGTGCTAAGTTGCTTCAGTTGTGTCCCACTCTTTGCAACCCTATGGACTGTAGCCCACCAGGCTCCTCTGTCCATGGGCTTCTCCAGGCAAGAACACTGGAGTGACTTGCCGTGCCCTCCTCCAGGGGATCTTCCCGACCCAGCGGTGGAAGCCACATCTCTTATGTCTCCTACACTGGCAGAGTTTCTTTACCACTAGTGCCACCTGGGAAGCCCACTCTTATAGGTACTTACTACAGATCAGTAAGTGTAAGACATTTAGTTTTACCTGAGAAGTACCAACCACATTCGTGTCTTATGTCCACTCTTATTCAAGGCAGCTGGGAGCTTTGGTCAATAACTCCTCTTCAAAAGCCTCAAAGCAAGGAGACAGGAGATTTGGGGAACCTTTAAGAGCCAAGGATTCACTAACAGTCATAGAGAGGGGCTACTTTTTCAGGACTGCAGACACAGCTTTTAACGAATATCCAAGATGCTCTTACACAACATGCTGAGCAAGAAGTCCTCCGGGACTCTAGCAACCCACTGAAGACAAGAACCTGCTTAAACCGATGGGAAGATTTCAGGCATGCCGTGGGAGTGGTACCAGAATGATAACAGAGAACCTGAAGGTTCTAGAGTATGTCCAGACTCACGTCTAGACTAAACTTCGCTATGTGTGAAAATGACCTGGAGAACTTGTTAATAATGCAGATGCGTAGGTTTCACTCCAAAACTCTTTGATTTGGGGAATGAAGAGGCGGGCTTAGGTAGCTCCATTTATAACAGGCCCTCTAGGTGAATGTCATGCAGATGATACTAATATCATACTCTCAGGATCACATCACGGCCATCCTCCCAACTAGGTACTTATTCAGTGATTACTGGAAATTCTCTACTAGGGACTGAGAGACAAAACATGGTCCCTGGCTCAAGAATTCTATAATACCATAGTAAAATAGTCTGTTTATATTCTGAGGGCTATAAATATATAGTTTAGAAATGAAGTAAGCAGACATTAAAAGGTAGGCGCAATTACTGATGGTTGAGGTATTTGAAGATTGCAGAGAGCAATTAGGAACATGGGACTTGAGGGAAGAGAAGAACTTAGGCAAATGGAAAGAGAAGGAATGTTATGAACAGAAGTATTCATAACAGGAAGATAAAAAGAATATTTGGGACAATGGTGAATATAAAGCTGTGGAATTTTAAGGGGATCTTAGAGCTCTTCCTTCTCTCTTAAATTTCAAATGAGAACACTGACATCCATAAAGCTAACCAGCTTCCAGCTGATAGAATCATAAACCTTTGGAACTTTAGAGGGATTTAGTTCAAGCCGCTCTCCCAGAAGAGTCTATTTAATCATGTTTAGTAAAACAAATCGTATGATATCTGGGGGCAAACAACATAATTATTTTACAGCATCCCATCATATTGAACATATTAAAACGTCTCCCCACAGTGAACGTAAATCTGTCTTTCACAAAGTTCACGTGCTTAGCTGCTCAGCAGTGCCCAGCTCTTTGTGACGCCATGGACTATAGCCCACCAGGCTCCTCTGTCCATAGGATTTTCCCAGCAAGAATATTGGAGTGGGTTGTCATTCTCTTCTCCAGGGGGTCTTCCTGAATCAGGGATTGAAGCTGGGTCTCCGGCATTGCAGGCAGATTCTTTACCGTCTGAGCTACCAGGGAAGCCCTCATTTGACAATACTTCTCAAGTAATCTAACATACCAAATGAACATAATTAGTTAAATATCTTTCTTTGAGGTGTTTTAGGGACCCTTTGAAGCATACTATTAGGTTGGAGCAAAAGTAATTATGGTTTTGGACCCTGAATTTTAAATCATTATAACTAGGCTCAAACACATTTTTATTAATCAAAATAGGAACCATTACAATCAACACATTTTTGCCAATGAGAAATAAGTTTGTTTCTTCCTATAGCATAAAAATCCATGCTTTGGGATTCGATGAACTCTTGGAAAGCGTTTTCTGAGTCCTGTTGGTGGTGGAAGCATTTTCCCTGCAAAAAGTTGTCGAGATGCTTGAAGTGGTAGTCAGGTGGCAAGAGGTCAGGTGAATATGGTGAAAGAGGTAAAACGTGGTAGCCCAACTCATTCAACTTTTGAAGCACTGGTTGTGTGACATGCAGCCAGCTGTTGCTGTAGAGAAGAACTGGGCCCTTTCTGTTGACCAATGCCAAACTCAGGTACCACAGTTTTCAGTGCATCTCATTGATGTGCTGAGCATACTTCTCAGATGTGATGGTTTCACTGGGATTCAGAAAGCTATAGTGGATCAGAGAAGCAGCGGACTACCCAACAGTGACCACGAACATTTTTGGTGCAAGTTTGGCTTTAGGAAGTGCCTTAGAGCTTCTTATCAGTCCAACCACTGAACTGGTCATCAAAATTCACTTTTTGTCACATGTCACAATCCAATTGAGAAATGGTTCATTGTTGTTGTGTAGAGTAAGAGAAGATGACACCTCAAAACAAGTATTGGTTTGATTTGTGGTCAGCTCATGGGGCACCCACTTATTGAGCTTTTTCACCTTTCCAATTTGCTTCAAATGCTAAAGAACTGTAGAATGGTTGACGCTGAGTTCTTTGGCAATTTCTGGTGCAGTTTTAAGAGGATCAGCTTCGATGAGCCTCTCAATTGGTCTTAATCAACTTTCAATGGCCGGCCACTGCACTCCTCATCTTCAAGGCTCTAATCTCCTTTGCAAAACTTCTTGACCCACCTCTGTACTGTATGTTAAGTAGCAGCTTTGGGGCCAAATGAATTGCTGTTGTTGCAAGTTGTCTCTGCTGCTTTATGAATCCATTTTGAACTCAAATAAGAAAACTGCTGAAATTTGCTTTGTCTAACACCATTTCCATAGTCTAAAATACATATAAAATAAACAGCAAGTAATAATTCATTAGCAAAAAACATAAAGCAAGAAATGCACATTAAAATGATGTAGAACATAACCACATTTTAAGAATGTATTCCAATATCAAATGGCAAAGTTCAACAAGACAAAACCAAACTTACTTTTTCACCAACCTAATATCATAAACCACACTCTATATGCTTTCTGTTTTCCTTAAGACAGTTTGTCAGACTGGTGCCTAGGATGGTAGGCTGCAGTCCATGGGGTTGCTAAGAGTCAGCCACGACTGAGCAACTTCACTTTCACTTCTCACTTTCATGCATTGGAGAAGGAAATGGCAACCCACTCCAGTGTTCTTGCCTGGAGAATCCCAGGGATGGGGAAGCCTGGTGGGCTGCCATCTATGGGATTGCACAGAGTCAGACACAACTGAAGCGACTTAGCAGCAGCAGCAGCAGCAGCAGCAGCAGCAGGGTGGAAAGATAGATAAGACCTAGGAGTTTCCAGTATGGCTAGAGATTACAAACTAGGTTAAGCCAGCATGGTAAACTCTGTGTACAAATCACGCAGAAAGCAAACACCTAGTTGGCAGACATTACATTTGAGCTGGATTTTGAGAAATAAGGAGAAACGGGGTGGGGTGGGGGGTTGAATTTAATTGTAAATGTAATCTGTGTGAACTGTTTATGGCCAAATCCGAGACATGCTCTAATTTGGTTCTAAGTGAATCCTCTCTGATGGTGAAGAAGAGATGCACTGGAGAAGGGAGACTCAAGTTGAGGGAGTCAGTAGGATGTTCTGTTCTGTATCTGGTACTGCTGTCAGCTCAGTTAGTACAGGATTAATAAGATGTTAAAAAGAAAGCACAGATCTTAAAGTTATTGCCAACGAAGATGGGCAGGACTGATGGGATCTGACAGTCAGTTTTCAATGGGCAAATGAAGGAATAATACATGTTGAGTTGGGGGTTTCTAACTTGGGAAGCCAGGCATAAAATGATGTGGTAGCTGAGATATGGGAATTCAGATATCAAGCCAGAAGGACAGGTGGTGAGGGAGGGAGGAAAGTAAGTAAAAATGATTGTTTTATTTTGAGGTCCTGGGGCTTGGACTTGTTTTATTTCTCTTTGTGTATCCCAAAGCCATAGCGCAGGACAAGGCATATTAACGGGTTCACAAGATAGCATAAAGAATAATACCCTAACCCTCTTCATTTCATTAAAAAGAAAATTCAAACCCCAAAGAGCAAGAGCTGAGGTTTATGGAGTTTGGTGTCTTGACAAGGATCTCCTAGCATTAGTGGCACTCTTCGGGGTTTTTTTTTTTTTTTTTTCTCTTTTTTGGTTTGACTGGAATGTAAAATTTATGGAGAGAAATAGAGGGGAGAGACAGTTAAGACTAAACATAGGAAGCAGGCCAAGGAGTTGACCATGACGATAACAAGGATACATCATGGTTTTGAAAGGTGACGGGACTTTAGGAAAAGTGGTTCTTGCATTATATGAGTTCAGAACACAAAGCTGGGAATCACAGTGCTTGTGATCCAGCAGTTTAATCATTACACCTGAGCATGTGAGAACTTAGGAATGGAAGCTAAGAGTTCTCCAAAACCAAAGAGAGCTGAAATGCTGACACTAAGTGTAATTTCTTACAGGATCAATATCTCATTACATTTTCCAGTGTTTGAGATCATTCCCTGATATTCATTTCCCTGTGATTAGTCATTGTGGAGACAGGTCTTGGAAAGTTCAGTTCAGTTCAGTTCAGTCGCTCAGTTGTGTCCGACTCTTTGTGACCCCATGAATCGCAGCATGCCAGGCCTCCCTGTCCATCACCATCTCCCAGAGTTCACTCAGACTCAGGTCCATCGAGTCCGTGATGCCATCCAGCCATCTCATCCTCTGTCATCCCCTTCTCCTCCTGCCCCCAATTCCTCCCAGCATCAGAATCTTTTCCAATGAGTCAACTCTTCGCATGAGGTGGCCAAAGTACTGGAGTTTCAGCTTTAGCATCATTCCTCTCAAGGAAGTCCCAGGGCTGATCTCCTTCAGAATGGACTGGTTGGATCTCCTTGTAGTCCAAGGGACTCTCAAGAGTCTTCTCCAACACCACAGTTCAAAAGCATCAATTCTTGGTCACTCAGCCTTCTTCACAGTCCAACTCTCACATCCATACATGACCACAGGAAAAACCATAGCCTTGACTAGATGGACCTTAGTCGGCAAAGTAATGTCTCTGCTTTTCAATATGCTATCTAGGTTGGTCATAACTTTTCTTCCAAGAAGTAAGCGTCTTTTAATTTCATGGCTGCAATCACCATCTGCAGTGATTTTGGAGCCCCCCAAAATAAAGTCTGACACTGTTTCCACTGTTTCCCCATCTATTTCCCATGGCGCGATGGGACCGGATGCCATGATCTCCATTTTCTGAATTTTGAGCTTTAAGCCAACTTTTTCACTCTCCACTTTCACTTTCATCAAAAGTCTTTTTAGTTCCTCTTCACTTTCTGCCATAAGGGTGGTGTCATCTGCATATCTGAGGTTATTGATATTTCTCCCGGCAATCTTGATTCCAGCTTGTGTTTCTTCCAGTGCAGCGTTTCTCATGATGTACTCTGCATAGAAGTTAAATAAGCAGGATGACAATATATAGCCTTGACGTACTCCTTTTCCTATTTGGAACCAGTCTGTTGTTCCACGTCCAGTTCTAACTGTTGCTTCCTGACCTGCATACAGATTTCTCAAGAGGCAGATCAGGTGGTCTGGTATTCCCATCTCTTTCAGAATTTTCCACGGTTTCTTGTGATCCACACAGTCAAAGGCTTTGGCATAGTCAATAAAGCAGAAATAGATGTTTTTCTCGAACTCTCTTGCTTTTTCCATGATCCAGAGAATGTTGGCAATTTGATCTCTGGTTCCTCTGCCTTTTCTAAAACCAACTGAACATCAGGAAGTTCACGGTTCACATATTGCTGAAGCCTGGCTTGGAGAATTTTGAGCATTACTTTAATATTGCCCAGAGTAGGAGCACAGACACTTGACTGTTATACCTCTGATATTCTATCTTCCTCACTGGATGAAAGAAATGTTCCTGTGGTCCATGACAAGTGATCACTCTCCATTGAGACTATAGAGCCAAAATCTTTAGTAACAAAAAGAGATCCAAACTGGTTCATTTTCCATCATGTCCCCAATAAGCATGTTACTTTGGATACTGTATCATCAGAAAGCTCTCGGTCAATTTTAATCAGGAAGCTAATTTCAAGGTCCTAATTCATGATCTTATATACAACAAAAGTAAATTATTATAGACAATGAAATAAAAAAATAGGAAAGCATTTTATCTTTAATAATTTTATAAATTAATATATTACTATGAATCTTTAGTTTCTTTTAGCTTATAAGGACTATTGAGGGAGTCATGGGTTTAGAATTTTATTCTTAGATTTAAAAGCATTTTTGTTCATTCTTTAAAATGGTCCCCCTTTTGGGGTATCCTTTTCCCTCAGAATTGCCCCACATCCCCCCTTCCAAGATGAGCTCACGCTTGGGTATTACAATGGGAAACGACCTTAAAGAACCACCAATTCACCTTATCAATCAGTAAGAATAATCTCATCCATAACAAAGATTTCCCCTAATTCATATGCCTTTGTTGTCAGACTCAAAGAAAATTTTATTAATAGTAGTAATTTCACAGGAAGATAAAAGAGGATTCTGCCAATGCAGGAAAGGCTATAAACGTAGTAAAACAAAAGACCTATTCCCCTGTAAGAAACCTGAAGCTGAGGTTTGCCACTTACCACCTTTATGATGTTTATACAAATCACTTAACATCTTTGAGAGTTATCTGTAAAGGACAGTAAAACCTGCTCTGCTTATTTCATAGGGTATTGAAAAAATCAAGACAAATATGAAAAAGTGCTTATAAGTTCTACAAAATTATTAGGTTGGCCAAAAGCTCGTCTCGGTTTTTCCACAAGATGTAAGATGTTCCATAACATCGTATGGAAAACCCTGAATGAAATTTTTGGCCAAGCTAATATATTGATGTGTTATTGTTAATAATGGGCATGATGGTACTCTACCATCTCAGGGCCAGATTTGAACTTACCATTCCCAGGAATAGAATAAGAATACATTTGATGAGAAAACTGACAACTTTATTTTATGGGAATATGTATAAATAAGTTATTTTTTTTTAAATTGTGTCCTCTTGTGAGTCTTGTTACACTAGGGACTTTTTAAGGTTTAGATGTTGGAGTAAGAAAATGAAGAGATTGTGAAATAAATAGCCAGTGAACAGATGATTTTCTTTGAAATGACCATTAATTAAACAAAAAGGAAATCAGATTGCTGGAAGATCCACAGAGCACTTCTCTGGAATATCAGTCCTTGGAACCATCTGCTGTGCGGTGTTTGGTGTTACAGAATGGCCACAGGAGTTGTTTCTACTCTTGGCTCCACTGCAAAGTGAGTTTGGTCAAGTAATTCACTTCTCTGGCCTTTCTTTTCCCTCTTAAGTTACATAAGGGAATTATGCCACAGACATAACTTCCCCCAATCTTCCTAGCTCTTAAAGCATGTTGTACACCTAATCCGCGTGGCTCTTTCTCTAGCATTCTCAGTTTCAGTAAATGGTTCCACCCACTGGCTAGAGCCGAGCCAAGCACCCTCCCCGATCTCGTCTCAATCCCTTCGCTATGAGCAGAGCTCACATCTTCCCATTTCCTGCCACCACTTTTACTCCTGTTGAGCAGTGACAGAGGACTTTTCAGAAGAGCAGCTGTGATCTTATCAGGCCCCTGCTGTAGCGACAGTTTAAAGGCTTCTATTCCGCTTCCCAAGTAACCATTTCTGCTAGCTAGCCCAGTTTACTCTTTCAACCTCACCTGTCTAAGAAGGCGTTAGTAGTTCCTCAGTAGCAGGAAGAGAGTTTCCCTCACTTCAGCCTCTTCTGACCTTCTTGGTTAATGGACTTAATGAAAAGCAGAGTGAAATGGCGAAGACAGTGCTTCAGTTTAGAAGATCTGGGTACACACTTAGCTCTACCCTTGCTGACTATGTCATTTTGATCTGTTTCCTAACTAGTTTAAGCCTCAGTTCCTTCATTTCTAAAATAGTTAACTGTATATTGATATTGCATAAGACTGGGGTGAAGGTTACATGAGATAACACATATAAAATGCCTGAGGGTCACCTCTCTTTATTCAAAATCCTTCACAAGTTAGTAATAACACACAGAAAAGAAGTGGGTCATGTGATTTTCGGGAATCTGAATTCTGGCAACTGATAGACTTAAAGCTATCAATTGATGTTAGGAAAGATCCCTAACAGACTTACATAGAAACCCAAATAACTTGTTGACATGCATTTGCCACACTGGTGCCTTAAGTATTAATAGAGCCAATTGTATGGTCCATGTAGTGGTCAAAGGTTCCCATAAAAGGTTTGGAAAATGCCTCTGAGATATGAGCAAAAATGCACTATGTTTAAATACACAATATTTTAATGTTTGTTTGATAAAAGTGATTCCAGTTAATGAACTAGTGTGAAAGTTCAACTATAGAAATTGTTCAGTGCCAAAAAAAGAAATTCACTCAGCTAAACCACGCTGCTCCATTACAAGCTTTACCTAACAATGCCAACCACTTTTATGGTTTGCATGGCAAACTTCCTATGATTGTCACAAAGGTCATGCTAAATGATGACTCCTATTCATCGGTCATAAATTTTCAAACAAGAAAATACCAGGAGACTCAATAAATTCCAGTGTTTTCTGTTGATCTGTCTTCTACTTTCCTGTGTTTTTTCTTACAGTATGTCTACTATCCTTATTTTCCAGAGAAAAGCCTGGGTGCTCATTAGGCTTATTTGTAAACAATTTGATTTCCAGTTATATTTGTGCAAGCCTTAAAAAAGAAAAGTTATACAGCTTAGAGTGCTTAACAGTTCTCATTTACTGTAAGCCAAATATTGTTTAATTCTGGCTTCATGTTTCTTTTTTCCTTAACCACTGTGATGTGCTATGAAGGCAGGTTTCACGTGTGGTTTGCTCACTTTTGTAACCTCAGCACATACTAAATGTTCAATAAATAACTGTTGAATGAACAAACGAATAAATTTATGCTGTTTTAATACAGGCTAAGTTTAATTTCAACTTTTCCCCCAATAGAACTTCTTTTCCATTTGTTGGTTTTTAAAAATATGATCTAAACAACCCCATGAAGGTACTAAGAGAAACTTATGCTGCATTCAAACCCTAACTCCATATTCTTGACGTTTTGATGAATAGTTGTCAAGTTTAGAGAATGCTACAAAGAGCAAAGGGAAAGTTCTTTGATCTTACTGTCACAGGGACTTCAAGATCAGTCTCCTGCTTTCAAATAAAAGAAAGATTAAAAATCAGATTTTATAATGGCTGCAACTGAATCACAGACTAAATGATTTGTCTAAATTATACAGCAGAGTGTTAATCAGACGTCAATGCACCCACCCTCCACTGTGGCATTTCTCTAACCATAGTCCAGACTCACAAAGATCAAGATTCTAAAAAGCCAAGGAAAAAGATATTTTCCTTCAATGAAGTTTATCAAGTTTCCATTTCATCTTCCTTAAATCTCTTTTTATTTTCTTTGCTAAATCATCAACAAATACAGGATTCAAGTGGGATCCAACTGGAGACTCAGCATCAAATGGTTGTCATAATAAGTTAGACTCAAAATAAGGAGGAGTAAAATCTCACTGTAGATATTTTAATAATATTCTTTATAGAGCATTGCTTTTCTAAAGTGATTTTCAGCAGAAAAAAAATCCTATGGAAAGTGAAGAAAAATCCTACTCCTATAAAGAAGAAAAAATTACATATACTAATAAGAAATCTTAGATTGTGACTTATCAGTATAGAAACTGAATTAAAATTCTTTGCTTTTTATGTTTTAATGTAGGCCTTAAATCATCAAGGGAAGGTGGCAACAACTGGTATAAAGGATGAATACCTTTTTTAATCAAGTATCGCAGTAATCATCAATATAGTGGAATTAATTTAAAATTCAGTCAGTGAGGCCTCCAATGCTTTCAATTACTTAGCTGGGTAATCCCCTAGTATATAAAACACTTGAACATGCCATGCAAATAGGAAAGCACAGAACTGGACTAGTGCTCTTCCACCCATTGAGGCTAGGGTACCACCCTGTTTTAACAAGTGATATTTGATATAAGCATTAGAGCCTAGCCATTATCCTTTTTAGTAGTTCTTGAATAATACAGAAATGAGAACTTACATCAGATGGGATCTCAGATGTATGACTTAATTTTGTTGGGAATATGGAGAAATAGCTAAGAACTGTATTTGATCAAAAAATACAGGGTTGATCAAAAAATCTGCAATTGCCCGTCACTTTTTTATTAAAAACACCAGTAGCCAAGTTTTACTATTCTCAATTTAATTGAACTCATTTCTCCTACATTCTGTGTACATTAAAACATGTCATCTCTCTGGAGATAACTTAAAATAATATTTTGCAGCTCAGGTTACATAGAGTTCAATCTAACTCTTGTCTTGATTTTTTTTCCCCCTTCACCTTTTTCTCTAGTGTCCCATATTGGAATCTGTGCATCAGATAGCATAAGGCTTGTTGTTGCAAACATTAATAAGATCTATCATTCGGGAACAGTTACTTACACTTTGTTTCATCTCTAATGGAAAGGATTTCTCTAAATATTTACACCAGAACAGTTGTCAGAATGAATCCTGCAAAATTGCTGGCATACTCCCAGGAGCAGGGAGCTGGTGTTAGGGGGAGGGGAGATTCCTGGTCCTTGGTTGTCTAATCCTAAGCAGTCCTAGATTTTCAGGAAGCTTCTTGCTGGAACATGAGGGGTTTGTATTAACAAAAAGGTACTTCAGTGTGTAGACCAATTCAAGTGAAGTATCTGAACAGCCACTTTCATTTATTGCTCTTGTAAAAATGGTTCTCCATTGGCTTTAGGTTTAAAGTAAAAGGGACGGTTTAGGTTTCAGAGACACAGCAAAAAAAAAAAAAAAAAAAAAAGTGTATGACGAAAGAATCTTGTACAGGAAGTGTGAAGAAACATTGAAATCATTTTATGCAATGGCCCTTAAGGTGCTTTAATATATAGAAATGTCTTGTTCCCTCCATGAATTGCTAGGCGAGAGAGTCAGCATGCAAGAGTTAGACAGGAGAGAAGTGAAACCTGCCAAGATAAATGTAGCAGTGTTTTATAAATTAACTCCGCTGTCTGTGTGTTTGTTTTTTCTTTGGAAGAGCCTAAAATTAAAGCTATTCGACTCATCTTAGTAATGGTTTAGAATTTAAGGAGTGGATGAGGAAGTAAGTTTGGGCTAGAAAGGGCAGAGAAAATATCCTGCACAGGAAAATCTCCGCAATTTTCACTTGAAATGTGTTCTTATCTGGTGAATGATGGTATTTCTGCCCCCAAAGTCTATGAATGAAGTAGTTTGGTTAAAAAATGATTCCACAAAGGTTTCTAGGTTTGTAAGCACGCCATTATAGTATGGGCAGTTTATTAAGCTCAAAGGCAAACGGTTGACAATGAATTCGAGAAAGTCAATGAGATGTCCATGTGGGTACTGGAAACAGTAGAAGCAGCCTGAGATGGTCTAGAGCTACTCTTGCTGGAAATCTCCCTTATTCTATTGGAAATTAAATGTTGAGGTATGGGCACATAATGCTCACAAGTCTGCAAACACATTCGAATTAGCGCCGGCTCCTGGAGGCTCCATGCTCGGGAGAACGGTGCATGCTACTGATTGTACTAGGGCCAAGAATGCATTGACATGATCCTGCAAGTCTAGCTGGCTTCCAAGGGAATCCCACTGATCTATGTTAAAAGCTTGGATTTACATCAAGCTCTGGACAGAACTGGAATGCTGGATGGATGTCTTAGAAATATGCTACAGGAGACACTGCCTATTTTAAATTACCTTAGTCTTTGTGGAGGGGGCTACAAGTTAACATCTTAATATTGGCATCAAATGAGTGTGAATTGAGACCGGAGGGGCTTAAGGACACGACCTTTGGGCTTTACTTCTTGTTACCTAATAGCAATGAGGGTCCTTTTAAACTGAGATCGACAAATAGGTCATACACTGGAAAATAAGACTGAAATCTGTAAGAGACAAATCTTCAGGGACTCAATGAAAAGTCAAACTGTTAGTTGCTTAGTTGTGTCTGACTCTTTGCGACCCCATGGACTGTAGCCCACCAGGCTCCTCTGTCCATGGGGTTCTCCAGGCAAGAATACTGGAGTAGGTGGCCATTCTCTTCTCCAGGGGGTCTTCTTGACCCAGGGACTGAATCCAAGTCTCCCACATTGCAGGCAGATTTTTTACTGTCTGAGCCACCAGGGAAGTGGCTCAATATGTGGTCCTTTAGTTTGTGGCCAGGCAACATTCAGGTTCAGGTTCAGTTCAGTCGCTCAGTTGTGTCCAACTCTTTGCAACTCCATGGACTGGAGCACGTCAGGCCTCCCTGTCCATCATCAACTCCCAGAGTTTACTCAAACTCATGTCTATTGAGTCAGTAATGCCATCCAACCATCTCATCCTCTGTCAGCCCCTTCTCCTCCTGCCTTCAATCTTTCCCAGCATCAGGGTCTTTTCCAAGGAGTCAGCTCTTGCATCAGGTGGTCAAAGTAATGGAGTATTAACTTCAACATCAGTCCTTCCAATGAACACTCAGGACTGATCTCCTTTAGGATGGACTGGCTGGATCTCCTTGCAGTCCAAGGGACTCTCAAGAGTCTCTCAAGACTCTCAAGAGTCAGGCAATATTAGTATATATCTTAAGTATTTAATGGCAGAAACTACATGTCATCAAAAGGTATGATACAAGTAAGCACATTTTGCTACTAAATTTCCAAAAGTTAAGATTCTTCCATTCTTAAATCAGCTCATGGTCAAATTTAAGACCAAAGAAAATAAAATACATGATTTCACTAAACTGCTATCATATTGATAGCAGATCATGATAACTCTTTGGCAAAGGGCATAAGGTCAGAGTTTACTTGCCCAGTGTTACCTGGAGATTGCCAGTTGCCACAGAAGGCTGGCAAGAATAACATTCTGACTTCTTGCCTTTCTGTGGATTTAAAAAAAGCAATATCACCCATCCACATGTTTAAACAAAGAGAGATTCAGGTCACAGGAGTCTAAGGTTTAAGATTACAGGAGTACTGAAATATACTGACATCATTCTGAATCATAAAAGAATGTCAGACTTACCACATTTAGGACACTGATCAGTGGGGACTCTATCTTTGTTCAACTAAAGATCCACTTGAGGTGACAGAGAAACCTTTCTGGGTATTTGAGGCAATGCCAATAGTTTCAAAAGTGAACTTTCACTGAGATGATTCAGGATAGATACATATGTGCTACTTGAATATTTTCCTATAGCAAGGTTTAACAGTCTTCTCCCATGCTAAGTTGCTTCAGGCACGCCTGACTCCTTGTGACCCTGTGGACTCTAGCCCTCCAGGCGCCTTTGTTCATGGGGTTCTCCAGGCAGGAGTACTGGAGTGGGTTTCCATGCCCTCCTCCAGGGGATCTTCCCAACCCAGGGATCAAACCAACTTCTCTTACATCTTCTGCATTGACAGGAAGGTTCTTTACCACTAGAACTTCTACTTTCTAACATATTGAGAGCTTAAAATTAGAGCACCACTTAGCTCTTAATAATTTTGACTTAGCTACTGACAGTGCCACACCTCAAAATGGCATTGTTTTCAGTAAAAGAAATCCTAAGTTTGCTCTTGGTCTTTTCCTAGCTCTGGAGGTTTTACGGCTCCTATCCTGTGTAATGTACTTCTATTTTCTTATTTCCAAATATTACTTCAGTAATGTTATATCTAAATTGACCTTAGGATGTTTACAAAGCTCCTTTCCCTTCCCTCCCCATCCTAATCGGACACCTCTTGTACAAAGACTCAGGCGGCATTCCTTGAGTTCTTTTTATCTACTCAGGAAGGGAGGAGAGCTTGCAGTGGTGGCAGCTGGGGCTCTGTATGTGTGGTTTGCCCTCATGCAGGCAGAAGGTGGTTTATAAGATGACCGTGATTTGCACTGGGCACGTATACTGGCGGCATGTTTCCATCTCGTGCATGCGTAGCGTGAATAACCTATTGAGGAAAAAAATTGGTGGAAAAGCATTGTTTTCTGGTGGGCTTCCTGCTGCCTGTAACTCATGATTGCTCCCAATCCCCAGGGACAAGTAACTAGGTCTGACCACGGAGCAATGGCTCAAGCGTGCTGTGATGACCCTCTGCCCCCAAAGCCTGGCTTTCCTCAGTCTAATTGCTTTTGGCAATTGTGGTTATTGGGATTTGGCCTAGTGACTCCCTGGAACCCAAATTCTCCCAAGGAGCCCCCTTAACAAGCAGAATTAAGTCTGACAGGAAGCCCAGACTTCCACTTCACTTTTACATGGAGTTTTCCCTGGTTTATGGCAAGGTCTGAACATCGTTCGTGGGCTAGAAAAGAATAATAAACAAGATTTAATGAAGATAACCACTTGAAGAAAAGCACATTAGGGGGGAAGTAAGAACAGCAAATTCAAGAATAAACAACTTACTGCAAAACTTCACCCATTAAGATGGAGTTAAAACTGTGCTGTTTATAGTAGTTTCATTGATCACCAGTAGTAGTCAATCTAAAGTTAGTCAGGAATTGTAGAAATCATAAAAGAAAAAGATGTTTATTTCTTATGAGAGGCTATTTCCTAACCATTTCGCTTTTCCTGAAAACAAAGAGGACTCTAGGGCACAATCATCTGGTAATACATGAAAACAGTTGTTTATGATTCTGCAGCTCTGAAAAAACATCTTTGGTATGGCTGATGCCTCATCTTCCATCCTATTTACTGGCTCCCTCACCCCTGCTGTAGTTCACCAGCAAGCACCCTGACTCCTGAATCCACTTCTCTTGGCAGCAAGGCTCCCGTCAGGGAAACCAACAGCAGTGTCTGTTACGCCCTCCAACATGCCCCACTGTGTGCACTCTGCTATCTCTCCTTCGACTCTCTGAACAAGACAATTCTAAATCACATGATCTTGGCTGCACCAGTCAGTGCCACAAGTTTAAACAGGACTCACCTGATTGACAATCTGGGGCTATCAGATAAACAAATGCTTTACATTTTAAAGCTACTATCTGTTCCGTGACACAGATCTCATCTCTTAACATAATCCCTAGAAGTCTATTTTGTTTGTCTAGCTCTCAAGAAACGGGCATTGTTTTCAAATTGTTGAGTTGTCAGTGTTATCCTCAGATGAAGGTTTCCATAGAACTTTTCAGTTTTGACTGCATCTTAGCATCACCAGGATTGCTTTTGAAAGTGCAGATGTCCAGGTCCCATCCCCAGAGATGGTTGTATCTGGTCTAGGGTGGAGCCTGACTTTTTTTTTTTTAAAGATCCCCAGGTGATTCTAATTTGAAGTTAGGGTAGAAAATCACTGTACCAAGGCCCATAAAGCAAGAATTCAGGGTGGAGGTTACTGTTAATGCTCATGGTAAAAGGAATATAAATAAGAGATTTTATGAAGCACCATAAAGATAACTTTTCTGGATAACAAACACTAGGCAGTGAAATATCTATTGTGGTTATAAATTACATAGAACGATTTTGATATTTAACTGCAAAATTACAGACTTTGCCCACATTCTCATGCCTTAGTTAGTGTTCTCTTGAATTGCACACCATAGATGGGAAGAATAATCTTCAAGTACTTCATATAAACTGTGCTATTCTATTGCTTCTAAGCAACTTTCTATGTTTAAAAACTATCAGTAGGGCAGGTTTAAGAAAGGAGAGGAAAAACAACCAAGAAAGGAAAGAGATGCGGGAAAGAGTATTAGAATACCAGAAGCAACCTCTGGAGTAAAAGTCTGAAGAAGGCTTGTGGTTTGTTAAATGAGGAGGAAGAGATACTAAGCAATGAGAGTAAGGGAAAGAAAAAAAGTAGGGTAGGGTTTGAGAGCCCCCGTCCCATCCCCTGCCGTGATTGCTTCAAGTACGCCAATCCCAACAGCTGAAGTGACATGGAAAAATCAAGGAAGGCCATGAGCTTTGAAGTCAGTCCTGGGCTGGAATCCCAGGTACCACATCTTACTCAAGTGACCTCAGGCAACTGATATGAGACTATTGGCACCTGTCTTACAGGTTAAGTGTGAGCACTCAGTGAGATAATATTTGCAAAAACATCAAGGACAGAGTCTGGCACCCACATGTGGTTAAAACACAGCACCTATTAAAATCATCATCGTCACATTACTCACTTTAATAAATAAATACAAATGCACGTTCAGACAGAATGCATGTGAATATAACAGTGGTTCTGAGGACCATAGCTGCCACAAGGATACACACTTTGTCATAACATTTCACCTCTTCTTATTTAAATGTGACTGACTCTGCCTCTTCTTACAGGACAGCCTTTGACGAGATGACCGTGTTCACATACGTGCAGTCCCATTGTATGAGGGCACATAACAATGGGAAAATAGCTGCTCTTTTTCTTACCAGCTAATCAAGCATATGTTAAGAAAAGGGTGTTCTAAAATAAGCATTTCACAAATTATGTGATTTTATATTGTGTGGTGGTGGCTTGTATTATGTGGTTATAAAATGGGGGCTGCTTTACCACTTACTCTCAGGAATGTGCTTTGTATTGGGGTATAATTATAAATGTGCTTACCAGCTAGTTTTCTAAGGGCAATTTTTGGGAGTGAATAGGGTGCATTGAATTATTGTGTATTCATTTTAGAAAGAAGTTTTAAGGTAACTAAATCTCAATCTTATGCCCCTGTCAGTTACTCAGAAGAACAGGCATGCTAGAAAATATATCCTGCTTCCTGATACAGAAGACCCAACTTGACTAGGAGAAGCAAGCAAAGGCATGGGACCTGGTTGTTACTGAGTAGTAGTGTTAGTCACTCAGTCATGTCCAACTCTGCGACCCCATGGAGCCAACCAAGCTCCTCTGTCCTTGGGATTCTCCAGGCAAGAACACTGGAGTGGGTTGCCATTCCTTTCTCTAGGGGATCTTCCCAATCCAAGGATCGAGTCCAGGTCTCCTGCATTGCAGGCAGATTCTTCGCCGTCTGAGCCACCAGAGAAGCCCTAACTGGTTGTTACTGAGGCTAGACAATTACTCGGTGGGCGTGTTGCAGAAGCAGTTCATGTGCTACATAGATGGACTGAATTTCTTCAAGTTTCAATCCATTCTGAGAATTTGTGTTTTTTAAATTTTATTTTTAAACTTTTTATTGGGATATAATCGATTAACACTGCTGTGATAGTTTCGGGTGAACAGTGAAGGAATTAAGTCATACATATACATGTACCCATTTTCCCCCCGACTCCCCTCCCATCTAGGCTGCACGTAACACTGAGCAGAATCCCATGTGCTATACAGTAGGTCCTTGTTGGTTACCCATCTTAAATATAGCAGTGTGTACATGACCATCCCAAAGTCCCTAACTATCCTTCCCTCCCTTCTTCCCCACTGGAGAATTTCTTATTTTAAGAGAGTGTACTTTGAAAACTCTGCTTGAAAGTAGAATACCATGAGTAGATGCTAGATCCAAGTGGAACGATATAAAAAAATCTCTTTTACTCTTTAAGGAAACATCTTCCCTTACTATAAACTTTTTTAGGTCCCCTAAGATCTGTGGCAAACTAATACAGTGCCACAGTTGATGAGACTTTCAAGTATGATTTTCAGTTAGAAGTCTTGGCAATGTAAAATTAAAGCTCCTGATACCAGTGACCGCTCTCTTATGTGCACAAAAAGGGCATATATGTTGAGAATGATATATTAGGCCCCTTAAAACAGATGAAGTGAAGTGAGTGAAAGTGGCTCAGTTGTGTCTGACTCTTTGCAACCCCATGGACTGGGACTATACAGTCCATGGAATTCTCCAGGCCAGAATACTGAAGTGGGTAGCGTTCCCTTATCCAGGGGATCTTCCCAACCCATGAATAAAACCCAGGTCTCCCGCACTGCAGGCAGATTCCTTACCAGCTGAGCCACGAGGGAAGCCCAGATGAAGCGCCTTGCTTCTCACCAGATCTGAGTCCTTTTACTCCAAAGTGTGGTGACAAACAAGGCTCTCTTCCTCTTTTCCCTTCATACGCACTCTGCTCAGTCACTGTCATAACACAGGGCCTTATCACTTAAACCTGGGTCACTGTAATTGCCACTTCCACCCCCAGCACAGGCCACTTCTAAAAGCCTGACATGTAAGGGAGTTCTGAAGCATCTCTCTGGTTGGGATTCCAAACCAGTTCCCTGTGACTCTTATGTCTAAGGACAAAATGAATTTGCTGAAGATGGAGTGTGTGGACTGATGCTACGGTCATAGTCTTCTGGCTCTAGAAATTGTGATGGGGGGGGAGGATGTGTGGGATACCATAATTAATTCAGTCTCTATGTTGATAAGTTACTTATTAATCTTTATAAGATGAAATTACAAAATCACTGCAGATGGTGACTGCAGCCATGAAATTAAAAGATACTTACTCCTTGGAAGAAAAGTTATGACCAACCTAGAGAGCATATTGAAAAGCAGAGATATTACTTTGCCAACAGAGGTCCATCTAGTCAAGGATGGACAACCTAACTGGTTGTTACTGAGGCTAGACAATTACTCTGTGGGCATGTGGCAGAAGTAGTTCATGTGCTACACAGATGGGCTTTTCCAGTGGCCATGTCGTGGATGTGAGTTGGACTGTGGTCATGTATGGATGTGAGAGTTGGACTGTGGCCATGTCGTGGATGTGAGAGTTGGACTGTGGTCATGTATGGATGTGAGAGTTGGACTGTGGTCATGTATGGATGTGAGAGTTGGACTGTGAAGAAGGCTGAGCACTGAAGAATTGATGGTTTTGAACTGTGGTGTTGGAGAAGACTCTTGAGAGTCCCTTGGACTGCAAGGAGATCCAACCAGTCCATTCTGAAGGAGATCAGCCCTGGGATTTCTTTGGAAGGAATGATGCTAAAGCTGAAACTCCAGTACTTTGGCCACCTCATGTGAAGAGTTGATTCATTGGAAAAGACTCTGATGCTGGGAGGGATTGGGGGCAGGAGGAGATGGGGACGACAGAGGATGAGATGGCTGGATGGCATCACTGACTCGATGGACGTGAGTCTGCATGAACTCCGGGAGTTAGTGATGGACAGGGAGACCTGGCGAGCTGTGATTCATGGGGTCGCAAAGAGTTGGACACGACTGAGCGACTGAACTGAACTGAACTGAAATGAAATGAATACTTCTTATATTCATTTATATTCGTCATCTACTAAACTTAGTTAAATAAGATAGCTAAGTTTAGAAGAAATAACTCCCCACTTCCGCTCATGCTTCATGCTCTTATACCAAAAGATTAAAGGTTGAAGAGACTATAAGAATCATTTAGCTCTAAATTTTTAACCAACCCCCTCACTTCACAGATGAGGAGCTGAAGCTTTGTGTGGTATAAGGGCTTGCCTGGGATATTCAGATATTACAAGCAGCGCTGGACCTAGGACCCAGGTCTTCTACTTCTCAGTCTTATTCTCCTTCAGTGATGTCTTAGGTCTCCGTCTCTACCATGGATTTATGTATGTTTGCTGTTATCCATCAAATTATTCAGGTCAGAAGGAAGCCTAATAAAGTAGTAATTTGAAGACTGGGTTGGATACTTGCATAAGGCATAAAGCATAAAGAGAGTTAAAGGCCATTAAATATGTATTTAGTTGGGCAATCATATCCTTTAGTACCATTAAATTTTCTTTAAAAACTTTCAGAAGAATTTTAGTTACAGCAGATGGTAACTAGCTCCCTTGCCAAGATTACAAATAAGGCAGAAACATTCTTATCAGATAAGAGGCACCTGCAAACATGTCTTTTTTAAAATGAGTTTTTGAAATTATTCAAACTTTTTATGGTTTGAATAATTGTGAATAGTGAGGAAGTGGGAAGAGAAGTTAGGTAAAAAGAATTCAGGCCTTGTGCTTAAAAGTTTCATGTTGTTGAAATACCCTCAGAGCAGAAAGTGGGATTTCTTAATACTCAGTGGCATCATCAGCACCCCTACCATCCTTGAGAATGGAACATTCCATTCTTTTCAGCAGTGTTGGATAACTACTTTAATCAGAATACTAGAATAACCCTGAATGGAAAGATTGATGGACAGAACTAAATAAATAGAAAAAATGGACAGCATCTTTTACAGCTATGTATTTTATACTTTATATGTTTCTCTGCTATATGTTTGCTAAGATATAGCTACAAAGCATTTCAAACTTACTAGGTTGGCCAACATACGGTAAATTTAAGACAAATCCAATCATTTTAAACCTTAAGAAAAAATTCACAATTAAGAAAGCAACCCACATCTTTCCTCAAAATCAAAAGCAAGGCAAAAACAAAAAATCTATATAATTTATGATGCAATGCTTTTACAAATGATCATTCTCAAAAAAATGCCAGTGTACAATGCACTGTTCAGAGAAGAAAAAGTCCTAACCAAGTAAAACATATAATTTCAACACACTGTCTTACATGATCCTTACCATGCTCTCAAAACTGAATGATGTTTTCCTAATGGTAACCAAAGTTGATTCTTACATTTCATGAAACATAATACCCACTCTGATGGCATTTCAAGAATTCACTACTTGGAAAAAAATGTTTTGGGGGCTGGGGAGAGTGAATAGTAAGGAAGTGGGAAGAGAGGTTAGGACAATGTCCAAAGTGAAACATTTGGATAGAGATAAAGCAGGGGGAAGATGATTTAGAAAACTGTTGTATGTGGAATAGTTTTATTTTTTGACAGTTTATTCTTGTAATTGCAGAGGGGTCATGTCATCTTACCTCTACATAGGGATCTTACAGCATACAGTATTCTATCAATAATACATACAATTTAAAAGAATGATTGCATTTTTTTAAAGAAAAGATTAACCATTTAACTAGAAATATTTGAAATAGTAGCAACCTGGAGATCTCTGTTCAGATTGAAATAGCCTCAAGTGATCAGATGACTAATAAACTTGTTTTGCAGTAGTGTGGTGAGAGTTTCTCCATAATTTGAAAATCAAAATTAACTACATATTGTAATTCCCCATTCATCACTTTCTGGGGACCCAACTTGTAAAATATTAAATTCCAGGAAATATTTAATGGAGAAACGATTGAACAAAACTTATTTACTTACAAGCTAAAAGGCCATTCGTATTTCATGCTTAAAAAATACTGAAGTAATGACATTGATCAATTTTATGCCTATTATATTGTCAATGACTTTACATAGAATAACTTGGGACTAAAAAGACAATATTTAAAAACTATCATACTTAATACTCTTAGTAAAATCATTCTATTGAAGTGATCAAGGATTAAAATAGTACGACAAAGAGATATTTTAAGAAACAATTTTGATAGTGTAATAATGATTAAATTAGAATTCACAAAAATAGATCTTTGCTTATATTTAGATGTTGCCATCACTGCTTACTTAAGAATTTGGGGCTTTGATTTATGAATATATCATACGATATGTTGCAGAATATATTTTCTCTAGCAAATTTTACTCATCTCTCCATCCATTAAACAGTGTTTCTCTCAAAAACAAGGTAGACTGGTAACAAAAGTGGACAAGTGAAAAAATGCACTGTGGTCAACTTCCAAACCAGACACACTTTCATCCAAAATTAATATCACCAAAAGTATAGTAGAATGAACAATTTTTCTGTCTTACAGTTAACCTGTTATTTCCCCAGTGAGTTATATAATCATCAAGAGTGTATCATAATTTCAGAGAATGGCTCAACAACCAAGATATCATGAGCAATGGCCACTGTATTCATCATTTTTCAGTTTGTCACCATTAAAATAATTTTTCTTGTGTTCTTACTCCTTTATTTCAAACATCTTTATGAAATATTAAAAAAAATTTTATAGATTGTGCAATGGGAGCTTGGTAATTATTATGCATACAATGGCTTGTCAAAATCTGGATCTATCTGGAATCTAAGCAATTAAAAATGAATTAATAGATGGCATCAAATAAAAAAGGATACCATAATGGCATCTGTTGTTTCTCACAATAGTATTCTGGCATAATATGAACCTAAATGTCTTCCTAATAACCAAATAATATATTATACTTAGCAAACTATCAGGTATTTAACTCTTTGACACCAATCATTAATGTATAATACATAGAAAGAACAGTTCAAAAACGTCCAGTCAACCATAAGAGCTTATTCTCCAAACACAGGATAAATGATGGTTTGGAGATAATCAGATTTATTATCTAATACTCCTGACATCTACTCTCAGACATGGATTAGCATATAGCATAATAGCAGGAGACAAGTTCCATTCAGTATCCTACAGCTTTGTATAGATTACTTAGCCTCTGTTTCTTGGGTTCTTTCCCTGTAAAATGGGTATATTAATACCGGCCTCTATACCTCAAGTGGCTATATAGGGTCCCTAGCAAGCAACTCAAGTTAAAAGTGTGGTACAATTGTATGATACTGCGGTTATTATGGCAAACACAACCTTTACTTTTGTTAGCAGATAATCTAGAATTCAGAAGCTAACTCTATCAAGTAGCAAAGGCTGGGTGGGAAATGATTTTAAAACTGGATTGAGGATTCTTTATGTAACATCCTCTGAAAACATTTCTGGTTGAGGACTGTTGAATGAGGATTGCATTCCATGTTTATCTTAAGTAAATTCAACTTAGCCAACTCTAGGAGCTGTATATGAATCCAAGTAGATAATAAAGTTATTGGGTATTTTTTCATGCATAATGCCATGGTGGTGGTGGTTCAGTTGTTAAGTTGTGTCTGACTCTTGTCATGTTATGGACTGTAGCCCACCGGGCTCCTCTGTCTATGGGATTTTTCAGGCAAGAATACTGTAGTGGGTTGCCGTTACCTTCTTCAGGGGACCTTCCTGACCCCTGCTGGAACCCACACCTCCTGCATTGCAGGCAGATCCTTATCCATAACGCAATAAGTATTTCTTAAAGTATCAAACTCCTGTTTAAAATGTTTCTTTTATAAAAGGAAACAAGAAACTAGTTTAGAACAAAGTAGAGTTAAACGGTATACCAGTTGCCTGAGGGAAAACGGGATTACTGATATAGCTGCTTCGCTGGTGGCTCAGAGGTTAAAGCGTCTGCCTCCAATGCGGGAGACCTGGGTTCGATCCCTGGGTCGGGAAGATCCCCTGGAGAAGGAAATGGCAACCCACTCCAGTATTCTTGCCTGGAGAATCCCCTGGACGGAGGAGCCTGGTAGGCTACAGTCCACGGGGTCGCAAAGAGTCGGACACGACTGAGCGACTACACCTTCACCTTTACCTTTATCTCCATTATCTGAGGATTAGTCATGGCTCCTTATACTTGATAATATTTAACACTGCAAATGAATTTTTTTTTGCAAGAAACTTTTCCACCAAAACATTCAAGAGACCGCTTTAAAAATTTTGAAAAATAGTTCTCAATTTTCTATCATTGGTTAAGATTTTAAAGTTTAGGATAGTGAAGCTATTTAACTCTAAGGACAAAATGGATACCCTTAAATACTTTAATTGTCTCTTGAAGAATAAAGAGCAAAGACTGCTTCTTTCTAGAATACCTCTACTACCTTATTTTTCATTTAAACAACTTTTTCCCAGTCTCTACTTGAGAAAACTTTTTTCCCCAGAGATTTTCCAAACAATGAGTATGTGAACATGCAATCTGACCTTGAATTTCTGGATTTTTTAACAAATCTCTCTCTTTACCCTCTTACCCTTTCCCCATTCTCAAAATAACCGAACAAGCCCCATGCTACACCTGCCAAGAGAATCTGTCTCCTCAGAGAACGCAAGGGGTCGCCCCTCTCCCATAATTGCACCAGCAAACCCCAGTAGCAAAGGCAAGACTCAAGCGTGAAGGAGCAAGGAGCATCCCCTGCTAGGGGAATTCTCTCCCGGCCCCACACCTACAGCACAATCGGAATTTCAACACAGTTCCACCCACTTCGTCTCTCATCCCCGCTGCACAACAAGAGGGCGCCTTTGACTTGGCCTTGAGACGATGAAGGCAGATCAAAAAGCAGCTCGTCTTTAGACTCTGTAAATCCTCTCCAGTTCAAGCCCAGAGGTGCATCATCCCCCTCTGCTCTCAGAAGACTTGGGGCAGCACCGCTATCCTCGCTGGGGAAGTGAGAACCAATGGGTGGTCAGCTTTCTTGCCGGTGCCTTTCATCGCTAACAGCCCTCCCCCGCCCCGACCTCGGAATCGGAGACAACTCTGACACGCAAGACCCTGTCCCTCCCTTGCAATTGTGGGGCTCCTGGCCCTGGGATCCTCGGTAGGGTGGAAAAGGGTGTGAGCCATGGACGCCGGGTGGGGTACTGGCTGGAAGATGGGAGGGGAAGGCAGGAGGCTGCACTTGCGCCTAGCATCTCTTTCTCGCCATCGACCTGCGGGAGAGACTCAGTGCCCTCGAGCCGGACTCTGCAAGAAGGGGACCTGGGGACTGCCAGGAACTAGGGCAAGGCTCGAGTCCCAAGCCATTTGTTTCGTGAGGCAGCCGCAAGGCTCGAGTGGAAGGGTAGGTGGAAGAATTTTGAAGACTACAACCATTCAGAGGCCAAGAAAAATAAATCGGATGCCCTGACATGTTTAGATTAGGCCCTCCTGCCCCTTGCTACGCGATCCTAGAGGCAGTGAGGCTGGGCAGGAGCCCCTGGAGCTTTGGCTCAGCTATGTTTTTTAAAGACAATTTTCAGGTGAATCAGACCTTGTCTGCTTTAGGCAAGCGGCACAAAGGGGGCTTTCAGGAGACCCTCACATCCAGGGACAGGGCACAAGTAGCGGCGGAGAAGCGATTACTAAATCTCCATCTCACACAAACCCATGCTGTGTCTTCTGCGCTGTTACCCACGCTTACCCCGAGGGGCTTCGCGGGCCAGCGCTGGGAGCTGGCTCTGCGCACCGGAGCAGGCGCCGCCAAGCGTCATTGACTCCCGGGCGGCGGAGGTCTGAGTTGGTCAAGGCAATAGCCTCGTTCTCTGCGCCCCGGGAAGCTTTCTCCCTCCGGGTCCCCGCCAGCGCTCCCTACACTGGAGCTCGGGTCGCTCCGGCTCTAACTGCGAAGAAGGGACTCCCCACTTCTGCACAGAAGCCAGAGCGCCCAGCGCGCCAGGCTTCCCGAGAGCAAGAAGTGCCTTTCTCGGGTTTGTCTCATCTATGGAAGACTCCACCTTGAAACAGACCAAGCCGCGATGGAGGTGCCCTTAGGGATACCCGTTTCATCCCAGCTATGGCACAGTCCTAGGAAGGCTACACCAGCCAACCTTTCCGAGTAACTGGAGTCAGGATAAGGGGAAGCGAGGAGGGGAGCCAGAGTCTTTAGGGGAACCCCATCCTCGGTATGTGTCTGCCCCCCGGGGAACCCACTTGAAAGGGCCTGAGACGGTAAAAGCCCTCCCGGGTGACAGGCAAGATTGTCACTGGAAACCTGGCACCCTTGGCTCCCAGTGGCTGGCTCCGCATCTCTCGCGATCCCCCGAGGCGTACGCCGAGCGGCTCCGCCAGCGCGCAGGCAAGCGAACCCAGAGCGCCCGGCGCGCCCTACAGTTCCACTCGCGCGTGGTTGAGGGTAGCGGCAGCGCAGGCGCTGGCTCTTGGTTTCCCGAGGGGCGGGAGAGCTCTTCGCGACCCCTGCGCCGAGGGAGGACCCCGCGAAGTCTCCCCACGCGAGGCGGCGACGCAAGGTGAGCGGGCGCCGCGGCCGCGCCTCCCCCGGCGGGCACTCAGTGGGTCAGGGGCATCCCGCCAGCCGGGCGTCCGCGACGCCTGGGGGCTGGAGGCTCCTGTCCCAGTCTTGGGAGGAAAGCACACGTCCCCTGAGCTGGTCTTAACGAAGGAGCGAACTTTTCCGCTAACCTGCGGTTATGCGGGCGCCGGAAGCACAGGAGCGCCGGGTCCGCCGGACTATGGCACCCAGGAAGATGCGGGGCAAGAGGAGCGGCCGAAAGGAAGGCGTGAACCACCGGACCCTAAACTGTTACCTCCTCTCCAGGCGTGGGGTGTGGGTGGGAGGACTGCCGCCGCTGTGAGCCGACTCAAGTCAAGGAAAAGCGACCCGACAGGTGAACGCGGCGGGAGGGAGCAAATGCGTAAAAAAGCCTGCACTTACTTCTTCGCTGGCGCCTTCCCCGGGAGGCGTTTTGGCTGCCGATGTATTCCATAAAGTTCAAAATGATAAAAAACCAAGAAATCAGTCGCAAGTGCATAGTAACCCAATAATGTTTCCCTTCCTTTGCTCCTTTTTTTTTTCCTTTTGATTGTTAATTAAGATTGACTGTTTCAGAAATACACGTAGGTGTTAGGCGTATGGAGAGAGCAAGCGCTAACCCCAGCTGCGGACAACTTCTCCACTCAGATCCGACAGGCGAGCCGGGATGGCAAACGCAGTGGGGTCGGGTGGTCAGGGAAACCAACTATTGTACTTTCAAACTGTCCGAGCCCTGAGCTGCGGGGGCTCCCGTGCGGTGGCTGTCAACGCCGCGAGTGAGGGTTCCAGAAGCAGCGAGCGGCCTCGCCAGGGTGGCCGCAGGTAGCATGGTGCGCCGCGGCTGCGCGGGATCCGGGCGGGCGGTGGCGACGGTGGCGGCCCCTCGGGCTTTAGAGGTGGCGGAGGCAGCGGCGGGGGTCCCGGGAGCGGAGGGGAGCGGGCGCCGTGGGCACCGCGGCCATGGCCAAGGGCCGGCGGAGAGACCCCGAGCTGCTTCTGCCGTTCGCAAGCAGGAGCCGCTCCACTGGTGGAGGGAGGGAAGGAGGGAGGCCGCGAGGGAGGGACAGGGCGAGGGAGGGGGAGGGGGCGGCTGCGGGGGGCGGGGGGAGCCTGGGGGCGGGGAAGGAAACTGCTGGAGCAGCAACCCCGAGCGACCTCAATAACTTTCAATTTCAAGAGCGAAAGAGGGAGCTGGAAAAGTACAGGCGTCGCGATTTGGCAGAGGCACGGGAAGAGGCGCCTAAGGGGTCCCGGGTCTGCGGCGGAGCATCTCTGGACGCGGCGAAGAAGGCGGGAGAACGAGAGCCCGGGGCGGGGGGAGCCGAGGAGGCACTGCGGGCGCAGTGGAACCCCTCCGAAGGGCGGCTCTCTCGGGGAGAGGTGGGCGCGCTCCGGCTGCGAGTGTGGAGGTGGAAGGTCCGGCGGCCGCGAGACCACCCCGCCCCTCGTCCCCCCTCCCTCCCCGCCCCCCGGGGCCGACTCCCGAGCTGGGCGGGTCTCCGCCGCCAGAGGCCGGGCGCGCTCCGCTCCTCCCGGGGGCCGAGCGTCCCGGCTCCCTCGCGCCTCGGCTCCCGGAGCCCGCGCGCAAGCCCGGCCCCGCGGCAGCTCGCTCCTCGCCCTCCGGGGCAGATCGCTGGAGACTTTCAGGCTACGGACGCTTTCCCCGTCTTCTCGAGCCCCTCCTCTTGTTTCTCTCCTTTCCTTTCTTTCTTTTCAATAAAAGTCGCTGCAGTTGGTCCGGCGCAGGGCGGGTGGTCCGGAGGAATTTCGGTGGACACTCGCGGTCACCCTGACCGCCCGTTACCTGCCCGACGCGGGTCGGACTCAGAGGTGTGTGCTCTCACACACCGTTTGGAAGTTCAACTGTGCTGCGACTTTCTCCCAAAGGGAGTCTTTGCCGGGGCTCTGGAAGATTCCTCCTCCCCTCGGGCAGTTCCCTCGGCAGTCAGCTCGCCCTCGCTCTGCGCCGTTCTCTCTCTCTCTCTCAGTCTTCTCGAGAAGATCTCGTGTGCAATTTGGTTTCTCATCTGGGGGACTGGGAATGATCTTGGGAAAGATTTTCCCAACTTGGGCAGGGGGAGGAGGAGAAGGTCCGCTATTCCCGTTCCCAGGGCAAGCAGGGGTCCTTGGCAGCGGAAAATAAGGTTCGTTGTTCTCCCGCGCCTTCGCCCCCCTCCCACGCCCCCCCTCCATCCGAGATGGGAAAGTTGAGGGCTGGCCCTTCAGAGCAGGGTACACTCAGGCTCTTATTAATCCGTGGTAGCTTCCCATCTCTTTTCTCCAGTACCACAAGTCGGAAGAGCTTCCAGTACTTACTGAAGAAACTGAAAGTCACAAGCTCCCAAAGTGATTTTAATGTAAATGTGTCCTCTGTGCTGTATTACTCAGACTGTCTCCAGGGTTCTGCTCTATGGCCTTACAACTTCACACAGCCCCAGGCTTCTTAGAGGTGGCTTTGAAAAAGTCCCTGATTCATGGACAGCTTGCTAATGCTTATGCTCAAAAATTTAGGTTTAGAAAATAGCTAAAGCCTTGCAGAAAAACAGTAAGATCTGTCTTTTCCCTTCTTTTATCCATTTGTAATCCTTCTTAGTGGATTGCCTTAATTTATATGTTGATGAATGAGAGGAGGAAAAAAAAAAAGTGATTGCTTCTATCCATCCCATTTTGCAAGCTTGCAATGCTTCATTCAAATTGTTGTGTGTCTATGAAGATGTAGCTGTTATTCATCCCCAAAGTGAGGAGATGAAATGGCCTGGAAGCAATAGGAAGGGAACATGAAATAAACACTGCTGTGAAGGTGCTAAAAATTAGAATCTGAGAGACTGGCCTTTCCTTGTGAATTCCTTAATTAAATATCATCTATTACTTTACATACCTGTATGGGAATTTGAAGGTAGAGAGAGTTTTCTTTAGGTTCTTTATTCTGCAGAAAACAACAACCCATCAAGATTGTCCTTTGCGATTTATTTTGAAGATTGTCATTTGCAACATTTCTCTTTCTATGGTGGAGCTGTATTTTCTATACATCACACACACACACACACACTCCCTTCCTTAATCTGTTGCATAATGTCCTGTTCCAAATGACTGAGTCTATTACTTTGAACCAAAAAAGTTGCAGATAACAGGACAATTCCAATACTGATTGTCCAAGGAAGAAGCTACTCTAGTTTTCTGTGCCCCCCTGGGCCAGCCTTGCTTTCCTTCTTCCTTAATGCCTCAGATCCTGAATATCTGTACCATAAAACGTGGGGATTTAAAGGCTGTGGGAGGCTCCCTTTGAAAAGGACTCCAGAGAGGGCTTTTCTAATCCTAGATACTTTAGCCGGATGGGGTGAGGTTGCAAAAAGGGGATGTAAAAAAGCAATTTGGCGAACAAGTTCAGGGAAATAAATACGAAGAAAGACATTTACTTTTCACTGTGTGTTGTGCAGACATACGTTCATTTGGATGAGGGCAGGAATGGCCCTGTCAATAAATAAACAGACACAGTGAGAAGCTACAGTTCCTGAGCCATCCCAGAAAGATGCAGTGGGCAGGAAAAGCTTGTCAAGGAGTAAGTGCTGCTCTGAGGAAACATAAGGAAAACATTAAATAAATGGCGAGTGTATTCTTTCTCTCTTGACACTATGTGTTAGAATAACTTTTTCCTGATCCACGTTATCATACTATTAAATGCGTATTTTCTTTCCTGGCTGAGTCTTATGTCCCCTCCACTGTCCTTGCAGCTTATGGAAAGCTTGCCGTGGCCTATTTTGCACAACATAGTCCTTTTTTTTTTTTTTTTTTTAATCAAGAAAACGATACTCACAAAAGCATGTGGCTGCTGATGGATTCTAGGGCCCAAGCCTAAAACAAGTTAAAAGCCACAGGCTTAGCCTAGAAGTCAACTTTTGCTTGCTGTCTGTTTTTTTCCAGAAAACATTAAAGTTCCAGGGAGTTTAGATAACCAGGAGTTTGAGTCAGACCATGAGGACAGAAGAGTTTTGGACAAAGATAGAGGGTTAAACACATCCAGACTAGTTACTGCAACTTCTCATCTCTCCTTTCTTTACTTCCCCCACCAGGCAGTGACAACAGTAACAAGTTATTTTTGTCCCTTGCAGCAGTGGCACTTTAAGGAAAGAAAATGATTGTCATATTGTTGAATCCATACTGCAAATATGTGAAGGGGTGGGGGGTGGTGCAGTGGCGACGGTGGTGGAGGCGTGCTCCAGAAAGAGAGAGCAAGCCCAAGAGTTTGGAATGGGACATCACTGGTAGTGATGAGAGATGTTTGGCAAAGTTCGGGCTGACATCAGTCATTATACCACAAAGCTAACATGCAGACCCTGAAAACGCTCAGCTCTCCAGTTACTCAGATCTGGAGGCATCTGAGTGAGTTAAGTCAAGCAGGGTACTGCGGGTGGGGTCTGTGTAACTGATGCAGCTGGAAGTCACTCCTGAAACAGAGAGCAGACAGCAGTATTTAAAAGCCATTGAAATGAGTAGATGAAGGAAACGACTATTTTTAGAGAGACAAACAGAGGAGACAGAATTATTATAGCAATTTAAAAAAATGATTAAATGGTTATATAGCATTAAGAACATGAGAAAATCAAGACCCATGATGAATTACTTTCTGTCAATGAGGAAGAATGTTCTTCCTCCCAGATGAAGTTAGGAGACACTTAGAAAGTTCTGGTGAGCACCATCTGGTGTAAGGCCTTCCCAGGTGGCACAGTGGTAAAGAACCTGCCTGCCACTGCAGGAGATGCCAGAGACTCCAGTTCGACCCCTGGGTCAGAAAGATCCCCTGGAGTAGGAAATGGCAATGCTCCTCCAGTATTCTTGCCTGGAACATTCCATGGACAGTGGAGGCTGGTGGGCTACAGTCCCCTGGGGCCGCAAAGAATCAGACACAATTGAGGGCACAGGCACTGTCTGGTGCGCCTGTTTTTAAAAAACCTTCACAAATCAGTTGATTACTGGGCTCACTGAAATAGTGAATGTCTGGTAGTACTTAATATAAATTATTTGCTGCCTCAGAAAATTTTGTTTGACTGCAGAATGTCAATAGAAAGAGGCTGTGTGTTGTGATAAGAAGGGCAAGAAATCTCGGGATCAAGGTGAGTCCCTTGTTCTGGATTTGTTGTTGTGTTTCAGGTTTCTTTATCTGAAAAATGAGGGAATCCAATCATCTGCAGAGTCCCTTTTAGCTCTGAAAATAATGGCAATATATCCAAAACAGAAAGACATGCTTGTAACTGCAAATGTCAACGCTATTTCTAGTTATGTGACATCACAGCTTTCACTTACAGAATTATGTTGAACTGAATAGGTCCAGATTTAGAAATCTGCCTGTAATTGTGTTGATTTTCTCGAAATGCCTAAGCTCTTACAAGAATCCTAGATGACTGGCCTGGGCAAGTCAGATCCAGGACTAGTTTCATCTGTCTAGATGTCTCTAGACTTGGGGACAAAGAGGAACACATTTTAATCCTGGATTCTGGGCACATGCCTGGAGAGATTAGGGAAAAGTACTTCTATGCCTCATTGAGTAGTACTCAATCTCTTTTTGTTTTTAGGAATTTTAAGTGGGGAAGGCACACGGATTTCACTGAGTGTGTGGTCTTTCCTTTTATTCTGTGTTATTCCTTTCTTTTTCCTACTCCTGTCTTCGGATGAGGACTGATATCCATGTCTCTTTTGTCCCAGGAAATGCTCCAGGAAGTCAACGGTGAAGCTTGAGTGGCTGTGGTCACAGATTTCGGTGGAAGGATTATTGTCAATGACATTCAAATCCTATAACATGTCGTGGGCAAGGCCACATGATAATTTAAATGAACACCTTTTTTGCAGTTGCTCTTGCATGTGTTATCTCAAAGCAGCCTCAAAGCACATGATTTCATAGATGAGACAACATAAGTCAGAAAGAGAAAGTTGTTCGCTTAAACTTATATAGACACTCTTTGGTTATGTCACCCTCAAGAGCTATGTTCTCTGCTCTCCCTGACCCTGAGGTTGTTGATTTCTATGGACTTTCTATGGACCAGAACTTTCTTCCTCTGGTTCCTGATTCAGTTCGGTCAATGGGACCACCAGGAGGAGATCAGAATATGGGAGGAAAGAGTGATTCTTCTCCTTCTCATCTTCAGCATCATTCTAGAAGAGGCTGTATCCATAGGGGTGACCACAGCTCTGTCAAGCAGCTCCATTTCAATGGCCCTAGTTCTTAACCAGGTTTCAATAACACCATTGACTCTCCCTGCCTCTTTACCTAGGAGTGAAAATGGCTAGTTCCTGGGTGTCTTAACATCGCCTGTTGTTTCCCTTCGTTTGTGCTATCATAAATAGTCCTTCTTGTAAAAGTATGTTCCAAAAATTCTTATGGGGTTCCAGACTTCCCTTGTGGTCCAGTGGTTGAGACTCTGTGCTCCCAATGCTGGGGGCCCAGGTTCGATCCCTGGTCAGGGAACTAGACCCCACATACTGCAACTAAGAGTTCACCTGATGTGACTAAAAGCTCCTGCATGCCATGACTAAGACCTGGTGCAGTCAAACAAATAATATTTTTTTTAAAAAAAGAAACAAAAAACAAAAACACCACCTATTCAAAAATTCTTGCAAGGTCCCTCCCCAAGTGACACATAAGTGTCAGAACTGAGACTGGAAACTAGGTCATCTGACTTAGTCAGTGCTTTTTCTACCATGTCATCAGCCCTATCCAGAGGAACGTACTCTGATTAAAACTGAGGTGGGTAAAGGGGCGGATAATAGGGGAAGTTGCAGGGTTCCAAGCCAGGAAGGCTTCTGACGTAAACAAGCAGGCATACAACAGATTTTGGAGCAAAGTTGTGGGTTAAACCAGAGTGAATAACTAGAATCAGAATGGCAATGAGCAAAGTGAAATTCATGTACAAAATTATACTGGGCATCAGAAGTAAGATGATTACGCAGGAAAGGTAAATCAGGTACTCATTTGTTCCGCAAGTGTATGTTGATGGTGCCTCCTGTGAAGGACAGCGGGCTGGACAAGGAGACAGAGATTCATGCATGGTCTTTAAGACAGAATGTGGAAGTGATGACCGTGTAGGTTGTATTGGCATTCTGGTTAAAAACAATGTGATGGTTTATGACAGAAATAAAATGGCATGGAGAGACACATAAGGGCATGTTCAACAAGCTTTAAGGAAATGTCTCATTCAAGCAGCTCTATTAAGAAGCAAAACAACATAACAAAAACAATCTCTCTCCATCTATATATTTACCTGTTGCCTCTGGTTTACGTTAGTTGTTAACCAATACAATTAGGTAGCTGATTTTGGTCAACTGATCACCCTTATGTCAGCATTCACTGAACATATGGTAAGCACCACGCTAGGCTCTAGAGATACAAAACTCTGAACACTAGGACCTTGCCCTCAAGTAGAGAACACTCAGTGAAGGAGCGTGTGTGCTAAGTTGCTTCAGTCGTGTCTGACTCTTTGCGACCCCAGGGACTGTAGCCCACCAGGCTCCTCTGCCCATGGGATTCTCCAGGCAAGAGTACTGGAGTGGGTTGCCATGCCTTTCTCCAGGGGATCTTCCTGACCCAGGGATCAAACTTGAGCCGCTGTCTCCTGCAGTTCCCTGCTTTGCAGGCAGATTCTTTTCTACTGAGCCACCAGGAAGTCCCTCAGTGAGGGAGAGAGCCACATGCACCATGAAAGCTTCCAGGAGATAAATGCTGTGTGATAAGGCTGGTGGCGTGTTGTGGGAAGAGGAAAGAGAAACAATGCTTTGGGGGAAGGTGTGGTGTGATAAGCTCTGTGTCTAAGATGGGCAACATTTAAAGGACTAATAGTGAATCTTAATGCAGATAAGGAAGGATTCCTTCCCTTGCTTAGACTGGCCCTAACTCAGAGGTGGAGGGATAAGCTCTCCTTCTATTTTGCTCTGTGAAGGTCGGTGGTCAAGGTTGGCTGCCTGCTTGCTAGGGAGGAGGCCATGCTCCTGGAGTGGTATCAGGCCTCCTCCTCTTCCAGAAATTCAATGTGGCTCAGTATTGACTATGTGGGAGTGCTGTTAATGGCTGATACCTATGCAGGGGTCTTTGTGGGTTAATGATTTGACCAGTTTATTATAGCTGCACTGTGGGTGGATTTCACTCATGTGAGAAAAATGACATTTCATTTCTCCAGTTTCTTATAAGTATTTTGAATATATTTATAATAATCACCACCAACAACAAATGAAAGTCAGTCTTCCTTGGGGTCTGGCTGCTCCCATTCTCCTGCCCCACCCCCACGTTCCACCATTCCATACACATTCAAATATTTCTTTGCAACATGTTCTCTCAGACGGTGTTTCGGTCACCCAGCTTTGCCCAGACGTCCCCTGCTGAGTCTCATCCACTGGCTGATCTAACCCTCCCCTGCTTCAGAAGCACCCTACTCTGAAACCTAAGTCTAATTCACACATTAGTGATCAAGAATTGACTTAGCTCTGCCACTGTCCCCTTCTTCTCTTCCCTCACAGAAGCCTTTCTTTCTAGAAACGGATTTTGATTTCACATTGGTCTGGGGGGTATGCCCCAGATATAGGGATTTTAAAACCTGTATAACGAGTAGAAAAGTTTCCGGTTTGCTGGTGGTTCTGGCATGTGGATGCTAGCCTGCTTTTGACTTTTTCCCATTTGGCAGGTGGGGGAGATAGTGGAGGACGGGGAAGCCTGGCATGGTGCCGTCCATGGGGTTGCAAAGAGTTGGACACGACCTAGCCACCTAACAACAGCAACAGAGTTCCAGGACACTTGTAGGACAAAAGTTTGGACTTAAGTCTATAAGTAGAGAGCTGTGATCATTTGGAACTCATGGAGAAAAAACTTGTTGGGGCATTGCAGTCTTGGGAGGAGTCATAAGAACTTCCCTACATGGAGGTAACTCGAGCCTGTTATTTTCCTTCCCTTCTTTCTTGTCTCACGGGCCAAGATAAGTGTTTCTTAAGATTTGTGAATACAGCCTAGAGAGCTCTTCATTAAAAAGAAGAAGTGAAGTGAAGTGAAGTCGCTCAGTCATGTCTGACTCTTTGCGACCCTGTGGACTGTAGCCTAGCAGGCTCCTCTGTCCACGGGATTCTCCAGGCAAGAATACTGGAGTGGGTTACCATTTCCTTCTCCAGGGGATCTTCCTGACCCAGGGATCAAACCCAGGTCTCCTGCACTGGAGGCAGACGCTTTACCCTCTGAGCCACCAGGGAAAGCCCCTCATTAAAAAGAACCACTGTTTAAATGCCTTCTTCCTGAGAGCCTTCCTTTTGCCTGCTAACACTGACAAATGGACTTATGTTCGTGCCCAGGAACGTAAGGAATTTAATAAGGTGAAGCCACGATCTTTACTCCCTCGGTGTTCATTGATTTTCCAACTTAAGAATGGCACGGTGATTTTGCCTGACTTTATGGTGAATTTTCATCATCTGTGGTCATAAGAATTAATATTTTTAGTAGCACATAATTTATGTAAAATATGGTGTCTTTCATGTTTTTGTTAAAGACATGTGGTATAGTAGTTAGAAATCTGATGCCAGCTGAGCTTCTAATAGATAAGTAATAACCTGAGGATGTCTCCCTCAAGTAATTATAGAGTATATATAGCTTGCTTTACCATTTCCTTTATGTGTGCTCATGACTATATATTTTTTCACCTGTTTAATCCCATTGCTGAAATTGTTCGCAACATTACGTATACTACTTGAAATCATCAGAATTAAAAATTAATTTTAAATGCACATACCCCCAAGAAAGTTAAGGACAAGTAAACTATGTTAATTAGGTTGTTTTTTCTTACCAGATCTCTGACATGTGGCAAGGGAAGATCAGCGTGTGCAGGGCATTATGAAATGTGAGTGTGTGGGAGGCACGTCTAATAAGGATGCTCAGTGACTACGGGAGGTTGGAAAGTAAGGGCAGGAACAGAAGCTGCAAGAAAAAGCAGCAGAAGGGGAGATGTGACTGTTTCAAGGATGAACTTAGTTTTCTAGAGGTGAGCAAATGAAGCGTTAATGAAAATTTAAGTCAGACACCTTCTTGCAATCCCCTTACCACAGGAGAAGATTGTGTCAAAGATTAAACAATGGATTGTCCTAAAAATAGTTTTGACAAAATGAAGCCTTCATCAGACTAGGTCCCTGGGGGACTCTGGTGGCCAGCCCTCTTTCTCCCTACCTGTTGATGGCTGTGTTGGACATGCAGCAGGAGTGAGAAACAAAACTTTGTAGTTAGTGGGCTACTCAGATTTCCCTACAGTCAGATTTTGATTCCTTCAGTCAACATAGGTCCTAGCATATGTGAATGAAAATAAGTGTGCAGAAGGAGAATAAATTAGAGAATTAAAATAGACAATTTCGATAAAAATAATAATAATGGATCATTTACAAGGTAAGATTCAATAGTTTCTTACTGATAATGGGCAAAATTGACTGAAAGATTGCATAGCTGATTCCCTGGAGTAGGCTATGTTTGCTGTATACACATTTTAGAGAATTTGAAGGATCTGGTAGTTACTCTAATTTTTCACATTGGCAAATATTTCGCTCTAATTCTATGACTCCTGCCCTCTGAAGTGCACTCCTTGACTGTGCTTGTGGCACTTTGGAACACCAAGCCCTAAGGGGCTTCAGGATTCCTGTGTATACAGGGCACCATGCTGCGACGGCCATTAGATGGGAGCTGGGATACAACCGAGAAACCTGTTGGCAGTAGAACCTGAGGCAGAATGCTTAAGGATTCCCTGAGACTGCACTGTTGTTAAAGACCTTGGTGGGAGGGATTTCCAGTCTTCTTTGCAAGCTTAAAAAAGTTCAGAACAAATTTTATTTCGCTCTAATGCAGCTTATGGGCTTCCCGGGTGGTGCTAGTGGTAAAGAATCCACCTCCTGGTGTAGGAGACATAAGAGAGGTAAGTTAGATCCCTGGGTGGGATGATCCCCTGGAGGAGGAAATGGCAACCCACTCGAGATTTCTTGCCTGGAAAATCCCGTGGATAGGGGAGCCCGGAGGCCTGCGGTCCATGGGGTCGCAAAGAGCCGGATACGACGGAGCAACTGAGACTAACGCCACTTACACCAGCCTGAGGCTTCTGTCCTGAATTGAAATTTCAAAGACAAACCAAAAACTGCCCAGAAGCTGGTAACACTTCCAGTCCTTAATGAAAATGTTTGTTTAATTTGACTTGCAAAATTCGTGGCGTTCTAGAACCGGAAGTGCTCTTAGAGATCACCCAGTATATATTATTTTATTTTGTAGAAGAGGAAACTGAGGCCTGAAAGATTAGATGACCTGCCCAAAATCCCACTGGCAAAGCTGAGGCTAAAGCCCATCCCCTCTCATTTCTAGGATGTTTTTGACCACACCAAGATTCTGCATGTAGTTTCATTCAGCATTCAGTGTTCATCACTGTTTTAGAAATTTGTATCCTTTTGTTTCACGTCAATAGGGTTAGAACAGCGCATTCATTAACTAGTTCCTTTTTGTGTGTACTCCCATTTATCCAATGATCCTTTACTACCTTCTTTGGAAATTGTATTGATCCTCATTACTACTTTCAAAGGAAGAACTCTTCATACAGAAAATAGTACAAATTTACCAATTTCGTTGGGTTTAACACTTTAATTCTGATTCTTTGAATATTTCTTCATAGACTTTGCAAGATCTAGGGTCAGATGAAATCCGGATATAATAGAAGGGAGATCTAATATTTCTGTTTTTATTTTCCTGAGGCCCATATTTGTTTTTATAATATAGGATTCTAATATGAATTTGCTATACAAGTGGCCCTGTTTTTTCAGTTGCACTTAAGGGGAAAAAAAGTATAACTTCCACAGTTAAATAAGGCCATGTGTTTATTCCATGTATTACCCTATACTTGTACTGATGAAATTGTCATTTATTTTCAAATTAGTTCCATGTATAAAAAAGTCACTTGGATTCTGCTTTCCCACTGCTGATTAGTGAGAATACTGTGTCTGCCTTGTGAGCAATAAACATGAATTTATTACTCTTGTGAAAATCATACCAAAGAAATGATGGACCTAGGTCCCCAGGAACTCATAATTTAGTTATAAAGAAGACGTAAAGAAATATAAGAACCATGAAAATCTTATGCTCTGGATATATTCTTATCCCTAGAAAAAGGTTACTCTTTAGGCTACAGAGAAATGAGAAGAACTAGGTCAGTCAGTCAAGGTGTCAGTGTTTGAAGATTTGGGTGTTAAGCCAGATTTTGAAGCAAATCTGATGAAGATATAGGGAGAGGGTAGTTCAGGTGCTAATTTTTCTCTCTCTCCTTTGAGACTAACTGAATGACCCAGTCTGTGCACCTGCTCCTTCAGAACGTTCAGGTTCTTTTTCAGCAGCAATTCCTGAGAGCTCAGTTCCACCGACTATGTAAAGTGCTCTGGCATGTTGTCCCATTCGTTCACCTAATTGTTTTTCCATCGAGGCAGGTTGGCAGGTTATTCTCAATCTCCCCCTCCATGCTATTAGTCTTACCCACCACTGGAATCTAAACATATAAGTGACGTGTGTAGGGGAGAGGGAGAAGGGAAGGAGAGGCAGGTGGCTAAGCCTTAGCTCTAGCTCTCGCTCTGTTCCTGAAGATGTCAATTTAATAGGCCTTGCTACTCACATGTGGTCCACAGAGCACCACCCCAGAGACCACCTTATTAGAAATGCCAAATCTCAGGCCCTGCCCGAGATCTGCTGAAGCAGTCTACTGAATCAGTTCAACCATTTTCCTAGGTGATTTGCATGAACATTCAGGGTTGAGAAGCTGCTTCCCAATATAGTCATTTACGGGAGCTTTTCAAGGTACTTCCCTGGTAGCTCGGACAGTAAAGAATCAGCCTGCAATCCAGGAAACCTGAGTTCTATTCCTGCATTGGGAAGGTCTCCTGGAGAAGGGAATGTCAACACACTCAAGTATTCTTGCCAGAAGAATCCATGGACAGAGGAGCCTGGTAAGCTCCAGTATCTGGGGTCACCAAGAGTCAGATGTGACTGAGCAAATAACACACTTTCAAAGTACTAATTAGTGGGCTCTATTTCAACATAGTGAAATCAGAATCTCTGGTGATTGGGCATCTGTATGATTGAAACATTTCCCGGGAGGTCCTAGTCAGTGCTTCTTCTTGTTCAGTTGCTAAGTCATGTCCAGCTCTTTGTGACCCCATGGACTGCAGTACACCAGGCACTACGGTCACTATCTCTCGAACTTTGCTCAAATTCGTGTCCATTGAGTCGGTGATGCTATCTACCAATCTCATCCTCTGCTCCCCTGGTCTTTTGCCTTCAGTCTTGCCCAGTGTCAGGGTCTTTTCCAATGAGTCGGCTCGTCACAACAGGTGGCCAAAGTATTGAAGCTTCAGCATCAGTCCTTCCAGTGAATATTCAAAGTTGATTTCCTTTAGGATTGACTGGTTTGATCTCCTTGCAGTCCAAGGAATCCTCAAGACTCTTCTCCAGCACCACAATTCAAACGCACAATTCAAAAGCATCAATTCTTCTCTATGGTCTTCTCTTCTTTATGGTCAACTCTCACATCTGTACATGACTACTGGAAAAACCACAGCCTTGACTGTGAAGAAAAAGTAACATCTCTGCTTTTTAATACGCTGTCTAGGTTTGTCTAGCTTTTCTTCCAAGGAGCAAGCGTCTTTTAATTTCATGGCCACAGTCACATCCGCAGTGATTTTGGAGCCCAAGAAAATAAGACCTGTCGCTGCTTCCACTTTTCCCCCTTCTACTTGCCATAAAGTGATGGGACTGGCTGCCACGATCTTAGTTTTTTGAATGTTTAGTTTTAAGCCAGCTTTTTCACCCTCCTCTTTCACTGTCATCAAGAGGTTCTTCAGTTCCTCTTCACTGTCTGCCATTAGAGTGGTATCATCTGCATATCTGAGGTTTTTGATATTTCTCTTGGCAATCTTGATTCCAGCTTGTGCTTCATCCAGCCCAACATTTCGCATGACGTATTCTGCATAGAAGTTAAACAAGCTGGGTAACAAGATACAGCCTTGACGTACTCCTTTCCCAATTTGGAACCAGTTAGTTGTTCCATGTCCAGTTCTAACTGTTGCTTCTTGACCCGTATATAGTTAGAACCAGATATGGAACAACTGAGTGGAGACAGGTAAGGTGATCTGGTATTCCTATCTCTTTAAGAATTTTCTGAAGATTTTTTTTGTGCAGTCAATAAAGCACAAGTAGGTATTTTTCTGGAATTCCCTTGCTTTCTCCAAGATCCAACAAATGTTGGCAATTTGATCTCTGGTTCCTCTGTCTTTTGTAAACCTAGCTGCTACATCTGTAAGTTCTTGGTTCGTGTACTGCTGAAGCTTAGCTTGAAGGATTTTGAGTGTTATCCTGCTAGCATGTGAAATGAGTACAATTGTGTGGTAGTTCAAACATTCTTTGGCATTGCCCTTCTTCTAGTCAATACCCTGTATCCTTTTACCAGATGGTAAGACAGAATAGACCCACAAAGCAGGGAGGTAAACATGGGAAAGAGAGAATATGGGATAAGATATATGTTTCAAAATATCTGATAGGGTCTAAGCAGAGGTATACAAAAAAGATCTTCATGACCCAGATAACCATGATGGTGTGATCAGTCACCTAGAACCAGATATCCTGGAATGAGAAGTCAAGTGGGCCTTAGGAAGCATCACTACAAAGCATCACAACAAAGCTAGTGGAGGTGATGGAGTTCCAGTTGAGCTATTTCAAATCCTAAAAGATGATGCTGTGAAACTGCTGCACTCAGTATGCCAGCAAATTTGGAAAACTCAGCGGTGACCACAGGACTAGAAAAGGTCAATTTTCATTCCAATCCCAAAGAAAGGCAATGCCAAAGAATGTTCAAACTATCACACAATTGCACTCATCTCACATGCTAGCAAAGTCATGCTCAAAATTCTCTGAGCCAGGCTTTAGCAGTATGTGAACCATGAACTTCCAGACATTCAAGCTGGATTTAGAAAAGGCAAAGGAGCCAGAGATCAAATTGCCAACGTTTGTTGAATCATAGAAAAAGCAAGAGAGTTCCAGAAAAACATCTACTTTTGCTTTATTGACTATGCCAAAGACTTTGTGTGGATCACAACAAACTGTGGATAATTCTTCAAGAGTTGGGAATACTAGACCACCTGACCTGCCTCCCGAGAAATCTGTATGCATGTCAAGAAGCAACAGTTAGTACTGTACATGGGACAACAGGCTGGTTCCAAATTGAGGAAGTCAGTCAAGGCTATATACTGTCACCCTGCTTATTTAACTTATATGCAAAGTATGTCATGCAACATGTTGGGCTGGATGAAGGACACGCTGGAATCAAGATTGCCGGGAGAAATATCAATAACCTCAGACATGCAGATGACACCACCCTTATAGCAGAAAGTGAAGAAGGACTAAAGAGCCTCTTGATGAAAGTGAAAGAGGAGAGTGAAAAAGCGGGGCTAAAACTCAGCATTCAGAAAACTAAGATCATGACATCCAGTCCCATCACTTTATGGCAAATAGATGGGGAAACAATGGAAACAGTGAGAGACTTTATTTTCTTGTGCTCCAGAATCACTGCAGATGGTGACTGCAGCCATGAAATTAAAAGAAGCTTGCTCCTTGGAAGAAAAGCTATGATCAACCTAGACAGTCTGTTATAAACCAGAGATATTACTTTGCCAACAAAGGTCCATCTAGTCAAAGCTATGGTTTTTCCAGTAGTCATGTATGGATGTGAGAGCTGGACTATAAAGAAAACTGAGCACTGAAGAATTGATGCTTTTGAATTGTGGTGTTGGAGAAGACTGTTGAGAGTCTCTTGGACTGCAAGGAGATCCAACCAGTCCATCCTAAAGGAAATCAGTCCTGAATATTCATTGGAAGGACTGATGCTGAAGCTGAAACTCCAATACTTTGGCCACCTGATGCAAAGAGCTGACTCACTGGAAAAGACCCTGATGCTGGGAAAGATTGAAGGCAGGAGGAGAAGGGGACAACAGAGGATGAGATCATTGGATGGCATCACCAACTCAATGGACATGAGTTTGAGCAAGCTCTGGGAGTTGGTGATGGATAGAGGAGCCTGACGTGCTGCAGTCCATGGGGTCACAAAGAGTCGGACAGGACTGACTGAACTGAACTGAAGCAGAGGTGGAGGTGGGTGGGGCTCAAATCAGTTTGCATCCCCTTATCTTAATCAAGAGTCATTGCTGCACCTAGATCAGTGAATGATTTTCAACAACTCTGAATCTCTTTGTTTGGGAAAGGGGTGGTGCTGAAGGTAACGTTTCAGAGACGATAACCAGAGTATATAGAGGAAGACAGAGAGCAAATCAGAATGGATAATGTGACTGAGAGTCTTTGGATTCAATAGGAAAGTAATGAATAGGCGTTCTTCAGTACTGTAGAAAGCTATTCTGTGGATTTCTTTTTCTATTTTGTCACCAAGTTGAGGAATACTGACTTCAAAAGTGTGTAGTTTTTTTTTTTTTATTGCTGACACAAAGGGCAACAATACTTTTCTAATACTGGTGTGGATATGATCCTTGCATTGATTCAATACATCAACCATCTTGACGTACAGCACCAAACTGGTATCTAAGATGAATCCTTCATAGGATTGTTAGTTGTCATTCAAGACCTTGTACCCATTTATAGAATGATATAGATTTTATTTGTTTTATTTTTGTAGTAGGAAAATACTGTGTATTTTAAATACCTACATAGAGAAATGTGCAGAGTGCTAGGTGCTGCAGATGGAAAGAATATTAAAGGATACCACCCCTGCCTCTGAAGGGCTTAAAATTCATTGGAAGTGGGGGGAGTGGGATGGTCAGAGCTTGTATGCACGAAAACCTAAACAACTGTGAAGCAGAGCACATATTGAAAGCCAAATGGGAGATTCAGAGAAGTGCTAAAGAAGCTGGGGGTTCTCTGACGCTTGTGGATATTATGCTTTGGGCTTCTCTCTCTAAAAGATGTCTGTGTGAACTCAGAGACTTATTCTATTTCATCACATTTTCTCACTTAGAGCTTTAATAATTGTTTAACTTCTCTTAAAAACAATTAGCTGAATGCAAAGGTTTCTTAGGTGTGTCTCTGGCGCTAAGTTTAAAGGTACTTCAGAGACACAATGAGTTATCTTGCTAAACTTGAATATCTCGGGATGTTACAAGACCTTAAGATAATTAGCCTTTGTAATATGCTTCCAAACTGGACATTTGGCAGATAACTATTGTCCTGCCTTCTCCTTCCAGCAAGGGGTTGTGATTTCCCAACAAAGGCAGAGGAGTTGCAAAACAGCAGGACTTTGCTACAATTAGTAATTAATGAGGTGCTAAAAGTGCCAGAGCAGAGGCTCCCAGACGTGGTGTGTGACTCAAAGGGATAAGAAGCACCCAGAATTTCAAACAAAAGTGTCACTTAAATAAACAGAAAGTCAAGTGAGTCCAGTCTGTGGAATGGGAAATGGTCTATTGACATCATGAGTGATCATACAACTGTGTAACACAATACAATAAAGATTAGTCACTGCATTTTGCAACTTATGAAAAAGTTTTTTTCCTCCTCTGAATCCTGCAGAAAGTGAGCAGTCATCTGCTTTGCAGTATTCAATGAAGTCAAAATGAACTCTTAATGTACCGTAGTCTTCAAATAAATAACCAATTCGTACAGGTTCTCACCAGCATGACTTTCCTCTGCCTCTTTAATGTATATTAGTCAATCAAGTTAATTATTAATATTAGTTGACAGGCCAAAGTACTTTACTAACTAGTAGCCAGAGACCCAAGGCCTAAAGAGAGATTTCTTTACTGATAGGAGCTTTGTTGAGAGGGAAGAACATAAGGGTTGCTTTGGACCCTAAGAGTTGCCTAAAGTGGAATATGTTTTCCTGTAGAGTTCCTACGTAAATTCGGATGAGTATTAAGGCATTTTCAAATTAAGATTTTATGGTTCCTTCAGGAATTACCTGGCAGTCCAGTGCTTGGAACTCCATGCTTTCACTACCAGGGCCTGGGTTTAATCACTGGTCCGGGAACTAAGATTTGGCAAGCTGCACACACGCTCCCCCACCCCACCACCCCCTGACCCCTCAAATGCACTATTTAAATTTTGGGGTGGTAGATAATAAAATAACATTAAAATAGCATTTACCAACCTAGAATAGCAGAAGTTCACTAAACAGGTCACTAAAATATCTATCTATATCCATAAATGGGCTTCTTTGGTGGGTCAGTGTTAAAGAATCACTCTGGCAATGCAGGAGACTGGGTTCGATCCCTGAATCAGGAAGATGCCCTGGAAAAGGAAATGGCAACCACTCCAGCATTCTTGCCTGGAGAATCCCATGGACAGAGGAGCCTACAGTCTGTGGGGTCACAAAGAGTCGGACACAACTGAAGAGACTAAGCATGCACGCACACATACGTAGACGTACTTTATGTAGGGTTCCTGCTGTAAAGAACAGAAATGGTTAGATGCAATTTGATTATCCTAGCATAAGTATTATTCCTTTGAGGGGTTTCATAGTTACATCGATTGTTATCAATGTATGATACTTAATGTTTCAATGACCTTGAGAAAATTTCTCTCTTTAACAAGCCTACTTGACATTGAAAATGCAAAACAGGTGAAAGAAATCTCTTAAAGGTATCCAAATGTTAAGATATTAGGAGAATTAAGCAACTCCCTGATTTTTGTTTTTGCAGTATGGAACTAATACATATATATCTTGCCATAATAAAATGCATAACATTTTCACATTTACAAGTAACTGTATGTTCATTATACATGTGAAAAAGCTGAATATATTTGAATTTGGTTAGTGAACTTTAATTTGTAGAAATAAAGACTTCAAGGTAGGTTTACTTGATAGCATTTATTAAATGCTAGCCCATTGGAAAAAACCACTAGCTGCCTCACACTAAAGTTATTATTGGGAATTTGGAATTTTAATACTGAAATCACAAAGCCAGTATTTAATGACTTGACTTTAGAGATCTCTTGTCCTGGTACCAGCAGGTTAGAGATATAAATCAATAGTTCACTCAGGAGAAACATTTTAGCTCTATCCATTAAGAATAACGGAATTGTTATGGCTTTTCTTCTTTAAGAAACTTTGTAGATTTTGTGGGGGAAGGGGAATATTGTATCAAGAGCTTTTCCTGCTTTAAAATGTGTACTGAAAAAGAATTCACTAGATCAAGTCTTTTCCTCCAACATACTCTAGAGGGAGTCAAATCTAAGAAAGTTATACTTCCTGCATTTCAACTGCTATTGGTTCTTTTTAGAAATTCCTTTTTTTGGTGACATCGTTGTTTGGCCCTCTTAGTTAATAAAGATCCAGTCCAGGAGGTGATGAGAACCTGGAGCTAAGGAGGCCAAAGTGGGGACTGACTACCTATACGAACCAGGTAGCATCTTACAGAGAAAATATCCTGTCCTTCGTTACAGACTGCATGGGTCAGCCTGTGAACTGATGCATGTTTTGGCATGAATGGGTAGGTAAAGAGTGGAGTGAGAAAGTATTTATGAATCAGGGAAATTCTTCCTTCCAGGTAAACATATAAGCTCCACTATGAGTCTTAACATTGCCATTAATTAGCTGTATGAAGTTGGAAATGCTATTATCCTCTTCAAAAGTCAGTTTTCCAATTCTGCTAAAATAGAGCGTTGAGTTAAAATGATCCAGATCTAAATTTTATGATATTATTTCAACAGAAGATAGTTTACCATTTGTATAAAAGCCTGCCTTGAAAATCTGAGAATGAGCCAGGAACTTCTAGATAAATTGTGGATGTCCAGTGTTTTGTTCTTAAAATACTTGGACCATCACTGAACGTACATAACTGGACTACATGTTCTTCTCCTAAACACTTATTGGGCTCTTTGCTCCTTTTATGGCTTTTTTTTTTTTTTTTTAATCTGGAATTCCTCCAGCTGCTCTCTGCAACTATAGAAATCCTATGTGTTCTTCAAGGCCCTACTCAGCTGATGTGTGCTCCATGAAAAACACCTTGTACCTCCCAACATTATGGGAGTGATTTCTGCTTCCTCTGAACTTTCTTGGCATTTTGCTTTCATTTTTCTTCTGGCATTATCATTTTTTATCTTGCCTCATAATTGTTTTTTGGACGTGGCTTACCTCTTCGTGCTCAGTCGTGTCCGACTCTTTGTGGTCATGTGGACTATAGCCCACCAGGATGCTCTGTCCATGGGATTTTCCAGGCAAGAATAGTGGGGTGAGGTGCCATTTCCTAGTCCATGGGATCTTCCCTACCCAGGGATCTTCAGCGCATCTTAAAGCTCCTTAAGTGTAGATCTGATTATATTCTTCATTTTAAGTAGCATGACTGGCTCATAGGAAATGCTCAAATATTTACTCAAACATGAATAAAAGAATGCTACTGAATAAAAAAAAACAAACAACACCTAGTTTTGGAAACTTATTTAAGGAGACATGGAGTTCGTTTTAGTATCACTAATTGCAATTCTTCACGTTTCCTCTTTGAATGCTAAGACAGCTCCTACATTTTTTGAGGAAATAGTTTTAGGAAATTTTCTCTTTAGGGATCAAGGGAGGAAAAATTATTTTGAATATCTTTTTCTGGTGTACTTTACATATTTATTTCTAAGAAATTATAGTTTTGATTTTATTCTCTGGCAGCTATAAGTTGGTATTACTCAAAGCAGATTTTGAGTGAATGCTTTTAAGATCTGCAAAACATTTTCATATAGTTCATTCTTGTAAATGTAGCCCTTGGGGATGAGGGGTAGCCAGCATTTTTCTCATCAGATACCAATTTATTTCCATACCACAACAGGCTCACATCTCCAAGTAGAACTGGACGTGAAATTAGAAATTCTTATATTTAGTACAAAATGTGTATAGACTTTTGCTTCACAGTTTCTTAATCATTGCAACTTTGATTTCTGTTATTATGCTTCCGTCTTTTCCTCCTGTTTCGATTTCCACATTTTGTTTCTTCCTTACAGCCCACAGCTATGACAAGATATTTATATACTAGGTTTTCAATACATGTTTTATTTGTTTTGATTCTTACTAGTCATTTTCCTCTACGAGGGAGTGCAATTTTATCCAGGGAAATGAGTGATGCATGTAGAATTTGTCTTTCTTTTTTTTTTTTTTTTTGATAACTTGCAAAATTACCTGCCTTCTTAATGGCCTTTTTCATCACAAACTTTTCATCCTGTATTTTAGCTCTTCTGTATTTCTTTCTTCAAGTGGCTACCATTTCATTCCTGTTGGCCATCAGCTTACACTGTAGGATCCCCTCCCTTGGTATTGCAAAGGCATAAGTCCCTGATGATAAAATATTGAGTGGCAGGGTTGAGATTTCTGGACCTGAGGGCCTTGTGCCTCATCCTGTCCTTCACGTTATCATACCATGAACATTTAAGGCTTTATCAGTGGGTGTGGCAGAGTGTTATTCCTTCTACCCTGATGTTGAATCTCTTTCACTTAGGCCTGCTCACCTCTGAGCTCTGTGCAGGGCTGAAGGCAGAGTTCTGATCCATTCTTTTTAATTTCTATCTCATCCTTCCGCCACAGTTCTTTGTGCCTCTTCTGGACTGGTGTGATGACCAGGGTAAGAAAACTTTATCTCCACTTAAATATGTATTTTAGAAAATTACATCTTATATTAATCGTAGTATCATATACTAGAATCAGAAGTGTCGAAAAGGTTGATGTTAAAGGCCAGGTTGAAACAGTATTGTTGTAGGAAGAGGGACCCCTTCCAGGGCCTGATACTGGGCTCTTGTCTAACACTCAGAAATGAGTTGTCCAAGGGGACCCATGTGCTGACAAAGCAAGAGACTTTATTGGGAAAGGGCACCAGGGTGGAGGGCAGCAGGGTAAGGGAACCCAGGAGAACTGCTCTGCCGCATGGCTCGCAGTCTTGGGTTTTATGGTGATGGGATTAGTTTCCGGGTGGTCTTTGGCCAATCATTCTAATTCAGAGTCTTTCCTGGTGGCGCACGCATTGCTCAGCCAAGATGGATGCTAGCGAGAGGGATTCTGGGAAGTGGACGGACACGCGGTGTCTCCTTTAGACCTTTCCTGAACTCTTCCGGTTGGTGGTGGCTTATTAGTTCTGTATTCCTTATCAGGATCTCCTGTCATAAAATAACTCATGCACATGGTTACTACGGTGCCTGGCCAGGGTGGGCGGTTTCAATCAGTGTGTTTCCCCTAACAGCATTAAAGAGGGATAAATGCCATTTGCAAAGATGAGCTCTGGTAGGAGTTCATAGCACTCTGTATTTGAGTTCTGTCCCTTGGGTTGATGTTTTGTTCAACTGATTTTTTTTGGTGTTCCAGAAGGCTGAGCAGTGTGGAGTGTGCAATATCTAACATAGATTGCAGAAACTTTGTGATAACTTATATTCCAGGTTAATTTCTAGGTCTTCCTTGTAGAAGGAAGATGTTTTCATTTAAAAAGCAAACTATTGATATGGCAGAAAACAAAACATATTTTTATCCTTTACATCAAAAATCTGAACAGAATTTCATAATAGAGATAGTATCATCTATGATTTTAGAGGCTTAGTTTCTGTGTCTTCTTTGATGATTCCTTTTGCAGTTTAAGGTGTGCCTTTAAATGATAGAGGAATATTTTGAGTATTAAAGCCATTGTGACTCTACTAAGGAGCAGCTGGTTCTCTGCCCTCATAAAGTGGTTGGTGTCTTTCTCTTCTCTTGATTTCAGAGCTGGCTTGGATTTCAGGCTGGCACTTCATGCTACTGATAATGATATAAGTTGCTGGTAAAGTATAACATATATATGGCCAATATTGATGAAGTGAACATAATTTTTATGATGTTTTCATAGCATTGAACTGCTCTCAATATTTCAGGATGGTAGATTTGTGTCATCATCTCCCTTCCTTTTTTTATTCCTTCTTCATTTCTTTTTAATGGCTGAAAAGTATAGATTAACTGACAAACTGATGTGTTCATGTGTACTGGACCCAAGTCTTTTTCGAAACTCTTAAAATGAATGACTGATAAAACTAGTGCTTGAATATCTTGAAAGAAAGACACTAATGTCATAAAAATGTTCAGAATCTAGAACTAAACACATCATAGCTAATGTGTTTATCTATAAAGATATATAAACAGGCAGTGCCAAGATCATTCCTTGGGAAAAAAATTAGTGTCCGAAGAGAAGTCTTCATAGCAACCTATGCATTACTTAGAGTCATAAGTCTTTGCTTTTATCCTGCATATATGGTTTTTTATCCTTCATATTTTATGTTTTGGGGTGCAGCTTATATCAAGGGTAGCAATGATGACACAGAAAAAAACTATCTTTTAACTGCAAAATTTCCTGAGGGTAAATGGTTGGGACTTTGACAACATATGTAAATTTCTGTGGTGCAACAATTATCTCAAACATTTAGATATGGCTTTGGGAAACCCACTAAATGTCTTTGAAGTTGGGAAGAAAAAAAGATTAAGTTTCATTTACAATAATGCAGAAAAATATGTAAAATATTTATTGGGAAAAAAGTTATGTTGCAACAGAGGCATAGAAATAAGGAGCTTGTCTTAATCATAATGAGCTCTCTTAAAACCTTATCTGAATTATTACTGGTGGATTTCTCTTGTTGCCTTTATACTTCTGCTCAGTTTCATGCCAAGACTTTAAAAAATGCAAAACATATAGGGAAGTAAAGCTCTCGAAGGATCTTCTCCGTAAGCCGGAGGATTCGCACTCTCCCTGTGCTTTGTCTCTCCTCACCCCATCAAAACATCTCCACGCCACTGTGGTTTCCACGATTTATAAAATGACAATTTTTTTCATATTAGAAAACAGGGAAATATAGCCATGTTTCTACTACTATAGACAAGATGCATTCCATTAAAAATAATTAAGTGAAGCATTTAGATTCAAACTTCCAAATTAGTTCTGGCCATTAGATTTTTATGTGTAGACATCTGTATTCATCTGCTCATTTGGGGACTAACTTTTTCTATGGACAGTTGGAGATGTTTTACATTAAATAAAATTAATATCTCTTCATTTATGTGCTCTGAGAGGTCTCAGAACTGATGAGGAATGTTTTTCCAATAAATATTTGGGTATTGATTTGTTTGCTTTAATACTGTGTATTTTTGCCTTTTAATAGGGAGGTTGACCATTTAGCATAATTTAAATCTTTCTTTTTTAGTATTCTGTTTGATGTTTCCTGATTCTGTGTTCCTTTGGAGTCTCCTTTTACTCGTGATGAGTTATATTTTGGTTTTGACTTGTCTAGGGATTTGGAAAGTAAGCATCCCATTTTAAATTTTACTCCTGCTTAACTAGTAGAATTAAAATACTTTCAAAAATGCTCTAGTTTATTAGTGTCTCTTATATTGGAGGTAAACATATATTAATAACTTATTTGTTCAGGTTACTTATTTTTATTTTTGTAATTACTATATTTACATAATTAGTATATCTGTGGTAGAATTAAATACTCATGTATCTTCTCACATTCACCTGATGCCATGTACTTCTGGGGTCTTGGCTGTTTGCTCAGTGGAGCTCTTTGACCATTACACTATAGTGTTGCCTCGTTCCCAAATATCACTTGTTGTCTCAGATTCCCCTGGCAAGATGGCAGATTTTACTGCACCTGATGGTGGAGAGCTACAGCAGCAGATAAAGCAGGCTCAACTCGGTTAAATGCATGACAACTTTTCCTCTTCCCACTGGTTCTGCTTTCCGCTGAGCGCTGAGCAGTGGACATGAGATATGCCTTTCCCAAAGACTCTTCAGATGTGATGACTAATACAACCCAGCAGGACAGAGGAGTTAACTTGTGAAGGGATAGTTGACCAGTGAGGAATAGGAGATGAGAGAGAGCTGATTCTCTAGTTCACTCCCATCTCATCCCCAACTATTGCAGCGTGTGAACGGATGTTCCATGTGGCCTGCCAGGACATGGCCCCAGCCACGCTTTCCTGTGAAGCTGTGCCAGTCCCATGTTGTTTTTGCTTCCTTGCTTCCTTGTCTCATCTGCTGGTTTCTCTCATTCATTCTTATAGCCACTGATTGCATTCTTTTCCCAAGTGAAGCTATTAAGATTTAATCTTTAACTTAGCCTCTGTTTATAGGAAATCTTGGTTTTGACAGATATATATTTGTTTTAAGTTAAGCCCTATATTGAAATATAAAATGTAGGAATTAAAAAAATAATTCCTATGTTTTTTCATTTTCTAGATTTAAAAAAAATTGGGCTATTTATTCTATTACTGAGTTGTAAGAGTTCTTTCTTTTTTTTAACTCTTAGTTAAAAAAATATTTTTTGTTTACTTATTTACTTGTTTTTGTCTGTCCTGAGTCTTTGTTGCTGTGCAGGCTTTTGTCTAGTGGTGGTGAGCAGGGGGCACTCTCTGGTTTTGATGTGGGACTTCTCACTGTGGTGGTCTCTCCTGTAGTGGAGCATGAGCTCTAGGGCACGTGGACTTCAGCAGTTGCCATGTGTGGGCTCAGTAGCAGCCATTCACGGGCTCTAGAGCACAGGCTCAGTAGTCATGGTGCTGGGGCTTAGTTACTCAGAAGCATGTGGGATCTTCCCGGATCAGGGATTGACTTGGTGTCTCCTGCATTGGTAGGTGGATTCTTTACCACTGAGTCATCAAGGAAGCCCCGCTTTTCCAGACTTTTTAGTAAACATTTTCATATACTTAGGACAGATGGTAATACATATATATATATATATTTTTTTCTCTCTCTGTGGAGTTTTGTAAGAAATGAAATTATCTTGTATACATTTTCCTGAGATTTGGTCTTTTCATAAAGCCATGATTTTTGGACATTGTTGTATGCCAGTACATTGTGTTCTATATCATTCTTTTAAACACAGTATTCCACAGTATGGATGAACCTAAAGGTCTACGCCATTCCCTTTTAACTTGTGTTTACATGCTTCCAATTTTTTGCTGGTACACATAACGTTGCAATAAAAATTTTGCAGGTGCTTCTATGTGCTATGTGTCCATGTTCACATATTTCTCAGGGATACAGAAGTTCTGAGTGAGACTGCTGGAGATGAATGTCATGCACATTGTAAATTTTACTGGTTACTCCCAAATCCCACATCTTCCATCATCTGCACATATTTTTACTGTGATCAACTTCAGCAATTTTCAAACTCAACAGCGCTGGATAATATAAATCTTTATGCCAAGCCCATATGTGAAAAAAATTTCATTGTTGTTTTAATTTATATTTGCCTAATTAAAGAAGACAAATAGCTTCCCATGTTTTCCCAGCCATTAAAATTGCTTCTTCTAAAAGTGCCTGCTTTTATTCTTTCCTCATGATAGCTTTTGGGCCCACATGTGTTATAAACTGTTATGGAATATTTCACTCTTCAGCCTTTCCTGCTACTGAGGTACTTATTTTTCATAAATACTGACTTTTATGTAAGATTATTAGAAAATACTTATTTTTTCATATAGTTTCTCATTAGGTTTTATTATCAACTATTTCAGTTTGATTCTGTTAGCAGAAGGAGAGTCTGAAGACCCTTCCTCCTGCTGCCATCAGTTCTTGTTTAGGACACAAAGAAGAATCTAAGGTCTTAGCCCTTGCAAGTAAGTTCATTAACAATAAGGAAAGAAAGAATAGCTTGCAAAAAGTTGGACGGGACCAAGTGACTGAGCAGACACAGAGAAAGAACAAAGAGAACACTGCAAGAGAGAGGTGGACCACGCCGAGGTAGTCAAATGGCGCTGGAGGGCTGGGGTACAGAGTTTTTAAGGCAAGGTTATTTGCATAATCCAGGGGGTTGTTGATTGACAGCCTTGATTGACCGCTGCAGGTTATATAACAAGATGCTCTACTGTAGCTGTCCTTCCCATGATTCAGTCTATTATAACTAGATGTATGTACTCAAGGAATAATTGTGAGCAGTTAATGAATCCAATGGCCACCAAAGGTTACTTTGAATAGTGTGAGGTTTGCGCATGTGTTAGAGTAGGGAAAGTCTTGCCAGTGAAGATGTTGGGGATGGTTTTTATGCCTTCTCTGACTATTTTTGGAGTGCTGGCAAGGGCCTGTTAAGGGTGGGGCTTGCAAATTGCTTGGTGGGATTAGGTAGCTCTTGGACAGTTAGCTGAAGGGGCCAACTCTTGTTGCTCTCAGCTAACTTCCTGCCTATCCTTAACAGAGTTCAGCACTTATAATCTTTCTAAATAATACGATTACTTATGAAGTTTTGATTTTAAGCTTTCAGAAATCTTTTTAAACTTCAACTTTTATTATTACTTTATGACATAAGCAATTATAAACTACAAATATGGAAATTCACAAGGATAAAAACACTTTCATATATGTTAATATTTGTTATATAACTTTTAAAATATAATGATATATATATTTAAAAATGACATATAATACCTGTTATTTTATAATTTACTTTTCCACAATTGTATGATGTAAACATTTCTTAAACATGTCAATGTATTTTTTGATAAGTATTACAAGGAAGGTATGCTTCTGAACCTTTAAATGGCTTAAGTTGCTTTCACAGATGAATACTAATTTGTCTGAATATTAAATTATTGGGACAAGAAGTTTTCCCTTAGATCTTTTTGCCAGTTATTGTTACAGAAAAAAAATTTATATCAGCTATTCCTTTTGTTTATAGTCATCATGTAAATTTCTCGCCTAGGTTTATCTTTATGGGTAATAAATCCACATATAACTTTTCAAATCCCTTATCAGTTAAATTCTCTTTTTTATGTGACTTTTTTCCCCTGGATATTATGGCATGAAGTGAAGTCGCTCAGTTGTGTCCGACTCTTTGCGACCCCATGGACTGTAGCCTACCAGGCTCCTCTGTCCATGGGATTTTCAGGCAATAGTCCTGGAGTGGGTTGCCGTTTCCTTCTCCAGGGGATCTTCCCAACCCAGGGATCGAACCCGGGTCTCCTGCATTGTAGACAGACGCTTTACCATCTGAGCCACCAGGGAAGTCCGTACCAACTAATAATTAGCAGACTTTTACGTCAAACGGCCTCAGTTGTAAGTCTTTCCCTGTTTGCTTGGTGATCTTGGGCTAGTCACTGTTTCCCTCAGTTGCTAAATCTATAAATACGGAATGGATTGCTGGCAGAACTGAGAAAGTGGGATGCATGTCAAGTGCTTTGAAAGTTTCTCTGCATGTTTTAGGTATTTGTTGCTTTGCCTACACACCACCATTCAGTCTTTTCTTTTTTCAAAGTATTTGGGAAGACGCTTCAGGTATGTATATTACATCACTGATTTGATTTCTCACAGAGGTGAATTTAAATTCTGTTATTACATTTTAGTTTAAGAAAGTGATCTCTTCTTACCTATTTCCTTGTTTTTCATATTCTGCTGGTTTTCCATCTCTCCCTTATGGGTTTCTCCTCTGTTTCATAAATGTTCTAAGTCCTTGAGTCTAAAATAAAGCACCAAATATGCACATCTTAAATATATTTTTTCAAAGTTGTCTTTCTTTCACTGGGCCTTAAACTTGATGTAACTTCTCCCAGGTTGTCATTGCTTTTTATTTTTCTCCAGAAGTCCAGTTTGCTTTCTTTATTTTTGTTTTATTTTTCTATTTATTTACTCTTGGTATTTGCTAACACATTGGCTGTGTGCATTGCCCTTGGGATTCAGAGTCGATTTACTTTAGTGATGATTAAGTCTACCTCTCAGACTTCTGGCCTTAATGGCTGGTTAGTACAGGGAATTCTTTCTCAATTTTCACTAACTGCAACTGTTTATCTAGTGTCACTATAAAAAATTTGATCTGTCTTTATATTTCACTGCCTGCTATATGTCATTTTGAACACATAAGGAAGGACATTAAAAACTACAATCTTCAATATACTCCACAAATCTTGTCTGTTCAGTTCAGTTCAGTTCAGTCGCTCAGTCGTGTCCGACTCTTTGCGTCCCCATGAACCGCAGCACGCCAGACCTCCCTGTCCATCACCAACTTCCAGAGTCCACCCAAACCCATGTCCATTGAGTCGGTGATGCCATCCAACCATCTCATCCTCTATTGTCCCCTTTTCCTCCTGCCCTCAATCTTTCCCAGCTTCAGGGTCTTTTCCAATGAGTCAGCTCTTCGCATCAGGTGGCCAAAGTATTGGAATTTCAGCTTCAACATCAGTCCTTCCAGTAAACACCCAGGACTGATCTTCTTTAGAATGGACTGGTTGGATCTCCTTGCAGTCCAAAGGACTCTCAAGAGTCTTCTCCAAAACCACAGTTCAAAACCATCAATTCTTTACCACTCAGCTTTCTTTATAGTCCAACTCTCACATCCATACATGGCTACTGGAAAAACCATAGCCCTGACTAGATGGACCTTTGTTGACAAACTAATGTCTCTGCTTTTTAATATGCTCTTGTCTGTAACTATGTCTGAAATGTAAAAATATCTTATTTGTAAGAATTATCCTTTCTAGAAATAAATATGTCATTACTACTGTGTTTACATTCTATCCCTACCCAGCTTTTCTAGAGTTTGCAGGATTAGACCAAGATGTAGAAAGGGAGGTCTCTGGTGATTTGGGAAGTGGAAGTGAGAAGAAGCCCTTTGCCTGCTTCAAAAACCTGCACCTACCATCAGGGATGGGCTTCCCAGGTGGGGCTAGCAGTAAAGAACCTCCCTTCCAGGAGACATGAGAGATGCGGTTTTGATCCCTGGGTCAGAAAGATCCCCTGGAGGAGGGCACGGCAACCCACTTCAGTATTCTTGCCTGGAGAATAGTGTGGACAGAGGAGCCTGGTGGGGCTACAGTCCAAGGGGTTACAAAGAGTCAACAGGATGGAAGCAACTTAGCACACACCACCAGGGATATTTAGGTCTTCCTTCTGGATGGTACACTTCACATCCAGTGGATTGTGATGAACTGAATTACTGTCTAAAGACCCACTAGATGATTTGACACATGGTAGGTACTCAACGTAAGAAATCTGTATGAGAAAGCATGAGAAATCTGTATGCAGGTCAAGAACCAACAGTTAGAACTGGACATGGAACAGCAGACTGGTTCCAAATCGGGAAAAGAGTACATCAAGGCTGTATTTTGTCTCCCTGCTTATTTAACTTATATGACGAGTACATCATGCAAAATGCCAGGATGGATGAAGCACAAGCTGGAATCAAGATTGCTGGGAGAAATATCAATAACCTCAGACATGCAGATGACACCACCTTTATGGCAGAAAGTGAAGAGGAACTGAAGAGCTTCTTGATGAAAATGAAAGAGGAGAGTGAAAAAGTTGGCTTAAAGCTCAACATTCAGAAAACTAAGATCATGGCATCCAATCCCATCACGTCATGGCAAATAGATGGAGAAACAGTGGAAACAGTGAAAGACTTTATTTTGGGGGCTCCAAAATCACTGCAGATGGTGACTGACTGCAGCCATGAAATTAAAAGACACTTGCTCCTTGGAAGAAAAGCTATGACCAGCCTAGACAGCATATTCAAAAGCAGAGACATTACTTTGCCGACAAAGGTCTGTCTAGTCAAAGCTATAGTTTTTCCAGTAGTTGTGTATGGGTGTGAGAGTTGGACTATAAAGAAAGCTGAGTGCAGAAGAACTGATAGTTTTGAACTGTGGTGTTGGATAAGACTTTTGAGAGTCCCTTAGACTGCAAGGAGATCCAACCAATCAATCCTAAAGGAAATCAGTCCAGAATATTCATTGGAAGGATACTGAAGCTGAAACTTCAATATTTTGGCCACATGATGTGAAGAAGTGACTCATTTGAAAAAACCCAGATGCTGGGAAAGGCAGGAGGAAAGGGACTGACAGAAGATGAAATGGTCAGATGGCATCACTGACGTGATGGACATGAGTCTGAGCAAGCTCTGGGAGTTGGTGATGGACAGGGAGGCCTGGCGTGCTGCAATTCATGGGGTCACAAAGAGTCGGACATGACTGAGTGACTGAACTGAACTGAACTGAATGGTGAATGGCGAGATTTATCAGACTTCTAGCCATTTCATACTGAATTACCTATGTATGTTTCAGAAACATTGCTCTGGTATCACCATGGCAGGAGCATTGATAGGAAGTGAGGTTGAGGAAGAAAGAAGAGTCAGTAGGATACATTCACAGTTTTAACCCCAAATGACAAAACTGGAACATTCATAAGAAGATTACAGAGAAGAGGGCTGTGCACCACCAGTGGATTCTTAACTGCTGAGCCACCGGGGAAGCCTTTGTTAAATTTCTACTGCACAGCAAAGTGGATCAGCTATATGTGTACATCCCCTCTTTTTTGGATTTCCTTCCCATTTAAGTCACCACAGAGCATTGAGTAGGGTTCCCTAAACTATACGGTAGGTTGTCATTAGTTACCTATTTTGTACATGGTATCAATAGTGCAGACGTTTGTATTTAGATTTTATTTGCTTATTTCCTCCTCCCCTAGGGCTGCTTCTCCAGATACTAAGTGCAGACCATATATGACTGAACATAAGGTGGCTTTACTCTCTGATGCAGAGGGTGTTAGGATAGAAGGACATTGGAAAAAATGATTACTCAATTTTCATCCTTGTTTCCTAGTAGATCTGACACAGATTTCTTAGCTGCAGTTTCTGTACAGCCTCTGTGTGCGTGGTGAGTCTCTCAGTTGTGTCCAACTCTTTGTGACCCTATGGACAGCAGCCCACCAGGCTCCTCTGTCCATGTTATTCTCCAGGCCAGAATCCTGGAGTGGGTTGCCATTTCTTCCTCCAGGGGATCTTTCTGACCCAGGGATTGAACCTGCATTTCCTGCATTGGCAAGTGGACTTTTTAGCATCGAGCCACCTGGGAAGCCCATAGATGTCAATGTAATAATTGTCTTGTGTGCAAAAGCAGAGGTGGCTGCTGAAAGGCTAAACCCAAACAGTAAGTTTATCAGATGACTATGTGATGCTGATTGATGGCTATAGGATGGGTCTTCAATGCCTGTATTATCTCTGTCCTGAGCATGCTATCTGAAACTTTCCTTGAATTACTTTCTTTGGATTTACTTAACAAAAAAAGAGCAACCCTCATGATGGCAGTGAATTCACAATAAGATAAGAATGACCCAGCTCCTCCTTTACAAGGTGAGAAAGAGTGACCCAGTGCCGAGGCATGACTGCAGACTGGGGATCGTAGTAACTGTTGTATAGAAAAACCACAAGTCATTATTGTTACTCTATTTTAATTCAAGCTAGTTTTTATATTTCTGCTGCTGCTACTGCTGCTGCTGCTGCTGCTGTCACTTCAGTCGTGTCCGACTCTGTGCGACCCCATAGACGGCGGCCCACCAGGCTCCCCCGTCCCTGGGATTCTCCAGGCAAGAACACTGGAGTGGGTTGCCATTTTCTTCTCCAATGAATGAAAGCGAAAAGTGAAAGTGAAGTCGCTCAGTTGTTTCTGTCTCTTCGCGACCTCATGGACTGCAGCCCACCAGGCTCCTCCATCCATGGGATTTTCCAGGCAAGAGTACTGGAGTGGGGTGCCATTGCTACTTTAATATTTAATGGAAATGCATGACAAGAATGAGCCTAGCCACTTGTGATTTTGCGTCACTTCCAACTTTATAAAAGTACAGTAACAATTTTATATACATGTAAATATATATAATATATTTTATTCTGATAGGTGAGATCACTTAATAAATGCGGCAAGTTAAACCAACTCACAACCTAAATATTTTTGTTGGCATGGCAGTATGTGTTTGTTTCTATGATGGTCTGTTTCCAAAGATAACTGTCTACTTTAAGTTCCTTAAGGGCAAAGATTTTGGTTTATTCATCATTGGGTACTCTGTGCTGAGTGAAATGCTTTTAATATAGTAGGTCATCAATGACTTTTATTGCATAAATAGCAGAAAGTGAAAAATGAGAAACTAAAAGGGAAATGACAATTTAGAACTTATATTCTAGGGGAAAACTTCCATTGATAGAAATAAGAGACCCGCTTACTCAGGGTCCTAGCATGCATTCCTGAAAAAACCAAAACCATGAATTCCATTGTGTAGTGTTTGAAATAAACAATTCCTCTTTTTTTTATGACACTAAATCGAGGAAACACAGAAATCTGGTCTTGGATAATTTGGTGTGGCCAGAAAGATGACTTGATTCATAACACAAATTAGTTGGGATGAGTGTGATATTTCCCGTGGTCTATAAAACCTTAGTCCTCTGTCCCCTCATCAACAGCTTTTTTAGCCATAATGCCTTTAAGTAGGAGGACTTGTTAGACCACAGACTTCCAGACTCAATTTTTGTATATCCTGATGAAAATTCTCAAATTTCTCTGCTGAATGTAAACATCTGTGTGATGTGTTTAAACTGAAACTTACTGAGTGTTGGCAAGCTTTGCTGAAGTGAATAGGGTGGTACATTTGTGTGGATGGAATTGTTTGGGACAAGGAAGTGATAAAACAAAATAATCTAAGCTTGGGATGCACTAGCATTAGAACACAACCTGTCCCGTCACCTCCGTTCCTTCTATCTCCTCCCCTCCTGGACTCCTTTTGAATTTACTGACCTCTCTGACTAAAATTCAATGTAATTCCCTACATTTTGTTTCTTCCTTTCTATTTATATAGTATGATCCTTCATTCTCTCTGGTTACACTGCATCTTTCTCCAACTATATTCTAGGATGACTGACCCAATCTAGCCATAATGCCAATAACATATAAAAAATGAGTTAAAAAATTCCAAGAGACCTTTGTAAAGGGTACCATGTTAAAAGAAAAAAAAAAAAAAGAAGTACCATGTAAATATAGTTCATTTTTCCTCCAGTTTTTAATGAAAGGCTTACAGTGCTGACCTGGACCAATGAATGTTGTAGATGTGATGACTGGAAAACAACCAGTTGGTATAATTATGAATGATTACCATTCGCGCCTTGCAAATGTACTGAATATATCAAAGACATAAATAAAGATTCAGTGCAAATTGGAGTAGAGATCAAGAAAAACTGAGGTGAAACTCAAGGGGGAAAAGTCATAGGATTTGGACTCTTCTTTCCATGGAATTCTTTAAGCAAGAATACTGGAGTAGGTTGCCATTCTTTTCTCCAGGGCATCTTGCCAACCCAGGGATTGAACCCAGGTCTCCTGCATTGCAGGCAGATTCTTTACCATCTGAGCCATCAGGTAAGCCTCTTTCTAAATCCAAGTTTTATCAGTTAAGAAGAAATCTCATTTAGTATGTTAGAGAGAATGTACTCAATGTTTCTTTAGGTATAAATGGGTTTCTTTTCAGTAGTTATGCATAGGCCCCTTGAAGTAAAGTTATATAAAGCCAGTATTTTTGGTGTATAAAATATAATAGACAGCTACCACATAAGGTACATACAGTGGTTAGTTTAAGCTTTCAAACTCTTCAGAGTTTATGGTAAAGAATCACTTTTCACCTGGAGGCAGTTAACAGAGATAATTCTTTTATAAGCAAGTTATTTTAAATTAATCTTTATTCTGTTTGAGATTTTGTACTCCTTGCAAATTAAGCTAACCTGCCATACTTTTATAGATGCTGGCAGATGACACAGGATTCCTGCTTCTGAGACAAAGGACCTTATTATCAACAACACCAAAGCCAGAGTATCAAGCATTTTCTCGTGCTGTTTCCCCACACCCTATTCTTATTGGACAGTACAAAAGATTAGGTAATACTTGTCCATGCAGTGAGTTGTATTAAAGGAGAAAGGTCCTGAAATTGGGAAACCTGAATCTTTTATAATGGACAGTAACCATTCTTGCTCTTTACTCTGAAAAGGGACATACTTTTTATTATACGGGACAAAAGACAGATCTGCTCTTTGCTCTGGTGTGCAACCTGTTTTTATTTTCCAAAGGCTCTTTGTTATACAAATATCCTTGAAAAGAGTCTGTAAGAATGATAGAAACTGCCTCTGCTCCCAAGATGTGGAAGAATGGAAGAGGCTTAAGGAGAACTCTCTCCTCAAATAAAATTTGACAAAAACATGCTTATCCTCTAGATATCTTGCACTTAAATTATTGAGTGATCTGAGAGGCCAGTTACATTTAGTTTCCCAGGGCAAATGGTGCTAAGGTGGCTGCGGAGTGTCCAGAATGTTTGAAGAGAGTTTGACACTTTTGTCTTCTCTACTGGGTAGCTGTGGGGGGTTGGGGGAGGTGGACGTATATATCCAACATAATGCTCTTTTAAGCTGACTAATCTATTTACCATTAGACATCCCCTGTACCACTCTCCCTCCCAAAAAAGGTCCTGGCAGCCTTGCTTCATTTGTTTGTGGACAAGATAGCATTTATCATAAACATTTCACTATATGACAGCATTCACTCTGATTTCTGACTTGCTCACAATCTCTTTAGGTCCTGAGTTTTGCCTTATTTCTTGTCTATGTCTTTACATTTGTTTCTTGGATCTTCTGTTTAACAAAATTCTTCCAATAGTGACTGGTAATCCTTGTGATAAAACTAGTGCTTATTCCTTGGTTTATATCTGCTGTCCAGTACTCTGCAAAACAGATCTCTTCTAGCCAGGCCTCCAAGATTCTATGTCATTCCTGAGAACTGGTCCACAGGCTTGAAGTCCACACCCGGTTTTCACCAGCTTTTATGAAAAGAAGCCAGGCTCTGCCCTAAACGTGAGCACTCTTTGTAAGATCCCCACCAGATGGTCATCAAGCTTTTACTTCATGTGTGTCTTCTGGGTTGACAGTGGGGTTGAAAGAATCAAATAGTAATATATAACTGGGAGGTATATCTTGAAAACCATTTCAATAAAGATCCAGACCTTGGATTTAAAACCTATTTAATTATGGATCAGATATATACACTGTAAAAAGCATAGAGAACACATTATTTTCATAATATGTAAATTTCATGTAAAATTGTCCAATTTCATGTAAAATTGTCCAATTTCATGTAAAATTGTCCAATCCTGAGTGCTTCAGATATGATCTGGGACCTATGAAATATGGTGTGAGACAGAGTTTTTTCAGAATGAGATAGATATTTTGTAAGGAAAGACCACAAGTATTTAAATATACTTGACTTCAGAAATAATAAACGTTAACTTTGTTGCCCCATAAAAAAGTCTGTGGTCTTTAAGCAAGGGGAAAACATAGAGTGAGGATTGACATGAAGATCGATGTTAATAACAGTTAAAGACCTTGTCAATCCACACACACTGGTTTCTGTCTACCATTACAGTCTTGATCTTCTATTCAACTTGAATTTTCCTTAATTCTTCAATGTTAATATTTCCATATTATTATATATATTTTAAAGTTACAAATTAAAACAAGATATGAACAAATACATAAAATCTTAACTGCTTTTGTATCTGCTGATTTAATTTACCTAGAGAGAAATATTTTAGAATAAAATGTGGCCTTAGCTATATGTGCTGTAGCCTATAAATTCTAGTCTCCTACTGGAGTGGGAGGAGAGTGTATTTTACTTAGAAATACTGCCTCAGTGTTTGGCTACATAGAAATTTCTGTGGATTGTTTGGAACTCAGTAATTTGTAGAATTAAAGAATGTACTAATGCCTTAGAAATTAGAAAGAAACTTTTTTTTTTTCTGAATGAAGGAGAAAACTGAGCTCCTAAGGGTTAACAATAGCTTGATACAATTAAGCTTAACACAGTCATACAATTAATGACAAGATCAGAACCTCAATTCAAGCCTCCCTACATTAAATTCAGCATTTTCCCCATGGTAACCTGCTGCGATTATTTTAGCTTCATATTGAAAAATGAATTAGAATCAAAGAATAAAAAATGAAAACCAATGCCAGCTAACAAAAGATAAGATAATACCCTCAGGGAGTGTGGAGGTATTGCAAACTGAACTTCTTGGGAAAAATTGAACACATGCCCAGGATGTAGAGACAGATCACCAGATTAAAAAGTGAATCAGAGATCCTAAAAATACAAGGGACTTGGTGACCAATGGCATTTGAAGTAATAAAAATCAGATAGAGATAATCAAACTTCATATCGCAGCACATAAGTTGACTGCTCCAGGGATCCAGCATCTCCTTCTCCATCGCCTCCCCTCTCCCTTATGAAGTAATTTCTTGGCCCTTAGAACTGTTTTCGCGATTTATAAAGCTTTGCTGCCAGAGTCCCATCCCATTTGGCAGAAGGAAGGGAACAAAGCCCCCAACAGCTCCACTAATTTCTACAAAGGACTTGACTCCCACTGTCTCTTTATTTCTTGGCTTTGGGCAATGACAGAGTGCAGAATCAGATGTTGCACAGAAGTCTTGATAACAACTTAGAAAGATGGCCATTGCTTGCTTGCTCTGTTAAGTTTCTTTTCTTTTTTTTTTCCATTGGAAATGTCACTATGTATGTTTCCAGGCTTTAAAGAAAGATTCATAGCTTTATCTTCATAGGTATCTAGTTCTGTCTGGAAGGAGTACAGCTACGAACCCCTCAGAAAACCATACTAATATTTCTGTCTGTTTAAGACTAACTTATTTTGTAGGATGCTAGTATCTTTCAGTTACTCTAAGAATGTGCTTGGCAACTCTGTACTTGAGACCTGGTCTGAAAATAGAAATCCCATTTTGTGTGCGTGCTAAGTTGCTTCAGTCATGTTCAACTCTTTGAGACCCCGCAGACTGTAGCCTGCCAGGCTCCTCTGTCCATGGGATTCTCCAGGCAAGAATACTGGAGTGGGCTGCCATTTCCTTATCCAGGGAGTCTTCCCAACACAGGGATCACACCCATGTCTTCTGTGGCTCCCGCACTGCTGGCAGATTCTTTGCTGCTGAGCCACTGGGGAAGCCTCTCGTTTTGATGGTCTGGTAGATAATTGTCTATGTAAGAAATCAAGCTAAAGGGAGAGTAATTTCTAATTGAAGGGCATGTATGAACTTGTGGTCAGAATTTCAGGGTTTCAGTGAAGGCTCAGCTGCTTACCAACTGGATCACCTAGAACAAGTCATGTTTTTTAAAAATATTATTAATTTATTTTAATTGAAGCCTAATTACTTTACAGTATTGTGTGGGTTTTGCCATACATTGACATGGATCAGCTATGGGTGTACATGTGTCCCCCATCCTGAACCCCTCTCCCATCTCCCTCCACATTGCATCCCTCAGGGTCATCCCAGTGCACCAGCTTTGAGTGCCCTGTTTCATGCATCGAACTTGGACTGGTCATCTATTTCACATATGGTAATATACAGCAAGTCACTTCTTAGCTTCACTATCCTCACTTGTAAAATGGAATAATGAGACTCAAATGGGAAGATATGAGTTGAAAACTTTTCTAAAAACTGTATAGCTCTATGCAAAGATTCTACCGTCTGAAGAATGTGGGACAATTAGGGAAGAGTTGTGCCACAGACAACCAGACTGATGAAAAATGTCAACTTCATGTTGTCACTCAGTGATTATGCCTTTCATTGTCTCAGCTCTCTAATATTGCTATTTGCACTTGTAATGAAGATTTATTTGTTATTGCTTTTTATCAGGACATTCATCCTAATTGGCTATGGTCAGGACAGGGTTGGGGAAAGTACATATATGGTCATGTTTACTGAAACAGAATTGCTAGTTTTGAGAGAGGTATCCAAGAAGAAGGCATTTTTAAAGCAGTTTTATGCAGTATTATTAACTTACAATTCTGTGGAGTACCTTGAAACTCAAGTGAAAGAATACTGAGATAGGACTCATGAGACCTAGGTTCGAGCTTTGCCTCTGACTAGCCCTGAATATGGAGAAGGCAATGGCACCCCATTCCAGTACTCTTGCTTGGAAAATCCCATGGATGGAGGAGCCTGGTAGGCTGCAGTCCATGGGGTTGCAAAAAGTCGGACACGACTGAGCGACTTCTTTCACTTTTCACTTTCATGCATTGGAGAAGGAAATGGCAACCCACTCCAGTGTTCTTGCCTGGAGAATCCCAGGGACGGGGGAGCCTGGTGGGCTGCCATCTCTGGGGTCGCACAGGGTCGGACACGACTGAAGCGATTAGCAGCAGCAGCCCTGAATAACAAGGCTGCTGCTGCTGATACTGACGGTGTTGTTGATAATGAAGGTGATAGTAGGAATAACAAAAACTTTTAATTGAGCAGTTATCCTAGGTCAGGCACTAAGGCTTTATATATATTAAATTATGTAATCATCTCAACTACTCTATCAGGTAGATACTAAAATTATCCTCATTTTCTAGATAATTATCAGAGAATCAGACCGAAACTGAGTCCGAGAAACCATAGCTATTGGGAGCCAAGATTTGGTCTTGGCTGTGTCATTCCAAAGCCCATGTGTTTACGGAATACTCTATTGCTTTTATGTTTCTGGGCCTTGGTTATTCCACCGATAAAATGAAATGATTAAGGTAGAATCTCAACTTCATTCAAACTCCACATTTCTGTAGATGTTTTAGAAATTTTGCTGCAGAATTGCAGAACTCTTAAAGCACACTTTGAGTATTCTACACCAATGGAGTAAATAAAAGAGAAAATATCACCTGAATTTCCTAACATATATTCGTTACCATCTGAGTCATTTCTCATTTAATGTCTAACCTGCTAGTACTTTTCAAAGAACAGGCAAAGATTCAAATAGGGAATTTTTACAAATTAAATATAACATAGATACTAAATAGGGCTTCCCTGGTGAATTGGGTGGTAAAGAATCTGTCTGCAATGCAGAAGATCCGGGTTCGATCCCTGAGTCAGGAAGATCCCCTGGAGAAGGGAACGGCAATCCACTCCAATATTCTGGCCTGGAGAATTCCATGGATAGAGGAACCTGACAGGCTACAGTCTATGGGGTTGCAAAGAGTCGGAAATGACGGAGTGACCAACACTTTCTTTCATATACTAAATAAAGGATGCATTTTTAAATGAAAGAAATGCAAGTTAAGGAAGATCAGGCACTCAGGCATGTGTGCTATCTCTTTAGTCCTGTCTGACTCTTTGGCACCCTATGGACTGTAGCCTGTCAAGCTGCTCTGTCCATGGGATTCTCCAGGCAAGAATACTGGAGTGAGTTGCTGTGTCCTCTTCCAGGGGATCTTCCTGAAGCAGGGATCAAACCCATGTCTCTTATGCATTGGAGGCGAGTTCTTTGTCACTAGAGCCACCTGGGAAGCCCTTACACCCTCATAGTATCAGTCAAAGGACTCATTTTAAAACCTCGCTTTGCCAGCAAGGAAAAAATAAAGTGAGTTTTCCAGTGAAGTGGTTACACGATGGAAATGCAGAGAATGTTAGAATTGGAAGAGGTCTTAGAGAATATCTAGTCCAGTAATTTCATCTTATGGATAAAGAGAAAGTGTAATAGAGAGAGTGATAACAAGCTTTGGAGTCAGACTTAATCACATTTAAATCCTTATGCTTGCTGCTGCTGCTAAGTCGCTTCAGTTGTGTCCGACTCCATAGATGGCAGCCCACCAGGCTCCCTCATCCCTGGGATTCTCCAGGCAAGAACACTGGAGTGGGTGGCCATTTTCTTCTCCAATGCATGACAGTGAAAAGTGAAAGTGAAGTCACTCAGTCGTGTCCGACTCTTAGCGACCCCATGGGCTGCAGCCTACCAGGCTCCTCCGTCCATGGGATTTTCCAGGCAAGAGTACTGGAGTGGGGTGCCATTGCCTTCTCCGCCTATGCTTGCCACTTACTTGATACTTGGTTTTTGGAAAATTGACTTCTGTGAGGCTATTCTGTGAATGAGAATAGCACTGTCTGGCTCACTGAAAGTGAAAGTGAAGGTCGCTCAGTTGTGTCCGACTATTTGCGACCCCATGGACTGTATAGTCCTGGAATTCTCCAGGCCAGAATACTGGAGTGGGTAGCCTTTCCCTTCTCCAGGGGATCTTCCCAACCCAGGGATTGAACCCGGGTCTTCCACACTGCAGGCAGATTCTTTACCAGTTGAGCCACAAGGGCAGCCCAAGAATATGGAAAACAGTTAGAATGATTCTGGCTATCTAATAAGCATTCTATAAAAATTAGTTCCCTTCCTACTTAACTGCCTGATCCTCTAAAAAAGAGTTCGGAGTTCCACCTCACCAAGTTCCTCAGGTCTTCTGACCTTCACAATCAGTAATGCTCCCCATGCTTATTGGAGATTTGTCCCACTCTGCTAAAGAGGATGGCAATGCCTGTTTTTTCCCTTCCTCAAATGCCCCCTCATATGGTACCACTATGAAAACATAAACATTACTTAGTAGGAAAGAGAGAAAGGAATAGGAAGTGTTTATATCTAAACAAAATGGAAAAATTGGTCTCATCTTGCAGTCCCTCTTGGGAACTTCTTTAATTTCCTGTTTTCACTTTGTCTGCAAATATGCTCAATAGCATTACAATTTGTTGTCCTAATACTGCTAAAGGTTTTATTAATTATTAGTATTTTAATAATTTTAATATTAATATTTTTAAATTGCTAAAATAACTAAAAGAGTTGTAACCTTTACTTGCTGTCTCTTGTTTCTTGTTAGTTCTTTTTTTAAATTTATTTATTTATTTATTTATTCTTGTTAGCTCTTAAGCATTCTCATTTTTACCAACTCCCTTATACATATGAATATCCTATGCTCTTCTCCCTCATACATATGAATCAAATTTCTTAGCATTTCCATTATCAACTCTATACTCATGATTTCCATGTTCCTATTATACTCAAATTTTGCATTCATTTTTAACAGTATATCAGTGTGATTAAAACACACTTTGTCATTTTGGCAGTCCCTTGCCTGTCTGCTTCTCTACGCCCTTAAACGTTTGAAGTGATTCTATTGTTCTATATTCCATTTGTATTCATGATCCAACAACAGTATGGAATCTTGGGTATCCTATTGGAATATCACACTTTTACAACATGTCAGCTACTCTGCCAAGTTGATTCTGTCATTACACAGCTCTTCTTTTCCATTGTCAGAGACAATATTCTAGCACAGATCACAAAGAAATCATTTCTAAAATGAGGCAGTCTTTCACTATTTGATATGTTTTCCTTCTTTTGAGCCATCTGCATAGCTTTGTGAGAAAATAATTCAGGTTGGACTTGCCCCCTTTCCCCTCAACTTCAAGGGCTTAGAGTGCTTTAACATTGCTTACTGAAACAACTCCCGACAGCTTTTCAAGATTGCAAACAAAATAATTTGACCCTAATTCTGTCTATCTGACTTGACTTTACATTACTTCCAAAAAGTCTTCACTTCAACCAAGTTGAGTTTCTTACTGTCCATTTCCATCTTCCAAACATTTGGCTCCCAGGGACTCTGGGTCTTCCAGTTACATCATTTCCCCAACTAAAAGAACCCAAAGCCTACTCATGGCTCTTTGCATCTTTCACAGCCCTTCTGCAGGTATTATCAATCCTTCCAATAATTATGAGAGATAGGTAGATATTATTTTCCCCACTTCTAACATGAGAAACCAGAGTTTTAGAAAGGCTAAGTCCATTCTGAAGGAGATCCGCCCTGGGATTTCTTTGGAAGGAATGATGCTAAAGCTGAAACTCCAGTACTTTGGCCACCTCATGCGAAGAATTGACTCATTGGAAAAGACTCTGATGCTGGGAGGGATTGAGGGCAGGAGGAGAAGGGGATGACAGAGGATGAGATGGCTGGATGGCATCACTGACTCGATGGACGTGATGCTGAGTGAACTCTGGGAGTTGGTGATGGACAGGGAGGCCTGGCGTGCTGTGATCCATGGGGTCACAAAGAGTCGGACATGACTGAGCGACTGAACTGAACTGAACTGAAGTGGCTTTTAAAAATCCCATGACTCTCAATGAACTCAAAGTATTGTGATTGCAAATATGGTATTTGTTACTTCAGAACATTTTTTATAATACTTTCTGATGCCTTATTATCTTTTCATTTAATATTCAAATCTAGCTAAATTTGCTCTCTTCCTTCCAAGATTTTTATGGCTACAAAAGCCTACGAAGAACTCATCCCATGTTAGATGACTGCACAATAGATGTTTAATAAAATATTCATTGCTTATCTCTTCTCTGTTAGACCATGAATCCAAAGGGCTGGAGAGTCTTTTTTTTTTTTTTTTGTCTTCTGAGTATCTACTGCAATCATTTAATACCCAAATTATTTTTGTTGAATGAATGACTTCTGTTCTATCTTTGTAGGTCAGAGTTTCCTATGTCTATCACATATGAAACAAAGTTTTACTTTTGTCTTTATTATCATTATTAATTGCTATTTCAATAAAAATATATCGGCAGTATTTGAAACAGCTTTCATTTTCCCTGCGGCAATTCAGGGGTAGAATTAGCACAAGAACTTAGATCAGTTGAGTCAACAATGTCCAGTGTTTTTGCTCCTTGCCAACCGCTTTTAATTTTAATATGAGAAATATAACTTGACATTTTAACCTCACTTCAGTTCTCGGTTATTAAATCTTTTCTGAGAACAAGGTGTGGTGCTCAGTTTTCTCTGAAAATAGAGGAGATGTGGATTAGCTAAGTAAAAGTTAGTGTTATTCCACTGTGATTAGTTCCACGGATGAAAAACAGAAATTCCAATTGGCTGTCTTACGTAACTGTACATAATCTTCCTTAGCTGTCATGTTACTTTTACATTGCTAAATTATCTCTGCTTGGCTTGGACTTGTTCATATGACACAATTATACGTGACAAGCCAAGAAAAGACAATATAAAATACATACTAACATTTCCTAATCTTCTTGTATTCAGAAAATCTCCAGAAAAATAATAGGTTGGAAATCTTTTCTCATATACCAAATTTGCATTTTAAAAAATATTCATTTATTTTTGGCTGCACTGGGTCTTGGTTGCTGTGCTTGGCTTTCTCTAGTAGCAGAGAGTGGGGGCTACTCTCTAGCTGAGGCGCATGGGCATCTCTTTTTGTGGCGCACAGGCTCTAGGGTGCTCGAGTTTCAGGCGTGGTGGCACGCGGGCTCAGTAGCTGCAGCTTGCTGGATCTAGAGCACAGGTTCAGGAGTTGTGGTGTGTGGGCTTAGCTGCTCCATGGCCTGTGGGATCTTCCCAGACCAGGAATCAAACCTGTGCCCCTTCATTGGTAGGCAGATTCTGAACCACCAGGACATCCAGCATTTAAAATATTATCTAAATCTATTTTAAATGAAGCAGAACTACATGAAATTTTTCATTTTTGAAGTATTTACTTGTAATTATCACTGACCTGCAAATTTAATTATTCTGCCTCAATTATATTTCCTAGATGTTTACTTAAAGCACAGATTACAAACACTCAGATTTTTAAAAGATATGTTATAGATAATTACTTTGGATGGTGTGCAGAGATTATATCTACTGGTAGGAAATGGAACCAGCTATCAGTCATGTCTCCTGCAGGAGATGTTTCCAAAATTGTCTCAGCCCCAGATTGTAAGTTATTTGAACAGTGGTTTCACTTGCTAAAATTTTAATTAGTATGTCTGGGGCTTAGACATTTACATTTTGGTAGACGTTTACATATTGTGAAAATGATTCTTATAACTGATCAAGTTTTGAATTATAATTTTAGAGAATTGCCACTATTTTCACTCAGGTTTATTGTTTTTCTTGCAAGACTTTTGCAGATTGTTTGCCTCTTGCATGGGTCTGTCTTGCTTATTGTGCATGGAAAACATGACCTATGGAGACAGAGCAATTCATTTATTCAGCAAAAATTATTTTAATATAAAAGCACTGTTGTAGGCAACCAGAATCTGAAAAAGATGCTACTCTAGCCTTTTCCTGACTCTATCTTCTTTATGGAAACCAGCAGCTTATTAAGATAAAAAACATTTAAGTTATTAACTATCACGAAGAAACTGTAATTCTCCAATTAAATAAGGGTTCTCAAACATATATTTAGGAAAATGTTTGAATTAGGTGTATCAAGTAATGCCACCATGGGTAAGAACTAATTCCTGCTATCTAAGGGCTTGCAAGAGTGTGTGCTAAGTTGCTTCAGTTTTACTTGACTCTTTGTGACTCTATGGACTGTGGCCCACTGGCCAAGTGGGCAAGAATACTGGAGTGGATTGCCATGCCCTCCTCCAGGGAATCTTCCTGAACCCAGGGATCAAACCCACATCTCTTATGTCTCCTGCATTGACAAGCAGCTTCTTTATCACTAGAGCTGCCCGGGGAAGCCCCATCTAAGGGCTTACTATAAAGCAAACATCTGTATAAGACATAGGGAGATAAGGCAAGAGTACAAAAGAGTATAATTAAAAACTAACTTTAATAACAATGACACAAGATTTTAAGGAAAGAAAATTCACAACCAAATGATTAAGAAAAGCTGCATGAGGAAAATGTTATTAAGGGTAGGCAATGAATGATGAGTAGAAAATTTCTAGATAGAAAAAGAAAAGGATAGTGCTCCGTGGCAGACACAAAGAGCTTAAGCAATTATTCCTTGACTGGAAAACACGGGGCATATTTGGCAAACATTACATAGTTTAGCTTGGTTTACGGCTGTGGTAGAAGAACAGCATAGGATGAGTGGGATGTCAATGAACCAAGTCATCACGTGTTAGACAGGCATTGGAATTCCCAGAATATTTACACAGAGCTGGTGGTAAAGAGAAAGATGAAGAAGAGGAAGCAACCTGGATGATGATAGGCGTCTGAAACAAGAAAGGTGTATCACATATCAGAGTCTGATTGCATGTACTTGGAAGTAGCTGGAAGCTTTTTTGGAAGTGGCAATAAAAGGCAGAGGGAATATCTACCTCATTCCTGTGGGTGGAAGAAAATGCAAGGAATGTGGAGGAATATGCAAGGTAGACTGAATCTGATGATAAAGAGGATTGGACTAGAAGAGGTTGAGAATTGGGTTCACTGATGATGACAAACCATGAATTCCGGGGGGCACAGTGCTTAGAGTGGAAAGTGTTGACAAGATGTGGAAGCTTGAGTTAGACTTAAAGGATATAAAGATCCAAATTGGGAGATAAGTCTAGTTGATGTAGAGGGAGGCTGGTCTGCCAGTGGCAACTGAGTTAAACCAGAATGCAGGACATTGTGACATTCAACCTGCTCATGTCATAGGGGATATAGATAATCAGTTATATTATCTATTTAATGCTCACAAGAATCTTATTAGCTCCATATTTTCAATATAAATATACAGATGAAGAAAGTTAAAAACAAGGTAATAACTGGTATAAGGCCTTGTAGAAGAAGAGAAGTCTTATTTGAAAGAAGTAGAGTCTTATTTGAAAGTGGATTTTCTGATTCAGAAGCTTTTCCTTGCCTCTTTCTTCCCCTTCTCCCCTTCTCTCTTTCTTCAAATCATGATCCTTCCAAAGGAGATCAAGAAAGTACCATGATGAAGAAAAGGAATAGAAATGAGATGATGCAGTCTTTTAAAAAACAAAGGAGTTTGTTTCAGGAAGAAGTTGATCAACAGATTAAAATGTTGCAACCATGAAGACAGCCAATGAAGACAGACACGAATGAAGACAAAGGAAAAATCTCCCCCCCAACACACACTTTTTTCTTTTTTCCAGGTAAGATGGCACCGTTCAAGAGTATTGAGCAAAAAATTTTATTCTGACTGCTGTTTTGAGAAAGTACTGTAGGGAAGCAAGTGTAAAAAGAGAAACCCTTTGGGAAGATTTTGCAATAATCAATGAGAGATAATGTTGATTTAGGGCACCTATAGGGGTGAGGGTGGTGATAACTGTTTAGATTCTGGATCTACTTAGAAGGTACAGCCAACAAGATTTTCAGAAAGACTGAGTGTGGGATATAAGAAAAGAGGAGGGTTAAGAAAGAAAGTTTTTATCTTGAGCAATTGGAAGGATGGAGTTGTTATCAACACAGATAATGAAGACTGTTGGAGAAGCAGAGTTTGGAGAGGAATATCAGGGGTTCATTTCAGATATATATGTTCAGGAAGTTATTTGGCCATCTAAGTAGAAATTGCAAGTAGGCAGTTGAATATATATCTATGGATGAGTAATTCAGAGAAGAGGCATGGACAGAAATATAAATATGTGAGCTGTCTGTATAAATAGTAAAAGATGAGGAAAAGAAAGTGAAAGTGAAGTTGCTCAGTCATGTCTGACTCTCCCAGGCAAGAGTACTGAAGTGGGTTGCCATTTCCTCCTCCAGGGGATCTTCCCAACCCAGGGATCGAACCAGGGTCTCCCACATTGCAGGCAGATGCTTTACTGTCTGAGCCACCAGGGAAGCCCCAAAAGATGAGAGTTATTTCTCCCTTTTTTGGTGCTCTTCCCCAAGAACAATACTTCCTAATGTAAAGATGTGGCTTCTATCAAATCCTCCTTATCAAGAACTGATTTTAGACTGAGTGAGATCAGTGGCAAGATAGGAACCAGTTTCTCTCCCCAGTTTTGCAGTTATGTGATATGTCCAACAAAAAGTAGTTTGAAAGTTCTTTCGAAAGACAGAGTATACATTCTAAATGAAGAAGAAGCAGGCACTTGGTGATTAAGACACTTTAAGGGGTGGCACGTAAAAATTTCTCATCAGTAAGCAGAAGCCCAAAGATTTTTAGTCATTGGTTTACTGATTCATTCATGTACTTAAAAAAAAAAAATACTTGTCAAGCACCTTCTGTGTGGAGTTTGATGAATGATTTATGTAAAAGTGAGGTACAAGAAAGATTCTTGTGAGACTCTTGTGAGGTGAATGGTTGTGCCATTAACCAAGACTGAAATAGCTGAGAGGAGAAACAACTGAATTTGCATGGAAATTAGAGAGTTCATTTATATACATCTTAAAATCAAGGAAGTTACATATGCCAATGTTTGTTTATTAGGCAAATTTTGGAGTGTGTTCACAGCTCGGAGAGAAATGAGGATATGAGGGGTTCCATGCCAGAATCCCTTGAACAGTTTCCTCCTAGCTCATTGCTAGACTAGATTTTCTTATCCTTTAGATCTCAACTTAATTGTGACTACCTTATGACCTTTCTCCTCCTATGTTATTCTCTTACTTTTTGTCCTATTTTTTTTCCACCTGGTATTATGTATGGTTCTTTGATTACATTTTGTAAGCATTTTGTATATTAAATAAATGTCTTCAGTACTTGATGTTAAGTTGCAAGATGGCAATGACTATTTTGTTCCAACTAAATAATACAACTTTCTGGGCTATATAAGCAATCAACAAATATATGCACAATAAATGAATAAGATATATATTTGGGAGTTCTTGGCATACTGATGACAATTGAAGCCTAAGATAGTATTGAACTTTCTAAGGTTGGCAAAGAAGAGGACCAATAAAATACTCTGGGAAAGTTTTAACATTAGAGTCAGAAAAGAGTAGTCATTATAAATTTTTGAGACCAGAAAGATAGCAGTGACTTGAAACCAAATGAAGAAAGTATTTCAAGAACAGCGCCTCTTGTTGTCATTCAAAGGAAAGCAAAAGTCACACTCCAATTCTTGCACTTTATTTTGTAAAAAACAAAACAAAAAATTGAAAAGTCCCACAAATCAAACAAAATTAGTTTCTTATAATTCATTATTTTTATCTTCTTCTCTATGATCAATTTTATTTATGAACTGAAGGTATTGAGTATATTTTCTTATATATATATTTCTAACTTTGCTTTTGGGATTATCATTTATTTTAGTTCAAAATATTAATAGCTGTTTAAAAAATATTTTATTTATTCATTTGGCTGTACTTGGTCTTAGTTACAGCATGTGGGATCTTTGGTTGTAGCATATGGGATCCAGTTCCCTGACTGGGGGTCGAACCCGGGCCCCCTGCATTGGGAGTGCAAAGTCTTAGTCCCTGGACCACCAGGGAAGTTCCAATAGCTGTTTTAATTTTCTAAAATCATTATCCAAAAACTCCAATATCCATTATTGTTGAACTATAGACAGTATATATTCGTGCAGCTTTGTACATGTGCTTGTGTGTATAAATATGTATGAAAGAGAGTGTATGTGTGTATTTCTTGTGTGTTCTTTTAGGTTAAGGAAGTATTTGAGCCAAGAATGTTTTTTAAGTTCTATGTAGGTCTACATTAGAGAGCTCTGAAAATACGAAGTACATAGGGCCTAAATGTACTGATTAGAAGACCTGAATGTCACCAGGAATGACCCATGGAGTGAATAATTTGTTTCCTTAGAAACATATGGAATCCACTGACTTCAGGAAATATTTTCAGAGTGCACACATATTTCTTCAAGACATTAACATCCCAGGGGAGGAGGAGAAATAAAAACATGACAAGGAGTAATTTAAAATGGCAGGTACTGCAGTTTTCTTTTCCTGAGCTGGAAACCTGATATTTGATACGAATGTAGATGATTTTCTTATGATTGCTATAAAAAGTTGATACTGTTCTTTCCAAAATTCTCTAAAATTTATTTTTTCCTCCTTCTTTGTGGAATTTTGTTGTTTTTGAATAGCTTAGATTGTGGGTTCAAAGAAATCAAAACATTGCACATTGTTTCTTATAATGTAACCACAAGAAAATGCCAGTGCTGAGACTCTGATTCACAAAAGAATATTACCTATTAGTTACAGTATGGTTCAGTGGGAAAATAAGAGTCCAAAATTAAATTATATTTTGCTAGACTGTAACACAATCAATCCTTGATTTTTGTGCATCAGTTACATTATTTCCCTTTTTAATTTTAATATTTCAACATTTATATAAGATTATAGCACCTCAGGAGACCTAAATTCTGGACTTTGACATAGATAGCCTAGGTTCCAAGTCTCATTTTTCCACTAATAAGATATGTGACTGTGAAAATTCCTTAAATGCTCAGAGTTTCACCTTCCCCATCTACAAAACAGGGTTGTACTGTTCACTTTAGAGATGACTCTGAGGATTAAATCACATAATTAAAGTGAATAAGTATATATTTTTCTTTCTTTACTTTTGAATGCCTAGTCTTTGATGGGTGTTGCAAGGGTTAGAATGGCTAGGTACATTGTCTACAAATCCTTGAGAACATAATCATCTACAAAAATCTAAGCTTGAAAAGACAACATTTTATAGAAAGTAATTTTCAGATTTCTTTTATGCACTTGCGTTTTCTTTTTTGAAATTACATTTTTTATAATATGGAAAGATGGTTGGAGAGTTTAGAAACCATAGACTTCATTGGAGGACAGAGATTTTAGAACAATGGCTTTTTAAATGAGACCCACAGTAAGAAATATCTTATTTTGCAATCTATTACTTTCATTTATATATATAGTATGTATTATATACATATGAAATAAAATTTTTATAAAATTATCCATGTATTTGTCATATTTGCAGCTGTTTAATCTTTTCTACTCTTGTCTAGTCCATTTCATTATTTTAAAAAATTGTCGGTAAAATCCAGTAATTTGATTTTAAGATCCACTAGTGGAGGGCCATCTCGTGGCTTGAAAATCATTTTTTACTTCAGATATGTAGCATCTCTGTAACAGAGGCTTTTGTCTGACTGTATTCCCGCAAACAGTATCTATAAAGTTTAAATAAAACTCATGAAATTTTGGTCAATCACCCTATTAGCTTTGGTTTCCCTAGTGGCTCAGACGGTAAAAGTGTCTGCCTGCAATGCGGGAGACCTGGGTTTGATCCCTGGGTTGGGAAGATCCCTGGAGAAGGAAATGGCAACCTACTCCAGTACTCTTGCCTGGAAAATCCCATGGGCAAAGGACCCTGGTAGGCTACAGTCCATTGGGTGGCAAAGAGTCAGGCACAACTAAGTGACTTCACTTTCTTTCTTTCTATTAGCTTTGCTGTCCACAGTCTAAAAGATAACATTGTAAAAGGTTAGCTTTCATTCCAATCCCAAAGAAAGGCAATGCCAAAGAATGTTCAAACTACCACACAATTGCACTCATCTCACACGCTAGTAAAGTAATGCTCAAAATTCTCCAAGCCAAGCTTCAGCAATACGTGAACCGTGAACTTCCAGATGTTCAAGCTGGTTTTAGAAAAGGCGGAGGAACCAGAGATCAAATTGCCAACATCTGCTGGATCATTGAAAAAGCAAGAGAGTTCCAGAAAATCATCTATTTCTGCTTTATTGACTATGCCAAAGACTTTGACTGTGTGGATCACAATAAACTGTGGAAAATTCTGAAAGAGATGGGCATACCAGGCCACCTGACCTGCCTCTTGAGAAACCTACATGCAGGTCAGGAAGCAACAGTTAGAACTGGACATGGAACAAAAGACTGGTTCCAAATAAGAAAAGGAGTACGTCAAGGCTGTATATTGTCACCCTGCTTATTTAACTTCTATGCAGACTCCATCATGAGAAACACTGGGCTGGAAGAAACACAAGCTGGAATCAAGATTGCTGGGAGAAATATCAATAACCTCAGATATGCAGATGACACCACCCTTATGGCAGACAGTGAAGAGGAACTCAAAAGCCTCTTGATGAAAGTGAAAGAGGAGAGTGAAAAAGTTGGCTTAAAGCTCAACATTTGGAAAACGAAGATCATGGCATCTGGTCCCATCACTTCATGGGAAATAGATGGGGGAACAGTGGAAACAGTGTCAGACTTTATTTTTTTGGGCTCCAAAATCACTGCAGATGGTGATTGCAGCCATGAAATTAAAAGATGCTTACTCCTTGGAAGGAAAGTTATGACCAACCTAGATAGCATATTGAAAAGCAGAGACATTACTTTGCCAACAAAGGTCCGTCTAGTCAAGGCTATGGTTTTTCCAGTGGTCATGTATGGATGTAAGAGTTGGGCTGGAAGAAAGCTGAGCGCCGAAGAATTGATGCTTTTGAACTGTGGTGTTGGAGAAGACTCTTCAGAGTCCTTTGGACTGCAAGGAGGTCCAATCAGTCCATTCTAAAGGAGATCAGTCCTGGGTGTTCATTGGAAGGACTGATGTTGAAGCTGAAACTCCAATACTTTGGCCACCTCATGAGAAGAGTTGACTCATTGGAAAAGACCCTGATGCTGGGAGGGATTGGGGGCAGGAGAGAAGGGGACCACAGAGGATGAGATGGCTGGATGGCATCACTGACTCAATGGACGTGAGTTTGAGTGAACTCCGGGAGTTCATGATGGATAGGGAGGCCTGGCGTGCTGTGGTTCGTGGGATTGCAAAGAGTCTGACATGACTAAGTGACTGAACTGAACTGAACTGAATCAACTATCCAGGTACAGCAAAATTAATTCACCTGCCTTTGATGCTAGTGGCAATTCCAGGCCAATATTGATGGTTGAGTTGTTGTGTAAAGGTGAACGAGGGCACCAGGCAGGGCTGGCTTCACGGGCATATGACCTGTGCAGGTCACATGAGCCTTTGCCCTCAGAAATGCCCTATGTTTGGATTAATGCCCTCTTGTGCACCTTGAATTTTTACTCTTTTTATCTGAGAACTTGTGTTTGTAAGTAGAGTTTGATGGGATAGTAGAGCATGCACATGAGCAGAGAAGCTGCGAGCAGTAAGTCTGGGCACTGTTCCTCACCATCCCGTTTGCTTAAAGCCTACCTGATGTCCCATGCATGCAGACTTCCATTGGATTCAGTGTGTTGGAGTTCAGAAAGACTTAGAGCAGATGTAAGACAAGCATGCAATGAAAGATGTTGTTACAGAAGGGAAAGGAAAGGTAGGGTAACACATATTTCCTTTTCTTCTCTGTCCTTCCTTGCTCATGGATAAGCCACAAATAGAGAGCATGGAAGAGTATGTATATCAAAAACTGAAATAAAACAGATGAGTTAGTTTTATGCAGAATAGCCTTTGTGCTGACAACATCAAAATACATATGCATGTACAAGTTACAAAACTGAAACTGTAATTTCAATGATTCTGCATGAGTTAGTCTTTTTTAGATTTGCCTTTAAAACCAACACTGCACTATATAAAATTATGATAATATTTAGGATAACAATTTAATTTAAATTGTTCCTTTACTTAGAATGACATTAAATAGGAAATAAAAACACCATGACAATTTAAGAGACTTCAGAAGAAAAGAAAAAGCTTTCCATTTTAGTGATTTTATGGAATTTTCCCCCCACTTTATGAAGAAAAGACTTCACATTTACATTTTGTGTTGAGCCCTCTAGTTATGTCATTGGCCCAGGCAACATAATGTGTGTGTATATATATACTGGAGAAGGCAATGGCAACCCACTCCAGTACTCTTGCCTGGAAAATCCCATGGACAGAGGAGCCTGGTAGGCTGCAGTCCTTGAGGTCACTAAGAGTTGGACACGACTGAATGACTTCACTTTCACTTTCATGCATTGGAGAAGGAAATGGCAACCCACTCCAGTGTTCTTGCCTGGAGAATCCCAGGGACGCGAGAGCCTGGTGGGCTGCAGTCTATGGGGTCGCACAGAGTTGGACACGACTGAAGCGACTTAGCAGCAGCAGCATATATATATATACATGTATACATATCAAAGTCGGTTAAGGAAGCCAGCAGGTAGTTTAAGCAATTATGTGCATTCATGTCTTTGTTTGTTCCTTATTCAAAGCTTCACTAATTTATTGTGCTCCTATTAAGTGGTCCTAGAAACTGGAGATTCACACCTATGGACATGACAGATTACATCACTGCTCTTGTGCATCTTAGTATGATGAGAAGACGATCATTAAAAATTATTTGCATTGGTAATTATTTCATGACAAATATAGTAAGAGATAAGAAAAAATTCAAAATGGTACAAAGGAATATAATATACTTTTTCCAAACAGCTAATGTTAATTCTAAGAAAACTTTAAACTTCTACTTTTATTTATTAATAGTTTTTTACATCCCTCATAGATGCCTGGCAGTGTATGAGGCTATAGGGAAATAATGAACATTGGTCCTAAGGAGCTCCCATTCATTACAAGTGTTATTTGTTAGTTGTTCCTATGTAATAATGGGTAATATTGTTATGACAGAAATAGAGTAAAGGTGGAGCAAAGATGAAGTAATTACTCTTTTAGATGCTGGATGGTGAGGGTGATGAGGATTAAATGTCCTCAAGGAAGACTTCTACAAAAAGAAACATGGGAATAACAACTTTTGTTGAGAAATCAATATTTTAAACAGTGGTACTTTAAATCAAATGAAGAATTAGGGAACTTTCCATGACATGTTGCATTTCTCTGGGCTGTAATGAGAATGGCTCTTCTGGATGTTTATATCCCTTCCTATTGAAACAGAGTTTTTTCTAGCTTCTGTTCTGGAAAACTCTCTGAATCCCAAGTAACGTTTTCATTAGCTGTTTAGAAGAAACATTTTAAGTTAGTCAGTTAATACTGTCACACTCACAAAAGTAATGGCAGTGTGCTTCATCTTGGTAGTTCTATTTGTTTGATTGATTATTGCTCTTTATTGCTCCCTTAACTTTCACAATGTTCTAAAATATTTCTCTTGCATTTAGTTTTATGTCTTAAATTTTTATGTCCAGAATTAACTATTTGTGTCTGTTTTTTTTTAAGTATTTGCTTTTATATAGCATAGTAAAGAACCCTCACCTACCTAAATTTTTCAGAACCATCGGCAGATTAAAATTTCTTTATATTATATTGTAAGAAGTAATCTACAACATTCGAGGTAGTGGAATATTTTCTCTCTTGATTATAATGAAAACATCTCCAGTTGCTCTGAGACAAATGGAACTTCATTTTGAGGGACTCTGTATTAATTAATGGAATCTTCCTTTCAGTACTCTTTCATTTTTGTCTTGTAGATAGCATGTTGGTTTTATATTTCACTCCCTAGTTGCGCTGTCGTACAATTCATGACCTCCTTTTCTTATATTCCCTTTGCCAGCCTCCTTAAATTCTCACATGGTCCAATGTTGACCTGGATACAGCTTAACTTTCCTTCTGTAGTTTGCTTTCTGAACATGAATACTGTGTTGAGATTACTGCTTTATATTATCCTAATCTTACATCTGTGTTGATTTATAATTGTCTGGTTCCATCCCATGTTTTTGTGTTATTTCCCTCCTTGTGAGTGAGACTCAGCCTGCTTTTAACACTTGCACAGTTTGACAGACAATTAGAAGAAAAATTGCTTTGAATGAACACATGTGTCATGAGTGTATGAACTTGAATATTTCTAAAGCAGGTGTAAATTTAATGGAAATTTTTTCCCCAAGAGTAATGAGAGATCTCCAGGTAAATAAACTCATTTCCTTTCGTGATTTTAGGAAAGAAGAACATTTTTAATAAATTTTCAAATTTTAGGCAATGAATTAATAAGACCTGATAGAATCTGGAGAACCTAGAACCAGCACCTCAGAAACATCCCCCCTCCCCCGCCACACACACACACACTGGATATTAGCAGAATAGTCATTTAGGCGTCAGTTTCCTTCCTTCATTTCTACAATATGGACCTTGGATGCAAAATTCTGACACAAAAAAATCTAACATCACAGAAGCCTTATGACTAAAACCCATTTCTGATAGCCATCATGTGTAACGCAAGGATTGTTAGTTCTAGCACTGAGGATTTCTTTCCTTTCATGCTGCTGTCGCTTCAGTCGTGTCCGACTCCGTGCGACCCCATAGACGGCAGCCCACCAGGCTCCCGCGTCCCTGGGATTCTCCAGGCAAGAACACTGGAGTGGGTTGCCATTTCCTTCCCCAATGCATGAGAGTGAAAAGTGAAAGTGAAGTCACGCAGTCGTGTCCGACTCCCAGCGACCCCATGGACTGCAGCCTACCAGGCTCCTCCGTCCATGGGATTTTCCAGGCAAGAGTACTGATTTCAGCGATTTATCTAGGATCAAATAATAAATAAATCTAAATTACAAAATACAAAATTTCAGACTCTATATTATATGAAAAAGTAAGAGTCATAAGCCAAGAAGACTGCACTGTAAGCAGGCCAGTCTTATCTATTGTGATCCGAGCAGACCTCTGACTTCTCTGTGTCTATTCTGGGGTCACTTGCCAGTGCATTCTGAGTAAACCACAGGAAAATGTGGGAACCATGACAGACCAGAATCAGAAGGAAATGGGGCTGGCATCTACTCTTTTATCTTTTAACCTGATTTGTAGAAGAATGTCCAGTTTGAGAATGGAACCGACTGCATGAGACCTTATATCTGTACAGCTGCTGTTATCAAAAGAGATTGCACCTTCATCCAAATATTTGAGAACAAGTTATCTTACCTGAGTGAGGGTAACAAACCAGGAAATTCCCACCATCTGACCTGTTATTGAGAAATATAATATCACCACGAGTGATGTTTCTACTGTTCAACATACTGTGAGCAGCCCACTGAACAAAAGACTGTCATCACCAGGTAATATATTTAGGATATATTTGATGGAATCTGAGTAAAATGTATCTGATTATGCTGTTCTGATTATTTTAAATTTCAAAGCATAGTTGTTTCACTGAGGAGAAGAAAAAAAAACAACTAAGATCAAATTACTCAATAACTTAGATAACAGGAGGACATGCCAAGCAGAATAATTCAACTTGGATATCATATTCTTTCTTCTTATATCCAGTTTCTAACTTAGACATGAATTGAGTACCATAAATTCATTTGGCCTACATTATCCTATGATACCAATATTCATGGTGGTGGTTAGGTTTCCAGGATTGGTACAAATGCCTACTTTATAAAGTAAAACATATGCTTGAAGTATAAACACTTACAGAAAATGTTTTCAGTTTGTCACAATAAAATTATATAGGAAATGTTTAAAAATATTTCTTCATTGATTGGAGCTTGAAGAAAAGTGTATTTCAGTCAGATGAGAAGCTAGAAAATGGCAAGTTTGTGCAGGTTTTTAGGTGGATTTATGGACATTTTCAAGGTCTTAAGAGATTAATAGCATTCATATGATTTAAGCCTAATTTTATGTTAAAACTTTTTTTTAAGGAAGTTTGTTTTGTTATTTTTTGGCTGTACCTTGTGGTATGTGGGATCTTAGTTCCCCAACTAGGGATCAAACCTGTACCCCTTGCAGTAGAAAGACAGTCTTAATTAGTGGACCATTAGGGAAGTCTGCTTTAAAATTTTTAACTTTTCTCTTTCCTTGGTTCCCATAATGTTCCACAGACCCACACCTGTGTTATTCCTCATGACAATACCACAGAAGAAAAGAGTAGGAGAAAGAGATGATGATTTTTTTTCCTCTGAAGAAACAGAGTGTGCAATGAGAGATATATAAAAATGGAAAAGTGATCAAAATGAAGTTAACAAACAAGGAAAGTTATCCAAGATGCAATTATCTCTATTGTCATAGAAATGAAAATACAGGAACCTCACTTCAGGCACATATCTTCTCAGAAAAGAAGTAGATTTCTGGGAAGAGATGTTTGTCTTTGGCTCAGCGGAGAAGAATCTGCCTGTAGTGCAGGAGACACAGTTTCTGTTCCTGGGTCGGGAAGATCCCCTAGAGAAGGAAATGGCAACCCACTCGAGTATTCCTGCCTGGAAAATTCCATGGACAGAGGAACCTAGCAGGCTATAGTCCGTGGGGTCTCAAAGAGTCAGACGTGACTGAGCATGGGCCTATTTTTCACCATCACCATGAGGAGTCAAGTGTTGGGCTTACAAAGGCGATGGGGCCAGGGCAAGACAGAAGCAGATACAAGCGCAGATGAAGAAGAAAATGGAAACCAGGACCTGAACTGGAAAAAAAAACTGCACTGAGTATAATGAGTATAATCAAGCGTGGTTTCAATTCCAGCCAGGAAGATGAACTAGCTCAATAAAAAAGTTATACTCAATATTGAGCTGTAATTAAGTGCCCGGCACTGTGTTAATTTCTTCACATGAGTTATTGTAGTTATTTTTCAAAGAACCTCAGTGTGGATAGAACCATCATGAAGACCCATATAGTAATATTATTATCCCAGTTTTATAGATAAGACAACTATTACATAGAGAGATTAAATAGCTTGTCTAAGATCATTCAGAGGGTAAATGGGAGATATAAGACTTGAACCTGGGAAGTCTGGTATTGGGTCCCTCACTGTTGCATGCAGACATCTTAAAGGAGGATTAACGATCTAAGCCCAGGACAAGAGGGTCGAGGAGCAAGGCTATCCAGAGCCTAGGTTGGATTCTGCTGGGGTTTACTTGCTGTTTCTGCTGTCATTGATAACCTCTATTTCCAAGTCTGTGGACCTCCCAAATCTCTTAAAAGGTGCCAGGTAGCATATATCAAACCATATAGTTCCCCATCCTAGCCACTAGGTGGTGGTTAGTACTGCCAACTTAAAATGAATATTTGCTAGTATGAATAAGGTGAAAAAGGACAAAGGACTTGAGGCTTCAATGATTAGAGTAGGCATTCATTTTGCACTGAGGTGGCAAGTTACTAGTGGTGAGATGGTGAATTATTTTAAGAAAAGAAAAAAATAATGTAAAAGGGACAGATTGTCTCATTTGCTAAGAGTTTCATCTACTGTGTATCAGACACTGAGGTAGAAGATACTGGGAACACAATGATAAGCAGCGTAAAGGAGCATGCGGGATGTAAATATCGTATTAGGGTATCTATCAATGGAGTAATGGGATGGATAGAGTTATATACCAGATATGAAATTGAAGAGAAATACCCCCAAATGAAGTATGTGCATTTGTGTGTGTCTGTGTGCATATGTGCATACTCAAGGAAAGCTTACAAAAAGTTTAGGTATGAAAATACCAAGATGCAAAGACTTTGCCAAGTAGGCTATAGTATGCAGTATCATGTACAGAACAAATTAGTGCTATGTCAAAGATACTTGTATTATCAAAGTACTAATTATGTTTTTTTTTTTTTAATTTTGGATGACAGTGACTTAAATTTTAATCAGTTGTACCTGACTACTCCCTGACTATTGAGCTATATGTGTCTGAAGATCTTGTCTATCAAACTTTACTTAAATAGTTCCTCACTGTATACAAATCAAACTTTTAGAAATTCTGGTCAGATGACATAGCTAGCATTGCATGCTAAGTCACTTCAGTTGTGTCTGACTCTTTGCTACCCTATGGGCCGTGTCCCCCAGGCTCCTCTTTTCATGGGATTCTCCAGGCAAGAATACTAGAGCAGGTTGTCATGCCCTCCTCCAGGGGATCTTCCTGACCCAGGGATTGAAGATGCATCTCTTGCGTCTCCTGCGTTGGCAGTTGGGATCTTTATCACCGGTGCCACCTGGAAGGCCTTACTAGCATTACTAGACCCATTTAATAATAAATGTGTGTGTGATGTGCTCAGTTGTTTCCAACTCTTGGAGATCCTATGGACTATAGATTGCCAGGCTCCTCTGTCCATGGGATTTTTCCAGGCAAGAATACTGGGGAGGGTTGCCATTTCCTTCTCCAGAGGATCTTCCCAGCCAGGAATCAAACCTACACCTCCTGCATGTCTTGCCTTGGCAGATGGATTCTTTTACCACTGAGCCACTTGGGAAGTCCTTAATAAAAAATAGAATGCAGCAAATTGTATGAATATGAAATGAATTCATCTTTTTTGTGATATATATCAAAGATGTATATTAATATGGAAAAAATTTAGAATTTCAAGTTTGAATAAGCTTGATTTTTTGTGCTTATCACTTTTGTGCTTTAGATAATCTACATTTGGGAAGCTGAGATCAGATATAATTTTTACTATGAGAATACCAGTTAGTATTAAGATTGTTGTAACATTTGTGTCTCAAGAAAACACCAAGGTTGATATTATCACCCATGTTGGCCGAAGTGAAAGCCTCTGAGTTGTTTCAAGGTGCAGTATCACCGGAATGAACCCATGCCTGTCATAGGCCCACAGGAGTAATTAGCCTTTTCTAAACTTAGCCTTTTCTAAGCTTGGTTGCCTAAATTATGATGTCCATGGTATCTGGAAAAATCAGCTGTGAAAATGGCGGTAAGGTATTTATACTGCAGATGTGGACATAGGCTTTCTTGCTAGACCCTCCAAAAGAATGACACTAAACCTATTTTCTAAGATAGATCATCTAATATCACATGAAATCATATAGAGCAAGGAAAATGTAAATATTCTTAATTATTCATTTACTCTATCTATACTGAAAATGAGAAAATTTAAATTTTCACTCTACCTCTATCAACGTGTGTGTCTGTAAACTTTCTGACAAAGCCTGAGTGTGTATCTTTTACTAGAAAGTACACTATAGCAAAATCAGGGCCTCATCAATTAATACTATGATCATGACCACACAGAATCATAAGTCAGTTCAGTTCAGTCCAGTCACTCAGTTGTGTCCGACTCTGAGACCCCATGGACAGCAGCACACCAGGCCTCCCTGTTCATCACCAACTCCTGGAGTTTACTCAAACTCATGTCCATCGAGTTGGTGATGCCATCCAAGCATCTCATCCTGTCATCCCCTTCTCCTCACGCCTTCAATCTTTCCCAGCATCAGGGTCTTTTTCAGCGAGTCAGTTCTTCGCATCAGGTGGCCAAAGTATTGGCATTTCAGCTTCAGAATCAGTCCTTCCAATGAATATTCAGGACTGATTTCCTTTAGGATGGACTGGGTGGATCTCCTTGCAGTCCAAGGGACTCTCAAGAGTCTTCCCCAACACCCAGTTCAAAAGCATCAGTTCTTCAGCACTCAGCTTTCTTTATAGTCTAACTCTCACATCCATACATGACTAGTGGAGAAACAATAGCTTTGACTAGATGGACCTTTATTGGCAAAGTAATGTCTCTGCTTTTTAATATTCTGTCTAGGTTGGTCATAACTTTCCTTCCAAGGAGCAAGTGTCTTTTAATTTCATGGCTGCAGTCTCCATGTGCACTGATTTTGGAGCCCCTCAAAATAAAGTCTGACACTGTTTCCACTGGTTCCCCATCTATTTCCCATGAAGTGATGGGACCAGATACCATGATCTTCGTTTTCTGAATGTTGAGCTTTAAGCCAACTTTTTCACTCTCCTCTTTCACTTTCATCAAGAGGGTTTTTAGTTCCTCTTCACTTTCTGCCATAAGGGTGGTGTCACCTGCATATCTGAGATTATTGATATTTCTCCCAGCAATCTTGATTCCAGTTTGTGCTTCATCCAGCCCAGTGTTTCTCATAATGCACTCTGCTCAATCAACAGGGTAACAATATACAGGCTTGATGTAATCCTTTTCCTATTTGGAACAAGTTGGTGGAACATATCGACTTCTAACTGTTGCTTCCTTACCTGCATACAGATTTCTCAAGTGCCTACTTAAATATGAAAATTAACCTATCACTCAGAGAGTTATTCAGAATTTCTTTAAATATTAGACTTTACTTGGTTCTACAATTTGAAGGTTTTTGGAGGATGTGTTGTTTGAACTATTATCTGCAATCTAGATAGAGAAGAGTTTTGGCATAAAATGACGAGTGTGAATGATTTCCAGGAAGAGAGAACACAGAGTCAAAGTTGCCAAACTATGAAAATTTAAAGTTCTCAAAGGATGCAATGTCTTCCAATTTGGCTAGAATGTTGAGTTATTAACTGAAAAAACTTGGAAATTAGGATAGGGAATGTTGTTTAGTAGCAGATTCTGAGGGGCCTTAGATGTAGAATTCATCATTTTGGTCTTTCTTCTGCAGGTAATATAGACTTGTTGAAAAAGAAAATCTGAGTAGAACAATAATAACCTGCTGCTGAAGTCACTTCAGTTGTGTCCGACTCTTTGCAACCCCATGGACTGCAGCCTACTAGGCTCCTCCATCCATGGGATTTTCCCAGCAAGAGTACTGGAGTGGGGTGCCATTGCCTTCTCCAATAATAACCTAAAGAGAAGCAATTCCAGTCTGTAATCTTCTCATGAAAAAAATTGCCAGTTGCTACTGAAGAGAACAGATAAGGTATCAATATTCTACCAAGACTTCATTGGCTCCCCAAATATATAACAACAAAGGCAAACAAATTCCAAAGTAAACTTAGAAATATAGATTAATGAAAACATTTACATTATTTGGCTACTAGTTATAGATTTAAAACTACCTAGATCACACAATATACACTTCATTTGTTTATCATATTATATTTGATATTTTGAGTGGGTGTGTATATATGGAATTTAAGTATATCATTGAATTAATTTTATCTTTTACTTGTCTATCAAAGATAACTGCTGTGTGGGATTTTTCATTCTGAAAGACAATTTGTTTAACATTTTCAACATATAATTATTTGACTATTAAGACCACATCAGAAAAACTAAATTACTCCTGAAGCAGCTTATGTCCTCTGATCATTCTTTTTGCAAAACTCTTTTATTCAGCATCAAAAACGTTTCCCCATTTCAGAGAAATCAAAGTTCAACACACATGAATCTGTACCATGTTGATGGGATTTTACATATCATACGTGATACTGCTTTAGTTATTTTGCCTATTTCACAAACTTAATTTGAATCTCATCAGTACTGCTTTTGCTCTAATTAAATAATAGTGCTTTCAAGGTTAAGAAAAATGACACTCAAAATAGAACCATCCTTCTTTATCTTCACTGGTCCCTTTCATAGCCTTCCTACCTACAATGTCACTTTGCCAAGTATCAAATACATGTAAATACTTAATGGAATTAAAAAAAATAGTTATGGGAATGTCTCTTAATGCTCTGAGGAAATGATACAGAGAAAGGGGATCCTAATGTAAACTTACAGCACTCAATTTTGAAGACTCTAAAAAGAATATACTAGTTTGAAGACAGGCCTGAGGTTTTGATTTGTTTGTGGCTAAAGTAATGCACAACATTAACAAACAAAAGAGGAAAAGAAATATGATCATGTCAGGAGAGACATAAAAAGTATTTGAAAAGTTCAACATCCATTCCTGATAATGCACTTAAAAATTTGGAATTGAACAGTTTCAATTTGATAAAGATTATCTATGAAAAACTTACAGCTAATGTTATGCTTAATGGTGAAATACTGACTCTTTATTACTGAATAATAAAGAAAAGAGAAGAAATTTATTGAAAATAGGAAAATGACAGAGAAAAGTCAATAAAACAGAAAGCTGACTCTGAAGAAAAGCAGCATAATTGATAAACCTCTAGAGAGACTGACAAGGATTGAAAGAGAGAAAAATGAAAATAATATCAAGAATGACATGGGTGTTATTTACTATAGATCCTGAAGCCATTAAAATCATAATGAGGGCATATACTCATAAATTCAAGAATTTAGGGGGAAAGGACTAATTTATGAAATAGATCAGTAGCAAGAATGTGTCATAAACCAATGATTATGCATAATACAATTCTGTATAACTGAATGCTTTTAAAAAAGGTTTATGGCTTTGTATTGTACAAAATATTATCTATTTAAGGAAAAAGTTAAATTTAATGTAGGGTACTTATTCAGGCTATGTTTATACATCATCTTATATGTATATAAAAACATTATATAAAATATTTTTAAAATCCTAAATTGTTTCTTTCTTTATGATAACTATTTTAAAGCATTATTTAGTTTACTCCCCTTTCATCTCAGTAAGTCTTCAATGAACTTTGCTTTGCCTTCATCCACACTGAAATTGTTTCTGTCATAATGACCTGCATGCATACAGAGGGCTTGAAGGCTCATTCTTCTGTTCTGAGTGACATGGAAAACGTTTAGAAGATTTGGTCCAATGTGTTAAATAATCTGAAATGTTTTGGAAAACAAAACAAAAAAAAGCTAATTTTCTGTACCAGTATCTAGGCAGATAAGCAAAGAAAGGGATTCAAGCTGTAATGAATGATTAGGACAAATGGTGCTGGTACGTGACATAATACAAAGCCAAAAATTTGTTATTGGCTTACAATGTGAAGATCGTCTGTGACCTTAATAGAGTGAGATATGTTGGGCAATGAACGTCCAAGAGAAAATAAAAGAGAAACTTAAAGACAATCCTATTTTGTAGATTTTCTAGTTAAGAAAATATTCCTTTCTATTGAAGCCATTTTGAATTGGATTTCTATCTTGTTATAGCAAAAGGGGCTCAATTAATTTTTTGTTGGAGTGTAATCGCTTTACACTGTTGTGTTAGTTTCTGCTGTACAGCAAAGTGAATCAGCTGTGTGTATGCAAACATCCCCTTCTTCTTGGACCTCCCTCCCACCGCCCCCTCATCCCACCCATCCAGGTCATCACAGAGTTGAGCTTCCTGTGCTTTAGAGCATGTTCCCACTAGCTATCTATTTTACACATGGTACTGTATGTATTCAGTCCTAATCTCCTAATTCATCCCACCTTCCCTTCCCCCACACCCACGTCCGTATGTCTGTTTTCTACTTCTGGGTCTCTATTCCTGCCCTGGAAATAGGTTCACCTGTACCAAACAAAACGAGATATTAAGCTAATTACCCGTTTAACAGTGACAGTGAGGCTGTGCTCATAGAAAAAAATCCTTACAGGATTACAGCGTAGACAATACTCTGCTCACAGACACAATTGCTTTTTCATCAAAATTCCTTGTCCTGATTATTAATGCCATTATAAGAGCTATGCAGTTGGATGTTTGAATGATTTATCTCCAATGTAGAGCTTGTTAACGCTGTAGTGTAAACCTCTCAGACCTGTCACCATCTTTGTTTAGAACAGTAATATCATGTGGTTTAGTTTCTGCTTTTCTGGGTGTAGTAAGCTAATCACTGATTGAAAATGTGCATAACTTTGCTTTCTGCTATTTTATATTTCACAGCAATATCCCTGTTAACATCTGTCAAAGAAGTTGCTATGGAAACTGAAGCATAACATACCATATTATACATACAGATTTAACATTTTATTTTATATCCTTTCTGGTGGAAATTTTGTACATATGTTCAGTTTTATATTACTCTGTATTTCAATGTCTTAATTTTCTTTCAATAAAAGCAGAAGTCATTTGATATGCTAATACATTGTAAAATGTAGGGAATTTCTTTCAGCCTTTAAAACTATTTGACTTCATGGTTTTAGCAAATAGAGTATATGCGAAAAGACAATTAAAGCAAATTATGCTTTAGAACACAATTTGCCATATCTAGAAATTAGAAAGCAAAGTCTAAATATTGGAAATTAATAATTACCTAGAAAATATTTGAATTATTAAAAAGATTATGTCATCCAAAAAGAGATTGTGATGTTGTTTAAGAGACAAAATGATCTTTAACCTTCAGGGTTTTATTGAAAATACTTTATGGTAATATAGGAATCAGGGTAACAACCTATGAAATTTCACTTTTGCAAATTAAATTTTATTGGAGTATAGGTGTTTTAATATGTTGTGTTAGTTTCCACTAAATAGCAAAATGAATCAGTTATACCTATATATATGTGCAGTCTTTTTCGATTTCCTTCCCATTTAGGTCACCACAAAGTATTGAATACAGTTCCCAGTGATATACAGTAAGTTCTTATTAGTTACTTATTTTATATATTATTATTGGTTTTTAGTCTCTAAGTCATGTCTGACTCTATTGCAACCCCATGGACTGTAGCCTGCCAAGCTCTTCTGTCTGTGGGATTTCCTAGGCAAGAATACTGGAGTGGGTTGCCATTTCCTTCTCCAGGTCATCTTCTCGACCCCAGGGATCAAACCCATGTGTCTTGTTTTGGCAAGTGGATTCTCTTCCACTGAGCCACTAGGAAAGCCCATTTTACATACAGTCGTATATATTAATATATGTCAATCCCAGTCTCTTGATTCACTTTAAGATAAAAAAAGCAAGTGGAACAAAGGAAAATATTAAACTTATAAAACAATCATTTAAAATTATTTAACTGAGTATAGTGAGTTGTTTCTCTCAAGATATTTACTGATTACTGAGTTGAGTTGTTGGTGGATTACTGTTAATTTTGCACTTTGCAGCATAGTTTAAAACTATGGTCTTTCAGGTCATTTCAACCAGTTTTAGGTCTTTGTGGAGGACAGGAACCTGAAGATGGGGAGATGGTCTGAACTGTATTATCCATCTGGTGTGTCACAGAGCATTCCACACTGACTGTTTATTGTATCACTGAGCAGTATATTTATAATCAATAACATTACAATTTCACTTCAAAAATAATAAAACAATTATTTAAATGCTAACTCCCAATTTTAAGAAAAAAAATCTATCCTATTACATTGTAGCTAAATTCTATTTTAAAATGCTTGATTCCTTTCTTTATTTTTCCTGAGTTGTTTCATATCAATTTTTGTTGAGAACTCAGTTCCTGTTCTTCAGGTCAGAGACTTGTCTTCTACGCATTCATTTGATACACAATAGGCCGTACTTTTGACACTGTATTAAAAATCTCCCTGTAACCATCGTGGGGTAGGCAGAATCCAAGGTGGCCCCCTAATTTCCTCCTGTTGGTGCACACAACCTGCACGACCTGGAGAATGGAGAATACCTATGAATATGATGGGTTATTACTCCCTTGATTAGGTTGTGCTGTGTGGAGGGACATTTTCCTGCTGGCTTTAAAGAAGCTGCCGTATTGTGACAGGGCCACGTGGCTAGGATCTGAGGGTTGTCTCTAAAATCTGAGATCAGTCCCTGGGGACCCCAGTCCTACAGCTGCAAGAGACCAAGTTCTGCCAACAACCTGAATGAGCTTGGAAGAGGACTCTGAGCCCCAGATGGGAACACAGCCTAGGCCAAAATCTTGGTTACATCCGTGTTAGACCCCAGCAGAGACCCCAGCTGCATTGTGCCTGGACTTCTGACTTACAGATACTGTGAGACAGTAAGTGGATGTTGTCTTAAGTCTCAAAGATTGTGGTAATTTGTTTGCAGCAATAGAAAACTAACATGATCTGAGTTCCTTTTCTATATTCTTTTCATTCCTTTTCAACCATAGATTAACTAGTAGCAAGAGTGCCCTACATGATTAATCTCAAAATGGGCAATTAAGACAATAATTGTAATGGAAACTTGACTAATCAAAGCTGATTTACCTTTTGTTAAGGCAACATTCTGTAAGTGCTGCTTATCAGAGCCACTTCTACATTTATGTGTGTGTGTCTTCTAAATTCAGACATAATGTTTTTAAAATTCCTTGCTGTTGTTCTGTTGGTAAGTTGTGTCCAACTATGCTACCCCGTGGACTGCAGCATGCCAGGCTTCCTTGTCACTCTCGGAGTTTGTGAAAACTCATATCCATTGAGTTGGTGATGCTATCTAACCATCTAATCCTCTGCCAACCCCTTCTCCTTTTTCCTTCAACCTTTCTCAGCATCAAGGTATTGTCCAATGAGTCAGTTCTCTGCATCAAATGGCCAAAGGATTGGAGCTTCAGCATCAGACTTTCCAATCAATATTCAGGGTTGATTTCCTTTAGAATTGACTGATTTGGTCTTCTTTCAGTCTGAGGGACTCTCAAGAATCTTCTCCAGCATCACAATTCAAAAGCATTAGTTCTTCAGCTTTCAGGCTTCTTTATGGTCCAACTCTCACATCCATATGTGGCTACTGAAAAACCATAGCTTTGACTGTATGAACATTTGTTAGCAAAGTGATGTCTCTAGTTTTTAATACCCTGTCTAGGTTTGTCATAGCTTTCTTTCCAAGGAGCAAGGGTCTTTCAATTTCATGGCTGCAGTCACCATCTGCAGTGATTCTGGAGTCCAAGAAAATAACATCTGTCACTGCTTCCACTTTTCCCCCTTCTATTTGCCGTAAAGTGATGCGACCAGATGCCATGATCTTAGTTTACTGACTGTTGAGTTTCAAGCCAGCTTCTTCACTCTCCTCTTTCACCCACACCAAGATGCTCTTTAGTTCCTCTTCACTTTATGCTATTGAGAGTGGTATCATTTGCATATTTGAGGTTGTTGATATTTCTCCTGGCAATCTTAATTTCAGCCTGTGATTCATCCAACTGGCATATTTCTCATGATGAACTCTGCATATAAGTTAGATAAGCAGAGTGACAATATATAGGCTTGATGTACTCTTTTCACAATTTGGAACTGGTCTGTTATTCCATGTCCAGTTCTAACTGTTGCTTCTTGACCCGCATACAGGTTTCTCAGGAGATAGATAAAGTGTCTGGTATTCCCATCTTTTTAAGAATTTTCCACAGTTTGTTGTTATCCACACAGTCAAAGGTTTTGGCTTAGTCAATAAAGCAGAAGTAGATGTTTTTCTGGAATTCCCTTGCTTTCTCTATGATCTAGCAAATGTTGGCAATTTGATCTCTGATTCTTCTGCCTTTTCTAAATCCAAGTTTTACATCTGGATGTTCTTGGTTAACATACTGCTGAAACCTGTCTTGAACGATTTTGAGCATAACCTTACTAGCATGTGAAATGAGCACAATATGTCCTTAATTGTTGCTTAAATATTTTCATAAAATTAGTTTTATGAAATTGCATTGATATAAAAAGTCATGGTTTATGTGGAAGTTTACCTGTCATGGGCCATGATTATTTTTCCTTACTAAGTGTGACCAGCACTTTGTGTCTTAAGGCAGAGTTAGATTTTATATCATGGCAAAAGGCAGAAGTTATATGTTGATAATATTACTTTGACAATTTACTTAAACCAAGCTGTCTTAGATTAGATTGAGATTATCGAGGTTGAGTAATAGTTGAACTGGTTGTAAGTTGGACCCATTTGAAGTTCCCGCTTTTTACTTTATTCACACATTATCATCTCACCTCAGATAGTCAACTAATTCTTCTTTGTAAATGGACTGCTATATGTATAAAATCAAAGTCATGTATAGAGGTTAAAAATTAAAAATGAACAAATTTATATCAAATAATGCAATAAAAATGATGCTCCAAATCTAAATATTGGTATCAGATGCTGCTGCTTCTGCTGCTAAGTAGCTTCAGTCATGTCCGACTCTGTGTGACCCCATAGATGGCAGCCCACCAGGCTCCCCCGTCCCTGGGATTCTCCAGGTAAGAACACTGGAGTGGGTTGCCATTTCCTTCTCCAATGCATGAAAGTGAAAAGTGAAAGTGAAGTCACTCAGTCCTGTCCAGCTCTTAGCAACCCCATGGACTGCAGCCTACCAGGCTCCTCCATCCATGGGATTTTCCAGGCATGAGTACTGGAGTGGGTTGCCATTTCCTTCTCCAGAGGTATCAGATGAGAAAGAATTTAAAGAAAAAGAAAAGCATTAAAATGAACAAAGTGGTTATTTTTTAGTAGGTGAAAGATACCAAAATACAATGAAATTCTAACAAAATGAAACTTTTACAAAGCTAGTAGAATATCAAAATCCATGAAAGAAAATACATTATAATCCAAAGAAAAATTTAAAAAACCCTACAACTGTTGAAGAAGACATCAATACAATATAATACAACTCAATACAATACAATAGTCTCTAATTATTTAAAAACAAATAGGTTAAGTTAGTCAGACAAAGGAAGACAAATATATGATATCAGTTATATGTGAAACTAAAAAAAGAGAACAGATAAATTTATCTACAAAAAGGAAATACAATTACAGATGTAGAAAACAAACAGAGGGGGAAGGATAAACTGGGACACTGGGATGGACACATACAGACTACTATGCACCATCCTGCTCGGTGTCTGGTACCTGATCCTCAATGCTGTGGTACTGCTGATTCTGTTGAGCGCCCTGGCTGATCCAGATTATCACCACTTTTCAAGTTCTGACCTCGGGGGTGACTTTGAGTTCATGGATGATGCCAACATGTGCATTGCCATCGTGATTTCTGTTCTCATGATCCTTATCTGTGCCATGGTTACATACAGAGCATACAAGCAATACACAGCCTGGATCATCCCATTCTTCTGCTATCAGATCTTTGATTTTTCCCTGAACACCTTGGTTGCGGTCACCATACCTGTTTATCCAAACTCCATCCAGGAATACATACAACAGCTGCCTCCTGATTTTCCTTACAAAGATGATATCATGTCAGTGAATCCTACCTGTTCAGTCCTTGTTATTCTTCTGTTTACCAGCATTATCTTGGCTTTTAAGGGTTACTTGATTAGCTGTGTTTGGAACTGCTACCGAAATATCAATAACCTCAGATATGCAGATGACACCACCCTTATGGCAGAAAGTGAAGAGGAACTAAAAAGCCTCTTGATGAAAGTGAAAGAAGAGAGTGAAAAAGTTGGCTTAAAGCTCAACATTCAGAAAACAAAGATCATGGCATCTGGTCCCATCACTTCATGGGAAATAGATAGGGAAACAGAAAGGGTCAGACTTTATTTTTTTCGGCTCCCAAATCACTGCAGATGGTGATTGCAGCCATGAAATTAAAAGACGCTTACTCCTTGGAAGAAAAGTTATGACCAACCTAGATGGCATATTCAAAAGCAGAGACATTACTTTGCCAACAAAGGTCTGTCTAGTCAAGGCTATGGTTTTTCCAGTGTTCATGTATGGATGTGAGAGTTGGACTGTGAAGAAAGCTGAGCACTGAAGAATTGATGCTTTTGAACTGTGGTGTTGGAGAAGACTCTTGAGAGTCCCTTGGACTGCAAGAAGATCCAACCAGTTCATTCGGAAGATCAGCCCTGGGATTTCTTTGGAGGGAAAGATGCTGAAGCTGAAACTCCAATACTTTGGCCACCTCCTGTGAAGAGCTGACTCATTGGAAAAGTCTCTCATGCTGGGAGGGGTTGGAGGCAGGAGGAGAAGGGGACGACAGAGGATGAGATGGCTGGATGGCATCACTGACTCGATGGATGTGAGTCTGAGTGAACTCCGGGAGTTGGTATGAACAGGGAGGCCTGGCATGGTGCTGTTCTTGGAGTTGCAAAGTGTCGGACATGACGGAATGACTGAACTGACCTGAAATGAACCGAACCGATCCGATATATCGATGGCAGGAACTCCTCTGATGTCCTGGTTTATGTTACCGGCAATAACACTACATCTTGATTCCAGCTTGTGCTTCATCCCCCTGGGCATTTCATTCGACGTACTCTGCATATCAGAGAAGGCAATGGCACCTCACTCCAGTACTCTTGCCTGGAAAATCCCATGGACGGAGGAGCCTGGTAGGCTGCAGTTCATGAAGTCGCTGAGTCGGATATGACTAAGCAACTTCACTTTCATTTTTTACTTTCATGCATTGGAGAAGGAAATGGCAACCCACTCCAGTGTTCTTGCCTGGAGAATCCCAGGGACAGGGAGCCTGGTGGGCTGCTGTCTATGGGGTTGCACAGAGTCGGACACGACTGAAGTGACTTAGCAGCAGCATATGTAGAATTATTTATTTTAAAAATTAGTATTTAATTTTATTTACCTTTTTTTTTTTTGATGGTGTAGCATGCAGGATCTTAGTTCTTGGAGCATGGATCAAATCCGTGCCTCCTGCAATGGAAGCCTAATGTCCTAAGCACTGGACAGCCAGGGAATTCCCAAGTCTAGCTATTTAAAGCAAAAGACATTTGACTCAGATAATTCAGTTCACACAAAATGGCTGGAAAGAGAAGGGAACTGGGCTATGATTCCCAGAATCACACTGCCCAATGGGCCTGCAGGGTTGCTGCTATCTTTGCCATGATCAGAGAAGTGGGTAATCACGCAAACTCCACCTGAACTGTCAAGGTCAAGAGCACAACCCTGGAGCTGTGATCCAGCATCTGGAGACTGCTGCTCGTGCCTCCATTGCAAGTGCTTGTAAGCTTAGTGACCTGGCACTGAGGCAATACCATCTTTGTCCTTACTTGCTAGCTGCAAGAGACAAAATAAGAAGTCCCCTGCTTCACCCACACCTTCCTAATCTTGAGGTTTAGATCAAGGATCTTACATTTTCAGTGTGATCTATTTCACATCTACATTTGAAATTGCCAGTTAACCTTGGAAATACAGATTTTAGCTTTCCAGACTTTGTAGTTCTAAAAAACTCTTTAAAAAATAGAGAGAATGGCTACTTTGCGCCAGATTGATCATGTCTACCATGTCTGTGAGACTAAAACAAAACTTTAAAAATATTGAGGGTGTATTTGAATCAAAATATATATTTTTAATCCTAATAAATGGAATTATGCAAATCAGTCTCAGACCATGAATTAATAAAAATGGTAATCTATAAAACAGATGTAAGCCAAATAATTGATGCCTTTAAATTGTGGTGTTGGAGAAGACTCTTGGGAGTCCCTTGGACTGCAAGGAGATCAAACCAGTCAACTCTAAAGGAAAGCAACCCTGAATACTTATTGGAAGGACTGATGTTGAAGCTGAAGCTCCAATCTTTTGGCCACCTGATGCAAAAAGCTGGCTCCTTGGACAAGACCCTGATGTTGAGAAAGAATGAAGGCAGGAGAAGGAGGCAGCAGAGGATAAGATGGTTAGATAGCATCACTAACTCAATGGATATGAATGTGAGAAAATTCAGGGAGATAGTGAAGGACAGGAAAGCCTGGCATGCTGCTGTTCATGGGACTGCAAAGAGTTGAACATGACTTAGGGACTGAACAACAACAAAGCAAATAAAAACAGCCTCAAAGATTGGAATTAGAAATTGTCCTATGAAATTTTGGGATCAAGTATGAAATTGAATCTATAGGACCCTTATAAAATAATGATGATGAAAGGTCACATAGTAGCATTTTCAGAATGAGATGAAAGATATAGAGTCAAATATATAGCATTAAATGCTTCCATTCTCAAAAGATCTGAATTCCTGGTCTTCTCTTTGACATCAGCTACTCAAAATAACTTTGCCTTCAAATTAAAATAAGAAATGAGATAGTTTTTATATACTAAGTTTTCAATTTTTGAAACTGTAATTTTCAGAGTCATCAGGGGGAGAGTGACAATGATATATTGCATACTCAGAAAAATTATAAATTCATACAAAAACTTTGAAGGGTAATTTGGCAATGTGTATCAAAAGCCTTAAAATGAGTAAGCTTTGATTCAGTGTTACCATTTTGGAAACATTATCCCAGGAAGATGGTCATAAATATACACAAAGAGCTAAGAATAGGTTAGCTAGTAAAGCACTATTTAGCAAAATTGTTCAATATTAGTGAAAGGTTAGATAAATTATGGTATGGTGTTAGTTCAGTGCTCTGTAACTTGAAAATATTGTTTTGGAAAATATATTTAATAACTTGGAAAATATTCATTATATATTATATAGATGTTCATTTATTATATATGTAGAGAATAGTTTACAAAATAACATGGAAAACATGATTATATACACACACACACACACACATATATATACACACATATATATAATCTAAAATAATGCTGGAAAGCTAATGGAAGTGTATTAACAGGTTTGTAACTGTGGTTGATATATCAGTCAAGATAGGTTACATTATAGTTTGGAAACAAGAAAAGCTGAAACCCCAGTGGCTTAATATACAACGGTTTATTTATTTGCTCTCTCTTAAGGTCTGCCGAGGGTACAGGCAGCTTTCCAGGGCAGCTGTCTTCCATGTGGGAGCATAGAACCATCCTCCCGGTTGGGAGCACAAACTAACTTGATCATGTGGCACTTCTGTAACAATTCTTCCCACAATTGTTGTGGCAGTGGAAGAGAGAGTCTGCTCAGACTTACAGGTACTTTTCTCCCTTGAATTTATATTTCACCCATAAGCAAGTATAAATGATGAAAAGCCTAAGTACCTCAAACTAGAATTCAAAACTTTACTCACCCCTAATGGCTGAGTATCTCAAGTTATTCTAGTGCCTGAAAATTAGCTCCCAATGCTTTTCCTTCCTTGACAATAATGTGCTGACTTATCTGAATGCATCATTTATTCTACCAGAGTCTCAATCACACTAGCTGAAATGAGGAAGAAATAGTTACATCAAAGCCTTGATGAAAATTCTAGAATATTTCATCAATAAATAACAGTGAACTGAGATGTACAGCTTATATTTGTCTCTTAGACTTCTTTGAACACAGTCTGTTTTCTCCTTTAGATAATGCTCATAAATGTTAAATGCAGTGGACTTGGGTGATTTTATAGATGGAAATCATGTTGTTTATTCCAAGCAACCTGCCTTTATTTTCCCCAATGCCATTATTTTGTTTTTTGTTGTTCTCTTAAGTTTTGCCAGGGATTTTTATGGGCTCTAGCTTTTAAGCAGTTTGTAGTGCTTGCCATCAGTAGTGGGGCAGAGTAATATTTTAGTCATGTTTCTCATCTTGTGTATAACCTTGTTTTAGCCCTTCTGAGTTCTGGTGTGAAATAAAATTGATTTCTTTTCTTAAAGCAGGAAATTTACTTTTATATAAGTGAACTTCAAGGATGGAATCATGCCCTTTTGTTAGAACTGTATTAACAGCCACTGGGTACCATAGTTAGAAGACCACTGTAGTTGGTATATAAACATAATAAATCATAGAAAATAGGCTGACATTGAGCAAACCCTCAAATTACTGGATCTGCAAAAGATTTAGATTTCTTCCATTAGGGTTATTCTATCTCCAAGGTGAGAATGATGTGGTGCAGCAAGGATTTTAAAAATGTGTTATACAACTCTAATTAAACTACTCATGTATTGATGAGTGACTTATTTGGAAGAGGCGAGATGGGATAAATGATGGTAAAAGAAAGACAAATTCTTTAAAAGGAAAATTATCTACAGTATTAAATATATAAATTATATATGATTCCTTGATTTCTTCTGCATGTGGTTATAATCAAATCCAACTTTTCCTATTTCACATACAAAGTGAAGCTAAGAATTGGGCTAGGAGGGAATTTCAATTGGCTTTGACAGATTGGAGTAATTTTCAGCATGGCTTTGAGATAGTGGGTTTACTTGGCTAATACATATTTTTCAGTATTGTCAGTTGAGACAGAAACCCCAAACATTAGGAAAGTGTTTGAATACGGGGTATTTTGTGCCAGGAAGGCACATTGACTTTGGTGTACAATGTTAAGATCATGAATTTTGCTAAATACAATTGCAAACATATGTTCAATTGTAAAGCAGAGAATGAAAAGCAAATTAAAAAATAAACAATACAAATGTGTTTCACTAAGAAGCAGTGAATAACACCAAGGGTGTTTTTAAAAATTTTAACATTGTGCAACTACTATAACTACTTTTTGCATTGCTAATATATTAATGAGCCATATTATTCATGCTATTTCTTTCTACTTTTAAAATAATTGACTTAAGGATATTAAATTATGAAAGCTTGTGTTTTCCAGATTCAGTCTTTTTTATTACTGAAGGCATTTTAAATAAAAGAAAGAACTTTGAGGATGATTGAAATTTTAATTTAATTATTAAAATAGTCTGTTCTGAAAATTTAACATGGTTGGATCAGAATAGTATGGATTTTGAATGAACACTGGTTCAAACTAGTTCAGACTTGGCAAAACCAGTTCAAACCAGCTCAGTTCAGTCACTCAGCCATGTCCCACTCTTTGCGACCCCATGAACCGCAGCACGCCAGGCCTCCCTGTCCATCACCAACTCCCGGAGTTCACCCAAATTCATGTCCGTTGAGTCAGTGATGCCATCCAGCCATCTCATCCTCTGTCGTCCCCTTCTCTTCCTGCCCTCAATCTTTCCCAACATCAGGGTCTTTTTAAATGAGTCAGCTCTTCCCATCAGGTGGCCAAAATATCGGAGTTTCAGTTTCAACATTAGTCTTTCCAATGAACACCCACAAAACGGCTCAGATCATTTCAGACCAGTTCAGACTGATTCAAACTGGCTCAAACTAGCTCAGACCAGTTCAAACAGGTTCAGACCAGTTTAAACTGGCTCAGACTAATTTAGACTAGTTCAAACTGGTTTGGACTAGCTCGGACCAGTTCAAACTGGTTTGGCCTAGTTCAAACAGACTCAGGCCAGTTCAAACCGTTTTTGAACGGTTGGTTCAATCTGTTTCAGACTGGTTCCAACTGGCTCAGGTCGGTTTAAACTGGATCAGATTGGTTTTTATCAGAATAGACTGGTTTAGATTGGAATAGATCATGCTGGTTTGGACAAGTTTAGAGTGGAGTAGATCGGAATAGACTGAAATAGACTGGTATAGACTGGAATAAACCAGAATAGACCAGGAATGATAGACTGATATAGACCAGTATTTTCAGATCGTTTTCTGCCATTACTGCAAAAGTATATCCTCAAAGTTATTCCTGTGACAACTGGTGGTTAAACTCCAAATCTGAAGATGTGTCATTTTCCTTTTTCTCAAACTTATAAACAAAAGGAAGGATTCAGTTTATTTATTCTTTTATTCATTTAATGTATGTCTTTCTCTAAGATGTATATACTTGTCTATTTTTCTCTTGCATTTGTCTTGGTAATGGAGCCTGTCTTAAATCCCAAGTTTCTGTAGGATAGGGACCATGCCTATTTAATTTGCTTTTAACACATCTAAACCAATGCAATAAAAATATATGAACTTAACACATGAATCTTGATGCTGATGATGATTATAATAATTTGTTGTTTCTCTTTTGCTAATCCATTCTTGCTGACAGCAAAGTTTTGTGTATTTTTGCATACATTTTCATATTTCACAAAAATGTAAAGACATAATGCATAAAATTTGACTTCAATATTCCTTTAATTTTATCCCAATTCTCTAGTTCTTTTTTATTTATCTGCTGGAATTACAGATGAGGTCAAATCTTTAAATTAATTGCAAATTTCTCTTTGGATTTACAACACAAGTCTGTTGATTATATCATATCTGTCACTATTAATATAAGGTGAACATTAAATAAATGGGAAAGGAATAGTTAAAAGAAAAATGCTACAGAACAATGTATGGTATTTCTCTCCCCACATTCTAATGTAATCAATCATGACCCAGACTTTAAAAATCTGCTGGGTTCCCAGAGAATTATGAGCATTCTTTCCTTCTCTGAGATTGTCTATGTTCTATACATTTAAGAAACTCCATACTGTCTCTTTTCTTTTTTTTTTAACTTCAGAGAGGATCTACTGTACATGCAAAAGTAACTTACAGAGAGTCACATTTCAATATGAATATGTAACTTAATAATATCACTAACATTAAGTCACTAACATTGTCTTCTCATTGGAAATCATATCAGAGTTATTAATTGATATCTGTAGGCTCTCTTACATTGCTTCACATGCTATGCCTAAAAAGACTTGGATTTTCAAAAGCAGATTTCATGTTACATACATCATCTGTATACTCATATCTCCACCTTGTATAGTTCAGCAAACAATGGATTCTAATAATAAAAATATTTAAGTACATCTTAAATATAGTTATTAGTTAGTATGGCATTCCTATGCATTAGCATATGGAGTTAAACCACGAGTCTCAAACAAAAGTTAAATTATAAATTCCTAAAGAGAAAACCCTTTAGGTAATGGATCTTTATTTATTTGCATGTTTTATACATCAATATGGCTCTCAGTGAATTCACTCTCTTATCTTCTCCTATCTCCATGCCATTTTGTTTATTCTCCCACTATTGAAATTTGGTAGCAGCTCACTTTGGGTAGATCTGAGGTCTAATACTCTAGGTTGTGTGAAACAAAGGAGAGAAATTTGTTGAAAGACTATAAGTGGCTGAAATATTTTTGACAACATCCAAAATTTCAATCCTAAAAGAGCACTACCTTCACTCAGACCTCACTTAATCATTGTTTAACAATATTACAAAATTATATGTGCAACATATATAGGAAGTATACGTGCTCTAAAAACAAAATTGAGTCCTGTCAGCTGTGTATCAAAAGAAGAGACTAAAATGAATCTATATAAAACAGACAAAACTTGAACAGCAGTGTGTATTTTGTTTAATTTGTATATATAAAACAACCTGCACCTTTCAGTAGTTCCCAAGGTAACACTGGTACATCATAGTTAAAATAATCGGAATTTGCAATAATTGCTTTGAGTCTTCTAGAATAAGTTAAATAATTTTAATTTCTGTTTCTTTAATGACATTTTGGAGTACCAGACAAACAAACAAACAACAACAAACAAACCAAAACTTTTTCAGGCAAATATTATCTTCTTTGAGGTCAAAAAATTCATGAAATTTGACACAAAAAACTTTCAAAAAAATACAAGTGATACCATAACAACTGAAGAAATCTGTGTCCCATAATAAGAAAAGGTTTACTGAAAGATGATCTATCAACTGAATAGAATATTATTGAGTCATTTAAACTATAATAATGAGAACTATATCAAAATATGGAATGTTAACAGTGTTAAGTGAAGAAGTGATCATAGAATTACACAGACATCAGATTGATCACTGCTATTTAAAAGAAGCTTAGACTCAAATTGAAGAAAGTAGGGAAAACCGCTAGACCATTCAGGTATGACCTAAATCAAATCCCTTATGATTATACAGTGGACGTGAGAAATAGATTTAAGGGCCTAGATCTGATAGATAGAGTGCCTGATGAACTATGGAATGAGGTTCGTGACACTGTACAGGAGACAGGGATCAAGACCCTCCCCATGGAAAAGAAATGCAAAAAAGCAAAATGGCTGTCTGAGGAGGCCTTACAAATAGCTGTGAAAACAAGAGAGGTGAAAAGCAAAGGAGAAAAGGAAAGATATAAGCATCTGAATGCAGAGTTCCAAAGAATAGCAAGAAGAGATATGAAAGCCTTCCTCAGGGATCAATGCAAAGAAGTAGAGGAAAACAATAGAATGGGAGAGACTAGAGATCTCTGCAAGAAAATTAGAGATACCAAGGGAACATTTCATGCAAAAATGGGCTCGATAAAGGACAGAAATGGTATGGACCTAACAGAAGCAGAAGATATTAAGAAGAGGAGGCAAGAATACATGGAAGAACTGTATAAAAAAGATCTTCACGACCCAGATAGTCATGATGATGTGATCACTAATCTAGAGCCAGACATCTAGGAAAGTGAAGTCAAGTGGGCCTTAGAAAGCATCACTACGAACAAAGCTAGTGGAAGTGATGGAATTCCAGTTGAGCTGTTTCAAATCCTGAAAGATGATGCTGTGAAAGTGCTGCACTCAATATGCCAGCAAATTTGGAAAACTCAGCAGTGGCCACAGGACTGGAAAAGGTCAGTTTTCATTCCAATCCCAAAGAAACGCAATGCCAAAGAATGCTCAAACTACTGCACAATTGCACTCATCTCACATGCTAGTAAAGTAATGCTCAAAATTCTCCAAGCCAGATTTCAGCAATATGTGCACCGTGAACTCCCTGTTGTTCAAGCTGGTTTTAGAAAAGGCAGAGGAACCAGAGATCAAATTGCCAACATCCGCTGGATCATGGAAAAAGCAAGAGAGTTCCAGAAAGACATCTATTTCTGCTTTATTGCCTATGTCAAAGCCTTTGACTGTGTGAATCACAAGAAACTGTGGAAAATTCTGAAAGAGATGGGCATACTAGACCACTTGATCTGCCTCTTGAGAAACCAAATGCAGGTCAGGAAGCAACAGTTATAACTGGACATGGAACAACAGACTGGTTCCAAATAGGAAAAAGAGGACGTCAAGGCTGGATATTGTCACACTGCTTATTTAACTTCTATGCAGAAGAAATGCTGGGCTGGAATAAGCACAAGCTGGAATCGAGATTGCCGGGAGAAATATCAATAACCTCAGATATGCAGACAACACCACCCTTATGGCAGAAAGTGAAGAAGAACTCAAAAGCCTCTTGATGAAAGTGAAAGAGGAGAGTGAAAAAGTTGGCTTAAAGCTCAACATTCAGAAAACGAAGATTATGGCATCCGGTCCCATCACTTCATGGGAAATAGATGGGGAAACAGTCAAAACAGTGTCAGACTTTATTTTTGGGGCTCCAAAATCACTGCAGATGGTGACTGCAGCCATGAAATTGAAAGACCCTTACTCCTTGGAAGAAAAGTTATGACCAACCTAGATAGTATATTCAAAAACAGAGACATTACTTTGCCGACTAAGGTCCGTCTAGTCAAGGCTATGGTTTTTCGTGTGGTCATGTATGGATGTGAGAGTTGGACTGTGAAGAAGGCTGAGCGCCGAAGAATTGATGCTTTTGAACTGTGGTGTTAGAGAAGACTCTTGAGAGTCCCTTGGACTGAAAGGAGATCCAACCAATCCATTCTGAAGGAGATCAACCCTGGGATTTCTTTGGAAGGAATGATGCTAAAGCTGAAGCTCCAGTACTTTGGCCACCTCATGCGAAGTGTTGACTCATTGGAAAAGACTCTGATGCTGGGAGGGATTGTGGGCAGGAGGAGAAGGGGACAACCGAGGATGAGATGGCTGGATGGCATCACAGACTCGATGGACGTGAGTCTGAGTGAACTCCGGGAGTTGGTGATGGACAGGGAGGCCTGGCGTGCTGCGATTCATCGGGTCGTAGAGTCAGACACGACTGAGCGACTGAACCGAACTATTTGTCAATAAATATTGGAATGAAATAAAAGAAATGGAAACACAGAACATAGAGGCCATGAAGCCATGTTCACAAACTTGGAAACAGGTTTCCTAAGTTTGGGTTCCAGATTTGTTGCTTTTTAGTTTCCCTCCTTTGAGCAAATTATGAAACTAAACCCAAGTGTCTTAGTTTATTCATCTGATAAACAAGGATAGATTATCTTCTCTGTGTGCTGTTATAAGGATTAAACTTATTATATGTGAAAAACATTAAGAATAATGCCTGGAACATAATATTACTATATATGTTAATAAAACTTTAAAAATAATTATATTATATTGCTGAAATTAAAAGGGCTTCCCAGGTGGTGCAATGGTAAAGAATCTGCCTGCAATACAGAAGAAGTGAGTTTGATCCCTGGGTCAGGAAGATTCTTTGGAGAAGGAAATGGTGACTCTCTCCAGTATTCTTGCCTGGGAAATCCCATGGACAAAGGAGCCTGGTGGGCTAGATGAGATTAAAAGGGAATTTTGTGTTAGGTAAATTTTGAATTAGGTAAAGTGAGTTAGGTAATTTTGAATTAGGTAAAGTGAATTAAAAGATTGCATCATGTGAATTAATATTACTTAAAAAGTCAAGAATTGCATAAGTGGTTTAGAGAAAATAATGATTAAAGTGAAATATTTTTGGATTTTGAAAGAAATTCACTTAGCTACCTGGAAAGTTCAACTAATAGTTAATTTCCTGAAACACCTAGATTAGTCCAGACATTACTATCTCTAGTTATTTGTCTTTTGTTTTACAAATTGCCACCATATTGTTCTCTACATTTATCCTTGGTTATGTCATGTGTGTTTGGCTTTTGCAGTTATACATTTAGTTTGTATTCACTAATATTATTTAATTTTCTCTTCACATAAATAATGACAAGTAACTAAATCCTACTGGGCTTTGGCATTTTCTTTCCATAGAAAGGTTTTTAAAAGTGAAAACTCAACTTCCCTTCCAAGTGTCCACACTCTAATTTGTGACTCATTTTGCTGTGATTTTCATGTAGTTTCTTCAGGCCCCTGATCTTTTCCTTTTGAGGCTCTTAGAAGGGACTTTCTGGGATCCAGAAATGCTTATGTTTAGTTCAATTCAGTCACTCAGTTGTGTCTGACTCTTTGCGACCCCATGAATCGCAGCACGCCAGGCCTCCCTGTCCATCACCAACTCCTGGAGTTCACTCAGACTCACGTCCATTGTGTCCGTGATGCCATCCAGGCATCTCATCCTCTGTCATCCCCTTCTCCTCCTGCCCCCAATCTCTCCCAGCATCAGGGTCTTTTCCAATGAGTCAACTCTTCGCATAAGGTGGCCAAAGTATTGGAATTTCAGCTTCAGCATCAGTCTTTCCAATGAACACCCAGGACTGATCTCCTTTAGGATGGATTGGTCGGAGCTCATTACAGTCCAAGGGACTCTCAAGAGTCTTCTCCAACACCATAGTTCAAAAGCATCAATTCTTCAGTGCTCAGCTTTCTTCACAGTCCAACTCTCACATCCATACATGAGCACTGGAAAAACCATAGCTTTGACTAGATGGACCTTAGTTGGCAAAGTAATGTCTCTGCTTTTGAATATGCTATCTAGGTTGGTCATAACTTTCCTTCCAAGGAGTAAGCGTCTTTTAATTTCATGGCTGCAATCAGCATCTGCAGTGATTTTGGAGCCCCAAAATGGCAAGCCACTTCAGTACTCTTGCTTTGAGAATCCCATGAACAGTATGAAAAGGCAAAATGATAGGATATTAAAATAGGAACTTCCCAGGTCAGTAAGTGCCCAATACGCTACTGGAGATCAGTGGAGAAATAACTCCAGAAAGAATGAAGGGATGGAGCCAAAACAAAAACAATACCATACATCAACATGATGTATGTTGATGTATGGCAAAACCAATACAATATTGTAAAATAATTAGCCTCCAATTAAAATAAATAAATTTATATTAAAAAAACAAACAATACCCAGTTGTGGATGTGACTGGTGATAGAAGCAAGATCCGATGCTATAAAGAGCAATATAGCATAGGAACCTGGAATGTTAGGTCCATGAATCAAGGCAAATTGGAAGTGGTCAAACAGGAGATGGCAAGAGTGAACGTCGCCATTTTGGAATCAGTGAACTACAATGGACTGCAATGTGTGAATTTAACTCAGATGACCATTATATCTACTACTGTGGGCAGGAATCCCTTAGAAGAAATGGAATAGCCATCATGGTCAACAAAAGAGTCTGAAATGTAGTACTTGGATGCAATCTCAAAAATGACAGAATGATCTCCGTTCATTTCCAAGGCAAAACATTCAATATTGTGGTAATCCAAGCCTATGCCCCAACCAGTAATGCTGAAGAAGCTGAAGTTGAACAGTTCTATGAAGACCTACAAGACCTTTTAGAACTAACACCCCCCAAAAGATGTCCTTTTCATTACAGGGGACTGGAATGCAAAAGTAGGAAGTCAAGAAACACCTGGAGTAACAGGCAAATTTTGCCTAAGAGTACAGAATGAAGCAGGGCAAAGGCTAATAGAGTTCTTCCAAGAGAACGCACTGGTCATAGCAAATGCCCTCTTCCAACAACACAAGAGAAGAGTCTACACATGGACATCACCAGATGGTCAACACCGAAATCAGATTGATTACATTCTTTGCAGCCAAAAATGGAAAAGCTCTGTACAGTCAGCAAAAACAAGACCAGGAGCTGACAGTGGCTCAGATCATAAACTCTTTATTGCCAAATTCAGACTGAAATTGAAGAAAGTAGGGAAAACCACTAGACTATTCAGGTATGACCTAAATCAAATCCCTTATGACTTAGCAACTGATCAGCAATTGACATGTAGCTCTATGTAGTTCAGCCTAACCCACAAACTAAGTTAAATTCCATGTGGATATTTGAGCCAAAGGGAACAGCTGATACTGAGTCACTCCTTTAACTAGTGTTCTTATATTTATGTTTTCACACTAGAAGTGTGTCAAACCTGAAGCCAAACTGAGGCTCCAGGACAAGTAAAGAGGTCTCTTTCACAGAAAGACTATGGGTAGTGACTCAGTCGCTGTCTGCACAGGGCCCTAGTTGTGGCATCCTGCCAAGAACCATCTTTCTGATCATCATAGTCCTGTGGGATTTAACAATGCAAGTTTACCTGGCTGTAAGAGCTAGGCAATCAAGGGGGTTGGGTTATAGCTGCAAAAATTGGGGTGAAAACCAGCTCCTTTTTAGTAGACACTGGTGGTCTGGGCATGGCAGAGGGAGAATATGAAGATAGCACCTATCCTCTGTGATCCCTGGAAAGGAAGGCTGTCAGCTCCTAATTAAGGACTGCTTAACTAGAAACCTGACCTTCAGACTGCAGCCCTGATGATTAACTAATAGGTCTCTTTCACAGAAAGACTGAGATCCTAGGCCTGTTGCCTCATGTGCCCTGGGGGTGGTATTTGTTTAAGAATTCTTTCTTCATGGTTTACAGTCTCGTGAGAACCACAAGTGTAGATTCTACTGGTCACCAGAGCCACAAAAATCAGGGTGCCAGAGAGAGACATGAAGTCCTTTGTGGGACCCCAATTATTATGGTCCCATGGGACCAAAACCACAAGCTTCCCTGGCCCTTAGAGTCAGGCATCCAGGAAATGTCCCCTGGGTAGCAGCTGCAGAGATCAAGGCACCAGACACATAAAAAGATTTCCCTTCTCAAAGATACTGGTACTCTAAAGCATGACAAAAAGACAGAGAAAAGATAGTACCTTGCAGTCTCTGTCCCTGGAGAGTGTTCCAGGAGGCTTCTAGAATATGTTAAATTAGATGCTTGCCCATCAGGGAAATGCTTATCATACACAAATTATCCTTCTGTACTCTAAGTATGGGAGAAATTTGCTGCGTCTGAACTGGATTCAGAAGTGGGTAAGTCTGAGCTTGGGTCCTTTAAGAGTTGTCTTTCCGTTTGCTGAAATTTTATGGATCTCAGAACACAAGCCTTGTTAATTTTTATAGTTGGATGTTTTGGGGTCTTTTCTCTTTGGTACAAATTCTAAAAGTAGAAGTGCCTGATGTGGGGTTTAAGCTATTTGCTCCTTAGGGAGAAGCTCTGGCTTTTGAGTTTTCTCCTGGGTGTAGGCATGGGTTTTATGGTGAGACTGTGTTCCAGCCTCTTCTACGTACTTCAGTGTGGTTTTGTCCCAATATGAAGTCATCACTCAGCCAGGCTTTAGGTTTCCTTTAAGAAGAAACTGTTCCATATGTAGCTGTAGACTCAGTGTATCCATGGGAGAAGGTAATTTCAGGATATTCCCATGTCACTATCTTGAACTGGAAGCAAAGAGGAGTCACAGAGCTGAAGAATACAATAGCTAAGAGAGAAACGCACTAGAGGGGCTCACAGTAGAAAGAAATAGAGCGTAGGAAAGGATCGAGTCAACTTGAAGAAAAGGCAGTGCAATTCTTTCAATCAGAGCAGCCAAAAGAGAAAAGAATGGAAAAAGGTGAAGATGGCTTAAGGGCTTGTGGACATCAAGCTAAGTAACGTTCACATGATTGGGGTCCCAAAAGAATAAGAGAGAAAGGGGCAGAAATCTTGTTTGAAGAAATAATGGCTTAAACCTTTATCAACCTGGATAAGGAAATAGACATCCAGATCTGTTAAACCCAGACAATTCCAAATAAGATGACTCCAAAGAGACCATCAAGACACATCATACTTAAAATATCAAAGTTAAAGACAAGAACAGAATATTAAAAGCAGCAAGAGAAAAGCAACTTTTTATGTACAAACGAACCCCCGTAAGACTATTAATAGATTTTTTCAGCAGAAGCATTGCAGGGCAAAAGAGAGTGGCACAAACGAAAAGGAAAAACTTCCAACCAAGAATGCACTACCCAGTAAAGTTAGCATTCAGAATTGAAGGAGAGATAAAGAGGTTTCCAGGCAAGCAAAAACTAAAGGAGATCATTACCACTAAAGCAGCCTTATGCGAAACGATAAAGGGACTTCCTTAGGTTGAAAAGAAAGGGCACTAATTAGTAACAAGAAAACAAAGAAAGAGTAAATCTCACTGAGAAGGTAAATTTAAAGGTAAATTTAGTGGTTAATCACTCATAAAGCTAGTAAAAAGTTAAAAGACAAAAGTAGTAATAACAACTATGATTACATTAATTATTTAAGGAATATATAAGATAAAAAGATGTAAAATGTGCCATTAAAATGTAAAATATTAGAGGAAGGCAGTAAAAATGTTGAACTTTAAATTTAAATGGAATTAAACTTACATTGTTATCAACTTAAACTATTATAGATACAAGTTGTTATATGTAACTCTTATCATAACCACAAAGCAAAATCTTATAGTAAATACACACAAAAAATAGAGAAAGGAGTATAAGCATATCACTAAAGAAAGTCTTTAAATCACAAAGGAAAAGAGCAAGAGAAGAAAGGAACAGAAAAGAACTACAAAAACAACCATAAAAAATGAACAAAATAGCAGTAAGTATTAACCTAGCTATCATTGCTTTAAATAAAAATTAACTAAATTCACTGATTCAAAGACATTACAGTGGTAGAATGGACCCATCAGTATGTTACCTACAAAGAACTTTTCATGTAAAGACAGACACAGACTGAAAGTAAAGGGATAGAAAAAGATATTCCATGAAAATGGAAACCAAAAGAAAATTGAAGTAACTATACATATATCAGACAAAATAGACTTTAAAACAAAAACTGTAATAAGAGACATAGATAGGCATTACATAACAATGAAGAGGTCAATAATAAGAGGATAAAACATTCATAAATCTTTATGCATCCAACACAGGGGTACCTCAGTATATAAAGGAAATATAAAAAGAGCTAAAAGGATGTGCTGTCTTCTCACTTTTAGTCAACATAGTTTTGGAAGTCCTAGTCAGAGCAATTAGGCAGGAGAAAGAAATTAACAGCATTCAAGTTGGAAAGGAAGAAATAGAACTGTCTCTATTTGCAGATAACATGATACTCATGTAGAAAAATCTTGAAGATTTCATTAAGAAACTTAGAAATAATAAACAAATTCAGTAAAGTTGAAGGATGCAGAATCAATATACAAAAATCTGTTGCATTTCTATATACTAATAATAAACTACCAGAAAGAGAAAAGAAGTGATCATGTTTACAATTGCATCAAGAAAAGAAAATATCTAGGAAAAAAATTTAACTGAGGAAATAAAAGTCCTATACATGGAAACCATGACATTAATGAACAAAACTGAAGATGACACAAACAAATGGAAAGATAGCACATGCTCATGGATTGGAAGAATCAAGATGTTAAGATGTCCATACTACTCAAAGCAATCTATAGATTCAGTGCAATCCCTATCAAAATTCCAATGGCATTTTCCCCCAAAATAGGACAAATAACCCCCAAGTTTGTTTGGGGCTGCAAAAGATCCTGAACAGCCAAGATAATCTTGAGAAAGAAGAACAAAACGAGGTTATCATGTTCCCTGATTTCAAACTACATTACAAAGCTATAGTAATCAAAAGAGTATGCTATTGGGATAAAAGCAGACACAGATCAATGAAACAGAATAGAGAGCCCAGAAATAAACACATGCATATATGTTCAATTAATTTATAGCAAACCAGTCTAGCATATACAATGGGAAAAGACAGTGTTTTCAATAAATGTATTGGGGAAACAATAGCTAGATGCAAAAAAACAAAAACAAAAACAAAAACAAAAACAAAAAAACCAAAAAACACACAAAGAAAATCTACTTGTATCTTATACCACATACAAAAATAACTCAAAATGGATGTAAGACTTGAAATCATAGAACTCCTAGAAGAAAACATAATTGGTAAGCTTCTTGACATAGATCTTGGTGGTGATTTTTTTGAAGCTGACACCAAAAGTAAAAGAAACAAAAGCAAAAATAAATAAATTTAGCATCATTATACCAAAAAGCTTCTGTATGACAAAGGAAAGTATTAACAAAATGAAAAAGGAACTTTTGTATGAGAGAAAATATTTGTAAATCATCTGATAAGGAGCTAATACACAAAATATATAAAGAACTCCTGCAACTCAATGGAAAACAAGCCAATTAAAGGATGGGCTGAAGATCTGAAGAGACATTTTTTCATAGAAGACATACAGATAGCCAACGGGTACATGAAAAGATATTCATTATCATTAATCATTAGAGAAATGCAAATCAAAATCACAATAAAGCTTCACCTCACATGTTTTAGAATGGCTATGAGGAAGGAAAAAAATAACAACTGTTAGCTAGGATGTTGTGAAAAGGAAAACCCTGTGCACTATTGGTGGGAATATAAATTGGTTCAGCCCCTATGGAAAATGGTATGGAGGCTCTTCAAAAAACTAGAAATAGAACTACCATAATATTTAGCAATTCCACTCTGGATATTTATCTAAAGAAATGACTACACCAATCAAAAAGATATAGGCACACCCATATTCATTGTAGCATTATTTATAATAGCCAAGATATAGAAATAGTTTAAGTGTGATTCACAAATGAATGGATAAAGAAATTGTGATACACACACATACACGCATATTACTGTATATGTCATTCAGCCATAAAAAATGAAATCTTGCCATTTGTGACAACATGTATGGACCTTGGGGACATTATACTAAGTGAAGTAAGTCAGAGAATGATAAATACTGTATAAATCTATCTTATGTGTGAAATCTAAAAAAAAAAAGGCAAACCAAAAAAACAAATTCAGATATACAGAGAACAAATTGATGATTGCCAGAGATGAGGGGTTGTAAGAGAAATAAGTGAAGGGGGTCAAAAGGTAGAAGAAAAAAAGGCAAATACTGTAGACATCTAGTAACTGTTAATTCAGCTGCATTGTCTGTATATGTTTTATGATAAGTGCTAGAAAGATTGTCTCATCTACTCTGAACTACGTTGAGTGTAGCCAGATATATATAGATAATTTATAAACTTGATTGTCATGTTGTCTTGAGAAAGGGAAAAAATTAAAACATTTTTATCTCTGACATGAATCATATAATTTCTATCTTTGATTAAGACATTTTTTTCCAAAAATTTCTTCAATAAGTTTATGTTTTTCAGTTGCTCCTTTCTCTGTTATTGAAATTTCCTGCATCAAGAAAGCATAGCACTGTCATTTCCAGTATCTTCAACATTAAGCACCATGGCAATGGACAATGTACTAATTTAGAAATAGGGATTTTTAGGAATGTAGTAATTCAGCTTTATGGAAAACAGGCAAATGACTCAATAAAACCATCTGGTTACTAAAAACAAAAACGAAAAACCTGTATGCCACACTTATGGGTCCCTGCTGTGTGAGTGGCCTAGCATGGTATGGGGCCTGCTTAAACTCACCACTAACAGCTGGTTATCATTCAGTTGCTAGTTTTGGTGCCCGGTTGTTTTCAGTTTGGCTTGGCACTGGCAGTGGCTAACATCTGCGAAGTGATGGCTCAATTTGTGGGCCCAGGTTTTTAGGGTTTAAATGCCCTGAATTCACTGTAAGGCATAATCCAAGCCTGTGTGGGCGCTTCTTCAAAGTTGACCTGAAGGCTTTCAAGAAGTCTGAAAGCATCATGATTCCCTGGCTTTGACACGGCCTGGACCTTCCTTATGGGATAGTTGCTGTCTGTGGAGGTGTCTTAGGACTTGGCTGCCCCTTTCTCTAAGTAGCAACAGGACGGTATTGTTAATAGCTTGGGGACAATGAGATAACTGCTTTCAAGAGTTTCTAGATTTTTTGCCGCACGAAGCTGTCTTTGGTGAGAATTATGTTGACACACACATGTGTGCATCCTGGGCTGTGGCTCACACAGACATCTGCTGTGCGTGTACCTTATGGATCTACTAGGAATCAGCTAGACATTGGAGGTTGGCTTTGGGAATTTGTTATATCTGCTGCCAGGTCACAAGGTTGTGTTGGTCAGTTCAGGAGTTAAAAGGCCCAAATGGTAGTGAAAGTAAAGAAAATCTACTCAGGTTGAGGAACTAACTGACCAATCTCAAGAAATTATAGCTTCTTTTTTGTTCATATTTATTTTTTCCCTATTTACAGTTCCTAGAAGTCAGAAAATGCTTGGATTCCAACTATCCCCCTTTTCAAAAAATCTTTTAAGACAAAGAAGTTATTTATTTCTGCAACCTAATGGCCTTTAATATCATTTTTATGTATGTTTGAGTATATTTTAGAGCTGGAAGAGTAAATGAAATGCAGTATTTACATTTTGCTAATTTTCTTCTCTTGTCAGAAAGCTGCTATTTTGCAGAAAGAGAAATATGTTAAAAATGTAAGTATTTTAACTATAAAAATCAATTGTCATAAATTGTATATATAGCAAATCACATGGGAAGTCTTTATTTCCTAATTTAAAAAATCTGCCTCAAAGAAATATTTCAGCACACAGAGGCACATGGGCCACTTGGCAGATGGCCTAATTGAAACCAAGGGCCCAGGAGAAGAGCTGAACTCTGCATCTGCCGTCCAGAACTGGCTGCGCTACACTTTGAACCAGTGCTGATGGCTTTGTACACAAAGATCAAAATGAGTTTGTTTTATTCAGCTGGGTTGTGGAGGTGCACATATTTTGGCTTCTGGATGCAATAAAGCATTGAGCTCTCAGATAAACAAACTATAAATCTAATCAAGCCTGGGCACAATGATAAGTGGATTACTTGAGAGAGGGAGAGACAGAGACAGACACAGAGAGACAGAGAAAGACTTGCAAGATAAAATGGCCCGATTCCACTTTATGCAGTGGAGTACTGAATGTGAATCTTGGCACACTGCCAGTTTTAGCAACTATTTCTTCTTCCTTTTCCTCTTCCTTCTTCTCCTCCTCCTCTCATCTGCGTTCTTGTCATGCTGCAGTGAGACTGAAGATATATTCTCCCTTAAAGAATTGTCCAGGGAGCGACATTAGATTCCTGGAATGGAAGCAGGTGAATTAATATGAGATGTTTCTTCTTAAAGCTGTGTTTGAGGACTTTGAAATATTTCCCTCTCTTTTCTCAAAGCAGTTTAGGCAAATAATGTACAGGCAGTGTATTCCTGTGCTATTTGAACCCATCGGTAGTGTTATCATGTAACCTTTATTTGTCCCCAGTTACGTGCCTGGAAGTAACACAAAAGAACAATGAATGCTCCATCTTAAACATGTTTAGATGTAAGCACTCCAAAGCACAGTTGAATGTTTGAGCCAGGACGAAAAAGTGTCATTGATTTATTCATATGCTTTGGATGCGCTGACCCACCACACAACTTCAAATATTGTTGGAATCAATCCATCTCCTTACTTTACTAAGTAGCTGCCAGATAAATCTCCAGATATAATAAAATATGTGTCCATTAGGAATGACTGAATTCCACAACTAGATTCCACCTGAAATCTGAATGATGAAGTTTTTATTTAATGTGAATACATAAGTTGACAGGTTTAAAAACTGCCCAAGAAATAAATAACTGTGATTTAGAAATTTCCTCCAGTAATACAGGAATCCTGGCTGTTCAGTAAATAATGAACTTCTAAAAAAAAGACATCTATAATTTAAATCACTAATCAGATATTTAAAGCATGGTTAGCTGCTTTAAAATTTTTTTTTATTGAGATATAATTCACTTACCACAAAATTTATACTTTTAAAGTATATAACTTAAGTACTTTTTAATATATTCATAAAACATGCAACCATCATTTCTATCTAATCCCAGAACATTTCATCACCTCAAAAACAAATTCTGTACCCATTAGCAGCTTTTTGTGGGATTTATTGATAGAAATTTCGGAGAACTGGTACCTTCTTTCTAACTTCCAATTTGAATAAAGTTTCATTTGTACTTCTGAAAAATCAACTTTTATTTTTATTTTTTCATCTCCAATTTCCATGCTATTAAGATTCTTTTCTGTAGATAACCAAAATATTTTAAGTATGTAGTAAAATATAGCAGAGTTTAGAGAGTTCAGCTCTGAACTGTACAGCTTATTGTATCAACTACTAAAGTTCCTTAAGACTCAGAATTTTAGTCTTGTTGTGTATGAGCCTATCAGTCTAAAGAACTGAGCTGGGTGCTTCTTTGTCCAGAGTGTTATAGAGGAGTCTTGTTTCTTGTTTAAAACATATATAGAAAGGTCAATAATAGTTATTATAATATTAATAATAATTAGGAAGGATAGGAAGAATAAAATAAACATGAAGAAAAACATAACTAATATAATTTATTGATCACACTCCTATGCTAGGAGTTTGTTCAGTATATTTTTCATTTAAAAATGCGTTCATTCTCAGTATAACTTATGAATGTAAGTAACATAATATAATATTAAATGCAACTTGGTTCTAAGCAGCAGAAATCAATCCTGTTTACCTGCAGAAAACAGGGTATTTATTGGGAGTATCTAGAGGTTCCAGACTTCGGATTATTGACTAGAAGACTGGACTGCAGAAACAGTGGTAGTCATGCTGCTACAATCTGATGACATGTTATTGCTGTTACTGCTGCTGTAACGAATATGACCACCTGCTTTTCTGATACCACTGTGTTAATTGCTTAAGACTCAACAACTGTGAAAAGAGCATCTGATGTACTGAACTTACATTAGGTGCCCACAGTGTGGAGAGGCAAGGAAGGAACAAGTCTGTTTAGCTTAGGTGATGGTTAATTTTATGTGTCAACTTGGCCGGGCCACAGTGCTCAGATATTTGGACAAATATTCTGTATGTTTTTATGAAGGCCTTTTTTTTTTTCTTTTTGGGTAAGATGAACATTTACATCAGTGAACTTTTGAATATCACAGATTACCCTCCATAGTCTTATGCAATTAACTGAAGACCTTTCTAGAACAAAGACTGATCTCCTCCCAGTAGAAATGAATTCTGCCAGCAGACAGCTTTTGGACTTGAACTGAACTTTTTCCTGTGTCTCCAGGCTACCAGCTTACTCCATTAGATTTTGGATGCATCAAACCACAGGATAATGAGAGCCAATTCCTGAAAATAAATCTCCCTCTCTCTCACTCTCTCACACACGTCCTGTTGGTTCTACTTCTCTGGAGTAGAACCAGCACAGCTTATTTTAAAGGAGGTGGATAAAACCTCCATAGATTTCTACAAAAAGCAATTATATAAATAAATTTGGATTACCAATAAGAAGGGAAGTGCTCAATAATGAACAGCCAAAAAGCAAGAAATGTCCATTATACATAATATATGAAGATGGTGTCTAAGTTCTCAGGGACAGGAACTCAGAGATATGGAGTTTATCTGGAAAGGAATCATGAGAGAAGGTTTTCTAAAGGAAGCAAGAGACATGAATGGGAGGAGCAGAAGAAGGAAGGTATTCTAAGTCAGGAGGATAAAAATGAGCACATGATCTCCCACTGAGGTGGTAACACAGTGGTTTATGGAGGAAGTGATACTGTGCCAGACCTTTGAATAGCCTGCAAGCCTCTGAAAAGCCAGCTGCCTTGTCAAAACTGCATCTACCCAGAAACCACCATGCTCTAAGAAGTCAAATCCACATGGAGAGGCTCTGAGAGGAGGAGAGAGAAACATAACACACACAAGGAGCACATTGGTGCAAAATGTCAGTGAGGAAACCTTTGAGGACTGTATATTCTCCAGCTACCCTAGCTATCAAACTGATATCATGAATATCAAAATGGAACATCAAGTAAGTCCTTCTTAGGCACCTTATCCCCAAATCACAAGTTAAACAAAATGGTTGTTGGATGCCACTGCGTAGTTTTGGCATAGGTAGACAATGCCGTGGTAGAGTCCTGTCACAGATGCCATCCACTTGGCATGATACTCTAAAAGTTTGGAGATGTAGAACCAAATCAGGTGAACAAATGCGGTTCCTGAGGGTGAAGTTTAGAGAAGACAAAAGGCAAGGACTGAGGTTGAGCGATACCAGTATTAATCATCAATGGAAAAATACTCCAGAGTTAGTGAAGGAAACAGAATGATTGGAGAGAGCAGAATTAAATTAGCAGACACTGCCACTGTAGAGCAAGATGTTGATGGGACAGTGAGGAACAGTATATGTGGCCAGAGAACGTGGGCTCGATGAAGACAACTCATTTTATTAAGGGCATCATTGATCTTCTATACAGCAGTTTTACTAGAGTGAATAATGAAACTGAAATGGATATGGAATGAGATTTGGTTTTGGCAAATGATTAATAGTATTATGCTACTCAAGATTATTAACAGCTATAAGAAAGCCCTTTAGAAAGGGAAATAAATAAAAGCCTAATATGTGCTTATTAGTATAAACATATTTCATAAATGATAACATTTGTAAATAAGGGATACATTTGAATAAATTTATTTTACAAATTTGAATTTCTAGAACTTACACAGAAAATACACAAGAAGAATAAGGCTACCTTAAAGATAAAAAAGCCAGGCTTCAGCAATACATGAACTGTGAACTTCCAGATGTTCAAGCTGGTTTTAGACAAGGCAGAGGAACCAGAGATCAAATTGCCAACATCTGCTGGATCATGGAAAAAGCAAGAGAGTTCCAGATAAACATCTATTTCTGCTTTATTGACTATACCAAAGCCTTTGACTGTGTGGATCACAATAAACTGTGGAAAATTCTGAAAGAGATGGGCATACCAGACCACCTGACCTGCCTCTTGATAAACCTATGTGCAGGTCAGGAAGCAGCAGTTAGAACTGGACATGGAACAACAGACTGGTTCCAAATAGGAAAAGGAGTACATTGAGGCTGTATATTGTCACCCTGTTTATTTAACTTATATGCAGAGTACATCATGAGAAATGCTGGGCTGGAGGAAGCACAAGCTGGAATCAAGATTGCTGGGAGAAATATCAATCACCTCAGATATGCCGATGACACCACCCTTATGGCAGAAAGTGAAGAAGAACTGAAGAGCCTCTTGATGAAAGTGAAAGAGGAGAGCGAAAAAGTTGGCTTGAAGCTCAACATTCAGAAAATGAAGATCATGGCATCTGGTCCCATCACTTCATGGGAAATGGATGGGGAAACAGTGGAAACAATGTCAGACTTTATTTTGGGGGGCTCCAAAATCACTGCAGATGGTGATTGCAGCCATGAAATTAAAAGACGCTTACTCCTTGGAAGAAAAGTTATGACCAACCTAGATAGCATATTCAAAAGCAGAGACATTACTTTGCCAACAAAGTTCTGTCTAGTCAAGGCTATGGTTTTTCCAGTTGTCATGTTTGGATGTGAGAGCTGGACTGTGAAGAAGGCTGAGCGCCAAAGAATTGATGCTTTTGAACTGTGATGTTGGAGAAGACTCTTGAGAGTCCCTTGGGCTGCAAGGAGATCCAACCAGTGCATTCTGAAGGAGATCAACCCTGGGATTTCTTTGGAAGGAATGATGCTAAAGCCGAAGCTCCAGTACTTTGGCCACCTCATGCTAAGAGTTGACTCTTTGGAAAAGACTCTGATGCTGGGAGGGATTGGAGGCAGGAGGAGAAGGGGACTACAGAGGATGAGATGGCTGGATGGGATCACCGACTCGGTGGACATGAGTTTGAGGAAATTCCAGGATATGGTGATGGACGGGGAGGCCAGGCGTGTTGCGATTCATGGGGTTGCAGAGTCGGACATGACTGAGCGACTGAACTGAACTGAACTGAAAGATAAAAAAATTTGAAATTTGAACTTGTGGTCCAAATTAATGGCTACTGTTTTGTTTCAAGTTGACAACCTATTTATTTGAATACCATTTTGATTTTGCACAATATCGAGATTCTCCATGGTACTCCCTTCGCTTGTGCAATGCTACAGAAGTGGACAAGCAGAGGCCTGGCACTTAAAAGACCAGTAGAAAATTAAAACTTCCTCATGAATTTCACATTTGTAAGAAGGTTAAATATATATAGAGATGGCAAAGCAGGCTTTATTTCCAAAATTTGCATAAAAGCAATTTAACCTAAAAGTCAAGATCAGTGCCACAGATTCTCATGTATTAAAATATGATATATACTGTTTTATGCATTTTCTACTCTTCAGATTAGTAAAATTATTTAGAAATTATATTCTATCAAACATCTGTGTGACTCTTGAAGCTTCTCCATAGACTTCTATGGAAAACTACTGGTTTAGATTAAACCAAGGGGATTCTTCAATGCAGTCTGCTTTTAACAGAACTGCTTTGGACAGAAAACAATTTCATTTGAATATAAAAATTATATTCTCCATGCTCTAGTCTGTGCTTATTTTATCTTTAATTACTTGTGGTTTTACCAAATTTCAAATAAATGTGTTTTTTATTTTTTTTTCATAAAACTTCTCATGGATGTTGTATAATTTCTTTTTGTATTATCTGCTCTCTAGAACATTCCCCCCTCTTTTGGAAAAAAGGCTTTCATGGCCAGCTGTATGGCTCACTAAATTCTGCTCAATACCATGCAAGGACAATGGGATAGTCTTTCAGTTTGCTTGTATTATTAGCTATTATGTCAGTATTAAAGATATCAAAAGGCATTTTAGCCTCATAGATGAAGCAGACAGTCACTAAATAAGCACTGTGACACCTGTTAGCCTCAATCAAGACTTTAGGTATCATTAGCAAAGAAGCATGTTGGGGCTGGAGGGGAGGCTTGGTCATCTCTACTTCAAGGTTAGAATTGCCCTAACTCCACTAATAGCTGTGTAATATGGACACCTCTGTTTTGGATACAAGAGGAAGGAAACTGTTCTGATGCTACAGTTTGTGAAATGTAACACCATTGTCTAATTCTGATATTAAGTGCAGTTGTTCACACCTAACCACTTATTTATCATCTTGCATTGTTATCTTAAGATATTTATTCTCCAATGGGACTCTGAATAGCTTTGTGTAGGAGGTCTTGTCTTTCCTATTTAGCTGTAAGCCATTCAAAGACAATGGGCAATATCTCATAATTTTAGTTGCCAGTGTGTACAGGGTAGTTTCAGGCACACACTAGGAATGCAACAGAAGTTGCTGCTGCCGCTAAATCGCTTCAGTCATGTCTAACTCTGTGCGACCCCATAGATGGCAGCCCACCAAGCTCCCCTGTCCCTGGGATTCTCCAGGCAAGAACACTGGAGTGGGTTGCCATTTCCTTCTCCAATGCATGAAAGTGAAAAGTGAAAGGGAAGTCATTCAGTTGTGTCTGACTCTTAGTGACCCCATGGACTGCAGCCTACCAGGCTCCTCTGTCCATGGGATTTTCCAGGCAAGAGTACTGGAGTAGGTTGCCATTGCCTTCTCCGCCCCCAAAAGATATCCTCACATTATAGGATACTGGAATGCAAAAGTAGGAAGTCAGGAAACACCGGGAGTAACAGGCAAATTTGGTCTTAGAGTATGGAATGAAGGAGGGCAAAGACTAATAGAGTTTTGCCAAGAGAATGCATTGGTCATGTCAAAGACCCTCTTCCAACAACACAAGAGAAGACTCACCAGATGGTCAACACCGAAATCAGATTAATTATATTCATTGCAGCCAAAGATGGAGAAGCTCTATAAAGTCAGCAAAAACAAAACCGGGAGCTGACTGTGGCTCAGGTCATGAACTCCTTATTGCCAAATTCAGACTTAAATTGAAGAAAGTAGGGAAAACCACTAGATCATTCAGGTATGACCTAAATCAAATCCTTTATGATTATACAGTGGAAATGAGAAATAGGTTTAAGGGCCTAGATCTGATAGACAGAGTGCCTGATGAACTATGGACGGAAGTTCGTGACATTGTAAGGAGACCATCCCCATGGAAAAGAAATGCAAAAAAGCACAAAATGGCTGTCTGAGGAGGCCTTACAAATAGCTGTGAAAAGAAGAGAAGCGAAAAGCAAAGGAGAAAAGGAAAGATATTCCCATTTGAATGCAGAGTTACAAAGAATAGCAAGGAGAGATAAGAAAGCCTTCCTCAGCGATCAATGCAAAGAAATAGAGGAAAACAATAGAACGGGAAAGACTAGAGATCTCTTCAAGAAAATTAGAGATACCAAGGGAACATTTCATGCAAAGATGGGTAGAATAAAGAACAGAAATCATATGGACCTAACAGAAGCAGAAAATATTAAGAAGAGGTGGCAAGAATACACAGAAGAGCTGTACAAAAAAGATCTTCATGACCAAGATAATCATGATGGTGTGATCACTCACCTAGAGGCAGACATCCTGGAATGTGAAGTCAAGTGGGCCTTAAAAAGCATCACTACAAGCAAAGCTAGTGGAGGTGATGGAATTCCAGTGGAGCTGTTTCAAATCCTAAAAGATGATGCTGTGAAAGTGCTGCACTCAATATGCCAGCAAATTTGGAAAACTCGGCAGTGGCCACAGGACTAGAAAAGGTCAGTTTTCATTCCAATCCCAAAGAAAGGCAATGCCAAAGAATGCTCAGAATACCACATAATTGCACTCATCTCACATGCTAGTAAAGTAATGCTGAAAATTCTCCAAGCCAGGCTTCAGCAATATGTGAACCATGAACTTCCAGCTGTTCAAGCTGGATTTAGAAAAGGCAGAGGAATCAGAGATCAAATTGCCAACATCCGCTGGATCATGGAAAAAGCAAATGAGTTCCAGAAAAACATCTATTTCTGCTTTATTGACTATGCCAAAGCCTTTGACTGTGTGGATCACAATAAACTGTGGAAAATTCTGAAAGAGATGGGCATACCAGACCCTTTGACCTGCCTCTTGAGAAACCAAATGCAGGTCAGGAAGCAACAGTTAGAACTGGACATGGAACAACAGACTGGTTCTAAATAGGAAAAGGAGTACGTCAAGGCTGTATATTGTCACCCTGCTTATTTAACTTCTATGCAGACTCCATCATGAGAAACGCTGGGCTGGAATAAGCACAAGCTGGAATCAAGATTGCCGGGAGGAATATCAATAACCTCCAATATGCAGACAACACCGCCCTTATGGCAGAAAGTGAAGAGGAACTCAAAAGCCTCTTGATGAAAGTGAAAGAGGAGAGTGAAAAAGTTGGGTTAAAGCTCAACATTCAGAAAACGAAGATTATGGCATCTGGTCCCATCACTTCATGGGAAATAGATAGGGAAACAGTGGAAACAGTGTCAGACTTTATTTTTTTTGGGCTCCAGAAAAGAGGAAGTATTGCTCAATCACTAGAGAAGGTACTTTGTTACACTTACAACTTATGTACTTTTTTCTCCAATTTTTGGTTGTTTGATCAAATTAATTTGTTGGATTTGCCTTTTAAGATCACTAAGATTTGTTTTCCATAAAATATTATTTTTTCCAGCTTTACTGAAGTATAATTGATGAAAATTTTATATATTTGAAGTATACAATGTAATGTGTTAATTGAAGTAGAGTTGAAACAATGTGAACTTTGTGTGTGTGTGTCTGTCTTTTTAAAAAAAAATTATTTATTTTCTATTGAAGGACTATTTCTTTAGAGAATTTTGTTGTTTTCTGTCAAACCTCAACATGAATCAGCTATAGGCATACATATATCCCCTCCCTTTTGAACCTTCTGCCCACCTCCCTCCCCATCCCACCCCTCTAGGTTGATAACAGAGCCCCTGTTTGAGTTTCCTGAGCCACACAGCAAATTCCTGTTGGCTCTCTATTTTACATATGGTAAAGTAAAGTTTCCATGTTACTCTTTCCATAGATCTCACCCTCTCCTCCCCTTTCCCCATGTCCATAAGTCTATTCTCTATGTCTGTTTCTCCATTGTTGCCCAGTAAATAAAGTTCTCATTACTGTTATTCTAATTCTGTATCTATATGTTAGATTATGGTATTTGTCTTTCTCTTTCTGACTCACTTCACTCTGCATATTAGGTTCTAGGTTCATCCACCTCATCAGAACTGACCCAAATGTCTTCTTTTTTCATGGCTGAGTAATATTCCATTGTGCCCATGTACCACAACTTCTTTATTCACTCATCTGTCGATGGAAATCTAGGTTCCTTCCATGTTCTAGCTATTGTAAATAGTGCTTCAATGAAAAAGGGATACATGTGTCTCTTTCAATTTTGGATTCCTCAAGGCAGATGCCTAGGAGTGGGATTGCTGGGTCATACCAAATTCAGACTTAATTGAAGAAAGTAGGGAAAACTGCTAGATCATTCAGGTATGACCTAAATCAAATCCCTTATGATTATACAGTGGAAGTGAGAAATAGATTTAAGGGCCTAGATCTGATAGATAGAGTGCCTGATGAACTATGGAATGAGGTTCATGACATTGTACAGAAGACAGGTATCAAGACCATCCCCATGGAAAAGAAATGCAAAAAAGCAAAATGGCTGTCTGAGGAGGCCTTACAAATAGCTGTGAAAACAAGAGAGGTGAAAAGCAAAGGGGAGAAGGAAAGATATAAGCACCTGAATGCAGAGTTCCAAAGAATAGCAAGAAGAGATAAGAAAGCCTTCTTCAGTGATCAGTGCAAAGAAATAGAGGACAAGAACAAAATGAGAAAGACTAGAGATCTCTTCAAGAAAATTAGAGATAAAAGGGAACATTTCATGCAAAGATGGGCTCAATAAAGGACAGAAATGGTATGGACATAACAAAAGCAGAAGATATTAAGAAGAGGTGGCAAGAATACACAGAAGACTGTACAAAAAAGATCTTCACGACTCAGGTAATCATGATGGTGTGATCACTAATCTAGAGCCAGACATCCTGGAATGTGAAGTCAAGTGGGCCTTAGAAAGCATCACTACAAACAAAGCTAGTGGAGGTGATGGAATTCCTATTGAGCTCTTTCAAATCCTGAAAGATGATGCTGTGAAAGTGCTGCACTCAATATGCCAGCAAATTTGGAAAACTCAGCAGTGCCACAGGACTGGAAAAGGTCAGCTTTCATTCCAATGCCAAAGAAAGTCAATGCCAAAGAATGCTCAAACTACCGCACAATTGCACTCATCTCACATGCTAGTAAAGTAATGCTGAAAATTCTCCAAGCCAGACTTCAGCAATACGTGAACCGTGAACTCCCGGATGTTCAAGCTGGATTTAGAAAAGGCAGAGGAATCAGAGATCAAATTGCCAACATCCGCTGGATCATAGAAAAAGCAAGAGAGTTCCAGAAAAACATCTATTTCTGCTTTATTGACTATGCCAAAGCCTTTGACTGTGTGGATCACAAGAAACTGGAAAATTCTGAAAGAGATGGGAATACCAGACCACTTGACCTGCCTCTTGAGAAATCTGTATGCAGGTCAAGAAGCCACAGTTAGAACTGGACATGGAACAACAGACTGGTTCCAAATAGGCAAAGGAGTACCTCAAGGCTGTATACTGTCACCGTGCTTACTTAACTTATATGCAGAGTACATCATGAGAAACACTGGGCTGGAATAAGCACAAGCTGGAATCAAGATTGCCGGAAGAAACATCAATAACCTCAGATATGAAGATGACACCACCCTTATGACAGAAAGTGAAGAACTCAAAAGCCTCTTGATGAAAGTGAAAGAGGAGAGTGAAAAAGTTGGCTTACAGCTCAACATTCAGAAAATGGAGATCATGGCATCTGGTCCCATCACTTCATGGGAAATAGATGGGGAAACAGTTGAAACAGTGTCAGACTTTATTTTTGGGGGCTCCCAAATCGCTGTAGATGGTGATTGCAGCCATGAAATTAAAAGGTGCTTTCTCCTTGGAAGAAAAGTTATGACCAACCTAGAAAGAGTATTCAAAAGGAGAGACATTACTTTGCCGACTAAGGTCTGTATGGTTTTTCCTGTGGTCATGTATGGATGTGAGAGTTGGACTGTGAAGAAGGCTGAATGCTGAAGAATTGATGCTTTTGAACTGTGGTGTTGAAGACTCTTGAGAGTCCCTTGGACTGCAAGGAGATCCAACCAGTCCATTCTGAAGGAGATCAACCCTGGGATTTCCTTGGAAGGAATGATGCTAAAGCTGAAACTCCAGTACTTTGGCTACCTCATGCGAAGAGTTGACTCATTGGAAAAGACTCTGAAGCTGGGGGGGGGGGGATTGGGGGTAGGAGGAGAAGGGACAACAGAGGATGATATGGCTGGATGGCATCACTGACTCGACGGACATGAGTCTGAGTGAACTCTGGGAGTTGGTGATGGACAGGAAGGCCTGGCGTGCTGCAAATCATGGGGTCGCAAAGAGTCGGACACGACTGAGTGACTGAACTGAACTGATGGTACTTTTATTCCTAGTTTTTAAAGGAATCTCCATATCGTCTTCCAAAGTGGCTGTATTAATTTACATTTCCACCAACAGTGCAAGAGCCGTCCCTTTTCTCCACACCCTGAGCAGCATTTATTGTTTGTAGACTTTTTGATGATGGCCATTCTGACTGGTGTGAGGTGCTATCTCATTGTAGTTTTGATCTGCTTTTCTCTAATAATGAGTGATGCTGAGCATCTTTTCATGTGTTTGTTAACCATCTCTATGCCTTCTTTGGAGAAATGTCTGTTTAGGTCTTTTTCCCACTTTTTGATTGGGTTGTTTCTTTTTGTGGTATTGAGTTGTATGAGCTGCTTGTATATTTTGGAAATTAATCCTTTGTCAGCTGTTTCATTTGCTATTATTATCTCCCTTTCTGAGTGGTTGTTTTTTCACCTTGCTTATAGTTTCCTTTGCTGTACAAAAGCTTTTACATTTAATCAGGTCCCACTTGTTTACTTTTGTTTTTATTTCCATTACTCTAGGAGGTGGGTCATAGAGGATCTTGCTTTGATTTATGTCATTGAGTGTTTTATGTCTTCCTCTAAGAGTTTTATAGTTCCTTGTCTTACATTTACATCTTTAATCCATTTTGAGTTTATCTATGTGTATGGTGTTCAGTTTAGTTCAGTTGAGTTTAGTCACTCAGTCGTGTCTGACTCTTTGCGACGCCAGGCCTCGCTGTCCATCACCAACTCCCAGAGTTCACCCAAACTCATGTCCATTGAGTTGGTGATGCCATCCAGCCATCTCATCCTCTGTCGTTCCCTTCTCCTCCTGCCCCCAATCCCTCCCAGAATCAGATTCTTTTCCAATGAGTCAACTCTCTCATTAGGTGGCCAAAGTACTGGAGTTTCAGCTTTAGCATCATTTCTTCCAATGAACACCCAGGACTTATCTCCTTTTGATGGACTGGTTGGATCTCCTTGCAGTCCAAGGGACTCTCAAGAGTCTTCTCCAACACCACAATTCAAAAGCATCAATTCTTCAGCGCTCAGCCTTCTTCACAGTCCAACTCTCACATCCATACATGACCACTGGAAAAACCATAGCCTTGACTAGATGGACCTTTGTTGGCAAAGTAATGTCTCTGGTTTTGAATATGCTATCCAGGTTGGTCATAACTTTCCTTCCAAGGAGTAAGCGTCTTTTAATTTCATGGCTGCAATCACCATCTGCAGTGATTTTGGAGCCCCCCCCTCAAAATAAAGTCTGACATTGTTTCCACTGTTTCCCCATCCATTTCCCATGAAATGATGGGACCAGATGCCATGATCTTCGTTTTCTGAATGTTGAGCTTTAAGCCAACTTTTTCACTCTCCTCTTTCACTTTCATCAGGAGGGTTTTGAGTTCCTCTTCACTGTCTGCCATAAGGGTGGTGTCATCTGCATATTTGAGGTTATTGATATTTCTCCTGGCAATCTTGATTCCAGCTTGTGCTTCTTCCAGCCCAGGGTTTCTCATGATGGAGTCTGCATAGAAGTTAAATAAGCAGGGTGACAATATACAGCCTCAACGTACTCCTTTTCCTATTTGGAACCAGTCTGTTGTTCCATGTGTATGTTGTTAGGAAGTAATTTAATTTCATTCTTTTGCAAATAGCTGTCCTGTTTTCCCAGCATCATTTATTGAAGAGTCTGTCTTTGTCTAATTGTATATTCTTGCCTCCTTTTTAAAAAATAAGGTACCCATAGATGCATAGGTTTATTTCTGGGCTTTCTATCTTGTTCCATTGGTCTATATTTCTGTTTTTGCCAGTACCATACTGTCTTGATGACTGTAGCTTTCTTTGTAGTATAATCTGAAGTCAAGAAGGTCGATTCCTCCAGCTCCATTCTTCTTTCTCAAGACTGCTTTGGCTATTCGAGGTCTTTTGTGTTTCCATAAGAACTGTGAAATTTTTTGTTCCAGTTCTGTGAAAAATGCCGTTGGTAATTTGATAGCGATCACATTGAATCTGTAGATTGTGTTTGGTAGTATAATCATTTTTACAATATTGATTCTTCCTACTTGGGAACATGGAATATCTTGCCATATGTTTATGTCATCTTTGATTTCTTTCTTCAGTGTCTTGCAATTTTCTGTGTTTCTGCAATTTTCTGTGTAATTTTCAGTTCTTTTGTCTCCTTAGGTAAGTTTATTCCTAGTTATTTAATCATTTTTGTTGCAATGGTGAATGGATTTGATTCCTTAATTTCTCTTTCTGATTTTTCATTGCTCTTTAGTGTTCTTTAGTGTCTTGTAATTTTCTTTAGTGTGTTGTAATTTTCTTTAGTGTCTTTTTGTTGCAATGGTGAATGGGTTTGATTCCTTAATTTCTCTTTCTGATTTTTCATTGTTAGTGTATAGAAATGCAAATGATTTCTATATCCTAATTTCTGTGATTTTGTATCCTGCAACTTTGTTAAATTCATTGATTAACTCTAGTAATTTTCTGATACTATCTTTAGGGTTTTCTTTGTACAGTATCACATCATCTGCAAACAGAGAGTTTTACTTCTTTTCTGACCTGGATTCGTTTTATTCTTTTTCTTCTCTGATTGCTGTAGCCATGACTTCCAGAACTATGTTGAATAATAATGACTAAAGTAGATACCCTTTTCTTGTTCCAGATCTTATGGGAAATGCTTTCAGTTTTCACCATTGAGAATAATGTTTGCTGTAGGCTTATCATACATGGCCTTTACTATGTTGAGATAGGTTCCTTCTATGCCCATTTTTTGAAGAATTTTAATCATGAATGGGTACGGAATTTTGTCAAAGGCTTTTTCTGCATCTATTGAGATAGTCATTTGGTTTTTATCTTTCAATTTGTTAATATTGTGTATCACATTGATTGATTTCTGTATATTGAAGAATCCTTGTGTCCCTGGAATAAACCCATCTTGATCATGGTGTATGAGCTTTTTGATGTGTTGCTGAATTCTGTTTGCTAAAATTTTGTTGAGGAGTTTTGCATCTATGTTCATCAGTGATATTGGCCTATAGTTTTCTTTTTTCATGATTTCTTTGTTTGGTTTTGGTGTCTGGGTGATGGTGGCCTTGTAGGATGAGTTTGGAAGTGTTCTTTCCTCTGCAATTTTTGGAAAGAATTTTAGAAGAATAGGCATTAGCTTTTCTCTAAACGTTTGAGAGAATTCTCCTGTGAAGCCTTCTGGTCCTGGGATTTTGTGTTTTGGGAGATTTTTTTTTTTTTTAAATCACAACTTTTTTTCAGTGCTTGTAATTGGGTTGTTCATAATTTATATTTCTTCCTGGTTCAGTCTTGGAAGATTGAACTTTTCCAAGAATCTGTCCGTTTCTTCCAGGTTATCTATTTTATTGCCATATAGTTGTTCATAATAGTCTCTTATAATCTTTTGTATTCCTTCATTGTCTGTTGAAACCTCTTCTTTTTCATTTCTAATTTTGTTGATTTGATTCTTCTTTTTTTCTTGATGAGTCTGGCTAAAGGTTGGTCAATTTTATTTATCTTCTCAGAGAACTAGCTTTTCATTTTATTAATCTTTACTATTGATTCTTTCATTTCTTTTTCATTTATTTCTCCTTGGATCTTTATGATTTCTTTCCTTCTACTAATGTTGGGTATTTTTTCTTCTTCTTTTCACAGTTGTTTTAGGTGTAAAGTTAGGTTGTGTATTCGATGTTTTTCTTGTTTCTTGAGGTAGGATTGTGTTGCTATAAACTTCCCTCTTAGGACTGCTTTTGCTGCATCCCATAAGTTTTGAGTTGTGTTTTCATTATCATTTGTTTCTAGAATTTTTTTTTATTTCCCTTTCAATTTCTTCAGTAACCTGTTGGTTATTTAGAAATGTGTTGTTTAATCTCCATGTGTTTGTGTTTCTTACACTTTTTTTTCTTGTAATTGATATCTAGTCTCATAGTGTTGTGGTCAGAGAAGATGCTTGATATGATTTCAATTTTCTTAAATTTACTGAGGTTTGATTTGTGACCCAAGATATGGCCTATCCTGGAGAATATTCCATGCAGTTGAGAATAAGGTGTATTTTTCTGCATTTGGATGGAATGTCCTGAAGATATTAATGAGATCCATCTCATCTAATGTATCATTTAAGACTTGTGTTTCCTTATTAGTTTTCTGTTTTGATGATCTGTCCATTGGTGTGAGTGGGGTGTTAAAGTCTCCTACTATTCTTGTGTTATCGTCAATTTCTCCTTAGTGTTTGTCTTATGTATTGAGGTGCTCATATGTTGGGCGCATAGATATTTACAATTGCTATGTCTTTCTCTTGGATTGAGCCCTTGATCATTATGTAGTGTCCTTCCTTATCTCTTGTAATCTTTATTTTAAGGTCTATTTTTCCTGATATGGGGATTGTTACTCCAGCTTTCTTTTGCTTCTCATTTGTGTGGAATATATTTTTCCATCCTGTCACTTTCAGTCTATATGTGTCTTGAGGTCTGAAGTTGGTTTCTAATAGACAGCATATATATGGGTCTTGTTTTTGTATGCATTCAGCCAGTTTGTGTCTTTTGGTTGGAGCATTTAATCCATTTAAATTAATTATTGATATATATGTTCCTATTGCCCTTTTCTTAATTGTTTGGGGTTGATTTTGTAGATCTTTTTTCTTATGTTGTATTTTTTGACTGTATAAGTCCCTTTAACATTTGTGGTAAACCTGGTTTGGTGGTACTGAATTCTCTTAACTTTTGGTTATCTGAAAAGCATTTTATTTCTCCATCAGTTTTGAATGAGATCCTTGCTGGCTACACTAATCTTGCTTGTAGATTTTCCCCTTTCAGTACTTTAAATATATCCTGCCATTCCCTTCTGGCCTGTAGAGTTTCTGCTGAAAGATCAGCTGTTAAGCATATGGGGTTTCCCTTGTATATTACTTGTTGCTTCTCCCTTGCTGTTTTTAATATTCTTTCTTTGTATTTAATCTGTGTTAATTTGATTAGCATGTGTCTTGGCGTGTTTCTCCTTGGGTTTATCCTGCATGGGACTCTTTGTGCCTCTTGGACTTGATTGACAATTTACTTTTCCATGTTGGGGAAATTTTCAACTATAATCTCTTCAAAAATTTTCTCATACCCTTTCTTTTTCTCTTCTTCTTCCAAGACCCCTATAATTTGAATGTTGGTGCTTTTGATATGGCCCCAGAGGTCTCTGAGACTATCCTCAGCTCTTCTCATTCTTTTTATTTTATTCTGCTCTTCAGAAGTTATTTCCAACATTTTATCTTCCAGCTCACTGACTCGTTCTTCTGCTTCAGATATTCTGCTATTGATTCCTTCTAGAGTATTTTTAATTTCAGTAATTGTTTGTCTCTGTGTGTTTATTCTTTAATCGTATAGGTCTTTATTAATTGATTCTTGCATTTTCTCCATTTTGTTTTCAAGGTTTTTGATCATCTTTGCTATCATCATTCTGAATTCTTTTTTAGGTAGTTTGCCTACTTCCTCTTCTTTTATTTGGATTTCTGTGTTTCTAGTTTGTTTCTTCATTTGTGCAGTATTTCTCTGTCTTTTCATGATTATTTTTTTAAGTTATTGTGTTTGAGGGCTCCTTTTCTCACGCTTCAAGGGAAGTTGAATCTTTCCTTGAGGAAGGTTGAATTCTTTCTTCCTTTTGATTTCTGCCCTCATAAGTTTCATCCAGTGGTTTGTATGAGCTTGTATAGGGTGAGGTTTGTGCTGAGTTTTTGTTTGTTTGTTTGTTTGTTTTTCCTCTGATGGGCAAGGCTGAGTGAGGTGGTAATCCTGTCTGCTGATGATTGGGTTTATGTTTTTGTTTTGTTTGTTGTTTAGATGAAGCATCCTGCACAGCATGCTACTGGTGGTCGGGTGATGCCAGGTCTTGTATTCAAGTGCTTTCCTTTGTGTGAGTTCTCACTATTTGATACTCTCTAGGGTTTGTTCTCTGGTAGTCTACCATCTTGGAGTCTGTGCTCCCATTCCAAAGGCTCAGGGTTTGATTTCCGGTCAGGAATGAAATTTCCACAAGTGGTTTGTTGTGGCATTAAGAGGGATTAAAATAAATATCCAAAAAATAAGAAACCAAAGAAGAACCTCAGACAAATGGCAGTTACAAAGTCAAGCAAACAGTAATTAAAATTAATTGAATATATACCCATGAGCAAAGTGAAAACAGTCGAACACAAGTAAAGTACAGTAGATTGATCTGGCGAACAAAGGAAATCAAAAATTATATTTACCAGTTAACAAAACTAACTTAAGCATAAACTGGAAAACAAAATTAAGCAAGGTGCCAAGTGGGGAATAAAGCAAGGAAAACAAAGCTAACAAATATGTTGAGAGAAAAGGAAGGAAAAAAAAGAAAGAATAGATATGAAAAGTTAAATAGAGGTAGATAAGAAGATTTATATACATTAAAGATTAACCGCAAGGGGAAAAGAACAGTAGGTTTAAAAATTAAAATTATAAAAAAGAGAAAAGAAAAAAAAAGGAAGAAGAAAAGAAAGAAAAAAGGGGGGTGGGGAGAGGAAAACTCCTTTAGGAGTTTTTCACAGAACTGCTAAAACCCAATGTAGAGGCAGAGGTTTATGACAATAATAGAAAATGTGCCTGAGGAAAAGAAAAAGCTCAAAGCTTTCCTGGATTTCTCAGTGCCAATAAAATCGACATCTACAACAGAGGGGGGAGAAAAGGGAAAAAAAGAAAAAAATCCAAAAGAATCTACAGAACAAGTAAAAAAATAAGAATAATAAATGTTTTTCTTGAGTCACTGCCATCAGTCCTTTTCCTCACTGGGGGTCACAGTCCACCTCACCTCCCTAGGATGCCCTCTAACACTGTGCTGATCTCTGGACCTCCTCTGAGGGCAGCTCAGATTCTAATCTGGTCCTACTCCTCTGTATTCTTGCCTCCAATGTCCACAGTTATCAGAACTAGTGTGTTTTCTTTTGTGGGAGCTCTCAATGGCCTTTTATATACAAAACTAAAGCACAAACTGGAAAACAAAACTAAAGCAAGGTGTCAATTGGGGAATAAAGCAATGAAAATGAAACTAACAAATATGTTAAGAGGAAAGGAAAGAAAGAAAAGAAAGAAAGAATAGATATGTTAAATAGAGGTAGATAAAGAAGACTTATACACATTGAAGATTAACCGCAAGGGGAAAAGAACAGTAGGAAAAACAAACAAAGGGACAGAGACACAGAGTCTGCCTGGTTGAGCGTGTGGATTTCATCTGCTGCTTGTACATCTGGTGGGAAGGTTTTGGGTCTTCTTCCTCAGCCACACTGCTCCTGCGTTTCAATTGTGGTTTTATTTCCACCTCTGCATGTTGGTCGCCCACTGGGGTTTAGCTCCTGAGGCTGCCCTTGAGGGCCAGGTGTGGAGGTGGTTCAGCTGCTTGGGTTGCAGGAGTTCTGGCTGCACCAGGTCCTCAGGGGCGTTGGCAGCTAGGGCAGCAGGAAATATAGTGCTCTGGAAGGGTATGGCAACCAGTATTGGCCAATATGCTCCAGAATTCTTGGCTGGAGGACCCCCTCCCTGACAGAGAAGCCTGGCAGACCACAGTCTACAGGGTCACAAAGAGTCAGACACGACTGAAGTGACCCTGCATGCATAGATGGAAGACGTTTTTTTGCTTGTGGAAGTTCCCCAGTGAGAGTTGAGCGTGAAGGTGGCACAGGTGCTTGGCTTGTGGGGACCCTGGTGGCACCAAGTGCGCAGGGACATGGACTGCTTCTGCTGCAGGAATTATGGCCTATCAGAGTCTTTTCTCAAGCCTCTTGTAGCTGGCGACCAGAAGGCCTTTTTGGCCAGTCTTTCTCTGTAACTCTGCCCTTTCAGGCACTTACAGGTGCCCTTGCTTGGGGTCTTTCTCTGTTGTTCCATTGGCAGGCACATAGAGGGAGACGCCCCCTGGCTGGGGTCCTACTCTGTAGATTGGCACATCAGGCACTTAAAGGGACACACCGGGTAGGGTCCTACTCTGTAGTTCAGTTCCTCAGGAGTTTAATGGACCAGCCTCTATCGTTCAGCTGCCAGTGCTGGTGTGTGGGGAGAGAGAGAAGCTATAGTGATGGCTCCAGCCCCAACGTGTGACTCAGCAGTATCGCCTCGCTTCCATGGCTGCTTGGCTTTCTTCTACTGGCATTTCCCACCACAGTCTCCTCCCTCACATCCCCTCAATCCATCTCTCTGCAGTCAGCAGCAGCCTTCACCCTGGGATTGCTCCACAATCCCTAAACTCCAGCTCCCAGCTGCTGTGCCTTCTAGGAGACCAGCGTTCCTGTCCAGGGTGTGTATGGCTGCGGCAAGGACTGTCTGATTCTCACTCCATGTAGGCTGCAACAGATCAGCTCTTTCACTCTCAGCCTTAAATGTTTCTCCTCTGACTCAGAAAATTGCCCTGCTCTGGGGATTGGACCCCTGCTTCAGTTCCCCACCTGCTGAGGGCAGGTCCAGTCCTACAAACACTCTTGTTTTCCCCCCCTGGTTCCTTCATCCTCGCGAGTTTTGCATTGTTCTATATATTCTTTTCCGCTGGTCAGGTACTCCTGTCTGCTCTCAGCTGGTGTTCTGCGTGCACTTCTGTGTCTGAAGGTGTATCCCTGATGTATCTGTGGAGAGAGATGTACTCCACATCCACCTACTCCTCCGCCATCTTGTTCTTCCGGCGTGATGCAATTTTTCAAGGAAGATGTTCTTCTGTATCATGAATTCTTCAACAAAAACTCTATTTGTGGTAATTCATTATGATTGAGGTATGTTTCTGAGGTGGGCAGAGTCGAAGTGAGGGCAAAGGCTGCTCCATGGGAGGTCACCATATTTGGGCAAAGAGCTAGAGACCACGGTGTACAAGGTCACTTCTCTCAGTCTCCTTAATAAGACTCTCATCCTAATGGGAAATGTGCTGCTTTTAAGATACTGGCAAATCTTAGAATCATTTTGAAAACTTAACTTCTCTGTGTGTGTGTTAGTTGCTCAGTCATGCCTGACTCTTTGCGACCCCATGGACTGCAATCCACCAGGTTCCTCTGTCCATGAGATTTTCCAGGCAAGGATACTGGAGTGGGTTGCCATTTCCTTCTCCAGGGGATCTTCCCAACCCAGGGATCGAACCCGGGTCTCCTGCACTGCAGGCAGATTCCTTGCTGACTGAGCTACAAGGGAAGCCTTCTCTAAGCCTCATTTGAAAAATTCCATGAATGGGGATAGTAAAACTATCTGTCTCATAAGATCTTTGGGTGTATTAATGCAAGTAACCTCCTTAGCACAGTACCTTACATGAAGCACTCAGTATCTGTTAATTTTTCTATTATTATCAATTTGTTAAAGATTAAAGTTGCCTCAATAGAAAAGTGAAATCAGCAGGCCTGGATGATTTTCTTGCAGTTTAATAAAACAACTAGGTCAAATCAGTCCAAAGACACCAGTTATTATAAAACCACATAAAAGATCAGAATGTTCCTAAAAAGGAAGAAAATTTAGGCTAATACAATAATGCTTCCCAGGTGGCACTAGTGGTAAAGAACCCACCTGCCCATGCAGGAGATGAAAGAGAGGTGGGTTCCACCCCTGGCTTGGGAAGATCCCCTAGAAGAGGAAATGGCAACTCCCTCCAGTATTCTTTTCTGGAGAATATCATGGACAGAGGAACCTAGCAGACTATAGTCCATAGGGTTGCAAAGAGTCAGACACGAATGAAGTGACTTAGCACTAATGTAATATAATATAAACTCACACATATATGTGAATGATATTGAAAATTGTAGGGACTAAAAGACAAAGATTTATACTAAAGTCAATTTCACAGACTCCTTGAAAAGAAAGAGATTTTATATTTATAAAGAGTAAATCCTCTCATATTACTCTCATTCAGGTTATTGAAACCCTGAAAACTGATAGATTCACAGTAGAGTTAAAAACAGACATCTACATCATGATTCTAGAAAAATCTAAAAAAAATTTTCAGCTTAATAAATTCCAGAATCTTTATGCTTTTACTCTATCTAGGCCAGGTATACCTAACATTTTAAACATTTTTATTGCATTTAATATTCACAAAACCTCTATATTAGTAGATATTATTAGCTCCACTCTGTGGATAAGAAAACTAACCAAGTGAAAATAATATACTTTTGTTAATGTAGATTTTAAATCTTTTCTTCTTTGATAAGTCCATTTTGAATCTGTATAGTAAAGCTTTCTTGATTTCCATCAAAATAAAATAAAATTTAAAAGTACTACTGAAACTCTTTGCCTCTCTTTAACTATATATTACTTCTTACCATTTTCATTAAAAAGAGAGTTCAGTTCAGTTCAGTTGCTCAGTCATGTCCGACTCTTTGCGACCCCATGATTCGCAGCACACCAGGCCTCCTTGTCCATCACCAACTCCTGGAGTTTACCCAAACTCATGTCCATCGAGTTGGTGATGCCATCCAGCCATCTCATCCTCTGTCATCTCCTTCTCCTCCTGCCCCCAATCCCTCCCAGCATCAGGGTCTTTTCCAATGAGTCGGCTCTTTGCATCAGGTGGCCAAAGTATTGGAGTCTCAGCTTCAACATCAGCCCTTCCAATGAACACCCAGGACTGACCTCCTTTAGGATGGGCTGGTTGGATCTTCTTGCAGTCCAAGGGACTCTCAAGAGTCTTTCCCAACACCACAGTTCAAAAGCATCAATTCTTCAGTGCTCAGCTTTCTTCACAGTCCAACTCTCACATCCATACATGACTACTGGAAAAACCATAGCCTTGACTAGATGGACCTTTGTTGGCAAAGTAATGTCTGCTTTTTAATATGCTGTCAAGGTTGGTCATAACTTTCCTTCCAGGGAGTAAGCGTCTTTTAATGTCATGGCTGCAATTACATCTGCAGTGATTTTGGAGCCCAAGAAAATAAAGTCTGACATTGTTTCCACTGTTTCCCCATCTATTTCCCATGAAGTGATGGGACTAGATGCCATCATCTTCGTTTTCTGAATGTTGAGCTTTAAACCAACTTTTTCACTCTCCTCTTTCACTTTCATCAAGAGGCTTTTGAGTTCCTCTTCACTTTCTGCCATAAGGGTGGTGTTGTCTGCATATCTGAGGTTATTGATATTTCTCCCAGCAATCTTGATTCCAGCTTGTGCTTATTCCAGCCCAGCGTTTTTCATGATGTACTCTGCATAGAAGTTAAGTAAGCAGGGTGACAATATACAGCCTTGACGTACTCCTTTGCCTATTGGGAACCAGTCTGTTGTTCCATGTCCAGTTCGAACTGTTGCTTCCTGACCTGCATATAGGTTTCTCAAGAGGCAGACCAGGTGGTCTGGTATTCCCATCTCTTTCAGAATTTTCCACAGTTTCTTGTGATCCACACAGTCAAAGGCTTTGGCATAGTCAATAAAATAGAAGTAGATGTTTTTCTGGAACTCTCTTGCTTTTTCCATGAACCAGCAGATGTTGGCAATTTGATCTCTGGTTCCTCTGCCTTTTCTAAAACCAGCTTGAACATCAGGAAATTCATGGTTCATGTATTGCTGAAGCCTGGCTTGGAGAATTTTCAGCATTACTTTACTAGCGTGTGAGATGAGTGCAATTGTGTGGTAGTTTGAGCATTCTTTGGCACTGCCTTTCTTTGGGATTGGAATGAAAACTGACCTTTTCCAGTCCTGTGGCCACTGCCGAGTTTTCCAAATTTGCTGACATATTGAGTGCAGCACTTTCAGCATGATCTTTCAGCATGATCTTTCAGGATTTGAAATAGCTCAACTGGAATTCCATCACCTCCACTGGCTTTGTTTGTAGTGATGTTTTTCTAAGGCCCACTTGACTTCACATTCCAGGATGTCTGGCTCTAGGTGAGTGATCACACCTTCATGATTATCTTGGTTGTGAAGATCTTTTTTGTACAATAAGAGTGGATATTGTCTAGACAAAACAATCAGAGGAGATACTAGATTTTGTGTGCATTTTCAAAGTAGATAATCAAAGATGTGTTATTTCATTTTTGAACAGCTCATATATTAAGAATAGAAGGTTATCCATGGTTAGAAATAAAGGAGAATGTTTTCTGAGACAGATATTTGAAGAGAACATTTTGTGCACTGTGAGCCTATCTCGTCCTTTCCCTCGCCCAGAGGAATGAAGGTGCAACTTCACTGTAATTAATTAATTAATTTTGGGGGGAGTATAGTTGCCTTATAATGTTGTGTTTGATTTAGGTCATACCTGAATGGTCTAGTGGTTTTCCCTACTTTCTTCAATTTAAGTCTGAATTTGGCAATAAGGAGTTCATGATCTGAGCCACTGTCAGCTCCTGGTCTTGTTTTTGCTGACTGTATAGAGTTTCTCCATCTTTGGCTGCAAAGAATATAATCAGTCTGATTTCAGTGTTGACCATCTGGTGATGTCCATGTGTAGAATCTTCTCTTGTGTTGTTGGAAGAGGGTGTTTGCTATGACCAGTGTGTTCTCTTGGAAGAACTCTATTAGCCTTTGCCCTGCTTCATTCCGTACTCCAAGGACAAATTTGCCTGTTACTCCAGGTGTTTCTTGACTTCTTTCTTTTGCATTGCAGTCCCCTGTAATGAAAAGGACATCTTTTTTGGGTGTTAGTTCTGGAAGGTCTTGTAGATCTTCATAGAACTGTTCAACTTCAGCTTCTTTACTGTTACTGGTTGGGGCATAGACTTGGATTACCATGATATTGAATGGTTTGCCTTGGAAACAAACAGAGATCATTCTGTCATTTTTGAGACTGCATCCAAGCATTGCATTTCAGACTCTTTTGTTGCCTATGATAGCTACTCCATTTCTTCTAAGGGATTCCTGCCCACAGTAGTAGATATAATGGACATCAGAGTTAAATTCACCCATTCCCGTCCTTGCAAATAGCTGTGAAAAGAAGGGAAGCAAAAAACAAAGGGGAAAAGGAAAGATATACCCATTTGAATGCAGAGTTCCAAAGAATAGCAAGGAGAGATAAGAAAGACTTCCTCAGTGATCAATGCAAAGAAGTAGAGGAAAACAATACAATGGGAATGACTAGAAATCTCTTCAAGAAAATTAGAGATACCAAGGGAACATTTCATGCAAAGATGGGCTCAATAAGGACAGAAATGGTAGGGACCTAAGAGAAGCAGAAGATATTAAGAAGAGGTGGCAAGAATACACAGAAGAACTGTACAAAAAGGATCTTCATGACCCAGATAATCACGATGGTGTGATCACTCACCTAGAGCCAGACATCCTGATGTGAAGTCAAGTGGGCCTTAGGAAGCATCAATATAAACAAACCAGTGGAGGTGATGGAATTCCAGTGGAGCTCTTTCAAATCCTGAAAGATGATGCTGTGAAAGTGCTGCACTCAATATGCCAGCAAATTTGGAAAACTCAGCAGTGGTCACAGGACTGGAAAAGGTCAGTTTTCATTCCAATCCCCAAAAAGGCAATGCCAAAGAATGCTCAGACTTCCACACAATTGCACTCATCTCACATGCTAGTAAAGTAATGCTCAAAATTCTCCAAGCCAGGCTTCAGCAATACGTGAATTGTGAACTTCCAGATGTTCAAGTTGGTTTTAGAAAAGGCAGAGGAACCAGAGATGAAATTGCAAACGTCTGTTGGATCATTGAAAAGCAAGAGAGTTCCAGAAAAGACATCTATTTCTGCTTTATTGACTATGCCAAAGCCTTTGTGTGGATTACCACAGTTCAGTTCAGTTCAGTCACTCAGTCGTGTCCAACTCTTTGTGACCCCATGAATCGCAGCACGCCAGGCCTCACTGTCTATCACCATCTCCCGGAGTTCACTCAGACTCACGTCCATCGAGTCCGTGATGCCATCCAGCCATCTCATTCTCTGTCGTCCCCTTCTCCTCCTGCCCCCAATCCCTCCCAGCATCAGAGTCTTTTCCAATGAGTCAACACTTCGCATGAGGGGGCCAAAGTACTGGAGCTTCAGCTTTAGCATCATTCCTTCCAAAGAAATCCCAGGGTTGATCTCCTTTATAATGGACTGGTTGGATCTCCTTGAAGTCCAGGGGACTCCCAAGAGTCTTGTCCAACACCTCAGTTCAAAAGCATCAATTCTTCAGCGCTCAGCCTTCTCACAGTCCAACTCTCACATCCATACATGACCACAGGAAAAACCATAGCCTTGACTAGATAGTCTGCAAAGTAATGTTTCTGCTTTTGAATATGCTCTCTAGGTTGGTCATAACTTTTCTTCCAAGGAGTAAATGTCTTTTAATTTCATGGCGGCAATCACCATCTGCAGTGATTTTGGAGCCCCCCAAAATAAAGACTGACACTGTTTCCACTGTTTCCCCATCTATTTCCCATGAAGTGATGGGACCAGATGCCATGATCTTCGTTTTCTGAATGTTGAGCTGTAAGCCAACTTTTTCACTCTCCTCTTTCACTTTCATCAAGAGGCTTTTTAGCTCCTCTTCACTTTCTGCCATAAGGATGGTGTCATCTGCATATCTGAGGTGACTGATATTTCTCCCGGCATCTTGATTCCAGCTTGTGTTTCTTCCAGTCCAGCATTTCTCATGATGTACTCTGCATAGAAGTTAAATAAGCATGGTGACAATATCCAGCCTTGACGTCCTCCTTTTCCTATTTGGAACCAGTCTGTTATTCCATGTCCAGTTCTAACTGTTGCTTCCTGACATGCATACAGATCCACAGACTGTGGAAAATTCTTAAAGAGATGGGAATAGCAGATTACCTGACCTGCCTCCTGAGTAATCTGTGAGCAGGTTAGGAAGCAACAGTTAGAACTGAACACGGAAGAACAGACTAGTTCCAAATAGGAAAAGGAGTACATTGAGGCTGTATATTGTCACCCTGCTTATTTAACTTATATGCAGAGTACATCAAGAGAAACTCTGGGTTGGAAGAAACAAGCTAGAATCAAGATTGCTGGGAGAAATGTCAATAACCTCCAATATGTAGATGACACCACCCTTATGGCAGAAAGTGAAGAAGAACTAAAGAGCCTCTTGATGAAAGTGAAAGAGGAGAGTGAAAAAGTTGGCTTAAAGCTCAACATTCAGAAAACTAAGATCATGGCATCTGGTCCCATCACTTCATGGCAAATAGATGGCAAAACAGTGGAAACAACGACTGACTTTATTTTTCTGGCCTCCCAAATCACTGCAGATGGTGACTGCAGCCATGACATACAGACACTTACTCCTTGGAAGGAAAGTTATGATCAACCTAGTCAGCATATTAAACAGCAGAGATATTGCTTTCCAACAAAGGTCTGTCTAGTGAAGGCTATGATTTTTCCAGTGGTCATGTATGGATGTGAGAGTTGGACTATAAGGAGGGCTGAGTGCAGAAGAAGTGATGCTTTTGAACTGTGGTGTTGGGGAAGATTCTTGAGAGTCCCTTGGACTGCAAGAAGATCCAACCAGTCCGTCCTAAAAGAGGTCAGTCCTGGGTGTTCATTGGAAGGACTGATGTTGAAGCTGACACTCCAATACTTTGTGGCCACCTGATGCGAAGAGCTGACTCACTGGAAAAGACCCTGATGCTGGGAAGGATTGAAAGCAGGAGGAGAAGGGGACGATAGAGGATGAGATGGTTGGATGGCATTACCAACTCAATGGACATGAATTTGGGTGGACTCCGGGAGTTGGTGATGGACAGGGAGGCCTGGCGTGCTGTGGTTTATGGGGTCGCAAAGAGTCGGACACGACTTAGCGACTAAACTGCACTGAACTGAATGTTGTGGTATTTTCTACTGTACAGTAAAATAAATCAGCTCTACCTGTATATATATCCCTCTTTTTGGATTTCTTTTCCAGTTAGGTCACCACAGAGCATTTGCGTAGATTTCCCTGAGCTATATAGTAGGTTTTCATTAGTTGCCTATTTTATAAAAAGCATCAATACTGTATATATTTCAATCCCAATCTCTTGATTCATTGCACCCCCATTCCCCACCTTGGTGTCCATATGTTTGTTCTCTATGTCGGTGTCTCTATTTCTGTTTTGCAAAAATGTTCATCTATACCACTTTTCTAGACTCCACTTATATATGTTAATATATAACCTTGTTTTTCTTTTTCTGACTGACTTTGCTTAGTATGACAGTTTCTAGGTTCATCCACGTCTCTACAAAGCCACTTCTTTATTTTAATATCTTTTAAAAGGGGCTTAAGGGGACCACTGAAGGAATCTGATATATATGTATATAGATATGCATATATATAGGCTTGTGTATATATATGTGGGCTCCTCAGGTGCCTCAGTGGTAAATAATCTGCCTACCAAAGCAGGAGAGGCAAGAGCCCAGGGTCCCATCCCTGGGTTGGGAAGATCTCCTGAAGTAGACATTGGCATCCCACTCCAGTGTTCTTGCCTGGAAAATTCCATAGACAGAGGAGCCTGGCAGGCTACAGTCCATGGGTTCTTGAAGACTCAGAAATGACTGATCAACTGAGCACATATGTGTATATATGTACGAATGATTCATAATATGCATGCATATATAATATAAAAGTGTATTTGTAAGTATGTATTAGTGTATTTTCTAAAGTTGGGGGAAATTATGAGCTTGTGATGGATTCAGACCTGAGAAAGTGTGACCTGATAGTGGTGTTGTCCAGCAGAAAGAGGCTGAGAGTTGTGTTACTGGAGACAGGTAGTGGGGGATTTGCAATAAGCAGCCAAAAAGGAAGCACTGCCGGAGTCAAGGGAGTTGTCAGAGGGTCCACCCAGGAGTCTCTCCAAGATGCCCAGGGAAAGAGTCAATGTTAACTGAATATAGAGCCATACAGGGTGTAGCAGTACCAGTGAAGACCTGCTCTCAAGACTTTAGGAAAAAAAAAAAAACACAAAACTGCTGTTAAGTGGAAAGAAGAGAAGACAACCACTTCTATCTTGGCCTGGTCCCCTGAAGAAAGTCCTGTTGAAAGCTTACATTCTGAGACTGTATAGCAAAATGTCATGCCGATATGGCAAGGTCAAGGGGAAAAGGAAATGAGTCAGGCAGGGAAAAAGCGAGTCCTTTAGCAGGTGGCACATCACTGAGCATGCTAATAGCTTCACCAGGACTCAGAGCTAATTGCTTGTTCCTAGGGCACCTCTTGGGCTTCTCAGTGGCTCAGCGGTAAAGAATCTGCCTGCAATGCAGGAGACACAGGAGATGCTGATTTGATCCCTGGGTCAAGAAAATCCCCTGGAAGAGGGCATGGCAACCACTCCAGTATTCTTGCTTGGAAAATCCCATGGAGCAAAGAAGCCTGGTGGGCTACAGTGCATGGGGTCACAAAGACTTAGCAACTGAGAACCAGCACCAGCATGGAAGGATTATCCTCACTGAAGATGTTTAAAGAGATAATTAAATTAATTTCATGAATGTATGTTAAGATTTCTGCACTTTCAAGTCACTAATTGTACTCTGAGCTTTTAAAATGCACTTTATTCCAGCATTTCTACTTCTTCACTTCCCATTAGTTCCTCACACACCACCATTAGTCTTTACCACTAATGTGACAACTGTGCGAACTGATAAGACTCTCGTAAGTCTCTATATCACTTTTTTTCTCTGCAGTGTTTGTGCTCACCACTATTTATTTTTAACACTTTCCTGCCTCAGATTCTATGACACCAAACTTCTTGGTTCTCTTTCCACTTACTGAATCAGTCCTCGGAATCTTTGATACCCATTCCTTCTTCTATACCCAGCTTCTAAAAATAAAAAAAAATTAATGACCTTCGGGGTTTAATCCTCAGTCCATGCTTTCTTGACTCTATGTCTTTCCCCAGGGTAAGTTTTCTTTTCTCTGCCAACTCTCAGCAATTATGAACTCAAATCCCAGAGAACTCCTTACCTACAGGACATTCTTCATCTCAAATTCAACATGTCCCAAAGCTGAACTCTTCATCTTTTACTTCCAAACTGGCTACTTCTTCTGGCATTTACTATCTTGATTTATTGTACCATTATTCACCACACCCCACCCTCTGCTGAGTCAGTAACCTGGGAATGATCCCAGACTCCTCATGGACCTTCATTTCCACATCAAAGCAGTCACCAAGCCCTGGAGATAAAACCTTTGGAAGAGCTCATGAATCTATCTGCTCCATGTCATCCTCACTGCTACTGCCTTAGATTAGGTCTTCCCTGGGTCTGAACTGGGTGTTACTTTAGCCTCTGACTAACATTTCTATTACTTTAAATTTCAGATCCATGCTATCACAAGAATCATCTCTATCATTTTTTTCTATATAATAAAATAAGAAAAACTCTTCCAACTCTCTTTGAGTCTGTAAAGAAATGACAAATTTTGTGTTAACAGCGGTACAGTCAAAGCCCTCCTGATCTGACTGCTGTTGACCTACTAGCTTTGGAATAAGAGTAATATGATAAACACAGAGCATGTCCTTTGCCATCAAGCCAGTCCCAAGTTCTCATCCTGGCTCTGCCCCTCACTGTCTGTCTGACTGTAGGCAAAGTAATAAGGCTTCTGGACTTTGGGTGTTTCATGGGTAAAATATTGGTCAGTGTATATAACCATGGTGAAGATTAAATGGAACCATGTATGTGATGCATTCAGCACCTAAACAGCGCTCAACACGTTTCCTCCTTCACTCATGCATTCCCTTTACCTTATGTGCCAGCTTGCTGGTATGCGTGACATAGCTCGAATCTGTTTTTTGATCCCATCCATTTTTGTCATAGAATATTCTCTCTAAGAGTAACTTTCTCTTTCCTGCTGGAGAGTTGCTTCTCATTCTAGAAGATGAAACTGCAGGGCACTTCTGCAAAGCACCCCCTGACACCCAAGGCAAAGGTAAACACTCTATTCTCTTTTTAAAATCTCTTTCAATGTCTTGCTTAATTGCCAAAGCAGCCCTTATGTCACTGTGTCATAAGAATGAGGCACTTGGGCTTGGAGGATACACAGTCAGTCACATTATGTTCTTAAAAGCTGACATGACATCAATACAAATAAAGAAAATGCATAAAAGGACCTCTGAAATGATCTCATTACTGTGTAATCATGCACTGACCAACCTTGTGTCTAATTGTCTTCACTGTTAAAAACGAGTTTGGCAGATTTGTATGGGATGGACTGAAAATTATGATGCTTTATAAAACAAGACCTGTGAGGAAAGTCTAATTGCACTGATATTAGTCAATCTAGAGAGGAAGTAGATCACTCAATAACAATTCTCAGTCTCAGTGTGGACACAACTGAGCATTTTCTGGAGTCAGTGAGCCCTAGATGAGTGGGGATAGTGTAAATTCCCATAGGAAATGTAGATACGATAATAGAAACATTTCTTGAGGGTAAAAGATACTAAATAATGAAATGTTTAATAACAGATATAATAACAGGAACATTTCTTGAGGGTAAAAGATACTAAATAATGAAATGTTTCATCCAAGTGGCTGTGACGATTCCTCAATACTGTCTTTCCAAATTTGTTTAACAACTATTTCTCTTGAATGCCGGAAAATGGACCAGTTGGCTCATCAAGGTCCTCTCCGCCCACAGGATCCCATGAATGCCATCCGGGAATGAAGACTTAACTCTCGTGCAAATGTAAGCACCATAAATTCTTCTTAAAGCTATTAAACCCTTTTTATTGTAAGCAGTACTTGCACCAGGGGAGACTAAGGTTCACAGATGGATAGCATAAACCCATATAATTATGCTACATATCTGCAAATAATTAATTTGGCTTTGTGCATGTAATTTGTGTGTCATTGCCCAAACATCCTCTTACAAAAATACAGCTCAAAATGTGCTGAACGGGGCAACAAGCTTTTTAGCCTTCAGAGTGACATATTTCCAGAATAAATACAGCAGACATGAAAGGAGACAGTTGGCCTGTCTTGCACGGGGCCTAAAAGTAGTTACTAGGTGACTGAGGAGTGACTGTAAAGGCAGAAGGGGTTCCAGACAGAGGATTTTCATGTCATGAGCCAGTAGCGTGTGGGAAGCTGGCAACCAGTCAGACGGAGACTAAACCAGGCTTTACTACCGCTCTTTACTTCCAGTGAACTGGAGACATGCATTTCCTAATGTGTTTTCTCTTTTCTTTCCTTCCTACTCACGATGATGACTCAGGATGGCGACTGACCAACTTTTTACTTCCATGTGTTCTGATCTGCCCCCCCAGCACTCCTCGCACACTTGATCTAATACAGTTTTGCCCTAGAGCAGTGGCTTAGTACAAATCTGCCTATGGCAGCATGTGATCTGCTCCTAACATTCTTGGACTAGGATCAAAATGATGTAACCCTGCAGGGAAAGTCCAGGACTCATTTCTGCATCTATATAGCAGTTGCTTGCTGACTGCAGAACATTGCAAACATGCACCCAGTGATTCTTAACTAGGGGCAGTATCACCCCTAGTGGGGTTTGTATTTGTGCGGGGGCCTTGTGGCACCATTGATATTTGGTGGGTGGCAGCCAGAGATGCAAATGTCTGGTAATATTTTAGATAGTTGGCATCATAAAGATTTGTTTCACCCCCCAAAGCCAAATCTGAAAAGCAGGTTAGATTTAGAACTGCCCCAATGTTTGCCTCAATAGCCAGGAAGCAATGTGAAGGCACTTTGCCTTTTTGCCCAAAGAGATTGTATGTGAAAGAAAATATGACTCTTTATTATTTGCCTGAGACACCAGGCCCTCATTATAAAAGGGGACAATTAATCTTATTGAGGAACTTAAGATCTTAATAGGAAATCTAGACCCAGAATCTGTTAAGGGCTTTGAGCATTTCTTACAATTCCAGTCCAATGAGGGGAGAGAGAATGCATTTGAGAGGTAAGTACAATTTAGTGGTACTTAGCCATGAGATTGGACTTCCCTAGTGGCTCAGACAGTAAGGCGTGTGCCTACGATTAGGGAGACCTGGGTTCTATCCTTGGTTCAGGAAGATTCCCTGGAGAAGGAAATGGCAACCCACTCCAGTACTCTTGCTTGGAAAAATCCCATGGATGGAGGAGCCCAGTAGGCTACAGTCCATGGGGTTGCAAAGAGCTGGACATGACTGAGAAATTTCACTTTCATTTCTTTCAGCCATGAAATTAGAAGATGATTACTTCTTGGCCGGAAAGCTATGACAAACCTAGACAGTGTCTTAAAAAGCAATGACCTCACTTTGCTGACAAAGGTCCATATATTTAAGGCAATGGTCTTTCCAGTAGTCATGTATGGCTGTGAGAGCTGGACCATAAAGAAGGCAGAACACTAAAGAATTGATGCTTTCAAACTGTGGTGCTGGAGAAGACTCTTGAGAGTCCCTTGGACAGCAAAGAGATCAAACCAATCAATCCTAAAGAAAGTCAACTTGGAAGGACCATTGCTGAAACTGAATACTTTGGCCACCTGATGCAGAGTCGACTCTGGAAAAGACCCTGATGCTGGAAAAACCGAAGGCAGAAGAAGAGGGTGACAAAGGGTGAAATGGTTGGATGGCATCATTAATTCAATGGATATACACTTGGGCAAACTCCCAGAGATGATGAGGGAGGGAAGCTTGGCGTGCTGCAGTCCATGGGGTTGTGAAGAGTCGGACACAACTTGGTGACTGAGCACCACCACCACCAACAACCATTGAGTGGAAATCCCCCATATCATAAAAGACTTAGAAAGCCCTATCTTTGAATTCCTCTTCAGCACTTATTGTCTGTATACCCTTAGCCAATGTGCTTACTACTGAACCTAGAGTTTCCTATCTGTAGAAGAAGTGTTACTGTATCACATAGCTTGCTGAAAAATTAGTTTAATGCATAAGTCTTACCACAGTATCTTGGTGTGTGAAAAATGGTAGCTAAATAATAATAATAAATAATTATTAATGTTAGTAGTAGTGTAATTATTCAGAATAAGGAAAAAGGAACTCAATTATCTGTGTTCAACTGATATTCTATTCAATGTCTTTTATAAAACAGACATTATAAAAGGGGAAAATAATTCTTGTCTTGATGAGATGGTAAACAAGTAATAAATGTACAAAATATGTGTAGGGGAGGAAATGTGGTAAAGAGGAAATTATTTTGGTTCCTAGTATTATTTTTTTCTCTGTATTAATTAGATGGCTCCCTCCCATGCCAGGCCTGGTTGCCTTTAACTTTAAAAGCTGAGGACCTCTTCAGGGGCTAAAGATTCAATTATTCAATACTATCCATCAAAACCCCCCACTGTGAGTTTTGTTGCTGTGAGCTTTCATTTAGAACTATTGTGTAATTAGCAGCATCTTGGTATAATTCAGTTTTGGAGGGTGAGAACATTGAAACCATGGGCCTTTCTCTATTCATCCATCATGTACATCTGTGTACAAGAAAGACTATACTATGTTCAAGAACAAATATTCTTAGGAAAAAAAAAATACAGTGCTCAACAGGCTGACTTTTTGAGTTCACAGAAGACAAATAATTGTCCTATCAATTCCAGATGCAGGCAAAGATTTACCAGACTTTTCAGTAGTTGCTTTGTTGCTCATGTCTCCAGTGAATCTATAAGAAGATCTGCTGTTCTCTTAAAACACTACTCTTTTGCTTATTCTCCCCTACCTGGCTGAAATTTTCAGGTACAATGATTGTTGGAGGGGTGGAAGGGTGCTGTCCTAGTTCCATTAAATAGTAATATAATTTTAAGTTCTCTAACAGAAACTTAGCAAATGAAGATCTAATTTGCAGTTACACATAAAGGGATTTGCAAGAACTTCTTTGAGTAAAATAGGAGGATGCGTAAGAAAGGGCAGTTTTCAAGTCACATGCACATCTGAGACTCTTCTCACTGAGGCCCTGGACTTAAGACTTTGCCCCTTTCCATGGCTCTCTCATTCATAGTTTGTGCTCTTGACTCATAGGAAGAGAATATAAGCTCTTTCTCCAAAAATATCAAGTGTAGGGGCCCAGCTGGTTTAATAAACAATTTATAAAGCATCAAATGCTGAAAAATTGGAAAAAAAATCTTTGGGGGAATATTGGTTAAGCAACTATTCCAAAAGAATAGCCTAGGAAAACATAAAGTTCAGTTATATATAAGTTATTAGTATTTTAAAGTGATTATGCATAACATTAACTTTATTATTATAATGTATTATAAGTTCATATTTGGATTTAATGAATAATTAATTGAGCATGATTAATCATTTTACATAAAGGGAAAGAGTTATCAGTTAATGAATTTGGGTGATTAGAACCTAAAACTTTATTGTCTACCGGAACATGATTCCTACGGAGGTAGAGACAATATTCTCAATACACTCTACATCTGTCCCCAGGTTATATTTGCATTCTGAAACACTGGAGCAGGTGGAGCTCAGATATTGCAAAGGAGGGTTCATCAGCCTGGTTCTTAGTGCTTGTCTATTTATGCAACCCTGAACCCACTGTCCTGTCTGGCCCTTGGAGCTTACAGACATCTCTGAACTATCTTCGCTTCTGTGGGCAGGGTGCCTTCAGATTCTGGCACAACTGAGATTTGAACAGGACTGGTTAAAGTGCTAGAACTCTAAACCAGTTCATTTCAAGTGACTGTGATCATTATGATATGATGCCACTTTTGATATTAAGGGTGACTAAAGAAATTGTGACTGCAAGCAAGAATGAAAGGGCCTGGTAATATTAGGTGCCAAGTGTAAGATTCTACCTAAGAAAACTCAGAACCATTTGGGAAGAATTTTTTGAAGGCTAGATCAGGCAGAAGGAGAGCCAGATCAAACTGATGATTACTGTTGTTATTACCTTATCTCACTCAGAGGCTAGCGTAGTCTGTGAAATATAAGTTTCATTCATCTTTCTAAATCCCATGGACAGAGGAGCCTGGCAGACAACAGGCCATAGGGTTGCAGAGTTGGACAAGACTGAAGCGACTTAGCACACACACACATCTTTCTAAAAATTCATAAGGTAATAAAAGTGATACATATATAAGGAGAGATAAGGAGAGATTTTCATCAAACTTTCAGATATTAACTGAATTCCTTTTTAAAAAAGTAACTCATGTAATTCCAAGATCCAGCTCTTCAGAAATTCATAAAGATGTAAAGTGCTTCAAACGAGATGGAGAATGTTTGGAACATGAGCAGGGAAATTATCACTTGATAGGTGGCAAGCACTGTGAGAACAAATTTGCCTTTTTTCATTCCCTTCCTGGTTTTTTTTCCCGTCACATAAAGGGAAAATGAAACACCAGGAAAAGTCAGGTTATCGTCATCTACACCGGTTCCTGTCACTGCTTAAACAGCATATACTTCTTAAGAGAAGCCGATGCCTGACCCACCATTCCCAGTGCATACGTTTTGAGCTGTTTCCCATGCATGCCGCAATGCAGGAGGAGCTCATTGGTCACTGTGGGGCCTGCTCCGCGAAGCAGGAGTTTTCAATCTTCATTGTTCTGGTTGCAGAACCCTTTGTTTAAACGCCTAAGATGTAAACCAGATGAAAACAGAGCCGCTCTGTTTGAAGAAGGCGCTTGAGGGGGCTCATCCACTTCTCCGAGGGCTCTGAAGCCCTTTGCTCTGTATCAATTCAGACTTTCTTATTAAAATAAAATTCCGGAACACTGTGGGTTTTCCCTGGAAGGGGACTCTCCAAATGAAGAAGCACAGCTTATTGAGTTTCTCTGTCTCTGCTTCCTTCAGTTTCACACTCAATTTAGTCCCATTCCAGCTTCATGTGTGTGTGTGCGTGCGCATGTTCAGTCGTGTCTGACTCTTTCACTACCCTATGGACCCTAGCCCGCCAGGCTCCTCTGTCAATGGGATTATCTTGGAAAGGATACTGGAGTGGGTTGCCATTTCCTTCTCCAGGGGCTCTTCCCCATCCAGGGATCAAACCTACGTCTCGGGGGAGCCCTCCCACCTTCATGATGTGCTCCTGTTAAGCCACTGGCCCTGGGCTTCTCTGCACAGACAGCTGCAGGGATTTTCTGCTACTGAGCACCAAGAAGCTACACTCACAGACTGTGAGTGCAAGAAGGATAGAGACTGGGTCTGTTTTGTTAAGGGTTGCATTGTGGGGACCTATGCTGTGCCTGGCATATATTGGGCATTCAATCAATATTTGTGGACTGAATAATAGGGCAAAGGAATAGCCAAATGGTGGAAAGCATAGATAGTTCAGGAGATATAAAAAGAGCACAATAAAAGAAGTAAATATTTTCTAGAGTTGTGTTGGCAGTCCTGCCACTGAGCTCATAAACTTGACTCATCTCATTCTCTAGTTTGAGTCAGATGGCCCCAAGGGGCCCTCACAACTTTGCCTGGGCCCTTATGACTTACTTCTTAGATGGTTTTGCTTAGTACCATCTTAAAACTACCCTAGGGAATGGCTTAAATACTCTATGGTGACCTAATATGCCCATGATTGAGGCAAAGGTACTCTGATGTTTTTCCTCAGTTACTGGAAGACTGCTTTGGTTTCTGAGTTTCTGAGTTTTTCTTTTTTAAAAAATTTGCATGTTTGTTTTGTTTAAGTAGTACTAGAAATGACTTCATCTATCTGATTAGCCCCTTCTCCATACATAGTGGATGAGTTTGGCTCTTACACCTGGGTATATAAACATGTTTAAATACAATTCATTATAATAAGAATGGTATTTACAGAATGCTTGTGTGCTCAATCATTCAGTCATGCCCAACTCTTTGCAATATCATGGACCGTAGCCTACCAGGCTCCTTTGTCCATGGAATTTTCCAGGCAAGAATACTGGAGTGTGTTGCCATTTCCTTCTCCATTTATTGAGTAATAGTAGCAAAATGATCCCCTGATATATTTATATAAAGCACCCAGAATTGGGGGGGGTCATTGGAGGGTGGGGTAAGGTGAGTAATGCCCCCCAAAGATATCAGTTCCTGGTCCCTGAAACTTGTAAGTGTTGCCTTATAAAGGGAAAGAAAAGATCTATGTACAGTAGATGTGATTCAGTTGAGAATTTTGAGTTAGGGAGATTATCCTGAATAATCAGGATGGACTCTAAATGTAATATCTTATAAGAGAGAGGCAGAGCGGGGTTTGATGGAAGAAGACATACACATGGGAGATATACACACAGAAGAAGAAACACAGCACCACCAGAAACTGGGAGAGGCCAGGGACCAGTTCTCCCCTGGAGCCTTCAGAGGGAAGGCAGAGCTGATGAGCCTTTGATCTTGGCCCAGTGACACTGATGTTGGAGCTCTGGCTCCTAGAACTGTGACAGAATCTGCTTTCATTATTCGAAACCACCAAGTTTGTCATAGTTTGCTACAGGAGCCACAGGAAACAAAAAGGGAAATGTACCCTTTTAAGATTTGGTATTTTATGTTCTTAAAACTGCTCATTGCCAAGTGTTTCTGGGTTTGTACGTATACACACTATCAGGATTACCAGCTATTTCCTGTGGTTGAAATCTGCAAGGGTTTTATAAATCTTAAAGGGATGAGAGGAATTTTTTAAATATAATTTTTAAAATTTCTTTTTGGCTATGCTGGATCTCCATTGCTGTTTGGGCTTTTCCCTAGTTGGTGACTGGGGGGCTACACCCTAGTTGCGGTGCACAGGCTTCTCCTTGCGATGGTTTCTCTTGTGCACCATGGGCTCTAGGTACTTGGACGTCAGCAGTGGTGGCACGTGGGCTCAGCAGTTGTGACTCCTGGGCTCTAGAGTGCAGGCTCAATAGCTGTGGCTCATGGGCTTAGCTGCTCTGCTGCACGTGGGATCTTCCCGGATTAGGGATTGAACCCATGTCTCCTGCGTTGGCAGGCAGATTCTTTACCACTAAGCCACCAGGGAAATCAGAGAGAAACTTTTGAAAGGCCAAATCACCATAAAGAACACCTCTAGCCTGTAAAATTTGAGAGATGAAAGGATGAGACTGAGTTTGAGCAGATCACTCTGAGGGCAAACAATGCAACTGAGGACAAATAATTGGGATTATTCAGGGAACAGACTTCTTAGTGTGGTTAGGCAATTGTGTACAACTGGGGTGATGGGAAGTGGACTAGGGAACTTACCTAAGTGAAATATGATAATTATCAATTAATGCTAATGTTGGTGTTAACTTCCTATGCAAGGCATCCAGTCTTTGCATGCAATAAGCTGTGCATGCCCTCACATAGGTAAACAACTGGTAAATACCCATGAGAACCAGGACCCCGTGTAGGAGGCACGTGTTAATAGCAAAAGACTCCCCTGGATGGATAGCCTCTGTGTTGGCGAACCTTGAAGCATCAACCCTTGGAGACCTCACTTCAACTCAGGCCTGCCTTCTTCCTCTGACAGAAGCACAGAAATTTCTGCTGCTTGATAAATGTGTCCAGTTAGTTTATGAGCACCAGTAGAGAACCTCTCCCCACCAAATACATCCTTTTACTTGCCCACAGGCCTTTGTAATCTTTTTAACTTAAGCTATCCAGTGGTATGTTTGTGGATACCTCTACATTCTCATGAGTTTTTTCCATGACTCAGAACATTCTTTCCAAGAGGCCAGGCTGGAGTACCTGGCCTTAGCCTTAAAGCAAAACAAAGACATTGGACTTTCTTTAGAATCATGTTCTAGCCAGGATTCCTGTATAAAGTATAGATGTGAGAGCTCCTCCAGAAGTTCCAGGTAGTAGAAAGTACATAATAGTTATCTTGACATTTTAAAGCCATCTGTGCATAAGCTTTGAATTCTCATTATGGCATATAGAAAGTAGACTGTTCACACATAGGCACTTATGATATCTAATTACTCCATAGTTCTGGAATTCTGAGAAAAGTTTTTGAGATGGAAACTCATCATGTAATAGACTTCCTGAAGTCTTTACATTTGTGTATAATTTCTATAGGGCCTCTCTGCATTTGTGGTAAGATATGACCCTCCAACTTGCCATGTAACTTGCTAATTTTCTCTCTCAGTTGGTCATAAGTTTTTATACTTCTATATCCCAGAGAAACAATTGTGTCATCATCGCTGTGGTACTGATGAATAAGGCTTAGTCTTACTATGATCCTGTAAGATGTTTGGTTTCCTTTAGCTCTTTGAAGTTCATAAAATTAGTTTCCAGCAATGTTTTAATATTTCTCTACAGAACAGCAAAGACATAAAACTCATGTTTGTTTGATTCCGTTCTGTGTTACAAGCTTTCAAAGTTGAGCATCTCCGGAACTCCAGAATTCCCCACTCTAGAAGATGAATGGCTAATTGGATCTTAGTATGTAAGGAAACACTAGCAAAGTAGCAGTCCATACCAAATATTTCTTTTCATGATTCTAAAAGCAGTCAAAACATAGATGAGCTTCTAAAACAACAGTGAAGAATGTGCATTAAATTAACAAACAGTCTTTCATTTGTTAGTAATTTTGTTATATGCTGCTTGGAAGAGATTAGTTAAAGCTATAATTCTGGAAAGGACAGTCAGACAGAGACAGTGTAGCACCCTAGTAAAACAGACTAATTTTTAAAATTCCATCATTCATTCATTAATAAGATATTTTTCTTAGTGGCTTTACCTTTATTATATGGTAACTTTTTGCAGAAGAACGCAGTGAAAACAGTGTGTCTATGCCAAACAAAGACAATACTTATTAATATGTATTAAGCTCTATATGTCAGGCAGAAGATATTAACACTAAAATATCTGTTCCTCACAATAATATCTAAGAGGGATAAAAGTTTTCTGGTTTTAGGAGTGAGATATCTCGAGCCTAAGACTACATGGTTTAATAAATTGTGAAGCTGGGTTTAAAACTAGGTGCTTTTTCTCTAGAGCCTAGCCTATGCTACAACACTCTGATAGAATATTTCTTATCACAATTTATATTTTAAGTACAGTGAAAAGCATTGAATTAATTAAACTTCATTTTAAGAGAGAGATGTCATTTTAGATGCACTCAGTCACCAAAAGTATTATAGAGGACAGCCTATAGATGGGATAAGTTTGGGTCTGAGTATAAACGAGGGTAAAGGAGGTATTTATAGGTTAAAGGTATAAGAGGTGAGAAAAAATGAAAATGGTCAAGTAGGTCAAAATGTGTGTATATATGAATATACATATGTATATATATATGTATATTTAAAGAAGTTACGGGAAGCCAAGTCCCTCCCTACATCTGACATTTTATTATTAAAATTTCAAATGCACAGAATTTAAAAGAATTATACAGTGAACGTTCATATACTGCTACCTAAATTATACACTCAACATTTGAGTATATTTGCTGTATCACATATCTGACCATCTATATATCCATCTATCTGTAAGTCAATCCATCTTACTTATTAATTTATTTCAAAGTAAGTTGCAAACATCTGTACACTTTCCCACCAAATGCTTCATCAGGTATATGAGTAAGTGGGTTCAATATTTGTGCAAAGTTATTTTTTAAAGTAAAATGTATATGCAGAAAAATATATCTTAAGTGTACTGTTGAACAAGTTTGACTACTCCATGTACATTTTTAAAACAAACTTCTTATCAAGATACAAAATATTACCATCATTTCAAACCATTATCTTGTTTCTGCTGTTGGTTAGCTTTCGTAGCTGCTGCCCCACTAGTCTGATATTACTTGACCATAGATTTGTTTTGCCTTTTTTTTCCACTCAGCATACTGTTTTTGGGATTCATTCATTTTATTGTATCAGGTGTTCATTCATTTTTACAACTGAGTAATATTTTCTTGTATGAAAATACTATAGGTTATCCTTTTGTCTACTGATGAATACCTTGACTGTTCTGAGTTTGGGGCTATTATGAATAAAAGGTGCTATTACCATTCCTACATATAGTTTTCTTTCCTTAGAAAAATACCTGAGTGGAATTTCTGTGTCATACGGTAGATGTGTATTTAGTTTTATGAGAAATTGTCATATCTCTTCTCAATTTCCATTAAAAATGTGTGAGTTCTGCTTGCTCCCTATTCTTGCTAGCATTTAGTGCAAAAGGCAGAAGCTAAGTGGTGAAAACTGAGTACTGATTAGGTTGTGAAGGAACCAGGTTTTGTGGCTAGAGGTTCCATCTTCAGTAGCTGGGAGTCACCTAGGGGTCTGGTCTAGCAGAGAGCCTAGGGAAGGTAGCTCTTGGTAAGATAAGCTGACAGTTGGGTACAGGATAGTTTTGAAAAGTAAAGAATTATAGATAGAAGCTAAGAAAGTTGTTGTAAGAATTTAGGCATGATCTAATGATGACTTCGATTAAAACCTAGTCAGTGGATGTAGAAAATTTTAAAAATGAAAAACTCTATGAAGAATTAATTTAGAGTATTTGTTGCTAATAGATTGGTACGTGAAGAGACAAAAAAAAAAAAGCTGAAGTGGGTGTAGGGAAAATGGTATTACCATTTATAATTATAAGCAAAGGGAGAATTGGCTTTGTGCTTATCTGCTTATAGGTTGTATGTACTCACGAACCAGTAAAATAGCCATCTTCTCTGTGAGGTTGAAGGAATAACATTGGAATTAGGTACTATGAGCTCCACTGTCTACACACATTTGCTTAGAATAAAACAAATTCTTGTCAATTATTATAGAAGCCAGGAAACAATACTTTACCTACAAAGGATGATCTAATATGATTTTCTTAATTTGCTCTATAGTATGAAATTTTACACATTGTCTCTTCTGTCTGAAATGCCTTTCCCTGACTGCTCTACTTCTAACTTTAAAGACATTGTTGAAACATTGCCTTATCTGTGGAGTCTCCCCTGACTCCAGTGACATTTCACACTCCCCTCTATCACAGAATTTCCTGTTTCATCCTGGAATTATATGCATTTTATGCTTCTGTTCTTGCTCCCTTGACCATATTAGAAACTTTGATGCAGAAAAATATTTGTTGAATGAAGGAGGTGCTTCAATTTCAACTCTCTAAACTTCAAAATATCTCTGTTTCTTCAGTTACTCACTTCTCTTTTCTTCATTTTTCCTTTCCTTCAAAATGAGTCTTTTCTCCCTACTACTCTCTGTCTCCCTGGAGAAGGAAATGGCAACCCACTCCAGTATGCTTGCCTGGGAAATCCCATGGACAGAGGAGCCTGGTGGGTTACAGTCTATGAGGTCACAAGAATCAGACACAACCACTGACTAAACCACCACCACCACCGTGATTCTCTATCTACCTATCCTATGTGCTTTGATTGTATACCCTCTATCTATCCTTTCTTTTGCATCTTTAATATTGAAAAATTCTACACTAGTATGCATGTTGAAATATTCTGCATCCTAAAAACAAGCTTTTCTTTTTTTGCTCCCCTTTTGAATTATTCTTCTAGGTCTCTCCTTCCTTTTCCAACTAAACTTCTATGTTGTGCAGAAGCTTTTAATTTTAATTAGATCCCATTTGTTTATTTTTGCTTTTATTTCCAGAATTCTGGGAGGTGGATCATAGAGGATCCTGCTGTGATTTATGTCGGAGAGTGTTTTGCCTATGTTCTCCTCTAGGAGTTTTATAGTTTCTGGTCTTACATTTAGATCTTTAATCCATTTTGAGTTTATTTTTGTGTGGGGTGTTAGAAAGTGATCTAGTTTCATTCTTTTACAAGTGGTTGACCAGTTTTCCCAGCACCACTTGTTAAAGAGATTGTCTTTACTCCATTGTATATTCTTGCCTCCTTTGTCAAAGATAAGGTGTCCATATGTGTGTGGATTTATCTCTGGGCTTTCTATTTTGTTCCATTGATCTATATGTCTGTCTTTGTGCCAGTACCATACTGTTTTGATGACTATAGCTTTGTAGTAGAGCCTGAAGTCAGGCAAGTTGATTCCTCCAGTTCCATTCTTATTTCTCAAGATTGCTTTGGCAATTCGAGGTTTTTTGTATTTCCATACAAATCTTGAAATTATTTGTTCTAGTTCTGTGAAAAATATGGCTGGTAGCTTGATAGGGATTGCATTGAATTTGTAAATTGCTTTGGGTAGTATACTCATTTTCACTATATTGATTCTTCCGATCCATGAACATGGTATATTTCTCCATCTATTAGTGTCCTCTTTGATTTCTTTCATCAGTGTTTTATAGTTTTCTATATATAGGTCTTTAGTTTCTTTAGGTAGATATATTCCTAAGTATTTTATTCTTTTCGTTGCAATGGTGAATGGAATTGTTTCCTTAATTTCTTTTTCTACTTTCTCATTATTCGTGTATAGGAATGCAAGGTATTTCTGTGTGTTGATTTTATATCCTGCAACTTTACTATATTCATTGATGAGCTCTAGTAATTTTCTGGTGGAGTCTTTAGGGTTTTCCATGTAGAGGATCATGTCATCTGCAAACAGTGAGAGTTTTACTTCTTCTTTTCCTATTTGGATTCCTTTTATTTCTTTTTCTGCTCTGATTGCTGTGGCCAAAACTTCCAGAACTATGTTGAATAGTAGCGGTGAAAGTGGACACCCTTGTCTTGTTCCTGACTTTAGGGGAAATGCTTTCAATTTTTCACCATTGAGGATAATGTTTGCTGTGGGCTTGTCATATATAGCTTTTATTATGTTGAGGTATGTTCCTTCTATTCCTGCTTTCTGGAGAGTTTTTTATCATAAATGGATGTTGAATTTTGTCAAAGGCCTTCTCTGCATCTATTGAGATAATCATATGGATTTTATTTTTCAATTTGTTAATGTGGTGAATTACATTGATTGATTTGTGGATATTGAAGAATCCTTGCATCCCTGGGATAAAGCCCGCTTGGTCATGGTGTATGATCTTTTTAATGTGTTGTTGGATTCTGATTGCTAGAATTTTGTTGATTCTAGAAAGAGTTGTTTCCACTGCATTTTCTAGTTCTTGTCTACATCTTAAAAACCATTCTTTTGTCTATTGCTCCAACTGCTCTGTAAAAATATCACATGTCACATATAACCAACTGGTTGACAGATCCAGTGGCTTTGACTCTTCCTCAGATTCTTCAACACCTCTGAGTATTTGATAGTGTTGAAAATATCATGTCATTGGAATTCTTTCCTTTGTAGGCTTCCTTAACATTCTGTCATCCTTAACATCTACTGTGTGACAGGTACAGAGCTAGACGCATATCAAATCTTATGAAACTGACCAAAGTAGAATCTCCATTCTCTTCCTGAAAAATAGAATATTGTCCAAAGTCTTCAGTTTAATTCAAATGTTCTAACAGTTGTTTTTACAAAATTTTATCAATCCTTTCCCTCAGCTGTTCTTACAATCCCTCTAAGATGGACATCACGCTATCACTGTAACCTATACCCACTGAATATTTTCCTACTAATAATGGAAATAGTAGTGAGGCTAGGCCTATGCCATGCTCATGTAATATAGTGACTGTATGCATATTATATAATATAATTATAAGAACAAACTTGTGATATACAACTATCCCTACTTTGGTAATAAAGAAATGGAAGCTCACATAGGTTAAGTCGTAAAGATTACTGGTGTATAATGAACTGAGGAGCCACAGATGAATTAAGCACATTTGCTTAATTGTTGTGTTGAGAATGTTACCTCTGTCTTTACCCATTCTCTCTCACTCTCTCTTTTTAATACCAGAATGTCTTTATCCTATACAAGGATATTGTATTATCTAAATCTTAATAATCTGTCAATGTCTATTTGGAATATCATCTCTTCTGAGTAGTTTTATTTTCCCTGCTTTTTCTGACGGGAAACAAATTTTTTCCCTCTGAGCTCTGATAGCATTTTAAAACACTATTAACAGGATTTATTTTTTAGAGTAGTTTCAGGTTTAAAAAAAATTAAGCAGAAAAGACAGAGGTCACATGTACTCCCTTCTTCCTGCTATATAGTCTTCCATAATATTAACATTTGGCATTAGAGTAGTAAATTTTTTAGAACTGATGAAATAATATTAAAACATTTTAATTAACTGAATGCATAGTTTACAGTATGGTTCATTCTTTGTGTGCTTCTTTGTATGGTTTTTGACAAATGCATAATATTATATATATACCATTACAGGATCAGACAGAATGTTTTCACTGCTCTAAAAATTCTCTATGATCTGCTGATTCATCCCTCCTTCTCTCCCATAGTTTTATCTTTTCCAGAATTTCATATATTAATAATTGGAATCATATAGTATGAAGTCCTTTTTAGATTGGTTTCTTTCACTTAGTAATGTGCATTTAAGGTTACTCAATGTCTTTTCATGGCTTAATAATATTACATGTCTGTATTACCATAATTTATTCATTCACCTACTGAGGAACACCTTGTTGCTTCCAAGTTTTGGCAATTGTGAATCAAGTTATTATAAACATCCATTTCCCAGAGTTTGTCCAAGTTCATGTCCATTGCATTGGTGATGTTATCCAACCATCTCATGTTCTGTTGCCCTCTTCTCCTGCCTTCAATCTTTCCCAGCATCAGGGTCTTTTCCAATGAGTCAGCTATTTGCATCAGGTGGCCAGAGGATTGGAGCTTCAGCATCAGTCCTTCCAATGAGTATTCAGGGTTGATTTCCTTTAAGACTGACTAGTTTGATCTCCTGGCAGTCCAAGGGACTCTCAAGAGTCTCCTCCAGCACCACAGTTTGAAGGCATCAATTCTTTGGTGCTCTGCCTTCTTTATGATTCAGCTCTCACATCCATACATGACTATTGGAAAGATAATAGCTATATGACTATATGGACCTTTGTCAGCAAAGTGATGTCTTCGCTTTTTAAGACACTGTCTAGGTTTGTCATAGCTTTCCTGCCAAGAAGCACTCATCTTCTAATTCCATGGCTACAGTCATTATCTTCAGTGATTTTAGAGCCCAAGAAGAGAGGAAATCTGGCACTACTTCTATCTTTTCCCCTTCTATTTGCCATGAAGTGATGAGACTGGATGCCATGATATTGGTTTTTTAATATCGAGTTTTAAACTGGCTTTTTCACTCTCCTCCTTCACCCTCATCAAGAGGTTCTTTAGTCCCTCTTTGCTTTCAGCCATTAGAATGGTATCATCTGCATAACTGAGGTTGTTGATATTTCTCCCAGCAATCTTGATTCTAGCTTGTAACTCATCCAGCCTGGCATTCCTCATGATGTGTTTTGTGTATATGTTAAATAAACAGGGTGACAATAAACAGCCTTGACATACTCCTTTCTCTATCCTGAACCAGTCAGTTGTTCCACACAAGGTTCTAACTCTTGCTTCTTAACCAGCATGCAGGTTTCTCAGGAGACAGGTAAGATGATCTGAGATTCCCATCTCTTTAAAGAGGTTTCCACAGTTTGTTATGATCCACACAGTCAGAGGCTTTAGCGTAATCAATGAAACAGAAGACTTTCTGGAATTCGCTTGCTTTCTCTATGATCCAGCGAATGTTGGCAATTTGATCTCTGGTTCCTCTGCCTATTTTAACCCTAGCTCGGACATCTGGAAGTTCTTGGTTCACAAAATGCTGAAACCTAGCATGCAGGATTTTGAGCATAACCTTACTAGCATAGGAGATGAGTGCAGTTGTCTAGTGGCTTGAACATTCTTTAATACTGCCCTTCTTGACAATGGGGATGAGGACTGACATTTTCCAGTCCTGTGGTCACTGCTTGGTTTTCCAAATTTTCTGACATATTGAGTCCAGCTCTTTGGTAGCATCATTTTTTAGGATTTAAAATAGCTCAGATAGAATTCCATCACCTCCATGAGCTTTATTGAAAGCAGTTCTTCCTAAGACCCGCTTGACTTCACACTTCAGAATGTCTGGCTCTGGGTAAGTGACCACAGCATTGTGGTTATCTGGGTCATTAAGATCTTTTCTGTACAGTTCTTCTCTGTATTCTTTCCATATCTTTTGTGATCTCTTCTGCTTCTATTAGGTCTTTACCATGTCTGTCCTCTATTGTGCTCATCTTTGGATGAAATATTCCTTTGATATTTCCAGTTTTCTTGACGAGATCTCTAGTCTTTCCCTTTCAGTTGCTTTCCTTTTATTTCTTTGCATTCTTCATTGAAGAAGGACTTCTTGTCTCTCCTTGTTATTCTCTGAACTCTACATTTAATTGGGTGTATATTTTCTTCTCTTCCCTGCTTTTCACTTCTCTTCTTTCTTCAGATATTTGTAAAGCTTCCTCAGGCAACCACCTTGCCTTCTTGCCTTTCTTTTTCTTTGGGATGGTTTTGTTGACTGTCTCCCATACAATATTACAGACCTCTGTCCATAGTTCTTCAGGCACTGTTTATTAGATCTAGTCCCTTGAATCTATACATCACCTCTACTATATATTCATAAGGGATTTGATTTCAGTCATACCTTGCTGGCCTAGTGGTTTTCCCCACTCTCTTTAGTTTAAGCCTGAATTTTGCTCTGAGAACTGATGATCTGAGTCACAATCAGCTCCAGGTCTTGTTTTTGCTGACTCTTTACAGTTTCTCCATCTTTGCCTATAAAGAATGTAATCAATCTGATTTCAGTGTTGATCATTTGGTGATGTCCATGTATAAAGTCGTCTCTTGTGTTATTGAAAAATGGTGTTTGCTATGATCGGTGCATTCTCTTGGCAGAATTCTGTTAGCCTTTGCCCTGCTTCATTTTGTACTCCAAGGCCAAACTTGCCTATTACTCCATGTATCTCTTGACTTCCTACTTTTGCATTCCAGTACCCTATGATGTCAGAGAAGGCAATGGCACCCCACTCTAGTACTCTTTCCTGGAAAATCCCATGGATGGAGGAGCCTGGTAGGCTGCAGTCCATGGGGTCGCACAGAGTCGGACATGACTGAGAGACTTCACTTTCACTTTTCACTTTCATGCATTGGAGAAGGACATGGCAACCCACTCCAATACTCTTGCCTGGAGAATCCCAGGGATGGGGGAGCCTGGTGGGCTGCCGTCTATGGGGTCGCACAGAGTCGGACACGACTGAAGCGACTAGGCAGCAGCACCCTATGATGTAAAAGACATCATTTGTTTGTGGTGTTAGCTCAGTTCAGTTCAGTTGCTCAGTCATGTCCGACTCTTCGCAACCCCAAGAATTGCAGCACGCCAGGCCTCCCTGTCCATCACCAACTCCGGAGTTCACTCAGACTCATGTCCATCCAGTCAGTGATGCCATCCAGCCATCCCATCCTCTGTCGTCCCCTTCTGCTCCTGCCCTCCATCCCTCCCAGCATCAGAGTCTATTCCAATGGGTCAACTCTTCGCATGAGGTGGCCAAAGTACTGGAGTTTCAGCTTTAGCATCATTCCCTCCAAAGAAATCCCAGGGATGATCCCCTTCAGAACGGACAGGTTGGATCTCCTTGCAGTCCAAGGGACTCTCAAGAGTCTTCAACACTAGAGTTCAAAAGCATCGATTCTTCGGTGTTCAGCTTTCAACACAGTCCAACTCTCACATCCATACGTGAACACTGGGAAAACCATAGCCTTGACTAGACAGACCTTTGTTGGCAAAGCAATGTCTCGCTTTTCAATATGCTGTCTAGGTTGGTCATAACTTTCCTTCCAAGGAGTAAGCGTCTTTTAATTTCATGGCTGCAATCACCATCTGCAGTGATTTTGGAGCCCCCCAAAAATAAAGTCTGACTTGTTCCACTGTTTCCCCATCTATTTCCCGTGAAGTGATGGGACCAGATGCCATGATCTTCATTTCCTGAATGTTGAGCTTTAAACCAACTTTTCACTCTCCTCTTTCACTTTCATCAAGAGGCTTTTGAGTTCCTCTTCACTTTCTGCCATAAGGGTGGTGTCATCTGTATATCTGAGGTGATTGATATTTCTCTCGGCAATCTTGATTCCAACTTGTGCTTCTTCCAGCCCAGTGTTTCTCAAGATGTACTCTGCATATGTTAAATAAGCAGGGTGACAATATACAGCCTTGACGTACTCCTTTGCCTATTTGGAACTAGTCTGTTGTTCCATGTCCAGTTCTAACTGTTGCTTCCTGACCTGCATATATGTTTCCCAAGAGGCAGGTCAGGTAGTCTGGTATTCCCATCTCTTTCAGAATTTTCCACAGTTCATTGTGATCCACACAGTCAAAGGCTTTGGCATAGACAATAAAGCAGAAATAGATGTTTTTCCAGAACTCTCTTGCTTTTTCCATGATCCAGCAGATGTTGGCAATTTGATCTCTGGTTCCTCTGCCTTGTCTAAAACCAACTTGAACATCTGGAAGTTCATGGTTCTCGTATTGCTGAAGTCTGGCTTGGAGAATTTTGAGCATTACTTTACTAGCGTGTGAGATGAGTGCAATTGTGCAGTAGTTTGAGTATTTTTTGGCATTGCTTTTCTTCGGGATTGGAATGAAAACTGACTTTTTCCAGTCCTGTGGCCACTGCTGAGTTTTTCAAATTTGCTGGCATATTGAATGCAGCACTTTTACAGCATCATCTTTCAGGATTTGTAATGGCTCCAGTGGAATTCCATCACCTCCACTAGCTTGTTCGTAGTGATGCTTTCTATGACCCACTTGACTTCACATTCCAGGATGTCTGGCTCTAGGTGAGTGATCACACCATCATGATTATCTGGGTTGTGAAGATCTTTTTTGTATTGTTCTTCTGTGTATTCTTGCCACCTCTTCATAATATCTTCTGCTTCTGTTAGGTCCATACCATTTCTGTCCTTTATTGAGCCCATCTTTGCATGAAATGTTCCCTTAGTATCTCTAATTTTCTTGAAGAGATCTCTAGTCTTTCTCATTCTGTTGTTTTCCTCTATTTCTTTGCATCGATCACTGAGAAAGGCTTTCTTATCTCTTCTTGCAATTCTTTGGAACTCTGCATTCAGATGCTTATATCTTTCCTTTTTTCCTTTGCTTTTCACTTCTCTTCTTTTCACAGCTATTTGTAAGGCCTCCCCAGACAGCCATTTTGCTTTTTTGCATTTCTTTTCCATGGGGATGGTCTTGATCCCTGTCTCCTGTACAATGTCATGAACTTCCATCCATAGTTCATCAGGCACTCTATCTATCAGATCTAGGCCCTTAAATCTATTTCTCACTTCCACTGTATAATCATAAGGGATTTGATTTAGGTCATACCTGAATGATCTAGTGATTTTCCCTACTTTCTTAAACTTAAGTCTGAATATGGCAATAAGGAGTTCATGATCTGAGCCACAGTCAGCTCCTGGTCTTGTTTTTGTTGACTGTATAGAGCTTCTCCAGAGAAGGAAATAGCAACCCACTCCAGTACTCCTACCTGGAAAATCCCATGGATGGAGTAGCTTGGTAGGCTACAGTCCATGGGGTCACGAAGTCAGACATGATTGAGTGACTTCACTTTCACTTTTCACTTTCATGCCTTGGAGAAGGCAATGGCAACCCACTCCAGTGTTCTTGCCTGGAGAATTCCAGGGATGGGGGAGCCATCTATGGGGTCGCACAGTGTCGGTCATGGCTGAAGTGACTTAGCAGCAGCAGAGCTTTTCCATCTTTGGCTGCAAAGAATATAATCAATCTGATTTTGGTGTTGACCATCTGGTGATGTCCATGTGTAGAGTCTTCCGTCGTGTTGTAAGAGGGTGTTTGCTATGACCAGTGCATTTTCTTGGCAAAACTCTATTAGTCTTGCCCTGCTTGATTCCATATTCCAAGGCCAAATTTGCCTATTACTCCAGGTGTTTCTTGACTTCCTACTTTTGCATTCCAGTCCCCTATAATGAAAAGGACATCTTTTTTTGGGTGTTAGTTCTAAAAGGTCTTGTAGGTCTTCATAGAACTGTTCAACTTCAGCTTCTTCAGCGTTACTGGTTGGGGCATAGACTTGGATCACCGTGATATTGAATGGTTTGCCTTGGAAACGAACAGAGATCATTCTGTCGTTTTTGAGATTGCATCCAAGTACTGCATTTTGGACTCTTTTGTTGACCATGATGGCTACTCCATTTCTTCTGAGGGATTCCTGCCTGCAGTAGTAGATATAATGGTCATGGGAGTTAAATTCACCCATTCCAGTCCATTTTAGTCCACTGATTCCTAGAATGTCAACGTTCACTCTTGCCATCTCCTGTTTGACCACTTCCAATTTGCCTTGATTCATGGACCTACCATTCCAGGTTCCTATGCAATGTTGCTCTTCACAGCATCAGACCTTGCTTCTATCACCAATCACATCCACAACTGGGTATTGTTTTTGCTTTCATCCCTTCATTCTTTCTAGAGTTATTTCTCCACTGATCTCCAGTAGCATATTGGGCACCTACTGACCTGGGGAGTTCCTCTTTCAGTATCCTATCTTTTTGCCTTTTCATACTGTTCATGGGATTCTCAAGGCAAGAATACTGAAGTGGTTTGCCATTCCCTTCTCCAGTGGGCCACATTCTGTCAGACCTCTCCACCATGCCCGCCCATCTTGTGTGGCCCCACAGGGCATGGCTTAGTTTCATTGAGTTAGACAAGGCTGTGGTCCCAGTGTGATTAGATTGACTAGTTTTCTGTGATTATGGTTTCAGTGTGTCTGCCCTCTTGCAACACCTACCATCTTACTTGGATTTCTCTTACCTTGGACGTGGGGTATCTCTTCAAGGCTGCTCTAGCAAAGTGCAGCTGTTACTCCTTACCTTGGATGACGGGTATCTCCTCACTGCCGCCCCTCCCGACCTTGAACGTGGAATAGCTCCTGTAGGCCCTCCGGTGCCCGCACAGCCACTGTTCCTTGGACATGTGGTCTCTCCTCCCGGCCGATGCCCCTGGCCTCGGGTGGGGATAGCTCCTCTCGGCTGTTCTGGCGCTGTCACAACCTGGCACTCTCGGCCGCTGCCCCTGACTTCAGATGCGGGCGAGAAGGTCTTGTAGGTCTTCATAAAAGCAGTTAACTTCATCTTTTTTTCAGCGTTAGTGGTTGGTGCATAGACTTGGATTACTGTGACACTGAATGGTTTGCCCTGGAAATGAACAGAGATCATTGTGTCATTTTTGAGATTGCACCCAAGTACTGCATTTTAGACTCTTTTGTTGACTGTGAGGCCTACGCCAATAAATTATGGGAGCATGGACTGAGAAAAGTGAAAAGAATTGAACAATATTCTAACAAAATAATTTCATGGGGCGTGTAAACACCGTTTCAAGATGCAATAAAAGCATTAGACAACTCCAGTCTAATGCAAAGTGACAACTTACTAATTAACACCAATATTGGGAACACCATGTTTTCAGGCCCAATTTTATAAATAAACAAAACATTGAATGTATTTTAATCTAGTTTCACAGCTGTACTGTATTTTAAAATGTAGATGTAAATTAAGTTTTCATCCCTAGAGATTTTCTCTAACTTTATAGTTTAATTGAATAACAGTTAATTTAATTTATCAAAAGATGATAGAGATACCCCTAGGCATATAGGAAACGATTTCATGAACTTGTATTTTAAAGAGCATGTAACTGAGTATTTATTACTTGCATATTTATTTTTAAAAACTTGCATGATGGTATTAGTTCAAAATGCAACAAAACAAACATTTGTTTTAAGAAAATTGTTGAATTTGTATTAGCTTTGATGAAAAATAGTGTTTTCAAAATACCTTTGATTTAAAAACTGATGCACATAATTTGTGTAAGAAAACTGTGTTGAAGGTATCTGGGTCCAACATTGTGCTTATGAGCTGCTTCAAAACATCATTCTAAAATAATTCATTAGTGTTTAGAACTTCACAGTGAACACATAACACACAGATCCTGCTCTTTAATGACATTTGACAATGTCTTTGAGAAATTGCCTTAACATAGTGTATTCTGCCTTTGCCCAGCTATGCCTGGAGCAGGTGCTGCTAATCTAAATTCTTTGGAACGGAAAACTGTTCTTATTGATTACATGTGGCTACAAATGAGATCTGGGAAGCTCTGTCATTCAAGGGGTGCCTGTCTCCACCCTGATCTTTGTCTTGATTATATGGTTCTCTTCCCAGCAGCTCCCCTCCTATCCCAGGCTGGTGTACACTGCACAGATGTTTCCCCTATTGCTGCTACATGGTGATTTTTCAAGCAGCTTCGTAGACAGATATTTCCAGATGTTTTCCCCCATTTCTCTGCATAGACCTTTTCTCCTTACAAACAGCAGATCGCACCACCGCTCAGGCTTTTGATCTATTGACTATAGAAAAAACAAATAGCACTCCATTGATGTGTTTTGGGGGGCTTTGGCAATAGCACACTCAGTAAGTGTCCTCTTCACTCTTTGAAACCCTACTGGCAGATGTTTTCGTGAGCTTCTCCACCTAATAGCATTTATTCTCATCCCAGCTCCTCTTTCTGGGGTGAGGGAGGATGGTAGTCTACTTCAGTCTTTGTTTCCCATTTATATTTACTTTAAGGCCCTCTCTTACCTGTGCTTTGAGGTTAATGGCAAAGTTTAGCTTGTAGCAAGTTAAGACCTAGTCAGTGTCTTATCGGAGAAGGCGATGGCACCCTACTCCAGTATTCTTGCCTGGAAAATCCCATGGACAGAGGAGCCTGGTAGGCTGCGGTCCATGGGGTCGCGAAGAGTCAGGCACAACTGAAGTGACTTAGCAGCAGCAGCAATGTCTTATATCAGTAATAAGTGAAATAATTTTAGGAAATGTGTATTTACTGTCAAGAGAGAAATTTTAATTTAAATTACTTAATAAATTTGTTTACCCAAATTTAGAGGGAGATTATGAGACCAGATTGTTTTAGCACTTAAATATTTGTTTCTCCAGTCGTCTGCCCTTCTAATATCCACTCATCCATTCATGCCTGATGATTCAGTTCTTGATAATCGAAGACGTACTGGGCGACAGACATTGTGGATGCAAAGAATGGAAGGGACAGAATCCTTGAGCTCAGGAAGCTCACGACCCAGTTGAGGAAGCCAATATGAGAAATGTTTAATATAAGTTCTTTGATAACAATCTGTACAGACTTCTGAAAGGATGAAAGGAAATCAATTGGATGGTTAAACTATGAGGAGGTATCAGTTTAGTTCAGTTCAGTCCCTCAGTTGTGTCCATCTCTTTGGGATGCCATGGACTGCAGCACAGCATGCCAGGCTTCCCTGTCCATCACCAACTCCCAGAGTTTACTCAAATTCATGTCCATTGAGTTGGTGATGCCATCCAGCCATCTCATCTTCTATTGTCCCCTTCTCATCCTGCCTTCAATCTTTCCCAGAATCAGGGTCTTTTCCAAGGAGTCAGTTCTTCTCATCAGGTGGCCATAGTATTGGAGTTTCAGCTTCAGCATCAGTCCTTCCAATGACCATTCAGGACTGATTTCCTTTAGGATGGACTGGTTGGATCTCCTTGCAGTTCAAGGGACTCTCAAGAGTCTTCTCCAGCACCACAGTTCAAAAGCATCAATTCTTCGGTGCTCAGCTTTCTATATAGTCCAGCTCTCACATCCATACATGACTACTGGAAAAACCGTAGCTTTGAATAGACAGATCTTTGTCAGTAATGTCTCTGCTTTTTAATATGCTGTCTAGGTTGATCATAATTTTTCTTCCAAGGAGCAAGTGTCTTTTAATTTCATGGCTGCAGTCACCATCTGCTGTGATTTTGGAGTCTAAAAGTATAAAGTTTGTCACTGTTTCCACATCTATTTGCCATGAAGTGATGGGACAGGATGCCATGATCTTAGTTTTTTGAATGTTGAGTTTTAAGCCAACTTTTTCACTCTCCAGCTTCACTTTCATCAAGAGGCTCCTTAATTCTTCACTTTCATAAGGATGGTGTCATCTGCATATCTGAGGTTATTGATATTTCTCCCGGCAATCTTGATTCCAGCATGTGCTTCTTCCAGCCCAGTGTTTCTCATGATGTACTCTGCATAGAAGTTCAATACACAGGGTGACAATATACAGCCTTCTAAATCAAATCCCTGTTTGTGTCTCTGAATGCCCAAGGACTTGGGTAGTTTGTCTATCATCCTAATGTGCTGTGTCAGAACAAATTAAGTAATGCTGTAATGACAACCACATTGTCTCTGGGTTAAAACACCAAAGGTTTATTTCTTGTTCATGTGTCAAGTCCATTGCAACTTACATTGCCATTGTCTTCAGTCTAGAACCCATGCTGGAAAAGTAGCTCCTAGCTAGAGGACTTCCTATCACAGTGGCAGAGGGAGAAGAGAGTAAGGCTTCAGCCTGGAAGTTACAGAGAACATTAGAACCCATTTTTTCCATTAGCCAACACAAATCACTGTTGAATTGAAGTAGAGCCTAACTTTAATTATGCAGGGAAATGTAATCTTTCCCGAATAGGAAAAAAAATACTGAGTAACAATAATATACTCTAACACATGTTGTACACAAGATATTTTTGTAGAATATTTTGGTGCATCTCTTATAATTTTCACTTACTTGTGTTACTTATAAATTTCACTTATTTGTATAGTAAGTAGTCTTGAAGAAAAATACTTAATATGTTTTATTACACTGCGATATACTAATAATACTTTTTGAATAGTATCATATAGTATATATATGGTCATCTGATGTGAACAGCTAACTCATTGCAAAGTTCTCTGATGCTGGGAAAGATTGAGGACAGAAGAAGAGGGCATCTGAGGATGAGATGACTGGATGGCATCACCAATGCAATGGACATGAACTTGGGCAAACTTTGGGAGATGGTGAGGGACAGAGAAGCCTGGCATGCTGCAGTCCATGGGGTCTCAAAGAGTCAGACATGACTGGGCGACTGGACAACATACAGTATATTTAGTATACGGTATTGATGGTACTATATATTTAGAATTTTGTGGTTCACATATTATTATAGTATGCATGCATATGTGCTCAGTTGCTTTAGTCATGTCTGACTCTTTGTGACCCTGTAGACTATAGTCTGCCAGGCTCTTCTTGTCCATGGGATTCTCCAGGCAAGAATACTGGAGTGGTGGCCGTGCCCTCCTCCAGGGGATTTTCCCAACCCAGGAAGTGAACCCATGTCTTCTGCATCTCCTGCATTGCAGTTGGAGTCTTTACCCACTGAGTCACCTGGAAAGCCCCATACAATAGTATAATATACTAATATTATATAATTATAGTATGCATAATATAATATAGTAGCATATAAAACATGCACATGTATAAATATTATACGTATATATATGGTGTGTATAAAATAATGCTATATATTTTATTGAAGTTTCTGAGGTTGTTTATTGTCAACAACTTACTCAGGACCTAGCCTTCCTGATAGCCCCATATAATAGTATAATATACTAATATTATATAATTATAGTATGCATAATATAATATAGTAGCATATAAAACATGTACATGTATAAATATTATACGTATATATATGGTGTGTATAAAATAATGCTATATATTTTATTGAAGTTTCTGAGGTTGTTTATTGTCAACAACTTAGTCAGGACCTAGCCTTCCTGATTGATAGAGCTACTTTCGTTAATCTCTATATGAATTTGCATAATATTGACATTAATTCTTTTTTGTTCGGTAGGATTTTATCTATATGGGCTCAGAGGTCTCCTTGTGGGAATGTTTTAAATATTGAGATTATTTCAGTAAAATTATAGTAAAGATTTAATAACAATTACTAAAGATTTCTTTAAGCCTTTTCGGTTTTTCTGTTTCATCTTCTATCAGTTTTGATAGGTTTAGGAATTTATCCATTTCTTCTAAATTTTCAAAATTGCTGGCCTAAAGTTGTTTATAATGTTTGGAGAATCTGATATTAGGTATTTGCACCATCTCTTTCTAAACAAAAATTAATCTCAATAGAGGTTCATCAGTTTTATTTTTGTTTTCAAATAACCAACTTTTGGCTTTGCTAATTCTTTTGATCAATCTCTTTAATATTTCTTTCTACTAGTTTTACATTTATTTTGCTATTATTTTTTCAATCCCTTGCTACGTTAATTTTCAGTATTTCTTCCTTTAAGGACACATTTGGGGCTTTATAGTTCTCCCAAAACACTGCTTTAAATGCATCTCATAAATTGTATGGAACTTCTATTGAATAATAACAAAATGAAATCATAACACAACACTCATCCTGATAATGCTGAGTCGCTGAACAATCACCAGTAACTACATCCTTCCCCCAAATTATTTTTTAAAGTTAGAATTGTGTAAAGCAAAACTCCTTCTTTTTATAGCTGCCCCTATGGGGTGGGTCCACAGGATTACTTTGTCTCTACATCATATCTTATGTATGAAAGGAAACTAGGAACAGAAGTTTTCTTGATTATTTGAGTGTTAATTTTGTTTTCATTGTGCCTGACAAAATACAGTTATGCAAGTGTTTCTCTGTTATTTTAATAAAATAAATTATGTGTAAAACAAACAACAACAACAGAACCCTCCCCTTTTTAGAAGTATAGTTTTATGATTTTTCCAGATGTGTATAGTTACGTGAGCAACATGCAAAAAAGATTCATAACATTTCCATCACCCCCTAAAGTTTTCTGAGTCATCTGCAATAGGCTCAGTCCTTGTACTAAACGAAATTTTTTCCTGATAATCAAATTCCCTTCACAATCATGCTTCTCTCATTACGTCACAGTTTGAGTAGAAATCAAGTAGATATAAGTCCTTTTGGTATTTCTTGTGTTGTTGATTTAAAACTGGTAAATTTTCCTATAAGTCAATGAGTTACTTCACTCAAATGTTTTTGGTAGATTTTTCTATTAAGAAGCTGACACCAAAAGAATTGTGGTCTCTTTGTCAATGTTAAGAATTGCACTAATATTGTCTTTTCCAAATAACAAGAGACATTCTTTCCAAGAATTAAAATACAGTAAATTCTGTTACTGGGTTCCAATCTCCTCCAAGCCAACACTGACTCTCCTAATATTTGAAAGAACCCTGGGAAATCATAATGCAAGCTACAGATTTTTATTTACCTTTCAAATAGTTTTGGGAGAAAAGTACAATAGTTATGGGAAGAAATAAAGCATTTCCATATTAAGTATGCCTTTCACTCTAGTCCATTTTTCACCTTCGCCAATTTGATTTAAGGAGAAATGAGGCCCTTTGGGATTTTCATTGTTCTTAAAAGCTGTCAATAGAAGGTTTCATAAGCCACTAGTGCCAGAACTGGTTACAATAAACTGTAATTAAGTTAGTATTGGTAAGCAGCTGTTATTCTTCAGTTACTACTCATCAATAACAGTGTGCTATTAAATTTAAAATCCTGTGTTTAAGCCTTTTTATCTTAAGTTAATGAGATTTTAATCTGAGACATCAGCAGCCCTACAAATGTTTCAGATCAATTTATGCTAGAAACTGTGTTTCCAGAATCATATTTCATTGATTTCAAGAAGCCAGCGAACAAATACAAACCACATCTTTGTATTTATTGCCATTTATATTTACTTAACAGGAGACAGGGATGTTTGATGTCTTTCAATAAGTGGGGCAATCCCACACAAAAGAGAATTGGCTCCCACCCTGCGTGGATTTTGAAAACTCTAGGAGACAAACACATGACTGAAACACCAATTTGTAAATATCCGAACCTTAATACAGTTATCTAGTACATAACTACAAGAAGTTTGGAACATCTTCACATGCACTGAATTTTTTCAGAAATCAGAAGATATAAATTGGAATAAGATATTTTTTAATTTATCAAATTTAAAATTTATTTGATTTGGAATCAAATCACCACCGGCAGTGCCACTTTGGTATTTGAGTTGCCAGTACCACGTATTCTTATCAGCTTTTCTCACATTCATGGTCATTTTCGTAGCTACACGTATGCATGCACACACATGCAGACACACATTTACTTAGAGTCTTTTTTGATGACAAAAAGAAAAATACTGAGAACATTCAGTTGAATATTTGTAGTTGAGTTTTATAATTATGCTCACAGTTGAAAAGTTATTAGTGTTCTAGGGTGACATTCTTTTTTTAAATAGTGAAGCAAGTGATGAAACCAAGAAAACCAAATGGACATTTTACAAAGAAAGACGGTAGCAAGTTAACAAAGGTATATTGTCCTTACTTTTTCTATTTTCACAAGATGTAACTTGGCTGTTAGCAATTCCTTCTATTTAGCAATTAGGTAGCAATGCTACCTATTCAGCGTTTCCTCTTCTTTCTCATAAATACACGTCGGGTTTGTCAATACTTTTCCTAACTCTAATTTTTAAGCTAATGTCACCAATAGCATCAACATTTCATTTTCCTTTACTTCTTTTATGGAATGACTTCTGATCTCCTTTGTTCTTTAAATACAAACACATTCATTACAAGTAGGTGAAGCCCCTGGTGAGCTCATTTTGTCTTGCAGTATAGTTACACCTGAGCATTTGCTGCATATTGAACCTGACATTCATTTGCTAAAATTCCTTTTAAAATAAGATTTCATGTTATATTTCCCTGAAGATATTTGTTTAAATGTTATAGTATCTCAAAATTACTTTTCAGGGTAGAAAAGAGGATACTATAATACTACACATTTACTTCTTAAGGGGGGCATTGTAGGTTTGAGGACCACTGCCCTAAACTCTGCAGAGAGTAGAGACCTCACTGTACTGCTGCTGCTGCTGCTAAGTCGCTTCAGTCGTGCCCGACTCTGTGCGACCCCACAGACGGCAGCCCACCAGGCTCCTCCGCCCATGGGATTTTCCAGGCAAGAGTACTGGAGTGGGTTGCCATTGCCTCAGTCTATAAACCAACTAAACTTTCTTTCTCTTTTTCTTTCTCCCTTTTCCATCCCTTACTCTTCTTCCTTCCCTCCTCTCCATTACTTTCTCCTTCCTTTCTTCTTATATTTAATGTGTACTATAATACTGCTGCATATTAAATTTTGTCACAAGTTACTGAAATGCAACAGAAGTGAATAATATTCCTGGCAACAGAGAACCTTAAATGGAAACACTGTCTATATGCTCATAGTTCAAGGACTTAAACAAAATGTCAGGGAGAGAGAGGTGACTATAGAAGATGTGTCTAATATTTAATTAATATTGTGTTTAATATTTAATAACTATGGATATAGCTATCCTTAATTTTCCAAAATAGGAACACTGTTCTGCATCCTGTGGTAAAATCATGTACACATAGTAGAGTTCTTTACCCTGATCAGAAACTTCAGCAGACTAGGTTGAGGAGCAAATTTTAAAACTATTCAAAATCCTCTGCCTGTGGCATATGTAGCAGTTCATTTATTACTTAAGCAATTGGTCCCTCAATATTCCCAAGTTACCACTTTTGCAAAGAAAAATTGTGAGCATAATCAGAAGATAACAATAAATCACTGCCAATGGTGACTGTAGCCATGAAATTAAAAGACGCTTACTCCTTGGAAGGAAAGTTATGACCAACCTAGATAGCATGTTGAAAAGCAGAGGCATTACTTTGGCAACAAAGGTCCGTCTAGTCAAGGCTATGGTTTTTCCAGTGGTCATGTATGGATGTGAGATTTGGACTGTGAAGAAGGCTGAGTGCCGAAGAATTGATGCTTTTGAACTGTGGTGTTGGAGAAGACTCTTGAGAGTCCCTTGGACTGCAAGGAGATCCAACCAGTCCATTCTGAAGGAGATTGGCCCTGGGATTTCTTTGGAAGGAATGATGCTAAAGCTGAAACTCCAGTACTTTGGCCACTTCATGCGAAGAGGTGACTCATTGGAAAAGAATCTGATGCTGGGAGGGATTGGGGGCAGGAGGAGAAGGGGATGACAGAGGATGAGATGGTTGGATGGCATTGCTGACTCGATGGACGTGAGTCTGAGTGAACTCTGGGAGCTGGTGATGGACAGGGAGGCCTGGTGTGCTGCGATTCATAGGGTCGAAGAGTCGGACATGACCGAGCGACTAAACTGAACTGAACTGAACAATACAGAGAGAGGATTGAATTTCTAAGATTGTTTGGGCTTCAAAGATAGATTTGAGTGATGCTGTTATGTGGGGTTCAGAGCAGGGGCTCTAGAGGCAGAGGCTCTAGGGTTGAGCCTGGCTGCATCACTTACTAGGTGTGTGATAATCAACATTAAATTTTGGTGCCTCAGTTTTCCTACCTATAAAAAGTGAAAGTCACCAAAACAAAACAAAACAAAACAAAAAACAATGTCTATTCATGCCTTATGTTTTGCTAGTACTAACACACACACACACACAAATGTATACCCTAGCAAGTATATTCTACCAGTGGACAAAATGCATTGACAACACAAAAGATTTTTTCATTTTGGCTTAATTGTGTGGTTGCTTGGTCACTAAGTCATGTCCAACTCTTTGTGACCCCCTGGACTGCAGCACACCAGGCTTCCCTGTCCTTTTCTATCTCCCAGAGTCTGCTCAAATTCAAGTCCGTTGAGTTGGTGATGCTATCTAACCATCTCATCCTCTGCAGCTCCCTTCTCCTCTTGTCTTCAATTCTTCCCAGCATCAGGGTCTTTTCCAGTGAGTCGGCTCTTTGAATCAGGTGGCCAAAGTGTTACCTCATTATTATCTGTGATCTTTTATCTTTAAGAAAATGTATTGTTTCATGCATTTTATATTCATGCTTTTCTGTTATTTCCACACATTCTTCTGCTTTTTACCTTCTTATCTGAGGAAGCCATGTACTTCTAAGATGTTTATAAATGTCTTCTAGCTTCAATTTTTAATAATTTAGATATAATTCACATGTAACAAATTTAATGCTTTTAAGCATATAACTCATTGGCTTTTAGAATATTTGCAAAGTTGTGCAATGATTGCTGCTGCTAAGTCACTTCGGTCATGTCCGACTCTGTGCAACCCCAGAGACGGCAGCCCACCAGGCTCTGCCATCCCTGGGATTCTCCAGGCAAGTACACTGGAGTGGGTTGCCATTTCCTTCTCCAATGCAGGAAAGTGAAGTCTCTCAGTTGTGTCCGACTCTTCGCGACCCCATGGACTGCAGCCTACCAGGATCCTCCATCCATGGGATTTTCCAAGCAAGAGTACTGGAGTGCGGTGCCATCGCCTTCTCCATGTGCAATGATTACCGCTATTTAATTCAAGGGCATTTTCATTATCCAGGAAGAAATTGTGAACACATTAGCAACTAGGCCTTGGAAACCATTAATCTCCTCTCTGATGCTGTGGATTTGCCTATCTTGAACACTTCATATAAATGTAATCATACAGTATATGGCCTTTTGTGCCTGGCCTTTGTCAATTAACATACTATTTTCAAGGTTCATCCATTTTGTAGCATTTATCACTACTTCATTCCTTTTAATGGGTAAATAATATTTCTCTGGGCTTCCCAGGTGGCACTCGTGGTAAAGAACCAACTGACCAATGCAGGACACTTAAGAGACTTGGGTTAGATCCCTAGGTGAGGAAAATCCCCTGGAGAAGGAAATGGTAACCCCCTCCAGTATTCTTGCCTGGAGAATCCCATGGGCAGAAGAGCCTAGCGGGCTATAGTCCATAGGGATGCAAAGAGTGAGACACAAGTGAAGTGACTTAGCATGCGTGTATGCAATGTTTCATTATATGGATATACCACATTGTGTTTATCCATTATCAGTTATTCACTAGTTGGACATTTGGGTTGTTTCATTTTTTAGCTATTATGAATAATGCTACTGTAAATATTTGTGTGCAAGTTTTTATATGAACTTAAGTTTTAAGTTTTCTTAGGTATGTACCTTGAAGAATTGCTGGATCAGAGATGGTTGGATGGCTCCACTGACTCAATGGACATGAGTTTGAGCAAACACTGGGAGATAGTGAAGGATGGGGAAACCTAGTGTGTGGCTGTCCACGGGGTCACAAAAATTTGGATGCAACTGAGTGACTAAGCAACAACGACACGGTAATTCTACATTTAACTTTTTGAATAAATGCTAAATTGTTTTCCACTACAAGCGCAACATTTTACATTTTTACTAGCAGTGTATAACAGTTCCAGATTTTTCCACATTCTTCTCCAGGTTTCTCTTCCTTCCCTCCTTGCTTCTGTCCTTCCTTCTTTTTTAACAATTGTCATCCTAGTGAGTGTGAAGTGTGTCTCATAATTTCGCTTTGCATTTCTCTAATGACTAGTGATGTTGACCATTTTTGCGTGTGTGTGCTTATTGGTCTTTTGTATATCTTTGGAGAAATATCTATTTAAATCATTTGCCTGTTTTTTAATTGGGCTATTTGACATTTTGTTGTTGAATTCTAAACTTCTATATATTCTGGCTAATAATTCTTTATCAGATATATGACTAGCAATTACAATCTCCTAATTTGTGGGTTGTATTTTCACTTTCCTTATCATATCGCATCCTTTAACACAAAGAGTTTTTAATTTTGGTGAGGTCTAGCTTATCTATTTTATATTTGGAAAGCTTTGTTGATGGTCATGTCTAAGAATTCATTTCCTAATCCTAGATTGCAAAGATTTATATCTGTCTTTTTCTAAGAGTTTTATAGTTTTAACTTTTACATTTAGGCCTTTGATTAATTTTGATTTAATTTTTATATATGATATGAGTTAAGGGTTGAAATTTATACTTTTGTATGGGGACATGCAGTTGTCACAGTACCATTTGTTGAAAGATGATTCTCCCCCTGCCCCCAAATAATCTTGGTACCCTCACTGAATATTGTTTGGCCATAGACAGCAGGTTTATTTCTGGTCTCTCAATTCTATAACATTGACCTATATTGTTCAGCTTTATGCCAGTATCACGCTTTCTTGATTGCTATAGATTTTTAATAGTTTGAAATTAGGAATTGTAAGTTCTTCAGTTTTGTTCATTTCCAAGATTATTTTGCCTATTCCAGGAACCTTGTATTTCTGTGTGAATGTTGCAGAGAAGAAGCCAATTCTGACTCCATGTTGGAAACTGTTTCTATGACTTGGTTTTCATTAGTTTTGTTATTATAATCATACATAAGAGCCTGCCTCAGAGGACCCTGTCCATCTGATTGTAAACTAATACAAAGGATCTTTGTTCAGCTCATAACTGTGCTTAGTCACTCAGTCTTGTCCTACTCTGCAACACCATGGACTATAGCCCACCAGGCACCTCTATCCATGGGGATTCTCCAGGCAAGAATACTAGAGTGGGTTGCCATGCCCTCTTCCAGGGGATCTTCCCAACCCATGGATCAAATCCAGGTTTCCCTCATTGCAGGCAGATTCTTTACTGTCTGAGCCACCATAGGATCTGACTCTGCTCACCTGTGTATAGAAGAGATTAACACACTCCTTCGAGAGGCTGACCCTCCGAGGAGATGTTTTGCAAGATTGAAGACCCTATTTTACTTTACTTCCTCACTGCCTCTCCCTCTCTATTTTCTCTTTTGACTTTTGTTCCTCATTGCCTCTCTCTCTCTCTCTCTCTCTAGCATCCAGGCCCCAATGAGATGGTTCAGTTCATTCGCTCAGTCGTGTCTGACTCTTTGCGACCCCATGAATTGCAGCACATCAGGCCTCCCTGTCTACCACCAACTCCCGGAGTTCACTCAGACTCACGTTCATCAAGTCGGTGATGCCATCCAGCCATCTCATCCTCTGTCGTCCCCTTCTCCTCTGCCCCAATCCCTCCCAGCATCAGAGTCTTTTCCAATGAGTCAACTCTTTGCATCAGATGGCCAAAGTACTGGAGTTTCAGCTTTAGCATCAGTTCTTCCAAAGAACACCCAGGACTGATCTCCTTTAGGATGGACTGGTTGGATCTCCTTGCAGTCCAAGGGACTATCAAGAGTCTTCTCCAACATCACAGTTCAAAAGCATCAATTCTTCGGTGGTCAGCTTTCTTCGCAGTCCAACTCTCACATCCATACATGACTACTGGAAAAACCATAGCCTTGACTAGACGGACCTTTGTTGGCAAAGTAATGTCTCTGCTTTTCAATATGCTATCCAGGTTGGTCATAACTTTCCTTCCAAGGAGTAAGCATCTTTTAATTTCATGGCTGCAATCACCATCTGCAGTGATTTTGGAGCCCCCCAAAATAAAGTCTGACATGTTTCCACTGTTTCTCCATCTATTTGCCATGAAGTGATGGGACCAGATGCCATGATCTTCATTTTCTGAATGTTGAGCTTTAAGCCAACTTTTTCATTCTCCTCTTTCACTTTCATCAAGAGGGTTTTTAGTTCCTCTTCACTTTCTGCCATAAGGGTGGTGTCATCTGCATATCTGAGGTTATTGATATTTCTCCCAGCAATCTTGATTCCAGCTTGTGTTTCTTCCAGCCCAGCATTTCTCATGGTTACTTTGAGACTTTACCATCTTCTCAGTCAGCCAGCTTTCCAAATAAAGTTGTATTCCTTGCCTCGACACCTTGTCTCTTGGATTCATTGGCCTGTTATGCAGTGAGCAGAGCAAGCTTGAACTCAGTAACATGAATTCTAGAAAAGCAGTGAAATTTTGAAAGGGGTCTTTGAATCTGAACACTGATTTGGAGAGTATCATGGTCTTAACAATATTAAGCTTTCCAATTTAGGAGCACTGAATGCTGTTCCATGTATTTAGATCTTCTTTAATTTCTTTCAACAACATTTTAAAGTTTTTCTATGAATAAATTTAACAAAAGGAATTTGAAACTTATACACTATTTGTATCTTAATAAACTTTTTTAAAAAAATCATCAAAGAGTATTGTGTTTTGTCATACTACGTCTTGAGATGACCATGGTTTTTCTACTTTTATTCTAGTCACATGGCATATTACACTGATTGATTTTCATTATATGAACCAGCCTTGCATCCCTAGGGTAGATCCAGCTTGGTCATGTTACATAATCCTTTTTAGTTGCTGCTATGTTCAGTAGTTTGCTTGTACTCTTTATTTCTTCATTTAAGCTTGAGTTGTGGTCCAGTGTCCTTGCACAACTTGAAGTGAAATTAAAAACCACATGTAGTCATCACATATGACTTCATATACTCAAAGTTTAAATTTAATCATTTAATAAATAGTCATAATATATTAATAACTGAAAAGTCAGTTATAAATCAATATGCACATCATGATCTTGTTTACATAAAAAGTGGGTGTATTCCATACAGAGAAAAACTAAAAACAAAAAATTTGTATCCCAAATTGTTAACAATGTTTATCTTCCTATAGTGGAATTAATGGTGATTTTGGCTTCCCTGGTGGCTTAACAGTAAAGAATCTGCCTGCAGTGTAGGAAATACAGGAGATGTGGGTTCAGTCTCTAAGTTGGAAGATGCCCTGGGGAAGGAAATGGCTATCCACTCCATTATTCTTGCTTGGTAAATCCCATGGACAGAGGAGCCTGGCAGGCTAGAGTCCATGGGATTGCAAAAGAGTCAGACATGCCCTAGCGACTAAACAACTATGACAAAAAACAAAAATTTTAAATGGTGAGTTCTTTTGGATAGCAGCCATTCTGACTGCAAAAAGTGCTGGGGAGGGTGTGGAGAAAAAAGGGAACCCTTTTACACTGTTGGTGAGAATGCAAACTAGTACAACCACTATGGAGAACAGTGTGGAGATTCCTTAAAAAACTGGAAACAGAGCTGCCTTATGACCCAGCAATCCCACTTCTGGACATACACACCGAGGATTCCAGAATTGAAAGAGACACATGTACCCCAATGTTCATCGCAGCACTGTTTATAATAGCCAGATATGGAAGCAACCTAGATGTCCATCAACAGATGAACGGATCAGAAAGCTGTAGTACATATACACAATGGAGTATTACTCAGCCATTAAAAAGAACACAGTTGAATCAGTTCTAATGAGGTGGATGAAACTGGAGCCTATTATACAGAGTGAAGTAAACCAGAGAAAACATCAATACAGTATACTAATGCATTTACATGAAATTTAGAAAGATGGTAATGATAACCCTGTATGCGAGACAGCAAAAGAGACACAGATGTATAGAACAGTCTTTTGGACTCTGTGGGAGAGGGCGAGGGTGGGATGGTTTGAGAGAATAGCATTGAAACATGTATAATATCATATGTGAAATGGATTGCCAATCCAGGTTTGATGCATGGTACAGGGTGCTCAGGGCTGGTGAACTGGGATGACCCAGAGGGATGGGATGGGGAGGAAAGTGGAAGGGAGGTTCAGGATGGGGAACATATTTATACCTGTGGCAGATTTATGTCAATGTATGACAAAACCAATACAATATTGTAATTAGCCTCCAAAAAATAAAAAAAAATAAAAATAAATAAATAAATGGTGAGTTATTTTTTTCCCAAAAATTTTCTATGAATATATATGGCCTGTAAAAAGAAAAGCACTAGTGTTAACTATTTATTAATAATTTTCTTATTTCTGAGTTCACAAGGAGACTAAGAGCCCACAGCATTGAAAAGAATTTGTTCTGGCTATTGAGAGTAGGATCTCAAACAGTTGATTTCCTAATCAGAACCCAACTAAAGTGTAAACTCCTTAATACTTCTTTATATAGCCTGAAATCTACATAGTGTTAGACAGTTATGAACATGACATGAATATATGTCAAGTATATAGATCAATGACTCACTAATTCAGTGAATAATGTATGAGTATACAAATGAAAATGATTATAGCCTATATATACTTTTCTTCTTCTGGAACTACCTGGGAAATACTTACTGGCACTGCCTTTGAGACTGTTTAGTTGCAATTCTGGAATGAGTGATTTATTGCTTATAAAACCACATGAGATACTAGGTGAAAAGTCCTACATAAATATGAAATATTATTTTATTCATTGCAACTTTTAGAAAGACTCATAACATATTGTGATTGCCAAAAGCAGCTGACAAACCTGGTTAGCTTGGTGTGTTTGCTTTTAACAAATAAAAGTGAAATTGGAAGGAAAAAATCATAAAGTTATTCCATATAAGCTGAGACTTACCAGACTTTACCAAGCCAAATGAATAATATTTACTTTCATTTAAAAATTATATAATCCAACCAATAAATGTTTACATAGAATTAAATATGGTTATTATTAATTTATACCATGGGGCCATGATTAATGTTTTTTCTGCCTGAAGATTTTTTTTTTTTCTTCCTTTTCTCAAACATGTTTGGCATTTAGAAGTTTTAAAAGTAATTTCCCCCTTTGGCTTCACCTGGGGTCTCGGCTGTCCCAGAACCTCCTCCTGACCTCAGTGTTGTGTTTTCATTTAAAATAGGGCATGTCTATAAATGTCAGCAATACAAGGCAATTAGAAGTTTGAAAAGAGCTGTAACATAAACCAGCATTATAGTGAAATGGATATTGCCTTAAGCTGCCTGCAATTCACTTGCTGGTGGAAAGATAATATCCTGCCATTCTTCCATGGTGGCCTTCAGCTGAACACATTTGGCTGAGGATTGACCCATTATTAGGATAAGTCTCTCCCAGCTTGAAACAATGAAGAAACAGAGAGAGAGTGAATCCAGCAAATTGGACTGGTAGTTAGTCAGGGGAGAAGGCGATGGCACCCCACTCCAGTACTCTTGCCTGGAAAATCTCATGGACGGAGGAGCCTGGTGGGCTGCAGTCCATGGGGTTGCGAAGAGTCAGACGTGACTGAGCGACTTCCCTTTCACTTTTCACTTTCATGCTTTGGAGAAGGAAATGGCAACCCACTCTAGTGTTCTTGCCTGGAGAATCCCAGGGACGGGGGAGCCTGGTGGGCTGCTGTCTATGGGGTCGCATAGAGTTGGACACGACTGAAGCGACTTAGCAGCAGCAGCAGTTAGTCAGGACTGGGCAGAAAGGTGCCACTGGATTAGACAGTAATAGCTGTCTATGATGCAATCTGTGAAATCCAGTCCTGTCTTGATTTCCTCCAATTGAACGATAGGTGCATGCTGTTTGTGTTTGCCCCAAATTTTCCAGCTTTTGAAGGAATTAGTGTCTATATATTTTGGCATGTATGGGTGTTATTTTTATTTTTTATACTACCATCACCACCAAAAAGTCCAGCACTTCTGACATTAACTTACTTTTATTCATTTTCATTTCCTTTGCTTCCAAGAATCCAGACCACAAACTACTTTTGCAAAGTTAGAAATGGGAAATGTTTTCAGACATGGCATATCATATTGTTCCAATTTGCCCACTTCCAAAGATGCTCGACCTTTGTGCACTCACCATGCTTTCTTTTGTGAGCTTGAAGTCTTTTGATACACTGTCAGCTGAGTTCTGGCTCACCCCAGGTGACCTCAGAACATGCATTCAAACAAGATAAGGTTGCTATTGAAGGTCTCTCCTGGGTTTTCAATCTTGGTCAAACTTGGTTTTCAAACTTGGTTCTGTCTATTCCGATGTTTAGTGGGATAATAAAATGTAAAAGGGTACCAAGCAAACATGTATTCCCTTCCAGAATCTACTCAGGACCTGTTTTGAAGAGTATTTTGTTTTAAAAGACCGTGTGAATTTGGGTGGTAAGATAAGGAGCACATTTGGGGGACAATCTATGAAAATACCTGCTTTTTTGCTTTGTTAGGGTGAGTCATTTTAATTAAATATATATCTGGTGGGGTGTTGCCATGCACTTGCCTTTTCTTCCTAACATTTCATCTCGTCAGACTCAGCTTTGTAAAACTCGTACGCAAAGCCGAACTGAAATGAGGGAATGTAACTGAGTGAGGGGAGGGGGAAATCTGTATCACTGGTCTGCTTGTAAAAATCAAGGTTTCTATGCAAGCTCTGAACTACAGTTTTGGCTGTCTTAGGAAAGACTTTTAAAAATCCTTGCTGTCAACAGGCTTTTGAGGTTTTCCAGACTTCGGGGAAAGTTAAATAGACCATGAAACATATAAGAAAGTATGTCTGGGCCATAAGAATTTGGAGAAACTAGAATGGTCTACAAAGGAAGTTGGCTGAATCTTTCTTACTGAGGTTTAGTGATATTTGAGGGCCTGCACCATTTTGCTTGAGATGGCTTCAGGGACACAGATGCTTGAGTGCCTAAGATACCTTAAATGCCGACTGTCTGTGGCCGAGCATGTGGATTAAATGGTCAGGCTTACCACTATACTCTAGATTCAATGTAAGTGCTTTGTCTTCATTTCCCTTGCATATTTTTCTATATAACTAAGTATAATTGTTTCTGAACAGATATATAATGCCCTTTTACAGTGAGTATGGTGTAGAAGCACTTCTTAGTAAATGAATGACTTAGACCTCAGAGATAACTCCAATAAGACCTATGCTATGTTTCATAAACCAAGATGGTACAGCACCACTGAGAGCAGCTGCTGCTGCTAAGTCACTTCAGTCGTGTCCGACTCTGTGCGACCCCATAGACAGCAGCCCACCAGACTCCCCCGTCCCTTGGATTCTCCAGGCAAGAACACTGGAGTGGGTTGCCATTGCCTTCTCCAATGCATGAAAGTGCAAAGTGAAAGTGAAGTCGCTCAGTCGTGTCCAACTCTTCGCGACCACGTGGACTGCAACCTACCAGGCTCCTCCATCCATGAGATTTTCCAGGCAAGAGTACTGGAGTGAGGTGCCATGCAGAGAAATCACTAAAACAGTACCATTTTTTGTTGTTCAGTCGCTCAGTTGTGACCAACTCTTTGTGACACCATTGGCTGCAACACGTCAGTCTTCCCTGTCCTTCACTATCTCCAGGAGTTTGCTCAAACTCATGTCCATTGAGTCGATGATGCCATCCAACCATCTCACCCTCTGTTGCCCTCTTCTCCTACTGCCCTCAATCTTTCTCAGCATTAGGGTCATTTGCAGTGAGTCAGCTCTTTGCATCAGGTGGCCAATGTATCGGAGCTTCAGCTTCAGCATCACTCCTTCCAATGAATATTCAGGGTTGATTTCCTTTAGAATTTACTGATATGATCTTGCTGTCCAAGGGACTCTCAAATCTTATCCAGCACCACAGTTTGAAAGCATCAATTCTTTAGTCTCAGCCTTCTTTATGATCCAACTCTCACATCTGTACATGACCACTGGAAAAATCACAGCTTTGACTATATGGACTTTTTTGTTGACAAATTGATGTCTCTGCTTTTTAAAACACTTCTAGGTCTGTCATGGTGTTCCTTCCAAGGAGCAAACATCTTTTAACTTCATGACTGCTGTCACTGTTCAGTGATTTTGGAGCCTGAGAAAATAAAGTCTGTTGCTGTTACCATTTTTTTTTCTTTTTTTTGCCATTTATTTGCCATGAAGTGATGGGACTAGATGACATGATCTTAGTTTTTTTGAATACTGAGTTTTAAGCCAACTTTTTTGCTCTTCTCTTTCACTTTCATCAAGAGGCTCTTTAGTTCCTCTTTACTTTCTGCCATTACGGTGGTATCATGTGCATATCTGAGATTATTGATATTTCTCCTAGCAATTTTGATTCCAGCTTGAGCTTCATCCAGCTTGGCATTTGGCATGATGTACTCTACTTAGACATTAAATAAGTAGGGTGACAATATACAACCTTGAAGTACTCCTTTCCTAATTTTGAACCAGTCCATTTTTCCATGTCTGGTTCTAACTGTTGCTTCTTTACCTGCATTCAGGTTTCTCAGGAGGCAAGTAAGGTGGTCTGGTATTCCCATCTCTTGAAGAATTTTCCACAGTTTTTTGTGATCTGCACAGTCAAAGGCTTTAGCATAGTCAATGAAGAAGTAGATGTTTTTCTGGAATTCTTTTTTTTTTTTTTTCAATGATTCAACAGATGTTGGCAATTTGATCTCTGGTTCCTCTGCCTTTTCTAAATCCAGTTTATACATCTGGAAGTTCTTGGTTCACATAGTATTGAAGCCCAGCTGGAAGGATTTTGAGCATTACCTTGCCAGCATGTGAAATGAGTGCAATTGTGTGGTAGTTTGAACATTCTTTGCACCATAGACTCATATAAATGACATTGTTTTCATTATCACCTGTCTCTCCGTATTCTTAGTCACTCTTCTATACATGCCTAGTGAACTCTCATGTCCAGTCTTCCCAACAGATATCCCAAACGTTTCTTCTACATTTGCAAACTCCCTACCTTGTCTTGTTTACTTCCCCTTCGTTAGTGGCCCCATTCTCTTGGATAACGAATACAGAGCACACTCAAAACTTCCTCAAAATTTTAGCCCCAAACACATCTATCCATTATTCTTTGCTCTCAAAGAAAAGGTAGGTTCCATCTCTGTAAAAGTAAATTTCCTGTTGTATACTTACTTCTTTCCCATTCCTATGTCTTGCTCATCAATGACTTTCTATTTTTCCTACATGGTTAGACATGTATGTGAGTTCCTCTTACTTCACATCCTTGCCAAATTTTCAATTGACATCTTTCAGAAATTTAGTCATTTTGGAATGTGGTGGTGTCTCAGTGTGTTTTGAATTTTGCATTTCTCTGAATGCTAATGAAGTGAAACACATTTTTACAATGTCTATTGGCTACTTGGGTATTATTTCTTTAAAGTGTGGTTTAAGTGCCTTTCTCTGTTTTCTCTGTGTGATATTCTAAAACCTTATAGGTAGTCCTTTTTACTGTGTCCTGTGTACTCTTATATTTTCCACATGTTATGATTTTATTCTGGACACTTTTCCCCCTGATTTTTCTTGCAGGTTGCTAATTGTCTCTTTAATTGTGTTAACCTACTATTAAACTTACTGATTGAATTTTTAGTTTTGTTTTTTGCATTTTTGAGTTTCAGAATTTCCATTTGAATATTTTTAGTATTTCCAGTTCTTTCATCAATTTTTATTTTGTCTTTCATTTCCTTGCATGGAATTCATGGTTATTTTAAAATATCTATCAGTGAATGACAGTCTCTGAAGCCCCTATCAGTCTTTTTCTATTATCTAATTTTTGTTGTTGTTGGTTTGCTTTTGCTCATGTTGCCTTGTCTTCTAGTACGCCTGATTATGTGTAAGATATTATATTTAAATATTTTACTGAAATAATTTGAATCTTAGAAGGATGTTATCATATCACAAATGGATTTAAATTTACCATGTGTTTCTGCCAGGAACGTGTGCACTGTTTTTATCATCTGAAAGTTACTTGGAAGGCCCCTCTTCCAGCTTTACCCTTGGCCTTCTTTAAGCTCTTTCTGAGTCTCTTCATCTGCTCTCATGCTTTCAATTGCCAAATCGACTATGTGAAGCTGAAATCTGTATCTCTATTCAGATCTCTTTCTTTTGAGTGAGACACTCCGTCTCTAGCAGCAGCCCAGTAAACATATCCACCTGCATTACCTGAGGGTAGCTCAGTCTTGAATGTTTTATGCTTCTACATTACTTAATTTGTGGTTAATATAATCAATAAATACTCTTCATTGTATCACTTTTCCAAATTTGAATCCTCTCATTGCTTCTCTGAGGATTCCTAAATCTAATCAATCATTAAATTATATTGATATTTCCTTCTAATACTTTCTTAACAGTTTTCCATTTATTAAAAACTTAGATGCATATGGGCTTCCCTGGTGGTTCAGATGGTAAAGAATTTGTCTGCAATGCAAGAGACTTGGGTTCAGTTCCTAGGCTGGGAAGGGCCTCTGGAGAAGGAAGTTGCAACCCACTCCAGTATTCTTGCCTGGAGAATTCCATGGACAGAGGAGCCTGGTGGGCTACAGTTCATGGGGTCACAAAGAGTTGGACATGACTAAGTGACTAACACTTTGTACCTCTGTACCTAGACATATATAAGAAAATTCTTTTGACAACAGACTAGAGCTTTACTGTTTGATGAATGGCTTAAGGTCAACTATTTAACAAATTTGTGTTTCTGTTTCCCTACCTGCAAAAGAGGCTTGATAATAATACCTCCCAGAGGCAGACATCAAGGATCACTGCAATTTTTTCCTCTTCTCTTTACTGTTCCCCTGGCAGTTCCCCTTGTGATTTTCAAGCTCCTGTCATTAAGAGAGGAGGTTGATGGCCCTGGGCCCCCTGGACCCCACAGGCAGCCACCCTAGTACCCAGATTCATCCTAGCTGGGAATCTTCCTAACCTGGGCAAGGAAACAGATAATCAACTACAGAAAGGACAGAGAGTCCCCCAAAAAATGGACCCAAAGATGTCCACACCAAGACACATTAGAATTAAAATGGCAAAGTTTTCCCTGCTTTCTCTCCCTTTTATCCTTCTGGGAGAAGGATGATTCAGTATTTGCAAATCACCCAGTAATATATATAATATTTAAAAGTTGAAGAATAAAAAGACAAAATAAATTTGAGAAAGAAGGACAAAGGTATCACACACTTGATTTCAGACCATATCACAAAGCTACAGTACTTGAAACAGTATGGTACTGGCACAAAAACAGACACACAGATCCAGGAAACAGAATAGAGAACCCAGAAAGAAACCTACACTTAACTTAATCTACAACAAAGGTGGCAAGATTATGTGCTGGAGAAAAGATGACCTTTCCAATAAACGGTTTTGGGTAAACTGGACAGCTACATGCAAAAGAATCAAACAAGGTTGCTTTCTCACATTATATACAAAAATAATTCAAAGTGCATTAAAGACTTAGATGTAAGTCTTTTATAAAACCCCTAGCAGAAAACATAGGTAGTACGTTCTTTGACACCAGTCCTAGCAATTATTTTTAGATACATCTCCTCAGACAAGGGAAAGAAAAGCAAAAATGAAGAAATGGGATACATCAAACTATAAAATTTTTTGCACAGCAAAGGAAGCCTTTAAAGAAATGGGAAGACAGCCTATTGAATGGAAGAAGACATTAGCAAATGATATGTTTAATAACAGGTTAATATTAAAAATATACAAATAACTCATGGAACTCAATAAAAACAACAACAACAAAAACAGCTTAATTAAAAAATGGGCAGAAAGCCTGAATAGATATTTTTCTAAGGAAGGCATACAGGTGGCCAACAGTCACATTAAAAAATGCTCAACATCACTAATCATCAGAGAATTTAATGTGTGGAATAAGAAAGATGGTCAGTGATACTGCAATGTTTGTTTGGGGACAGATGGTTACTAGACTTATTGTAGTAATCATTTCATAATGTATACAAAGTCAAATCATTGAGTAGTAGAGCTGAAACTAACATAATGATGCATGTCAACTATGTTTCATTTAAAAATTAAAAGAGACTAAGTTAATTTTCCACCTTTGACTCAGGTTTAGACTGTATACTGCTTTGATTAATAGAATGAAGAAAATATGATAGTGTGTCCATTCTAAACAATTCTTAAAAGACTTTGAATATTTATGTTATCTCAAACATGAGCCAACTTTCTGGGAAAGGAGAGACCATGTGGTTCAGAGAAAAATCTTCTTAACTATAGCCAGTTTAGCCCAGTCAGACCCTAGCCGACACAGACACTGACCACAGAGAATGTGTGATGTTAGCCAAGATTAGGAGAACTGTCAACCTATGGACTGTTGTGCTAAATAAATGGGTATTATTTTAAGGTACTATGTTTTGGGTTATCTCATAAAAGCAAACTGATAACACTAATTCATAGGGTTGTAGTGAAGATTAAATGAATTAATATGTGTAAAGTGCTTAGGATGTTGTCTGGCACAGAGTAAGCAGTATTTAGATGTCAGTTAATAATATTCTTTGCCACTCTATCCACACTGCCATGGGACTTTCAGTTCCCATCAATTTGCTTCTTAACTGTTCTCATTGCTGCTCATCTCTTCCCCCTCATGTCCATCCTCCACAATTGCCTCTTGAGTGCTCTTCTAAAACACAAGTTCAATCATGTCAGTTCGCTTTTTAAAATATTGCAATGACTAGTTAGTACTTGGATGGGAGACCTCCTGGGAATACCAGGTGCTATAGGCTTAAAAAAAATATTGCAATGAATCTTTACAAGTTACATTTAAGTCTAAACTCTTGTTTAGTTATTTAAAAGTGAAAAGTGAAGGTATGTCCAATTTTCTCTTTATGTATTACTTTGATTCATTTATGTTTTTATCTGTGCCTGTTATGCTATTTTGATTACTAGTGAAATAACTAACAGGGGGACTTCCCTGGTGGCTAGTGGTAAAGAATCCACCTTGTAATTCAGGGAACACAGGTTCAACACCTTGTCCCACATGTGGCAGGTTAACTAAGCCCATGGACTATGGCTACTGAGCCAGCACTCTAGAGCCCATGAGCTGAAACTATTGAGCCCATGTCCTACAACTACTGAAGCCTATGGTGCCTAGAACCTGTGCTCCACAAAAAGAGAGGCCACTGCATAAAAAGTTCATGACCACAACTAGAGAGTAGCCTCTGCTCACTGCAAATAGAGAAAGCCAGTGTGTAGCAATGAAGACCCAGCATAGCTAAAAATAAATAATAAATAAATAACGTTACTCTCTCAGTTTTTCCAAACATTGAAACATGAAATTAAAAGATGCTTGCTCCTTGGAAGAAAAGTTATGAGAAACCTATATAGCATATTAAAAGGCAGAGACATTACTTTGCCAACAAAGGTCTGTCTAGTAAAAGCTATGGTTTTTCCAGTAGGCATGTATGGATGTGAGAGTTGGACTATAAAGAAACCTGAGCACTGAAGAATTGATGCTTTTGAACTGTGGTACTGGAGAAGACTCTTGAGAGTCCCTTGGACAGCAAGGAAATCCAACCAGTCCATCCTAAAGAAAATCAGTCCTGAATATTCATTGGAAGGATTGATACTGAAGCTGAAACATCAATACTCTTTGGCCACCTGATGCAAAGAACTGACTCATTTGTAAAGACCCTGATGCTGGGAAAGATTGAAGGCTGGAGGAGAAGGGGATGACAGAGGATGAGATGGTTGAATGGCATCACCCACTCAATGGACATGAGTCTGAGTAAACTCCGAGTGTTGACTGCAGTCCATGGGGTTGCAAAGAGTCGGACACGACTGAGTGACTGAACTGAACTGACTGAATGTTACTCTTTCAGCTTTTCCAAACATTGAAACATGTACATTACCATATGAAAAACAGATAGCCTGTGGAAATTTGCTGTATGACGCATGGAGCTCAAACCCAGTACTCAGTAACAACCTAGAGGAATGGGATAGGGTGTGAGGTCAGGGGGAAGTTCAAGAGGGAGGGGACATATGTATACCTATGGCTGATTCATGTTGATGGCAGAAATGAACACAATATTGTAAAGCAATTATTCTCCAATTAAAAATAAATACATTTAAATTAAAATAAATCTTTAAAAATTAACTAGCAGGGAAGCCACAAATTTTTTTTTTTACAATATAGAAACAATTGCTTTGTAGTTGAATTAATGTTATGTTTGTGGTCAATTCTGTAAATGCTGAGTGGAAGATCAGGAATGTAATAATAATACTGGAATTTACCATATTAAGATAAGTATGATTTATAGCATTTTTCTGTAAACTAATCCATCATCAAATGCTATCTTTAAACTGTTCATATGAAATTTATTTTCACTGCAACACCTGGTGCATCAGCATGGTGAGGTAATGAAATGTTCTACCTCAGGAGCTTTCAGATGCGGATACTCTTATTGATAATGGATATTACATAAGAGAAAATCCAGGTTTTTCTTTTTTAAAAAAATCTGAATATTCTAGTCCCACCCAAAATCTACTGAAGAATTTCTTCTATTAGTACTACAACTAAGGATCTGTGTGGTTTCAAAGAACTTTTGGCTCATACACCTATTATAACTAAGGAATATTTTTAGTTATTTTGAAGTTAACTGAAAACTCCCTAGGGCACAAAAGCTATGGTTTAGAATCTATGGAATCTGGGACTGGGACTTCATATGTATGTTGATTGCTTTCTTATTTCCACCAACTGTAGATCTGATAATCATGAATTAAACATAATATTCTTTGTTAGAGTATAGTAAAAGCACACTGTTACTAATAGTGAATTTCATTTGGAATGAACTGAGAAGAATTTGCAATATGGTTCCTGACATTTTAGAGACATTTGGATTGATTTTAGAACTTCACAGCTGATGGAATTAGAAAGTATTTTCCAACAGTAGAAAATTATTTGATACCTGGAGGCTTAGTTTGTTTCATCTCATGTGATGTCATTCTAGCTTAGAGAGCATTCAATCTCTAACTTAGAGATTGAAATATACCTGTGAACTCTATGTGTAACTGAAATATTTTCTTCTAAAGCTTTTCTAATATTTTATATTAACATGATTTCTTTAATTCTGAGGTTGAGTGGTAAAGTGATTATAGGCTAACTTCAGATGTGCAGTAAGTCATCAGATTATTTATCATAATGATGATATTGTAGGTTTAAATTGAGGCCAATGTAAAACTACTAAAGAGTAATTTTTTGCTATGGAGAGCCTCTGTCTAATAATATAAATCAACTTGCCCAGAGTGTGCATAGGTGACCATGGAGGAAGCCTCTGGACTGTGTACAGGTTGGGGTTAAATTTTGATTCTAACTCAATTTTTCCATATTCTAAATGTTAACATAAGGTTGAGCAAGTTCATGAACATGAGTTTGAGCAAGCTCTGGGAGTTGATGACAGGCAGGAAGACTGGCATGTTGCAGTCCATGAGGTCACAAAGAGTCAGATAAGACTGAGCGACTGAATAGAACAAAACGTAAGTAATAAGATTAACAATGCCCCAAACAGAAAATTACTAAAAGGATTTAATGAGATAGTATACATAAATATTCTTAGCTCTAACTTAGTGCACTTAAATGTTAATTATTATAATTCAGAAATATATGGTCAGTTCTTAGTTATCATCAAGCTTAAAATGTCACATATAAATATTGTTTTCCTAAAGATAATTTTAATAATTCCACAGTGGAAATGACATTAACTTGTAATCAAATGCTTAAAGTTTAATCAAAACCACTATGAACAATGTACATTTAGGCAGTCCCTTCATCTTCTCCCAGCCTTGGACTTCATCCCTCAAATAAGAATTCTGATGCTTTGTAGGGATAAGATACAATAAGTAGGTAAAAAGTTTCATAAACTCTGTTTTAAGCAATAAGGTCTTGCTACTATCAACAAGACTTCTATTGACTCAAGTTCTCATTACATGTATAAATATTTGTAGTCATTACAGAATTGTTTAAGGCATTTTTTTTCACATCAACTGCACCAATCAGTTTGAACAGTTCTGTGCAAGTTATAGAGTGAGCATCATTTCATAGAGAGCCTGTAAACCACTGTGGTCTGCCATTTCAGTAATTATTGTCTAAACTTCTGTTTTGATATCTCTAGGTTGTTGGCTGTTACATCTAAGATGTATTGCTATTTAGCTCATCAAGTGCTTATACTGTCTCTCATCTTGAGGGTGGGCACCATAATTTAAACTTCTTGATTGAATATCTTGCCTTCTCATGAAAAGAAAACATGATCTTAAATAAAGTAAAAAGATAAATGAAGTTGGGGGCCTTTCTTCTTCTTTGTCCATTGTTTTGATATTTGTATTAGTCATCTGAAATGAAGGTTGAAGGGACAAGAATAGTTTATTGAGGATTGCCTGAATCCACCCCTATCAGAGGGCTTCCCAGGTAGTGCTAGTGGTAAAGGACTTGCCTGCCAATGCAGGAGACATAAGAGATGTGGGTTCAATCCCTGGCTTAGGAAGATTCCCTGGAGGAGGGCATGGCAACCAATGCCAGTATTCTTGCCTGGAGAATCCTGTGCACAGAGGAGCCTGGCAGGCTATAATCCATAGGCTCACAAAGAGCTGGACGCAACTTAAGTGACTTAGCACGTACCCTATTAGAAGTCTTCCCTGGATGGCTCAGTGGCAAAGAATCCACCTGCCAATGCAGGAGACATGAGTTTGATCCCTTGGTTGGAAGATCCCCTGGAGAAGGAAATGGCAACTCACTTCAGTACTCTTGCCTGGGAAATTCTATGGACAGAGGAACCTGGTGGGCTACAGTCCATGGGGTTGCAAGAGTCGGACATGACTTAGTGACTACACTACTGAGTTGCTTAACCTTGGTTTTATCTATTACTATAAGGATTGTGATGGAACTCTCTTAGTAAGCACCTGTTGCTGCTAAGTCGCTTCAGTCATGTCCGACTCTGTGCGACCCCATAGATGGCAGCCCACCAGGCTCCGCTGTCCCTGGGATTCTCCAGGCAAGAACACTGGAGTGGGTTGCCATTTCCTTCTCCAACGCATGAAAGTGAAAGTGAAGTGGTTCAGTCGTGTCCGACTCTTAGCGACCCCATGGACTGCAGCCTACCAGGCTGCTCTGTCCATGGGATTTTCCAGGCAAGAGTACTGGAGTGGGGTGCCATTGCCTTCTCCTACTTAGATATAATTTCCTTCTTAATTGAATGATTTTGGAAAACTCAGAAGGTATTTTTTTTCCATTCAGCAACTTCTATATAAAGAATTAATCTTTAGGAGCCAAATAATGAGACAATGACACATATTTGCTTCCTATATTAAAAGGTATGCATGCACACTCAGTACCCTCAGTCATATTCTATTCTTTGTGACCCTACAGACTGTACCCACCAGGCTCCTCTGTCTCTGGGATTCTCCAGGCAAGAATACTGGAGTGTGTTGCCATGCCCTCCTCTAGGGGATCTTCCCAACCCGACCCAGGGACTGGACCTAAGTCTCCTGCATTGCAGGCAGATTCGTTACTGCTGAGCCACTAGGGATGGCCCTATATTAAAATATCAAAGTGTAAAATTAAATGAGAGGAAAGCAACTTGTAACCAAAAAATATTTCTCTTTAAAGGTAGCATTTTGACGTTTACAAAGCCTTTCTCCTTACATTATCATGATGAACCAAAAAATGAGCAAAAAGTATAATGTGTCAAACTGTGAGTATGGAGCTTAATTCTACATTAAATGCAAGAGAAATGAATAGTACTGGATATTGCTTTGTTAAAGCTCATGACTTCTCGGAGATTTCTGGTCCTCACTGCAGAAAACAATGGAATGAAAAAAAAAAAAAAAAAACTAAGTCCAGTTGCCTGATGGAGTAGTAATCTGAGAATTGGGCTTTGAATACTTTCCTTTCTTTGGATACATGAAGTAGCCGAGCATTACTCTGTGTGGGTTGGTTCCACTTTGTGTTTTGGCTTTTGTATTCCAAAACGAAATAGTTTTCCTTGGCAGACACAGCAGTAGAGTAAGTCTAGAGTAGGTGGAGTGTGTGTATTTTATTTTTTTAAAGGAGAGTAGGGATTTGCACAGTGACCCAGATGTGTGCTCTCTGAACTCCAACTGTCTGTGTTCAGATATGCAATGTGAAGGGAACAGGGCTTAAAGAGACCCCTTTGAATACCTTGGGGGTATTTCTTGCACAGTGTTTTGGCAGCATGCTCTTCTAGCTGAATTAGATTTATTGCTGAAGCACTAAATCTTCATTATACGTGACAACCTTACTCCCCTGCCGTCCTGGTCTCTTTCCATTCAGTCTTTTTTTTTTTTTTTTTTTTAACTCCAACATCTTGTTTCTTCCCCTTCCCTAGCCCCAAGATCCCAAGATATTCTACATTCCACTCTATCTCAAAGTTGAAATTGCATTAAATTTGTGAATGTGTCATTCACCGATGTCAGAAAGTAGAAAGCAGAGTAAAGGTTAAAGATGTCTCAACCAATCCATCAGTGTTTAGCAAGAAGGGCACTGGAGCTTGTAAAAGTGATCTGTATGGCTGGATGCCTGACATAACTCTATCAATGAGAAGCAGTCCCACAGTTTCTGGCTAGGTGTAGTTACAGGTGTGGATGGAGAAAGAATACTGTCTCAGGTGTGTGGTCCACTTTCCTATCCAGCTCTGGAAGCCAAGGTAAGGAGTCAGTGTGAACGCTCAGTGGACTTCATCTCCTGTCAAACTTCTCTGGAACGTTTAATAACTTAAGAAAGCCTAGACTGTAGAAGAGCAATAAATTAAGGAATATCAAGAAAGCTGCTATTCTTTATTCTGGCTGAAGAGGAAATTCCACCTAGGTCCACATTGCTTAGATCTATCATTCAACTTGTTCAAAAGTTATGATACAGTCATATGTTCTTTATTCATTTACTGCAATAATACTAGATTTGAGCAATGATATCAATTATTATGTATAAAATCAGCAAATATTACTCTAATGTTCCTCATACAGGTCTGAAAGTCATTCATTCATTCATTTACTACTTACTCACTTAATAAATACTTATAAAATGCCTACCAGACACTGTGAGATATATAACTGTGAACAATATGACAAAGTATTTCCCTTTCAGTGAGCTTTCAATAAGAGATGAGACTCAGACCAGTAAGCAGCCAATTGCAATGTAAGTGCTCAATAAGAAGAGGAAAACAAAGCTGTCATGATACAAAGATCTAACTGACCCGTGTTAGTTATTTGCAATAGGTGGTGCCTGAGCAAAAGCACCTAAAAAGAATTAAGAGTGAGAATGGATGTGATAGATGGGAAGTGAGGGCAGTTCTGTCTGTCTGAGCATCAAGGATGGTGAGAGAATAAGAGTGAAAAATCCTGAAAGAAGCAGGATGCTTGTTGGTATGAACTTGACCAGGAACTTCCAAAGCACACCCACCATTCTTAGACCCTGATAGCAGAGCTTCCTGATTCCTACAGAAATGCCCTTCACCTCTCCAGTGTGCTTTGAAACATTAAATGCCACTTTCAGCTACCATTATGTTTAGCTTCTGGCATATATGGAAGTGACTGAAACAGAGGAATAAAGAAACAAGCAATAAGTAAATGTTTTCCTATTCCATTGAAACACTGGCTATCTTCTTTTGCAGCTGAGAAAGAGGACATGTCATTGCTACATCAATAAAAAAGTTATTTATAAAAACATGTAACATATGAGGAACATAAATGACACACTGAACAAAAAACAAAGCTGCTCAGAGAAAAAGTGAAAATAGAGTTTAGCAGGTAAGGAATTTTGATTTTAAAAAAAATCAAAAAGAAGAAATTGTTCTCTAACAAGTAGACGTGTCTCACCTTGTTATAGACTGTCCTGTAGAGTGCTGTGGGTATTGTCAGAGAAGAAATCGAACAGACTGTTCCCCTATTTGTCCATTTCACATGGGAGGCTTCTGATAGATACAGAAAAATATTATTCATTCATGATGTTGAAACACAGCTTTTGTCTTTTAAATGGGCCCAGTTAGTTTAAATGAATTAAATAGTAAATTTGAAGACAAGTGCTACTCCAGATCACTTAAGGTCACCTTTCACTGAAGTCTGATCTCTTTCCCTGATGTCAGAAGCAGTTGTGTGTAAGAATTTGGCCCACTGTCCTAAAGCTCACCAGGTTTGTTGAGGTCTTTTGAGTCCAATTTTAACCCCAGAACCTTGACATGGCTGAATTTTAGACTGCTGGAGCCATTTTCCAACAACGCATGTCAACAAGTTGTCCAGGTGTTAAATATATACACTTTGTAATATATACCTCAGAGCTTTAATTGGCATACCTTGATGCTAAATTCTTCTCTGTGGACAGTAGTTTGTTGAAACTTTTTGAAGTGTTCATTTATAAACAAGAACAGATTCATTACGTTAAATTTGGCTAAGGTACAAATATGATAATCTAGATTTTTAAAAAAATGCCTGCAAATTTTTTCTAGGAACATCCTCGGGTTAGATTTAATAAATCTTACCTGCAAGAATCTCTTATCTGCCAGAGATTTAATTTCCTTCATGAAACACACCAGGTAAAATGGAAATCGCTTGCCATGTATCTACAAAAAAGCAAATAAACAGGACGTCCAATTTCACATAGTTTAAAAGCTATGTTTAACAATACGGTTTCTCCCTACAACATTCTTCTAATTTTTAAAACGCTGTTTGAAATGCCATTTTTCATGAGACAGTCTCTAAATTTTATAAATTGGATTTCATATCAACTTTATTTAAATCCCTTACTACCCTCTTAAACCTCTCCTACTACTGTCTTAAACCTCCCCTCATACTTTGTCTTGTGCTTATTCATGAACTCTAATCAGTTAACTTTCAAAATAATCAGTGTTACAGACTCTGCATTACCTATTTTAAATATTCTACATTGCATACATGTGCTGCTGTTGCTGTTCAGTTACCCAGTTGTGTCCAACTTTTTGTGACCCCACAGACTGCAGCATGCCAGGCCTCCTTGTCCCTCACCATCTCCTGGAGTTTGCCCAAGTTCATGTTCACTGCATCAGTGATGTCCAGCCATTTCATCCTCTGACACCCTCTCCTACTTCTGCCCTCAATCTTTCCCAGCATTAGGGATTTTCCAAAGAGTTGTCTGTTCACATCAGATGACCAAAATACTGGAGCTTCAGCTTTAGCATCAGTCCTTCCAGTGAATATTCAGGGTGGATTTCCCTTAAGATTGACTGGTTTGATCTCCTTGCAGTCCAAGGGACTTTCAAGAGTCTTCTCCAGCACCGCAGTTCAAAGGCATCAATTCTTTGGTGTTCTGCCTTCTTTACGGTCCAGCGCTCACAACCATATGTGACCGCTGGTAAGACCATCCTCTTGACTATACGGACCTTTGTTGGCATCGAATTGTCACCTTGTTTAATAGGCCCTAAAGGAAGAAGTGTGGTGCACTGGAAAGAAAAAGGGCTTAGAAGTCAGACACACCAGGCTTTGACACCTGTATTTGCTGTTTTCTAAGCTGAATGGCATTAAGAAACATACTTAGTCTCTCTATTCCTCAGTTTTCTCACCTGTAAAATTAAAGCATTAACACAGACAGTATAGATTTTCCGTAAGGATCCTAAAAGACAGTATATCTAAGTGCATTGGGGAGGCAGTAAATAGCTGCTCTAGTTCTGCTCTTTAGCAGAATTTCTATTTTAAATTCTATCAAAGCATTGTGTACATTTTAAGGTATATATTTTTCTTGTACACATACTAATTCATGAAATGTAATTGCTTTCTTGGTTATTACAGCCAATTAGTTTAATTTACCTCTAAAAGCTACAGCGTGCTATTCTTATCTAAAAGAACAGCCTTGTCTTACATGTAATATACAGTGATGTGTGCTGCTAAAGTTCCTTAGAGTCCTTTTCTTTATGCCTAGGGAGATTCCTTGTGTCGAGAAATGAAGTGTTGTTAGAAACAGTGAGAATTTAATGGATCGACAACAGTCCTGTGAGCTGTAACATTATGGTAACATTAGGTAATGATTTATGTCCGTGATGTTCCTAGGTGACAGGGGAACTGAGATTGTAAATTCATGTAGATTTAAATTGCTGCACAGGAGGGGCCAGTGGCCTTTGTTTTCTATTTTGAGGCACAACAAGGACAGAGGGATGACGTACTAGCCCACACACTAGCTAAGCTCATGTTACATTTCACGCTCTGCTCCATCTTCTGATTTCGTTTTTGTGTGAGGTAGTTCTGCTATTTTATTTCATGTTGTAGTATATGTACCCTCCCGCCCCCCGCCCCTATACAGCCTCATGACTAATTCTAAATGACCGAGGGACTCCCACCTTATTACTTTCCAGGTCCAAAACCACCTGCTGTCATTGAAAACAGACACAGTGATGTTTTTTCATCCTGGTCATCATCGGATGCCTTCTGTTTTTTGTACTAAAATTCACCAGAAGTGTTTATGCAAATTATACTCACTATCAGAGTGACTTCTGAATGAGCAAGTGTCAAAATTGTTGCAAAGGGTTACTGATCTGATAAAATTCAATGGGGTTATGAAATTTTTGTTTCTGAATCTGTGTACATGAGAATTTTCAAGTCAGATTCACGCATAGCGTCAAGGTTAAGATTTTGACTTAAAATTTTTATTGTTCAGGTGATTATTTGAGAAGTTAAAAAAAACAGACCAAGAGCCAATATTTCTAGAAAAACACTTTAAAATATTTTATCTTTTAAAGAACTTTTACCATAAAAGAAAACTTCTACTTACTTTTGTAGAGAAGCTTAATAATATCCCCAGAGTATTCTGGCTACTACAATTTGGAACCAGAAGAATCCAGGTCTTTTGAGTCTTATACCAGTGTTCTTTCTGTTGTTGAATTGCCTCTCTGGTCATATGTAATATGAGAAACATAAAATGTTTTGTCTGACAGAGAAATTTATACATGGGCACAGGTACATAATTATGTATATATTCTATACGCACACATCTATCCAGTAAGTATCTATTTTCTTCCATAGTGTAGAACAATATATTTCAAGATTGTTTAACAATGTATCCATTAAAGCACAAATAAATAAAATACCAGAGCCAAAGAAAATACAGTTTGATAAGAATGATAAAACATTAAGAAGATTAAAATATACTATGAAATAGAACACATTAAGTGTGGCGACTTAACTAAGAATCAACACACAGGTCATGTTAATAAATACAAATGACCTGAACTCATCTATTAACAGAAGAGAATTCTAAATTGGATCGCAAGGCAAAAGCAGAGAAAACAAGAGATTTATTTAACTGAAAGTGACTCAGGAAGACTGAAAATTAAACAACAAATAACAACATGCCGGACAAATGAAAATAAAAAGGACACATCATTGTATCAAAAATGGTTGGACTACCGGCACAAACACTAAAAGACTTAGAAGAATCCTTAATAATGAGAAAGAGTGCATTCTGCAGTGAAACTCTGACATATGTGAATAACTATTTGATAGAAACATTGCATTGGCATTCTTAGAGCAAAAACACACTCAAATGCATACAAAAACAGAGAGACAACTTTAGTACCTGACTTTTATTCACTCTCTTAGCCTTTGACAGATTTAGTGGATAAAGATTTTTAAAGGAACTGAAGACCTAGATAGAAACAAAAGACCTTATAGTGTTAACTAACATGACAAACTGTGTATGTAGCTTGGAAACAAATTATATGCTTTTTTTACATGTTCAATGACTATTCACAAAATTTAGTTTAATATACGACATTAAAAATATCTTAATACATGTAAAGCAGGAGAAATAATACAAACAATATTCTCTGACCATAATATCATATGAGCAGAAATAATGGCTAAATAAGAAAGTAACAAATGCTTCCATTTAGAAATTAAACCCCCTCCCCCCAAAAAAAACCCTCTTTCTCAAATAACAAGAGAAAATAAAAATTAAAAAAAAGGCTAGAAAATAAAATGAAAACACTCAGAACCTAAGAAAATTCTCAGCCTTAATATTTACATTAATGAAAAATGAATAGTAAAAAGAAGCGAATAGAGCGTTCGTTTCAGAAAGGTGGAAAGGAATAACAAGGAGCCTTAAGGAAAGGAGAAGGAACGTAGTGGCAAGAGAAAAGCAGAAATTAGTAAATTAGGAAATGGAAAGAACTTAGAACTACTGAATAAATCCAAGAACAAGTTCCTTAAAAATTAGGTAAGCAGACCTACTCAAGGACAGCAAGAGGAGAAAGCACAAATGTGCAAATAAGAATTGACGAGGGGGAAATAACTATAGATAGGGAGAAATCTAAAAGGACCCCATGATGTCTTTTAACCTCCTTCAAAAACCTAGCACATTGTGATAAAATGGGAGATTTTCTAGGAAAGAGAAATTTCCAGAACAACCCTTACCCCAAGTAAATAGTTCAAATGTCCTAAAAGCAAGGGAAGAATTTGTACTGTGTATATACTGTCTTTTCTCCACCCTAAAGCTTTAGTCCAAGAGTATGTTTTAGTCTATGGAGCATAAAACTCTTTTATTTACATGCTCTATAACATAGAAAATAAAATTTTGAATTGTTTTACTCAACTTAGCATCATTTTTATAACTAAACCTGAAAAATAAAACTTTAAATGGCATTGAAACATGTATAATATCATATAAGAAATGAATCACCAGTCTAGGTTCGATGCAGGGTACAGGATGCTTGGGGCTGGAGCCCTGGGATGACCCGGAGGGATGGTGTGTGTGGGGGGAGAGGTGGGACGGGGGTTCGGGATTGGGAACACGTGTACACCCGTGGCGGATTCATGTTGATGTGTGGCAAAACCAATACAATATTGTAAAGTAAAAAAAAAAATTATTGACCATAAATTAAATAAATTCCACCATAAAAGAGAAAAAAAATCTTATTCTAAGGGAGAAATTCTAGAAGGGGAACTTTAGGAATATTCCCAATAATGTTTTAGGCAAAGACAAATGTGCTGTCACGGCTATTTTTTTAAGATTCTAAAAAATATGACCATTCATCTATTAATAACTCTTATGAATGGAGAATGAGTATAAGATATGAGCTCTCTTTTCTAGTTAAGCCTTTTAAGAAGAGGTTCTCTCTGCCATAATCTCCATCAACTTTTTGCATTCAACACACATGACAATGAGAACATGGGGCTTGGCAGAGCCACAAAAGATCCCTGATTCAACACATGGATGAAAATTGAGCAACTACAGGGAACACTCATTTTAGGCTTTATGTGAATGACAGATAAACTGCTCTTGTGTTTGAAGCACATAAAGATGTTTAGGTCTGTTTGTTAAATCAGTTTCAGTTCAGTTCAGTTCAATCGCTCAGTCATGTCCGACTCTATGCGACCCCATGAATTGCAGCACACCAGGCCTCCCTGTCCATCACCAACTCCCGGAGTTCACTCAGACTCATGTCCATCGAGTCAGTGATGCCATTCAGCCATCTCATCCTCGGTCGTCCCCTTCTCCTCCTGTCCCCAGTCCCTCCCAGCATCAGAGTCTTTTCCAATGAGTCAACTCTTCGCATGAGGTGGCCAAAGTACTGAAGAGTTTATTTTTATTTTGTTTTTCTTATTGCAGCTCTCAATATAAGTCTAGGACCCAATACCAAAGTGTGTGTGTTCAGACGTTCAGTTTTATCAAACTCTTTGCGACCCTATGGATTATAGTCCACCAGGTTCTTCTGTCCATGGAATTCTCCTGGCAAGAATACTGGAATGGATTGTCATTTCCTTCTCCAGGGGATCTTCCTGACCCAGTGATTGAACCCTCATTATTAATGTCTCCTGCATTGGCAGGGGGATTCTTTTGTACCAAAGTACAATTCAGTAAAAATAGGTCTCTAGAGAGCTATGATAATAGTGTTTCCTAGTATTTAAGGCTTTCTGATGGTGCAGATTGAACTAAGGATGCAACTCAGTTAAACTAGAGGATTGTTTATCTTTGATATTTCCTTCCACATATATGGGGCTTCCCTGGAGGCTCAGATGGTAAAAATGTGCCTATAATGCAGGAGACCCAGGTTTGATCCCTGGGTCTGGAAGATCCCCTGGAGAAGGGAATGGCTACCCACTCCAGTATTCTTGCCTAGTGAATTCCATGGACAGAGGAGCCTGGCAGGCTACAGTCCATTGGGTTGCAAAGAGTAGGACACAACTGAACAACAAACACTCACTTTCAAAATAAATTTACTTTCAGGTGTTTTTGACAAATATAGGACAATAAATACTTGAAGATTTATCCTCTGACAAAGGCTTGCAATCTAGGCATTGTGACTTTCTGATAAGGAGAAATTCTATTTACTTAAATGAATAAATGATACATGAATTGTGAAAAATGAGGATCCTAATTAGGACTCTGATCTAAATAGGTAGTCAAGCCTTTTGGGAAAGAAGTCAGCCATACTAGCATCATTAGGCAGTTTCAGGATCACTTAAGGCATCAATCAATCAATCAGACCATCAATCCATCACCCTTGACAGCATATGAATAAATAATAAATCCTCAGTAGCTGTCAACTTAAACATAGCTGACTTGATGTCCACTTACACCTTTTTTAGAGCATAAACCATGATATGCCATCCATTGTCACTTAAAATCCTTAAAAATGTACTTACAGCACATTTAGCTTGGTCAAATAAGTAGACTTGAGGGAGATTTCTTGCATATGAGTTGGTTGCTTTCAGGGTCTTAACTTCTGTATGGTAAAATTGGAAGGAGAGAGTATGATATTATGCTAAATTTGTCTAGATTTACCCAATGGAATGGCCTTCTCTGTAGCTCAGAAGGTAAAGAAATTGCCTGCAATGCAGGTGACCCAGGATCAGTCCCTATGTCAGGAAGATCCTCTGGAGAATGGAATGGCAACCTACTTCAGTATTTTTGCCTGGAGAATCCCATGGACAGAGGAGCCTGGTGGGCTGCAGTCCATGAGATCGCAAAGAGTCAGGCACAACTAAGCGACTAACATTGCATATTTGCTAAGTCGCTCCAGCCATGTCTGATTCTACACATGAACATCACCAGATGGTCAATACTGAAATCAGATTGATTATATTCTTTGTAGCCAAAGAATGGAGAAGCTCTATACAGTCAGTGTAAACAAGACTGGGAGCTGACTGTGGCTCAGATCATGAAATCCTTATTGCCAAATTCAGACTTAAATTTAAGAAAGTAGGGAAAACCACTAGACCATTCAGGTGTGACCTGAATTAAAATCCCTTATGATCAAACAGTGAAAGTGACATAGATTCAAGGGATTAAATCTGATAGACAGAGTGCCTGAAGAACTATATGTGGAGATTTGTAACAGTTTAGAGGAGGCAGCGATCAAAACCATCCCCAAGAAAAAGAAATGCAGAAAGGCAAAATGGTTGTCTGAGGAGGCCTTACAAATGGCTGGGAAAAGAAGAGAAGGGAAAGGCAAAGGCAAACAGGAAAGATATACCCATCTGAATGCAGAGCTCCAAAGAATAGCAAGGAGAGATAGGAAAGCCTTCTGAGTGAACAATGCAAAGACATAGAGGAAAACAACAGAATGGGAAAGACTAGAGATCTCTTCAAGAAAATGAGAGATTCCAAAGGAACATTTCATACAAAGATGGGCAAAATAAAGGACAGAAATAGCATGGACCTAACAGAAGCAGAAGATAAGATGAGGTGGCAAAAATACACGAAAGAACTATATGAAAAAGATCTTCATGACCCAGATAACCACGATAGTGTGATCATTCACCTAGAGCCAGACACCCTGGAGTTTGAAGTCCAGTTTGAACCTTAGGAAGCATCACTACGAACAAAGCTAGCAGAGGTGATGGAATTCCAGTTGAGCTGTTTCAGTTCCTAAAGGATGATGCTGTGAAAATGCTGCACTCAATATGCCAACAAATTTGAATAACTCAGTGGCCACAGGACTGGAAAAGGTCCATTTTCATTCCAATTGCAAAGAAAAGCACTGCCAAAGAATGTTCAAACTACCACACAATTATACTCATTCCACATGCTAGCAAAGTAATGCTCAAAATCCTTCAAGCTAGACTCCAACAGTATGTGAACTGAAAACTTCCAGATGTATAAGCTAGATTTAGAAAAGGCAGAGGAGCCAGAGATAAAATTGCCAACATCCGTTGAATCATAGAAAAAAAGCCAGAGAATTTAAAAAAAAGTCCACTTCTGCTTCATTGACTATGTTAAATGCTTTGACTATGTGGATCACAACAAAATGAGGAAAATTCTTAAAGAGACGAGAATACCATACCACCTTATCTGCCTCCTGAGAAACCTGTATGCAAGTCAAGAAGAGACAGTTAGAACCAGACATGGAACAATGGACTGGTTCCAAATTGGGAAAGGAGCATGTCATGGTTGTATATTGTCACCCTGCTTATTTAACTTATATGCAGAGTACATCATGAGAAACGCTGGGCTGGAAGAAGCACAAGCTGTACTCAAGATTGCCAGGAGAAATATCAATAACCTCAGATATGCAGATGACACCATCCTTATGGAAGAAAATGAAGAGGAACTAAAGAGTCTCTTGATGAAAAGGAGAGTAAAAAAGCTGGCTTAAAACTCAACATTCAAAAAATGAATATCAGGGCATCTGGTCCCATCTCTTCATGGCAAATAAGCAGGGAAACAATGGAAACAGTGACAGGCTTTAGCTTCTTAGGCTCCAAAATCACTGCAGATGGTGACTGCAGCCATGAAATTAAAAGACTTGTTCCTTGGAAGAAAAGCAATGACAAACCTAGACAATGCATTAAAAAGCAATGACAAACCTAGACAATGCATTAAAAAGCAATGACAAACCTAGACAATGCATTAAAAAGCAGAGACACTACTTTGCCTACAAAGGTCTGTCTAGTCAAAGCTATGGTTTTTCCAGTAGTCGTATATGGATATGAGAGCTGGACAATAAAAAAGGCTGAGCGCCAAACAATTGATGTCTTCAAACTGTGGTGCTGGAGAAGACTCTTGAGAGAGTCCCTTGGATTGCAAGGAAATCAAACCAGTCTATCCTAAAGTAAATCACCCTGAATAATCATTGGAAGGACTGATGCTGAAGCTGAAGCTCCAATAATTCTGATGTGAAGAGCTGACTCATTGAAAAAGACCCTGAAGTTGGGAAAGATTGAAGGCAAGAGGAGAAGGGGACGACAGAGGGTGAAATAGTTGGATTGTATCACCGACTCAATGGACATGAGTCTGAGCAAACTGCTGGAGATCATAAGGAACAGGGAGGCCTGGTGTGCTGTAGTCCACGGGAGTCCAAAGAGTCAGACATGACTGAGTGACTGAACGACAATCACTATCTCTGTTAAATGTAGGACTTAAATTTTCCTTGGGTTCTGGCCTCATAAACCAATGTACATTATTTTAGCATCTTTTCTCCCCACCACCCTCAACAACCTCATACTATCAGTCAGAATCTAGAAAACAAATCTTTCCACTTATTTCAGAGGGGGTATTTAATTCAGATAATTGTTTACTCAGTGAGTTGAGAAGATAGAGGACAGTAAGTTATCCTAGAGGTTATCAATGGTGAGAAGATGACATTGTCCCTATGACTGAAGAGATTTGAGGACAACCTACTATTATCAAAGACTGACCACCAACGCTGCTGGCCAGAAGCAGAAACCAGCCTGTGGAGGTGGGTACATGGAAGGAACAGGTGTGGCAGGAGTGGGATCCTCTAGAGAGATACAGTCACTGCCAGATACCAGCGAGGCAGACAGAAAGCGCAAGGTAACCTAGATGTTCCTTTCTCCTGTTCTTTCATTTCTTGCCATTGCTTCTCATTGACTCAGTTTTGCCAAAACCAACTGTCAAGGGGGTAGAGGAAATGTAACTAGCTGCAATATAGACAGAAGAAAGGCAGGGGATGGATTTGAGTGCAGACAAATGACAGCCATGCCTCCCTCCTCATCCTGCCCAGTGCGCGCGCGCGCACACACACACACACACACACACACACACACTAGTTCACCGTGGTTTCTCTTTCACTTCAGGTCCACAGAGAGCTCTGTCTCAATTTTATTTAATTTGTCTCTATCACTTCACTGTTTTCCTTGAAATTTCTTTCTTTCTTTTTTTTTTTTTTAATAACTGCTGAGTTTGGAGTGGGGTGGAGATGGGGGGTATGACCTCAAAGCATGAAAGCACGCACGTAGGCTTGACCAGAGATATCATATTCTCTCCTTAGCCCTGGTGTTTCACTTTATTATTATTTTTTTAGGCACAGTTGCTGAGTGAAAAGAGAGTAGACTTTCAGTGCAGTCAGATCTGGATCTGAGTTTCAGCTTCACATTAACCAACTGTGTGATTATTTTTGGACGGGCTACTTAACAAGTTTCCTTATCTATAAAATGGGAATGATAACTTTGACCTTAATATTTGTTTAATGATTAAATAAAAGAGAATATCCAAATTGCTATATGACAAACCACGTACTATGTGTGTTCTCAATATACGGTTATTATTATTATTATCATAGCTATGTTCCATTTCATTCCTAGTTAAGTTAAAGCACTATTAGACTGGACTTGTATTCTCTGATATATGATTTTCATCTTATTTTATCAAGAAGACATTGATTAGTAGAACTCAGAGTAGAATGAACTGTAACCTGTTAGGTATCAAGTGTTATGTGGCTTTTTGCTTGAGTATGAAGGATATGCTTAGGAATTAGTATGGTACCTATACAAACCTTGCTTTTATCAACTGAATCTATATGTCATAAAACACATTAGCAGAGAAAAAGCACATTATAACCTAGAGAAAATTTTAAGAGAAAGGGAAGATTCATTCAAAATATATTTTAATGCAAATTCCCAAAACCAAAGATTTGAATCTCAGTACATACTTCACAACTTATTGCTGAAATAAGTTGTACTTATTTTTCAGTACTTGTTTTGTTGAAATAAAGTGTTAAGATTTTAATATCTCAGAGGACTTCTGCAAGTGTAGATCTAACACTTTCATATTTTATAGCCTTTGAACACCAGAATTTGGTGAGGAAAATTTTTCTTGCTCTACAAATGCTAAGTAATACGGACATATACAACCTGAAAAGAAGCATAACTTCCATATTCTTTCCCCCTCCATTTCATTTCAAAACCTTATCAGAACATTTCAGCCTCTTTTTGTTACTTCTAAGGAAGAATGAATAGCTCAGTTCACACTTGACCACTAGTGCTCCACTGTTCTCCTTCAGAGGGTGTCTTCTTTAATGGGTTGGTTTTACATAAAAAGGATTTGACTATATTCAGTATTAAAACAAACATCAATTAACATATTTGTTGGGTTTCATGATGCCAAATCATTGGTTAGACTCAATGTTTCCCTTCCCAAGCTTATTTTGGCATGGTCAGAACTATGTCTGAGCTACCCAGACTCTTTCCTAACTTCAGAACCCAAATGTTTGGCTCCATTATCAGGTCAATGAATCATCAGGATCTATCAGACTTCACAGGACCATGTAAGTAGTGTAGAAGTTAGAAAGCTGTTTCATTGCCTAGTATCTACCCTGTCCCATTTGATTCACATTTTCAATTTGATTACAATCGATTTATACTGTTCTCTACATGGCTAGTGGAAATATTCAATACAAAGGCTGAAATTAGACTGTGTGGTAACTGTCTTTCTACGTGTCTTCCAACATGAGCGGTTCTTTATCAGTAAATGTTCTGGAGGACTGAAATTTTGACCAATGCAAGTATAAATAATTGTAATGGTTGTAAGTGTATTCCTGGGCAATGAGAAATTCAATTTGTCCCTGTCAAAATAAAAACAAAAGAAAAAACATCAGTTGGTTGGAACCTTTGAGGCAGTGGAAAGCATTCATCAGAGATTAATTGGAGAGGGAACTAATTCGAAAATGGTTTAACTGCATCAGTTTTGCATTGATCTGACTGTAATAAATGTCTTTTTGTGTCTCTATAAGAATGGTGGCGGTTGTCTTAAGGTCAAAATATCCACAGGGAGTTTGTTGAAAGTAGCATGAAAGGATATCATGGGGAAAGGAAAAAAAGAAAATGATTGATGATGTGTTGAGGGCTTCATTGTGTGAGAATAATCTAAAAGTTTTAGTATTTTTTTCAGTACTGTTTTAAATGTTTTTCGTATAAAGTAGAACTATGGTAAAATACTGTTTAACTTTATATGGATCCAAATGTGTGGACTCCATACTATTTGGTTGATTGTTGCTATGTCAAGAGCCACATACATGAGAGGGGCAGGTAGGAAGGAGGCTCAAGAGGGAATATATATATAGTTATGACTGATTCATGATGTTGTATGACAGAAGCCAGCACAACATTGTAAATCTTCCAATCTTCCAGTTAAAAATTAAAAAAAAATTCATTTGGTAGAAAAAAAAAGTCACAGAAATAGTTATTCTCAAGATATATTCTAGAAAATACTGAGAAATTGATCCACAGGAGAAATAGTGCTAGGACTTACCAGCTTCAGAAAAGCCACATTATCTCAAAACACAAATTTTATCTTAGACTCTCAATCACAAAGAATAAGTGAAAATGTAGTGTGACTATAGTAACAGCTTTGGATAACTGTAGAATATATTTCACATTTATTATAAGAAAGCAAATTAAAACCATACTTGCATAAAAAGACAGAGGCTCTATTTTTTCTTAATCTTCAGAAGTATCTTACATTTAGATGGTCTATTAGTAACCACAAGATACTGCACACACTGTATGTGCCATACACTGAGTTTTTCAAGGTACATTATGTTGTCATCTGATGTAAGCAAATTAAAAAGAAGTTCATGGGAGAAAATACTAAGGAAAAGACCCTTATGGACAAGTTTCATGACTTCTCAGGTGGTACAGTGGTAAAGAATCTACCTACCAATGCAGGAGACTTAGGGTTTCCCCCGGTAGTTCAGATAATAAAAGAGTCTGTCTGTAATGCAGGAAACCCGGGTTCAATCCCTGGGCTGGGGTGATCTCTTGGAAAAGGGAATGGTGACTTAAGAGACATGGGTTCAATCCCTGGGTTGGAAAGTTTCCCTGGAGTAGGAAATAGCAACTCACTCCAGAATTCTTGCCTAGAAAATTCCATGGACAGAGAAGACTGGTGGATTGCAAAGAGTCAGACACGACTGAGCCTGCACGTATGAGTGCACAGCAACAAGTTAACAACAATAGGATAATGACCTATATATTAAGAAATCATATTAATATTTAATATAAGTGGTAAACAGAAATGTTAGGTGGGCCTAGCGAAAGAATGAGAATGATTCTACAGGATAAACACACAAATTGGTCTCATTACTTTTTGATCACTTCTCAAATTAAGAAATCAATCACCTTACCCTTTTAAATTCAATAGCAGGCAAAAATATACAACTGGGACATGAGAAGAAGGGAAAAGGAAGTTGCACCATACATTTGTGTTTGCTATATACAAGGCTACTGTGGAAATGTGAAGGAAGTGTCTTTCATTATTGTTTTTATTTTTCTGGGTTTGAATTTTTGTTCACTCCAAAGATCCAAATGTGAGAACTTGCTCTAAAGTCCCAGCTTGTTGATGGACAAGCATCCTCTTTCAAGGTAATAGGGAAGCTGTTTTAGCAACTCATATTTTTGGAAAAGTCAGTGTTTGCTGTAATTTGATCCTGATTGCAACCCATATCTCACCTGCATTTATCAATGCCAAGCCACAGAAACGCCTAGAAGGGCCAGAGTGCTCCCTGTTCGTGCTATGCATTTGTGGTATTTTGGCTGCTTCACTATAAAAATATTATGCCACAGAAAATATACTCTGATTTCAATGTAACAAGTCAACCCACAAACATGAAACTGAGTGTTGGTTTTTATATCCTTAACTAATTTGTGTTTCCTTGAGAGTAGAGAGCAAGAGTCAATTCATGGATTCATGTAACCATGTTTGGGGAAAAAAGCAAATCCTATGTCAAATCTCAACAATGTTTTTTCCTTTTCTCCAACACCAATGCTTTCTCCCTAGCCTGCTCTATTTGTCTAAAATAAGTTTAAGCAGTTTCATTTTATGGATTATGTATGATATTTCCATTTATAAGTAAGGAGAGCAACTCTTTCATAAACGAGAATAAGAAATTCTGAAAATGATTAAGAAATGTCCAATCATTTTCACCAGAGAAAAGACAAAGTGCTTCTTAGGCTTAGAGATACAGGTATTCCTTCATTTACTCATTTAGTACATTTTCTGTCATTACAGATTTTAGGACAAACAATCTGTTGGAAATTGAAAGGGAAAAGATAAACAAGTGATGAGCCAAGCCATCCAAAAGGCCCAGATGGAGAAAAACACACTGATGCAAAGGCAATTGCAATAAAGGGATCTGAGTGCTTAAAACTAGTATGTATGTTAAGGTTTTATCTGTCCCTTTAAATTCAGATTACATTAGAGCATTCTTTTGGAGCTATAGTTATTTAGGCCCATAGGTATTCTTCCATAGCATTTTCAATGTCAATATCTGTGTAATGTCAACTATTAGAGAATATCTACTTAGTTGCTCAGTCATGTCTGACTCTGCAACCCTGTAGACTGTAGCCCATAAGACACCTCTGTCTTTGGGGATTCTCCATGCAAGAATACTGGAATGGGTTGCCATGCCCTCCTCCAGGGGATCTTCCCAACCCAGGGATCGAATCCAGGTCTCCTGCACTGCAGGTGGATTCTTTACCATCTGAGCCACCAGGGAAGCCCAAGAATACTGGAGTGGGTAGCCTATCTCTTCTTCAAGGGATTTTAATGACCCAGGAGTTGAATCAGGTCTCTTGCATTGCTGGTGGATTCTTTACCAGCTAAGCTACCAAATGAGCCCAGAGAATAGCTCATGTGGTGTAAAGCAAGCAGTTTCGAGTAAGGAATCATACTTGTCCCAGTGGTGACTTTTTATGTTTTGGGCAACAAGGAAAATGATTGATTCTCAATACTTCTTCTCTTCCCTGTGATGTGAACTGACTACTTTTATGATAAGAGGAAGAGTGAGTTAAATTAAATGCTTAGCAATGAAAGTAGGAGGCTCAATTCTGTGTACTCTTTTTTATTATTAATGAGAAATGTTACTTATGGGGCCTGTTTCTCCTGCATAACTCAGCAGAACTATCAGGTTCTCAAAATGCTTTGGATCTTTGCCCTTATTTAAGGCATATCTTAATGTGAAATTTAATGTTTTAATGTGATATTTTAGAATAGATATAGATAGCTACAGACATAGACACAGATATTATGTTTATTCATTCAAATCACTTTTTATGAAATAATTACAGTAATTTGCCTTTTATTATGGAACTTAGCTATGTATTAAACACCTTTATTTGTATCCCCTGAATGCATGTGCTGATAAATCTGGTAGTTAGGGGTATTTCCAATGTTTTTGAATGTGTTTATGAATCTAGAAATGTATAAATAATATGTCTGATATGCAAGAAAACTAACTTTATCTCTATGCTCCCTAATTCAGCTTGCTTGTATCAGTAGGAGATAAATTCTGTGGAGGAACACTCAAAGAAGAATATTTGTTAGGTCCAAAGAAGGAATATTTCTAAACCTATTTTCATGGAGGAGCCAAAATATCAATAAATTTGGATTTTCCAACTTATTATAGTATACACCCAATGATCCGAGGGTGACCTGAGATGGTTGCTAAATCTTCCTCTGTCCGGGTGTCCTCATCCATATGATACAGATAACAAATGGCCTGTGTTTGTGTTCAATTAATCTCTCACTTAAACCAGTGATAAGTGCTATGTAAATATTAGTCAGAATACTTTGTAAGCCCACTGCTCATACATATTATTATAGAATTTAAACCTTCCTTGAATTTCTCTTTGCAACCCCGTGGACTGTAGCCTGTCCCTCTCTCCATAGAACTCTCCAAGCAAGAATACTGGAGTGAGTTGCCATTTTCTTCTCCAGGGGATCTTCCCAACCCAGGGATCAAACAAGGGTCTCCTGGTTGTCTGAAGAGGCCTACAAATAGCTGAGAAAATAAGAGAAGTGAAAGGCGAAGGAAAAAGGGAAATATATACCCAAATAATGGCAGAGCTCCAGAGAATAGCAAAGAGAGCTAAGCCTTCTGAAGTGAACAATGCCAAGAAATAGAGAAAAATAATAGAATGGGAAAGACTAGAGGTCTCTTCAAAAAAACTGGAGATACCAAGGGAACGTTTCCTGCAAAGATGGACACAATAAGGAGAGAAATGGTATGGACCTAACAGAAGCAGAAGATATTAAGAAGAGGTGGCAAGAATATACAGAACTAGACAAAAAAGATCTTCATGACCCAGATAACCATGATGTGGTCACTCACCTAGAGTCAGAGATCCTGGAGTGTGAAGTCAAATGGGCCTTAGGAAGCATTACTACAAGCAAAGCTAGTGGAGGTAATGGAAATTCAGCTAAGCTATTTCAAATCCTAAAATATGATGCTGTTAAAATGCTTCACTCAGTGTGCCAGACAACTGGAAAGCTCATCAGTGACCACAGGACTGGAAAAGGTCAGTTTTCATTCCAGTTCAAAAGAAGGACAATGCCAAAGATACCATACAGTTGCCCACATTTCATAATCTAGCAAGGTAATACTCAAAACCCTTCAAGCTTGTCTTTCACAGTGGGTGAACCAAGAATTCCTAGATACACAATTTGGATTTAGAAAAGGCAGTGGAACCAGAGATCAAATTGCCAAAACATCTGTTGGATCACAGAAAAAGCAAAGGAATTCCAGAAAAACATCTACTTCTGTCTCATAGATTATGCTAAAGCCGTTAGACTGTGTGGATCACAACAAACTGGAAAATTCTTAAAGATCTGGGAATACCAGACCACCTTACCTGTCTCCTGAGAAACTTGTATGCAGGTCAAGAAGCAACAGTTAGAAATGGACATGGAACAATGGACTCTTTCAAAATTCTGGAAGGAGTACATTAAGGCTGCATATCGTCACCCTGCTTATTTAACTTATATGCAGAGTACACCATGTTAAATGCTGGGCTGGATGAATCATAAGCTCGAATTAAGGTTACTGGGAGAAATATCAACAACCTTAGATATGCAGATGATATCACTCTAACGGTAGAAAGTGAAGAGTAACTAAAGAGCCTCTTGATGAGGGTGAAAGAGAAGAGTGAAAAAGCTGGCTTAAAACTCAACATTCAAAAAACTAAGGTCATGACATCCTGTCCCATCACTTTATGACAAATAGATGGGGAAAAAATGGAACAGCTACAGATTTTATTTTCTTGGGCTCCAAAATCACTGCTGACAGTGACTGCAGCTGTGAAATTCAAAGACACTTGCTCCTTAGAAGAAACGCAATGACAAACCTAGATAACATATTAAAAAGCAGAGAGATTTTTGTCACTTTGTTGACAAAGGTCCGTATAGTCAAAGCTATGGTTTTTCCAGTAGTCATGTATGGATGTGAGTGTTGGATCATTAAGAAGGCTGAGCACTGAAGAATTAATGCTTTTGAGTTGTAGTATTGGAGAAGACTCTTGAGAGTCCCTTGGACAGCAAGGAGATCAAATCAGTCAATTCTAAAGGAAATCAACCCTGAATAGTCATTGGTAGGGCTGAAGCTGAAGCTTCAATACTTTGGCCACCTTATGGGAAGAGCAGACTCATTGGAATAGACCCTAATGCTGGGAAAGATTGAGGGCAGAAGGAGAAGGGGCTGACAGAGGATGAGATCATTGGATGTCATCACTGACTCAGTGGACATGGGTTTGAGTAAACTCCAGGAGATGGTGAACTACAGCAAAACCTGGAGTGCCACAGTCCATGGGGTCGCAAACAGCTGGACAAAAGTTGGCGACTGAACAATGAACAGCTTCTTATATCTATCAGAGAACTGAGATCATAGGGCAAACTGCTGGCCTTCAAATTGAGGAGATAGATACGGAAGATACAAAGAATCTCAACTTACCAGGGTAGAAAACCATGAGCAGAAATCTCCATGGAAACCAGGGTCAGGAGAGGAAAATATGAACTGTAACTGACAAATTGTTAGAGGCTCACAGTGGACAGACTTGAGGGTTAAAAACTCCAAGAGGACCCAGTCATCTGAAGACCCTCACACTTTTGCTAGTTTTACTTCCAGGGGCTTCATGAGGTCCTCAAGGTGGGTATCAAGAAAATCTCCTCATGTAGTAAGAGATAGAAGAAACCATTTTGAAATGTGCTAGAGCACTCTGTTCATCTTAACAAGACCCTCCCACAGGAGAAACTATTTTGCTAAAGCCTAAAAGATATTAGGGTTTTACCAGAATCTAGCTTATTTAGGTGAAGAAAAGTATCTAACTCCAGTCAGCAGCAGCCTTTCACAGGGGAGAAGTGAAACCCCCAACACCAGTCCCCTCCAGCCTTCCATGTGGGAAAAGGGAAATACTCAATCCCACGTCCGTCTAGCCATTCTGTCTCACTTAATGGGAGAAAAGAGAAGAGCGAAGTCCACTTGGAAGGACCGCTCCCAAGACAGAAAGCAGCTTGGTGTATCTGAAGACACCCACTGGCTGCAGTAAGCAGGATCTGATAGAGGATGAGGGCAGAGCAGAAAGACCCCAGTGTATGCTGGTATTTTGTTAGGATAGAGAGTTTGGATTTTATTCTAAGTGCTATAGAAAGACTCAAGCAATTTTTAACAGGGAGATAACTTGATCTGATTTGTCATTTAAGGAAGAGATGCTGGCTGCTGTATAGAGAACAGAATGAACTACATAAGAGAAGGGACAGAGGGATGATTTAAGAGTCTGTGGCAAACAGAGTGAAGAGAGTCAGAAAGAGAAAAACAAGTATCATATATTAATGAATGTATGAGGAATTTAGAAAACTGGTACAGATGAACCCAACTGTAGGGCAGGAATAGAGATGCAGATGTAGGGAATGGCCCCAGTGCAGGGGGCCCAGGTTCAATCCCTGGTCAGGGAACTGGATCTCACATACACAGCTAAAGAGCCCGTTTGCCTCAACTAAGACCTGGCACAGTCCAATAAATAAATAAAATGTTAAAATAGGCTAACAAACATGACAATTTTTAGATGGAAGTAACCCTCTAGTAAAAATATAAAGTGACCAAACTGGTGTGTTAATGAAAAATTGAGTTATTCCTCAAATTATCAGAACCTAATTCCCTAAAGACATTTCTGCAAAAACTATTATGGAATAAATGCTCTTGTATTATATGAGCTTGAAAAATATAGCAAAGTAAAAGATGTTACTATTCCATTCAGGTTATGAAACGTAAAGATCTTTCTTGATTTATTATGGGATTACAGCTTGATAAACCCATTATAGTTCGAAAATATTGTTGTCAAATATTCATTTAATACACTCATCTACTGGACATCCTAATCCAGCCTAGCCTACTTTAAATTTTTAGAACACTTACATTAGCCTGCCATTGGGCCAAATCATTGAACACAAGGACTATTTTTTAATAATGTATTGACTGTCTCGTGTAATTTATTGAAAACCTTACTGAAAGTGAAAAATTGAGTGGTTGCATACATTGGATGAAGAATAGTTACAAGTGTATCAATTTTTCCCCCTTGAGACCCTGAGGCTGACTTGGCTGCTCAACCTCATAAGAATCTCCTGTTGCATATTGCCAGCCCAGGAAAATATCAAAATTGAAAGTATGGTTTCTACTGAATGTGTATCTCTTTTTCATGATCTTAGAGTCAAAAAATCATAAGTTGAACCATCACAGATCATTTGTATTTAGTTTTAGCACCAAAACTCAAAAAGTCCCTGAAAGTGTAGAATTCAGGTTTATTTACAGATATTTTAATAAAAACTCTATATAAGATTTTAAAACAGACTATATCACATTGAAATAATTATCCATTGTGACTACCACCAAGCAGCAACATAAGGAAAAACATTAGCAGAATCCAATGGAAAGAAAATAAATGTGTTATTAGACAACAATCATTGATTGAAAAGCTAAGATGATCACATGTTTCTATATGATGTTATATAAATAGAGAATTTCCTTAACATTTAAAATCAGTAAGATCCAAGGCTTCATGGGTTGGAAATATAGATGATTCAATCTAATAAAAATGGAAAATTCAAGCTATGGAAGTTCTCAGATGCTATGCTAAAGACTTTGGATTTTTCTCTAGAGGGTAAAGGAGAGCCAGTGATGAGTTCTATTATAAGCAAGGAGATCTGGAGGAAGAAGGAATAGTCCTCAGTGAGTCAAACTAAACAGGCAGCCACTCATGGGCCAGGAACAGAGCTCATGCTGAGCTGGGAAGGGGGAGGGATTTTGTCACAAAGAATGGTATCCTAGTTTAGACATAGTCAATGGTCTTCCAGAGATTAAGGTCTAGAAAGTTAAAAAATGCCTAAAATAAGTAAATAACTTTGTATTCTACTGCTATCAAGTCTTGTATTCACTTTATTTATAAAGTTTTTTTTTTAATGTGGACCATTAAAAAAAAATCTTTATTGGATTTTCCCTGTGGTATCCTTCTGATAGAGATAGGTAGTGAGGAAGGGGGATGCCAACCTAAAAATTTGATCTTGAATTTCAAATATTTTAATTTCAGTTTTAGCAGTTTGCATAACTAAAGAAATGTGTGGTTTTGTTATTTCTCATGAAAATCTTGTGGAATTCATTTCTTTTTTATCACTAAGATCTAGAAACAATAGATGGAAAGGAAAAATTTTTTTACATAATAATATAAAGCACTATGTGCTGTGTGCTGTGCTTAGTCGCTCAGTTGTGTCTAACTCCTTGCGACCCCATGGATTGTAGCCTGCCAGGCTCCTCTGTCCATGGGGATTCTCCAGGTAAGAACACTGAAGTGGGTTGCCATGCCTTCCTTCAGAGGATATTCCCGACCCAGGGATCAAACCCATGTCTCCCACATTGCAGGTAGATTCCTTACAGTCTGAGCTGCCAGGGAAGCCCTATAGTCATTGTTCAGACAACTATCTGTGCAGATTATATTATATTCACAACATAGTGCTTTTCTCTCAATATGGGTTTAGACTGCAATATTTTTGAGATTATTCTTTATCCCAGGGAAGAGTGCATATGTGTGTATTTTTTATGCTGGAATCCATGAAACATCTGGTGCCATAGAAAAAATGCAAGAATATATTATTCAAAGAACTTCAGATTGTGATAGGAAAGCAACCCAAATTGGCCTAAGTTAAAAAAAAAAAATCTTGGTTTCCATACTGAAAATTCCAACAGTACCAGCTTTTATCATGGCCGGATCTAAGTGTCATCATCAGAGCCAATTTCTCTTTACATATCAACCCTGTTTTCCTCTTAGCCTTATTTTTATGCCTTTATAGTGACTGATGGAAGGTCAGACTTCGTCCTCTCTGCTAGCAGTCTTAGGGAAAAAAATAAAACAACAAGCCTAAACAAAAACCTTGTCTTTCCTAGTTGCCCCAGAAAAAATCCTGGGATTAATTTGATTAGAGCAAAGAGTGATTAACGAATCACCATGGCCAGACCACAGTACTGATTGTCCAGATCTGGGTCATGAGCTCAGCTCTGATTCCAGGGGTTGGGTTAGCCCCACCCCAACCACATGGAATGAAAGTGGGTGGAGTTGATCCCTGAGGAAAGTTAAAGATGCTATTAAAGGAATACTGGGTATGAAACAACACATGTCCACCCAGCAGCCTAGGCTGGCTTCTCTGTACACTGACTGAGAAGGCTGAGTGGCAACCAAATTTCAAACTGCAGAACCGTTAGACTAATAGATTGTTTTCCAGAGGCTCTCGTCATCTCAAATCCAAGTCTCACCCACTGTTTTCCTGATCTTACTTTGGACTTGCGACCTCAGTCTTGGGGAAATGCCCTGGGGGATGATTACTGCATCCCAGGAGTGCCCAGATTGAGAAAAGGCCACGAGCAAAACCAATCTGCATCAAGTATCTGGCATTTCACCCACCTCGGGAGGAAACGAGAGAGTTTTGCTTGGAATGATCCCCAAACTACATCCAAAGCTGCGACATCCATAAACTTTGTGGTTGGGTATTAATGGGAGCAAAGTGACAGGTGAGTGACGGAAAGTCTGACCCTCGTGGATGGGCATTCTATCACCTAGAAGACCCAAGTTTCGGGCAGTAAAGAGCAGGGAATGGGACAATGACCAAAGGCCATGCTGAAAGCAGAGCTAAGAGGAGCACAGGACATAGACAGTAGCTGCCAAGTCGATGACTCAGGAGTTGACATGAGACAAATCCTCTTATTCCTTTATTTTCCAAATAAACTAGAAGGTGACCCTTAGATACAGGAGGTTGACATGTTTGTTACACAATAATAGAAAACAAAAAATTAGAAGCAACAGCAAAAGGTACAATGCATTATTATTTTCAGATGGGAAAGCTGGAGTTGAGTGACTATTTCAACAGTGACTATTTTAAGTTGTGAAGACACAGCACAATATTGCAAAGTGATTTGGCATTTTAATAGGCCACAATCAAATGATGATTAAAAACTGGAAGCTTGGGCTTCCTTGCATAAATTTCTTCATCTGCTCTTCAGATGGAAATTTCATATTCCTGCCACCTTCATACAATATTGTTCTCATCTGTTTTCTAGATGGCAATAATCACCATAAGTTTGGGGCATAGGAGACAATTCAGGAACTTGGTAAAAAGAATTAAAGACGGGGACTTTTTGACCACAAACACTACCAAAAAATTATGAATATAATCATGAAATAATAGTCACTTGCATTCAACACTGTATAATGTTCTTTATGTGTACATGGTACCGGGGAGGGGGTGGGAGAAGAGCTTAGGAAATCAATTAAACATATCCTAGATGCTTTGGGAGTTTCTAAGATCCTGATACAGATTTAAATGAAAAATAACATTTATGCAAATATGTACTAAATGAAATAAGTGATGTACCAGAGAGAGTGGGCTTCCCTGGTAGCTCAGTGGTAAAGAATCTGTTTGCAATGCAAGAGACACAGATTTGATCCCTGGGTGGAGAAGATCCCCTGGAGGAGGAAATGGCAACCCATTCCAGTATTCTTGCCTGGAGAATTCCATGGACAGAGGAGTCTGGCGGGCTACAGTCCTTGGGGTCACAAAAGAGTCAGGCACAACTTAGTGACTAAACTACCACCACCACCAGAGAGAGCACAGATGGAAAGCAATGTTTATGTTGCTTTGCAATCATCAGTTGAATTTTAGGACAATGACCACAGTAAGTGTCCATACTTTGTGGAAACCTGAAGGGCTTACAGATAATAGGATTATGGCTCTACTTTCATCCTGTATGAACTTCTTCTGGGGCAAATGCAGAGGCAAAGTCTCTTTTTCACCCTCTAGGCCTCTGACTGGAGTATCTGTACTGACCATAGACAATTCGCTGAACTTTGGACCTGGCTAATGTGAGCAAATAGGAACGAATCAGACTTCCAGAGAAATTGTCGACAATTTCCAGCCATCATTAATGTTCACTGCTCCCTTGGATTTTAGCCACGTTCTTACCTTTAATCACTGGACACCCATAGGATAATGCAGCACACCTGGGACTGGGAATAATTTACCACTTGCAGATGGGTTAGCACTGCAGTTCACTTGGACAGAGTTTCACATTTATTCTGGGTCCCAGAGGCCTTCCTTTTATAGTGCAGTTATATCCACTAAAATTATAACTTCCAAAATTCTGTTCTATTTTATTGCTCTCGCTAAGTATTTATGACCTCTACTGCTTAAGTGGACATTTCTAGAGATTTACTGCTGAAAACTTTCAGGAGAACTGCACAAGATTGGTGCTGCCGGTGCTGAACTATGAGACTTGACTCTGTAAGAACGTTTTTCTGAGATGCCAAGAGAAAGTATATCCAGTTTCGGTGTCCAGTACTTTAAGAGCAAATCACATTGAAATATGAAGAGTTTGCTTTGCATGGCATCACCACCCAATAGGCTGAATGAGCTCCTCATATTATGCAGACTGATGTGTTGACTTTTTTTTGTCCTAATTTAATGCAGGTAGCCAGAGATTGATTTCTTCCTTGAATACGTGGTGAAACTAGTTAGTGAACTGTATCTTTTTGCATATTTCTGCTTATACTCAAAAGAGACCTCTTTTGTCAATTTCCTGTCCACTTTTCATATCAGTTTCCTTTTCAGTAAAGCGATTCTGTGTTCTCATAATGCCTTGGCAGGCAGAATTTGCCGCAAGTGTTACTGAGAAGAGTCCCAGGACAACAGGAGCAAAGAATTTGGGAGGTTGAACTGCTTTCTCATTGAAGGATTGAAGGATTGTGCACCTTTTCAACTAGAACATATATGAGAAATGAGTATTTATTTCACCATACATAAAGGCCTGGTTTGGGAAGAGGACTGGCCAGGGGAAAGTTGAGAACTTGTCACACTGTCACCAGAAAAGAAACAGTTGGTTGTGTCTTGTTAGATTCTTAGCAACCCCCTGTCCTCTCATCCGTGTTCTGACACTTCCATAGACATAAAAAACCCCCATTGCACCCTTTTTCTGAATACACAGATATGTGTACAAATAATATTGAAAGGACGTATTTGTTATTCATGGTTCGTGTCTTATAGCATGCAGGCTATAAAAACTAACACACACACACACACACTCACACACACAGGGCTGGCTATCTATACCAACACAGTGTGCATGTAATTTTCAACAAAGCAACCAAATAAATTCCATCTGACAACGATTTCCGAGTAATGCTTTATGTTTTGCTGACAGTATTAGCTACGACATGATAAAATTCAGTAACAGACCCCAATCCTGCTGAGTCACTTGGTGACACCACTAACCACTCAGTTGTCCCAGCTTGAGGACTGAAAATGGCCCTTCCAGATGATCAGGTCACGTCGGGCCACTCTTCTCAGAGCTGCATGGATTCCCCTGCTTCCCCAGAACCAGAAATAGGAACTTCCAAGCCTCTCTCATGTAGTCACACTAGGGAGGGATGGTGGGAGGAGGAGAAGAAAGATGAAAGAGACATATTAAACCTATTTGGGTGCCTGGTTTCTCAACTACCCCCACCTCTTCCTTGACATCTTCTGCCTCCACCCACAGCCTCTCTATTACTGCCACAGGGAATGGCTACCTCCCAGATGCATCATGCTTCTGCAGGGGCATGCTCTGCAAAATATGGTTTATCTCATGCTAGGCAGTACCTGGTTGTCCTTAGGGACTTACTCAAGTGTCACGTCCTCCCTGAAAATGCCCCTAACTTCCCAGGCAGACTTGTAATTCCTCCCTCTCTGTGCCGCTAGTACTTACATTCATTAACTCAGGACTCTATTGTGATGATATTGTGGCTTTATCAGTTTCTTCCATCAGATTCCAAACCCTTGGAGGTCAGGAACCAGGTCTATTTTCATTTTGGTAACCATCTCTCTCTTTTTCTGGTCCCAATGTCTGTTCCTTTTTTTTTTTTACCTTGTCTCAGGTCTCTGGACCCTTTCTTCTGTCTTCTTAGCATGTCTAAGTTTGCAGATAGCCCATGGAAGCAAATGGATAGACTCAAAGTCCCAGGAATCTAAGAATCTGGTACCCTGAGGCTTCCTACCCCCAAATTCTTGACTCTAGAATAGTGAGCCCAGAGTATGCACTTACTGAATCTCACTGAGAAGAGGGGGTAAACAGAAATAATGACCAAGAAGGTAGTCCTGAATTTTCTATGTAAATGCTGTGATGGTGTGTTGCAAGGGTGACTAAATGACATGCAATCTTAGAGTAAACCATTAACATTGAGGCTGAATGTTGACCAGAAATATAAGTGGGAAATAGAAAAAAAATTTATTTCAAGCCACCACATTTTGGGTGTTTGCTATGATGCCTGGCACTATTCTAGGTGCTTTACATACACTATATAATTTAGCTCTCATCACAGTCTTGTGAATTATTTCTCCATTTTGCAATGGAGAAACTAAGGTAGAAAGACAAGTTAAATAAGTTGCTCAAGCTCATGCTAGTTGGCAGGTAGAAGACAGGGGTTTCAGAAGCTAGCAGTCTAGCTCCAGAGTCTGCCATCTTAAATCTATATAGTCTTTCCAAATAAAAGCTAAATTTTTATATGATTTCATAGAAGCAGTGTTAACAGGTTAATTTATTATCTATGCATAATTACCTAGCAGCATAAGTATGTATCATAACTAACACATCATGGTGTGGGTACTAAGTAAGTTACTGTGGGTACTAAGTAAGTTACTGTGATGCTGAGTTCCTAGAATAACAATCTATGTATATATAACCAGTGTTCATAATTTAAAGCTTATGTTATGTAATTTCTGAACTTGTCCAGCTTCTGTTTCATACTTTATAAATGCAGAAATTAAGGAACAAAACTGCTTGATTAATAGGCATAACTTCGTTAAAAAAAGGTAAAATACCCAAATTTCTGATTGCATATTTCTTTATTCATAGTCACAAAAGTGTGTTACAGAACTTTGACTTTAATGCTATTTGACTGCTGTACAGGTGTTAAGATCTTTCACGTAAATACTGAAGAACTTGTACCTTAAATGACTGAGCAGAGTTACAGAATGATGCCTGAGGGACGCAGCATAGTTTTTAAAAAGTTGACTGAAGTATTCTTAAGAATAATAGCTCAATTACATTGAGGGCTTCTTATATACCAGCAACTGTCCAAGGTTTGTTATTGTTGTTTTTTTTAAAATATACTGACTCCTTAAATTTTCTGAAAAATTTAAGTACCTACAAGTGTTATCCTCATTTTACAGATGAGAAAACTAAGGCTAAGATAAGTACATTGCTCAAAGTTACACAGTAAATAAATGGAGAACTCAAGACCAAGACTGGAATAGGGCAGGTTTTCTCCAGTCACTACACATATGCTATATTATCAATTTTTTTTCCCAAAGGAAATCAGCCCTGAATATTCATTGGAAGGACTGATGCTGAAGCTGAAACTATAAGACTTTGGCCACCTGATGCAAAGAACCGACTCACTGGAAAAAACCCTGGTGCTGGGGAGGATTGAAGGCGGGAGGAGAAGGGAATGACAGAGGATGAGATGGTTGGATGGCATTACCGACTCAATCGACATGAGTTTAAGTAAACTCCAGAAGTTGGTGATGGACAAGGAGGCCTGGTGTGCTGCAGTCCATGGGGTCGCAAAGAGTCGGACATGACTGAGTGACTGAACTGAACTGATCAACTTATGGTAGAAAAATTTAGCCAAATTAGTGAAATTTAGTTATTAGTCCAAGAGGTTTAATTCACTAGACAAATGACCACAGTGACAGCTCAGAATCTGAGGCTCTTATTCTCTAGGATAACTGCCAGTGTCTTAGTATCACTTAATGGCAAGCCAAAGAAGTTTTATACAATCTTTCAGGAGATTTTAGATACTAAAACACACAGCTTTGAGTTCAGGTAAGAATAAGTGTTTAAAAAGTCTATATTTTTCTTTCTTTTAGAGTGAACCACAGATCCAGAGACCACAAGTGTTCTGAGCTGGTTTTTGTTTGTTTTCTGAGCAATTTTTTTTCTTCAATAATATTGCAGTGAAGCAGTCCATAGTAATGTCTATATTTAGGAGATAACCTTAAACTAAATATTGGCATCATTCTTATGAAGAATAGTCTAGGTCAACACATCTTTAATTTTGGTATCCAAGGGATGTGGGCTTTAGCAGGGTGGCAGTGGGCATGGAACAGCACCATTGGTCAAGGCTTGTCTCGTACCTGAAGAGTAGCCACCCTTTCTGGCATGAGGCATATCTCCCCTTTCCTCCTTCATTCCTTTTGCAACTTCACTGCGTTATTTATCCCACTTCACTTCTGTTCCTTAATCTTGACCTATCTGAGTAGAGCAAGCCGTCTCTTTTAGTTAAAGTCTGAGAAAACAGTTGGAGCTTTGTGGATCATGGCATCATGAGGACTGGAAATGGGCATTCTTGGAGAGATGGAAAGAGAGGTAGGCCATTTTTAGTAAGAACAGGATGTAAACACTTACATTTTTTCCAACTAACAATGTAGGTTGTTTTGAAATCAGTGGATGAAGGGAAAGAAAAAAAATACATGTTAAGCCAAAAGTGGCTTTAAATGGATTTAGTTAAAATGGACTTAAAAGGAAAATAATGTTTGCTGTGGGTTTATCATATATGGCTTTTATTATATTGAGGTATGTTACTTCTATGCTTGATTTCTGGAGAGTTATTATCATAAATGGATGTTGAATTTTGTCAAAGGCTTTCTCTGCATCTATTGAGATAATCATATGGTTTTTATCTTTCAATTTGTTAATGTGGTGTATCACATTGATTGATTTGTGAATATTGAAGAATCCTTGCATCCCTGGGGTAGAGCCCACTTGGTCATGATGTATGATCTTTTTAATACATTGTTGGATTCTGTTTGCTAGAATTTTGTTAAGGAATTTTGCATCTATGTTCATCAATGATATTGACCTTGTTTTCTTTTTTTGTGGGGTCTTTGTCTGGTTTTGGTATTAGGGTGATGGTGGCCTCATAGAATGAGTTTGGAAGTTTACCTTCCTCTGCAATTTTCTGGAAGACTTTGAGTAGAATAGGTGTTAGCTTTTCTCTAAATTTTTGGTAGAATTCAGCTGTGAAGCCATCTGATCCTGGGCTTTTGTTTATTGGAAGATTTGTGGTTACAGTTTCGATTTCTGTGCTTGTGATTGGTCTGTTAAGATTTTCTATTTCTTCCTGTTTCAGTTTTGGAAAGTTATGCTTTTCTAAGAACTTGTCCATTTCTTCCAAGTTGTCCATTTTATTGGCATATGGTTGCTGATAGTAGTCTCTTATGATCCTTTGTATTTTTTTTTCTGTTGTGATTTCTCCATTTTCATTTCTAATTTTGTTGATTTGATTCTTCTCCTTTTTTTTTAATGAGTCTGGCTAATGGTTTATCTATTTTATTTATCTTCTCAAAGAACCAGCTTTTAGCTTTGTTGATTTTGGCTATGGTCTCCTTTGATTCTTTTGCATTTATTTCTGCCTTAATTTTTAAGATTTCTTTCCTTCTACTAAGCCTGTGGTGCTTTATTTCTTCTTTTTCTAGTTGCTTTAGGAGTAAGAAAAAGAAATAAAAGGAATCCAGATTGGAAGAGAAGAAGTAAAACTCTCACTGTTTGCAGATGTCATGATCCTCTACATAGAAAACCCTAAAGACTCCACCAGAAAATTACTAGAGCTAATCAATGAATATAGTAAAGCTGTGAGATATAAAATTAACAAACAGAAATCCCTTGCATTCCTATACACTAACAATGAGGAAACAGAAAGAGAAATTAATGAAACAATTCCATTCATCATTGCAATGAAAAGAATAAAATACTTAGGAATAAATCTACCTAAAGAAACAAAAGATCTATATATAGAAAACTATACAACACTGATGAAAGAAATCAAAGATGACACAAATAGATGGAGAAACATACCATGTTCATAGAGCAGAAGAATCAATATAGTGAAAATGAGTATACTACCCAAAGCAATCTATAGATTCAGTGCAATCCCTATCAAGCTACCAATGATTTTTTCCAGAGAACTAGAACAAATAATTTCACAATTTGTTTGGAAATACAAAAAACAAAAAACAAAAAACAAAAAACTCAAATAGCCAAAGCAATCTTGAGAAAGAAGAATGGAACTGGAGAAATCAACCTGCCTGACTTCAGATTATACTACAAAGCAACAGTCATCAAGACAGTATGGTACTGGCACAAAGCCAGAAACATAGATCAATGGAACAAAATAGAAAGCCCAGAGATAAGTCCACTCACCTAAGGACACCTTATCTTTGACAAAGGAGGCAAGAATATACAATGGAGAAAAGTCAATCTCTTTAACAAGTGGTGCTGGGAAAACTGGTCAATCACTTGAAAAGAATGAAACTAGAACACTTTCTAACACCATATACAAAAATAAACTCAAAATGAATTAAAGATCTAAATCTAAGATCGGAAACTATAGAACTCCTAGAGGAAAACAGGCAAAACACTCTCTGATGTAAATCATAGCGGGATCTTCTATGGCCCACCTTCTGGAGTAATGGAAATAAAAGCAAAAGTAAACAAATGAGACCTAATTAAACTTAAAAGCTTTTGCACAACAAAGGAAACAATAAGCAAGGTGAAAAGAGAGCCTTCAGAATGGGAGAAAATAGTAGCAAATGAAGCAACTGACAAAGAAAAAATCTCAAAAATATACAAGCAACTCCTGCAGCTCAATTCCAGAAAAATAAATAACCCAATGAAAAAATGGGCCAAAGAACTAAATGGCCATTTCTCCAAAGAAGACATACAGATGGCTAACAAACACATGAAAAAATGCTCAACATCACTCATTATCAGAGAAATGCAAATCAAAACCACAATGAGGTACCATCTCACGCTGGTCAGAATGGCTTCTATCAAAAAGTCTACAAACAATAAATGCTGGAGAGGGTGTGGAGAAAAAGGAACCCTCTTGCGCTGTTGGTGGGAATGCAAACTAGTACAGCCACTATGGAGAACAGTATGGAGATTCCTTAAAAAACTGGAAATAGAACTGCCATACGACCCAGCAATCCCACTGCTGGGCATATACACTGAGGAATTGAAACCAGAATTGAAAGAGACATGTGTACCACAACGTTCATTGCAGCACTGTTTATAATAGCCAGGACATGGAAGCAACCTAAATGTCCATCAGCAGATGAATGGATAAGAAAGCTGTGGTACAAACACACAATGGAATATTACTCAGCTACTAAAAAGAATGCATTTGAATCAGTTCTAATGAGGTGGATGAAAACTGGAGCCTATTATACAGAGAGAAATAAGTCAGAAAGAAAAACACCAATACAGTATATTAACCCATATATATGAAATTTAGAATGGTAACGATGACCCTATATACAAGCAGCAAAAAAGACACGGATGTTAAGAACAGACTTTTGGACTCTGGGAGAAGGCAAGGGTGGGATGATTTGAGAGAATAACATTGAAACATGTATATTATCATATGTGAGATAGATTGCCAGTCCAGGTTCGATGCATGAGACAGGGCACTCAAAGATGGTGCACTGGGACAACGTTGAGGGATGGGATGGGGAGGGAGGTGGGAGGGAGGGTCAGGACGGGGAACACATGTACACCCATTGCTGATTCATGTCAATGTACAAACCACCACAATATCATAAAGTAATTAGCCTCCAATTAAAATAAATTAAAATAAAATAAAAAATTAAGTGTTGAAAGGTATGAAGACAGTGTTTAATCAAATAAAGAATTTCAATAAAAACAAAACAAATGGAAATTCCAGAGTTGAAAAAAAAAAGAAATGAAATGAACAGATGGATCATGGGTAACAGAGAGGAGAAATACTATAAGATGAGTAAACATAAAATTATCGAAAAGTGAGACAAGGTGGAAGAGAGGATAAGAAGTGCAGCATAGAAGATTCAAGTAGAAAGGGCATATTTTCAGTCCTAAGTGTCTAGGTTTAAAAGTTTGTTTCTGTGGGTGCAGGAAGGCTGGTGACTGTGTACTTGGTGATATATGACATCCTCTGTTGGGGGATTCCATTCTAACTAGTTGGCCACAGAAGCAGAATTAATTGGCTTGCTGCACCTCTGGACATACTTTGCCTCTTTCATATCTATGCAAAAGCTAGACAGTGAAAGATATATATATATTGGCAACAACCTCTTAGAGCTGTGCGTTTACTGTAGGTTTGTGTAGGTTAAGTGAGCTGTTTCTGGGACCTTACCCAGAAATCTCTGAAGGAGGAAATGGTGACCCACTCCAGTATTCTTACCTGGAAAATCCCACAGACAGAAGAGCCTGGTGGGTTACAGTCCATGAGGTTGCAAAGTGTTGGATATGACTTAGTGACTGAGCATGCATACAAACAGAAACCTGAGTGAAAGGAGCTGATGGGAATTTATCCAAGAGCAGAGTTTACGAGACTTGTGGACACAGTTCAGTCACTCAGTCGTGTCTGACTCTTTGTAACCCCATGAATCACAGCATGCCAGGTTTCCCGATCCACCACCAACTCCCGGAGTTTACTCAAACTCATGTCCATTGAGTCGGTGATGCCATCCAGCCATCTCACCCTCTGTCATCCCCTTCTCCTCCTGCCCCCAATCCCTCCCAGCATCAGGGTCTTTTCCAGTGAGTCAACTCTTTGCATGAGGTGGCCAAACTATTGGAGTTTAAGCTTTAGCATCAGTTCTTCCAATGAACACCCAGGACTGATCTCCTTTAGGATGGACTGGTTGGACCTCTTTGCAGTCCAAGGGGTTCTAAAGAGTCTTCTCCAACACCACAGTTCAAAAGCAACAATTTTTCAGCGCTCAGCTTTCTTCACAGTCCAACTCTCACATCCATACATGACCACTGGAAAAACCACAACCTTGACTAGACAGACCTTTGTTGGCAAAGTAATGTCTCTGCTTTTCAATATGCTATCTAGGTTGGTCATAACTTTCCTTCCAAGGAGTAAGCGTCTTTTAATTTCATGGCTACAATCACCTTGGAGCCCCCAAAAATAAAGTCTGACACTGTTTCCACTGTTTCCCCATCTATTTCCCAAGAACTGATGGGACCAGATGGCATGATCTTCGTTTTCTGAATGTTGAGCTTTAAGCCAACTTTTTCACTCTCCTCTTTCACTTTCATCAAGAGGCTCTTTAGTTCCTCTTCACTTTCTGCCATAAAGGTGGTGTCATCTGCATATCTGAGGTTATTGAGATTTCTCCTGGCAGTCTTGATTCCAGCTTGTGCTTCTTCCAGCCCAGCATTTCTCAGGATGTACTCTGCATATAATTTAAATAAGTAGGGTGACAATATACAGCCTTGACGTAGTCCTTTTCCTATTTGGAACCAGTCTGTTGTTCCATGTCCAGTTCTAACAGTTGCTTCCTGACCTGCATACAGATTTCTCAAGAGGCAGGTCAAGTGGTCTGGTATTCCCATCTCTTTCAGAATCTTGCACAGAACCTATGCTATTCCACTAGGTTAGAAAAATCCGGGAGGTTACTGAAGAGCTTACCCTTTAAAGACCTCTATTGGCGCTATCCTTTCAGGGCTTTTATAACTGATGAGTTATAAAATATATTTGGTAGATGAATGTACCTCTACGTAAATTCATCCTTGTATGTAAGTAAAGCAGCTAACACAGACTGTTTTTTTTATTCCTGACAGATTTTTGATACTACCCATCTTCGTTAGCTCAGGATCCATAACAAAATACCATAGATAGTGTGACTTAAACAATAGAAATATTTTTCTCATTGTTCAGAGGGCTGGAAGTATGAGAGTCAGGGTGCCTGTATGTTGCGTTCTGATGATAGCCTTCTTCTTGTCTTAGAGATGGTCACCACCTTGTTTTGTGTGCACATAGGCTTTTCTTGGTGAGAATGTGTGTGTGTGTGTGTGTGTGTGAGAGAGAGAGAGAGAGAGAGAGAGAGAGAGAGAGAGCACTAAAGGTGTTTTTAAAAAAAGGAAAAATGAAATTATTTACTGTGTATGCAGGGCGCTGGTGACAAATGAAATAGAAAAGTTAAATATGAACACTTACCTTTTCTCCATCCTCTTGCCATTAGTACAATTTTAATATTGCAAACTTAGATTTTCCAACAATTAGTCCATTCCATGGAGGTTATTGAAGAACCATAATGGCAATATGGCAGATACCGTATATTTAGAGACTGGGGCTGGGCAGAAACTGAAGGGTAAGAGCTTTTCACGTTCTATTACTTCTGCCTGGAATACTCTGGTCTATTTTTTGTTTCTGTTGTTGTTTTTGGCCTCACCCCATGGCATGCAAGATCATAAATTCCCCCACCAGGGATCAAACCGGAGCCCTCTGTGGTGAAAGTGTGGAGTGTCTTAACTACTACTGGAAGGCCAGGGGGGTCCCTATTCTGGTCTATCTTGAATATGCTATATCTTCTTTTCTTTGGGGAAGAATTAATTGCTACTTCTGTTATTTAGGGCTTTTTAAATTGTGAATTTTAAAATTTATTGACTTTAGGAGTGTGAATTCTTTGATTTTAGTAAACAAATTTCTTTATTATCCATTAAATAAGAATTGCTAACTCTGTTGTTTAAAGCCTCTATTTTGTCTACTGTTGAGTTCTTACAGGTATAGTGAAGTCACTCACTCGTGTCTGACTCTTCATGACCCCACAGAGTGTAGCCCACCAGGCGCCTCTGTTCATGGGATTCTCCAGGCAAGGAACATTGGAGTGGGTTGCCTTTTCCTTCTCCAGGGGATCTTCCTGACCCAGGGATCAAACCCAGGTCTTCCCTCATTGCAGCCAGATGCTTTACTGTCTGAACCACCAGGGAAGCCCCATCTTACATGTATAGTATAGTCTTAAATAGTAGATTTTAAAAAATATTTTCTTATGTTTATACCAGTTTTAATATAGAGTCTAGGATAGCCAACTTATACATAAATATTTATTATTATATATTTTAATAGACTGTAGTTTTCCAGAATATAAAATGCCCCTCTGAATTAAAAGACGCTTACTCCTTGGAAGAAAAGTTATGACCAACCTAGATAGCATATTCAAAAGCAGAGACATTACTTTGCCCACTAAGGTCCATCTAGTCAAGGCTATGGTTTTTCCAGTAGTCATGTATGGATGTGAGAGTTGGACTGTGAAGAAAGCTGAGTGCCAAAGAATTGATGCTTTTGAACTGTGGTGTTGGAGAAGACTCTTGAGAGTCCCTTGGACTGTGAGGAGATCCAACCAGTCCATTCTAAAGGAGATCAACCCTGGGATTTCTTTGGAAGGAATGATGCTAAAGCTAAAACTCCAGTACTTTGGCCACCTCATGTGAAGAGTTGACTCATTGGAAAAGACTTTGATGCTGGGAGGGATTGGGGGCAGGAGAAGAAGGGGATGACCAAGGATGAGATGGCTGGATGGCATCACTGATTTGATGAACGTGAGTCTGAGTGAACTCTGGGAGGTGGTGATGGACAGGGAGGCCTGGTGTGCTGTGATTCATGGGGTCGCAAAGAGTTGGACATGACTGAGCGACTGAACTGAACTGAATTGACACATTCAATGGGCTCCTCGGTAGCACTAGTGGTAAAGAACCTGCTTGCTGATACAGGAGACATAAAAGACTCAGGTTTGATCCCTGGGTCAGGAAGATCCCCTAGAGGAGCCTGGTAGGCTTAGTCCTTGGAGTCACAAACAGTCAGACATGACTAGAGTGATTTGGCATGCATGACATGGTCAATAGTTATTAGTCTAAAGTTTGTTTTGTCTTAAATTGACTTTACCACAATGCTTAACTTTTGTTTGTGTTTGCCTTCTCTGCACTTTTTTCTAGCCATTGTGAATAGTATATAGCTTAATTTTTTAAAACTCCATACAAGTCTAGAAACTCTGTATTTTAATGGAAGACTGCTGCTGCTGCTGCTAAGTTGCTTCAGTCATGTCCGACTCTGTGTGACCCCATAGACGGTAGCCCACCAGGCTCCCGCATCCCTGGGATTCTCCAGGCAAGAACACTGGAGTGGGTAACCATTAACATTTTTTGTGTATGTGTGATTAATGACATGTTTGAACTTGTTTGTCAAATTACCATGTTTTCTTTTTCCTTCTTTTGTTAAATAGATCACATGTTTTTGCCACATGCCTTTTTCTTCTCTAGTTGTTTTGGCAATTCACATAACTAATTTGCATATAATTTATAATAGTATTCACAAAATTTTAATTTTGTTGAACTTATTTATGTTTTTGCTTAGATCTAATATATAACTCTATCATTTACCATAGCTATATACATATGTACAAACACATACATACGTATATAATATACATTTATTTGAGATTAAATGCTATCCATGAAAAGGTAAGAACCTTAGAACACTATAAATATTCTCCCTCCCCAAAGCTCTTACTCCTAGTCCTCTACCACCTTCCTCTGTTGAAATCATCAGATATTTTAGTACCAGAAATTTGATTCCTACTTGATTTTTTACATTATGCCTCACAAATATTTAAACATAACTAGTATCATTGGTTTCTTTGCTCTCTAGTTTTTCTGTTGGCCTACTTCTTCCATGTCCTTGGGCTCTTTTTTTCCTGTTTTATACTGAAGAGTAATTATTTTTAGAGAACAACTGTGGGTGGTAAATTTTCTGACTCATTGCATATCTGAAAATGTCATTATTTTGCCCTCCCATTTGAATATTAGCTTTTAAATGTAGTATTTTAGGTTTAAAACCAGTTTTTTTGGTGATAATGTTAAAGCTGTGATGTAAAATATAGCTTCGCTATTTTTTCACTCTGTGTTGCCAAAGAGATGATTTTTGCCCATCTGATCTGTGGGGTCGTTTTGTAGATAACCTATTTTTTTCACTCTAAAATCTTGCAGGATTATTATTTTTTTTATCTTCGGAATTCTCAATCCTCAGCATAGTGGCCAAGGTGCATGCCTCTTCTCATTCATCTTGTTTGGTATTCCATAAGCTCTTTCAACTGTGCCATTAGATCTAAAATTTTCCTCTGGATTTATGTGATTTCTTTGTCATTTTCTCCCACTCCAGTTTGTTTGTTCTTTCTGGCACTCTTATTAGATAGATGTTGGAATTTGCTTTCCTTGTCTATTAACTTTTCTCTCATGTTTTCCATTTGTTTCTTTGTGCTGTGTTCTAGATTTCTTGGGCTCCATCTTCAACTCATGGATTTACTATCTAGCTGTGCACATTTCTCTATTCAATTCATCTGTCAACGTTGTTTTTTTGTTTGTTTCCTTTTTAACAATTCAACTACTTTAACTTTGTTTCCACAAAATCTATTTCTTTCTTTATGTATATAGTATTCTCAAAGAGCTGATGATAACGCTTGGGGCTGGTGCACGGGGATGACCCAGAGGGATGTTGTGGGGAGGGAGGTGGGAGGGGGGTTCATGTTTGGGATCGCATGTACACCCGTGGTGGATTCATGTCAATGTATGGCAAAACCAATACAGTATTGTAAAGTAAAATAAAGTAAAAATAAAAATTAAAAAAAATAAAGTTTGTTTTCTTTATTTCATCTATCTCTTTTTTGTTATTTTATTTGTTTATTTGCTTATATAAATTTTCTTTATTTTGTTTTTTTCTGAAATTATTGTAACTCTTTTGTTTTCTAAAAATTTTGTATTTAAGTAACCCTCATTAAGTTATCCTCATCTGAATATGGCTTCTGGTTATGTTTATCATAAACTCTCTGGTGATTTTGAGTGAAAGATAAAAATACTTCACGTTGTATAAACTGCTTACAGGCATCTTTTCTATTTTCAAGAGCTATTGCCGGTTTATCATTTTAAATGTAAACATATTTTTATTTCATGATATTTTATTTATTTATTTTAATTGGAGGTTAATTACTTTACTGTATTGTATTGGTTTTGCCATACATCAACATGTATCCACCACAGGTATACACGTGTTCCCCATCCTCTAACCCTCTCCCTCCTCCCTCCCCATACCATCCCTCCGGGTAGTCCCAGTGCACCAGCCCCAAGCATCCTGTATCATGCATTGAACCTGGGCTAGTGACTCATTTCATATATGATATTATACATGTTTCAATGCCATTCTCCTAAATCATCCCACTCTCTTCCTCTCCCACAGAGTCCAAAAGACTGTTCTATACATCTGTGTCTCTTTTGCTGTCTCGCATACAGGGTTATCATTACCATCTTTCTAAATTCCATATATATGCATTAGTATACTGTATTGGTGTTTTTCTTTCTGGCTTACTTCACTCTGTATAATAGGTTCCACCTCACTAGAATTGATTCAAATGTATTCTTTTTAATGGCTGAGTAATACTCCATTGTGTATATGTACCACAGTTTTCTTATCCATTCATCTGCTGATGGACATCTAGGTTCCTTCCATGTCCTGGCTATTATAAACAGTGCTGTGATGAACATTGGGGTACATGTGTCTCTTTCAATTCTGGCTTCCTCCGTGTGGATGCCCAGCAGTGGTGTTATTGGGTCATAAGGCAGTTCTATTTCCAGTTTTTTAAGGAATCTCCACACTCTTCTCCATAGTGGCTGTACTAGTTTGCATTCCCACCAACAGTGTAAGAGGGTCAGAACAGTGGAACTTACGCTTCTTTCTCTGTATTAACCTAATTCTCTTTTAACTAATTTGAAATAGGTAAAATGAAGATTATTATGTTTTTTCTCTTACTATGTTTGTAAGTAGATATTCGCATATAAAAGATATCATTTGGTACCTGAGGCATAAGAAGAGGTGGAGATGTCTATTCATTCTGCCATATTGATCTAATCCTCTCAGTATTTTGTAACCACTAAAATAGTTAAAATAATCAAATTCACTCTTAAAAGTGTATACTGAATCTTATGCTTTGTATTCCTTTCATGGACTCTGTGGGAGAGGAAGAGGGTAGGATGATTTGGGAGAATGGCATTGAAACATGTATAATATCATATATGAAACGAGTCACCAGCCCAGGTTCAATGCATGCATGATGTCTGTTTGATAAACTTTTGCAGCATTGAAACACATTAAACTGAATGTTAAAGTTCCCTAAACATCAACCCTTTTATTTAGTAAGTCTAGAGTAAGCATGAATCTCCACAGAGGCTGAAAGAAGAATTGCAACCATTCTTACATAATAGAGTGATGAAATCAAGTATCTAATTTCAGTGATTTTTTAAAAAATGTGTGAATCAGCAATTTGTTCAGCTGAAAAAAATCTCCTGTTTTAGTTCAAGGGTAGTATTGTTAATACATGAATCAGAGTGTCCTGATTTCAATAATTTTCTTCACAGATCTTTCTCAGGAGAAGAAAATATAAATCACTAATATTATGTCTCATTTTGTAATCATTTGGACTATTTCCATTGGATCTAGTGACTAATAGTCTCTTTCATGGGTAAAAAAAAAGAGAAAAATAAAAATGAAAGTATCTATTCTCTCTTATAATATCTGATTTATATCTGTATCAGTATGAGTGAATTTTAGATAATAACAGGAAAATTTGAAGTGACTCTCCTAAAATTATGTGGATTTTTTCTTCCCAAACATAGCAATAAACAAAGGAAATTTATTTTTTAGTTAATACCCACTCTGTACTAGAGAGCTTCCCAGGTGGCTCAGCAGTAAAGAATCCACCTGCAATGCAAAAGATCTGGGTTCGATCCCTGGGTTGGGAAGATCCCCTGGAAGAGGAAATGGCAACCCACTCCAGTATTCTTGCCTGAAAATCCCATGGACAGAGGGGCCTGTCAGGCTACAATCCATGGGTAGGAAAGAGTTGGACATGACTGAGCACACACACACACACACGCGCGCACACACACACACACACACACACTGTGCTAGAGCTGTGCTGGCTATGAGGTCTCTGTATGCAGCTCCACCGTGGGGGCAAATCCATTAAAATTCAGAAAGATTTTCTTCATGTTTAGGATGGTTAGTACCAAAAGAAAACAAGTAAACAGAAAGAAAATAAGTTTGGGTAAGGATGAGGAAAAAAAAGAATTCCTATGCTTTGCTGGTTGGACTGCTAAATGGTGCAGCCACTGGTATAGTGGATCCTCAGAAAGTTAAAAATAGAATTATCATATGATCTAGCCATTCTGCTTCCAGGTGCATGCCCCCAAAGAATTGAAAACAGGAACTCAAATAGGTATTTATGTACTCATGTTCTCAGCAGCATTATTCACAATAGCCAAAAGGTGGATACAACCCAAGTATCTGTTATCAAATGGATGGATCAGAAAAATGTGGTATACACATGAAACAGAACATTATTCATCCTTAAAAAGAAAAGAAATTCTGACACATGCCACAATGTGGATGAATCTGGAGGATGCTGTGCTAAACAAAATCAGTTCAGTTCAGTCACTCAGTTTTGTCCAACTCTTTGCAACCCCATGGATTGCAGCATGCCAGGCTTCCCTGTCCCTCACCAGCTCCTGCAGCTGGCTCAAACTCATGTCAGTTGAATCAGTGATGCCATCCAACCCTTTCATCCTATGTTGTCCCCTTGTCCTCCTGCCTTCAATCTTTCCCAGCATCAGGGTCTTTTCCAATGAGTCAGTTCTTTGCATCAGGTGGCCAAAGTACTGGAGCTTCAGCTTCAGCATCAGTCCTTCCAATGAATACTCAGGACTGATGTCCTTCAGAATGGACTGGTTGGACCTCCTTGCAGTCTGAGGGACTCTCAAGAGTCTTCTCCAACACCACAGTTCAAAAGCATCAATTCTTCGGTGCTCAGCTTTCTTTATGGTCCAACTCTTACAGCCATACATGACAACAGGAAAAACCATAGCTTTGACTAGACAGACCTTTGTCAACAAAGTAATAGCTCTGATTTTTAATATACTGTCTAGGTTTGTCCCAGGTTTTCTTCCAAGAAGCAAGTATCTTTTAATTTCATTGCTGCAGTCACCATCTGCAGTGGTTTTGTAGCCCAAGAAAATAAAGTCTGTCACTGTTTCCATTGTTTCCCCATCTATTTGTCATGAAGTAATGGGATATTTTTGAATGCTGAGTTTTAAGCCAGGTTTTTCACGCTCTTCTTTCACTTTCTTCACTTTCTGCCACATGGGTGGTGTCATCTACATATCGGATGCGTATCTGTCATCTGCATATTCTCCCTGCAATCTTGAGTCCCACTTGTGCTTCATCCAGCCTGGCATTTCACATGATGTACTCTGCATAGAAGTTAAATAAGCAAGGTGACATTATGCAGCCTTGACCTACTCCTTTCCCAATTTGGAACCAGTTCATTGTTCCATGTCCAGTTCTAACTGTTGCTTCTTGACCTGCATACAGCTTTCTCAGGAGGCAGGTCAGGTGGTCTGGTATTCCCATCTCTTTCAGAATTTTCCACAGTTTGTTGTGATCCATACAGCCAAAGGCTTTGGTGTAGTCAATAAAGTAGAAGTAGGTGTTTTTCTGGAAATCTCTTGTTTTTTTCTAGGATCCAACAGATGTTGGCAATTTGATCTCTGGTTTGTTTGCCTTTTCTAAATCCAGCTTGAACATCTGGATGTTCTCAGTTCACATATTATTGAAGCCTCACTTGGAGAATTTTGAGCATTAGTTTGTTAGTGTGTGAAATGAGTGCAATTGTGCAGTAGTTTGAACATTCCTTGGCATTGATTTTCTTTGGAATGAAAACTGACCTTTTCCAGTCCTGTGGCCTCTTATGAGTTTTCCAAATTTGCTGGTAGATTGAGTGCAACACTTTAACAGCATCATCTTTTAGGATTTTAAGTAATTCAACTGGAATTCCATCACTTCTACTTTCTTTGTTTGTAGTGATGCTTCCTAAGGCCCACTTGACTTCACATTCCAGGATGTCTGGCCCTACATGAGTGATCACACCATTGTGGTTGCCTGGGTCATTAAGGTCTTTTCTGTATAGTTCTTCTGTGTATTTTTCCACCTTCTGCCATTAATGTGCTTCTTTTACTGAAATGAAATAAGCTAGTCCAAAAGACAAATCTGTGTGATATCATTTAATATGAAATGCCTAGAGTGGTCAATTCATAGAGATAAAAAATAGAAGGATATTTGCTACAGACTGAGGGGGGAGGGGATGAGAAATTGTATAGTAGGTACAGAATTTCAGTTGAGAGATGATGAAGACATTCTGAAGATAGACAGTGGTAATGGTTGCAGAAAAATGTGAATTCACTGAATACTTAATGTCATAGAACTGTTGCTATTGCTGTTCATTTGCTAAGTCATGTCTGACTCTGCCACCTCAGGGACTGTAGCATGCCAGGCTACTCTGATCTTCACTATCTTCTGGAGCTTGCTCCAATTCATGTCCATTGAATCAGTCATGCTATATAACCATCTCATCCTCTGCCACCCCATTCTCCTTTTGCTTTCAATCTTTCCCAGCATCAGGGTCTTTTCCAATGAACTGGCTCTTCCCATTAGGTGGCCAAAGTATTGGACCTTCAGTTTCAGCAACAGTCCTTCCAATGAATATTTCAAATTGGTTTCCTCTAATATTAACTGGTTTGATCTCCTTGCAGGCCAAGGGACTCTTGAGTCTTCTCCAACACCACAAGTTGAAAGCGTTAATTCTTTGGTGCTTGTCTTCTTTTATGGTCCAGCTTTCACATCCATACATGACTACTGGAAAAACCGCAGCTCTGATTATATGCACTCTTTTCTACTCCAACTCTTTTGTGACCCATGGACAGAAGATCCTGGCAGGCTATTTACTGTCCATGGGATTCTCCAGACAAGAATACTGAAGTGACTCCTTCTACAGGGGATCTTCCTGACCCAGAGTTTAAACCCACTTCTCTTGCTTTGGCAGATGAATTTTTTACCACTGAGCCACCAGGGAAGCCCAGCATAGAATTACATCAGTTCAGTTCAGTTCAGTCACTCAGTCGTGTCTGACTCTTTGCTACCCCACGGACTTCAGCGTGCCAGGCTTCCCTATCTATCACCAACTTCCGTAGCCTACTCAAACTCATGTCCATTGCGTCGGTAATGCCATCGAACCATCTCATCCTCTGTCATCCCCTTCTCGTCATGCTTTCAATTTTCCCCAGCATCAGGGTCTTTTACAATGAGTTGATTATTTGCATCAGGTGGTCAAAGTATTGGAGTTTCAGCTTCAGCATCAGTCCTTCCAATGAATACTCAGGACTGATCTTCTTTAGGATGAACTGGTTTGACCTCCTTGCAGTCCAAGGGACTCTCAAGAGTCTTCTCCAACACCACAGTTCCAAAGCATCAATTCTTCAGTGCTCAGCTTTCTTTATAGTCCAACTCTTATATCCATACATGACTACTGGGAAAACCATAGCTTTGACTAGAAGAACCTTTGTTGAAAAAGTAATGTCTCTGGTTTTTAATAGACTGTCTAGGTTGGTCATAGCTTTTCTTCCAAGGAGCAAGCGTCTTTTAACTTCATGGCTGCAGTCACCATCTGCAGTGATTTTGGAGCCCCCCAAAATAAAGTCTGTCACTGTTTCCCCATCTATTTGCCATGAAGTGATGGGACCAGATGCCATGATCTTAGTTTTCTGAATGCTGAGTTTTAAGCCAACTTTTTCACTCTCCTCTTTCACTTTCATCAAGAGGCTGTTTAGTTCTTCTTTGCTTTCTGCAATGACGGTGCTGTCACCATGCATACCAAAAAACAAACAAACAAACAAACAAAAACCACAACAACAACAAACCCCAAAACAAAAAACAAACCCTTATTTGAAGGGTTAAGTAACATTCCTAAGTTCTACTGTTGGTAAGTAATAAAGTGAAAATTCCAATCCAGGTACTTCATTCATTTATTCAATCAGCAAACTTTACTGTGTTCCTACTATGCTAGCCAGACACTGTGCTGGGGCTAGAATATTTGAGAGAATAAGGGAAAGATCCCTGCCCACTTGGAACTTATATTCAAGCTAGAGGAGAGAGACAATAAATCAAAATAATTAAAGTATAAGTTATGTGGTATGTGAGAAGGTGATAAGTGTTCGTGATAAAAAGAAAATTGGAACAAGGAAGGAGGAACCGGGCTGCCAGTGTTCACTGACTTCTAAACTCAGGCTTCATCCATAAACCTCTGTTGTCTGTCAGGATATAATATTTCAGAAAAAATATGGGGGTTTTCTTTATTTTGGAAGACTTTTTGTTTTGTCTGTTTTCCCTTTTCCTGCAAGTAATTTATTAAGAAAGTAAAAATAAGGCACGTTTTATTTCTCTAAGAATCAGACAAGAGCTCTTTACAACAATGCATTGAAATAATATTTCTTCTCTAAGAAAACCTCAACATGTAGGTTATTGTCCCTTTTGCAAACGTAGGAAATAAAAGACATGTGGAGCTTGGAGAAGACTCGTGCACCTCAAATGGGAAAAATGCTCTTGAGCAATACAAGCGTTCTCAGACTTCCAAATATGGCTATTAGTATATTTGTATTAAAATCTTGGATCTGGATTTTACTACTGTGTGGCTTTGAGCAAGCCAGATTTTCTTACAAGAAAAATGAACATAAAAACATCAGCTCTATTCACTTTGCAAAGCTATTGTGATAACCAAATAATATTGTCTTAGAGAAACAGTTATTTACCATGCACTATGGAAAGATGACTAAGGCACTGGTAATCTGTGCTAAGTCGCTCAGTCGTGTCTGACTTTTTGTGACTTTATGGATCATAGCCCACCAGCTCCTCTGTCCATGGGATTTTCCAGGCAAGAATAGTGCAGTGGGTTGTCGTGCCCTTCTCTAGGGGCTCTTCCTCACCCAGGGATCTAACCCACGTCTCTTAATGTCTCCTGCATTGGCAGGTGGGTTCTTTACCTCTAGGCAGCTTGGGAAGCCTCCAGGTAATATTGTTATTATTATTTTTATGTTTTTATACATGCTTCCTTTTATACTGAATATGAAGGCCTGATTTTGGAAGACCCACAGTTGCCCTAGTTGCATGCTGAAGCCTTAAACATTCTCATATCACAAAGAAGGGAAAGAAGAACCAACATCTTCCTACCCAATGTCAGTGGAACCGCTGAAGCTCTAGTCTTAGCCTCATAAAATGTCTTCAGTGTGGCATGAGGAATCACTAATGAAGCCATCAGAATCACAGTCTTGCAACTTATCATTTCAAAATGATTTCCTGAAGTTTTCTTCAGTTTAGCATTTTTTTCTCCAATAGGAAAATAATTTCCCCCTTTTATATTAAGTATGTGAGTTCAACAAATGGTGAAAACCTAAAGACAAAAAAAAAAAAAAAGAAACTGATGGAAAATTTATAGCCCAGTGTATACATCCTTTAGCAGCATAACAAAGCTAGAGTTTACTCACCAAATGAAAATGCTCAGTGTGAATGTGAATTAGATCACCATTGGTGTGTAAGTATATGCACGTCTGCACTGAGACACTGCCTTGTGACAAGTATGTTCATCCTAGGAGGAAGTGACTGCTCATGTACAAGATGAAGAACTCAATTCATGCTGTAGCTTTAAAAAAAAATTAATGCAGTATATTTATGTATTGTATCTGCTACACTGTGTTGTAATTAAACATGTGGGTGTCTGTTCCCCCCTTTCTACTGTGAGTTTCCGAAAGAGAAAGTCCAAAAGACAGACATCTTAGTCACCCTGTGTCCCCAGTGTTTAGTGCATTATTTGGTACATGGAGGGTACGATATCTTAGCTAGAATTTTGTGCAGAGTTCAGTGTCGCAGGTCTGAGTGGTCAGCGATTTTTCATATGACACAGGTAACTCGATGGCAAAGTAAATTTTCTCGGGAGAGAAATTGGGAAAGGTTCAGAGGATACCTGGCCCCAGCCCAGAGGACAAAGGTTCAGAGCCTGGCTTTAATCCTTACATGTGTGCTAGAGGACTACTTCATATCGGTATTGGTTTTTGGTCCAGAAAACTCATGAGTCAAAAACCAATATCAGTGAAGGATAGTTCAGATTTAAAGGTCTATATGTGTTGAGATGTGGCAAGAAAACAGGGGAAGAAAAAAGGGAAAGAAATGAGATAGAATGAAGCAGGAAAAAAGTAAAGATGGAAGAAAAAGCCACTATATTAAGGTAGGAAAACTGAGTCAAATAGAACTGTGCAAGCAAAAACCTGAGTGGGAATAAATGTCAATAGGGAATTCGAAAATTATAAGTAGCACTGAAGATACAGAAGTGTCCTGGGAGATTGTCCTGTGCATCACGGGGTATCATATGATTTCCAAAATGTTTACGGCGAAATACAACACACAGCAGAAGGTTGAGCTTATACTGAAAGGTAAAAGATGACCAAGCAAGAACAGTGATTAGACATCTTCAATACCCATGCCTGATGCATGAAAGTCCTCTCTGGAGAATGTATTGGTCGTCTTTAGTACCCATCTCCTTGCCTCAGTGCATTCTTCCCACCTCTGCTGCAGAGCCTCCTGCCTTTATCTGATTTTCTTTCTTTTCCAGATTACCACCTCCTGATTAGCCCTGTATAAAGTTGAATCAGTTGGAAAGTCTGTCTGGATTGAATTTGAGGTTCACCCTAAGACATGGCCTTCTGTGTTTTTTTTCCTTTCCTTCAGACCCTGCAGCCTGCTGGCAAGTGATACCCTTACCTTCATCTGTTCCAAACTCAGAGGACTCAAGGGCTCCCCAGTGGAACTCTCTGGATCTCCCCAACTAGTTATTTTGGAAAAATAACATCTTAAGATGTTTTAATTACATGCATATGTTTACCTATCTGTGCACAATGTAAGTCATGGAATAAACAAATAACTTGACAAACTCTGTTTCAGACACAATGAGTTTGGTGTAAGTATGTGAGACTACCATGTAGACAGGTGAGTTTATAGGCTAGTAGGCAGGTCTAGAGATCAGACAAAGGTCTGGGTAGAAAAACCAGTTGAGGAGCTACCAACCTCCACGTTCTCCTGCCTGCCATTCTTCTCATACACTTTCAGTTATTTTTACAACACACGTATACAAGCAGGCCATTGCCTACATACAAAATCTGAATGACCAGGATACAAAAAATCAAAGTTTAAATGCTTCAACATGAGCATTCAAATGCCCAAACTAGGCTCTTTGTAGACTTTTCCATCTAATTTCCCACAACGAGCCGTGGCATCAGCCCATGCATCCTTTTACTGCAAACATGCTTGGTAATATCCTACCTTCAGGATTTTGCTCAAGTTGTTTTCTCTGAAGGCCAATCTCTTCCTGAAGGCCCTTCTAAAATTCTTCAAGAAGAAAGACTTTTTCTTGAGTCTTACATCTTTAATAATTAAATCTTTATCTACATAAAGCTGTTTGTGTAAGTCTTCCTCTGTTTTATCAACATATTTACAAATCACCTTATTTCTAAATACTTTACATCTCTCAAGAAATCAGAATAGCATTTAAGATATAGTCTTCACTGTTTGGTGGCTTTCAACTAGTCAGTAGGAAAAGGATTTGGCTCCTCTAAGAAGACTTTAATTACATAAGGTAGTAAAGCTCCATTAATTAGAGTCTCTGAATGAGAAATGGAGGTGAACTTGAGGAGGGTACAGTTCCAAGTTCTACTGTGAATCCTATCCACCAGAACTAGGGTAAGAGAAAGGAAGTTACAGTTCATTATCCCAAAATGATAGGGGACAATTAGGAAAATAATTAACTTAACACATTACTCCAGGGACCTGAGCTATCCTAAGGTGAGGCAGCTATGGCTTTTTTTCTGAGCTCTACAGGAAAAAAGTATTTGTGTCAAATCAAACACACACCCATACACACACACACAGAAAATAAACCTAGCATATTTAATAGCATGGGATTTCAAGAGAATTTGCTATGCTTAGAGAATAGCCATCATTTCAGTACAGCTGAGATGTCACAGGCACAGAAAAAAGAGTCAGAGATTGGAGCTTGAGTGAATTTGTAGACCACACTAAAATGCTTGGGTAATTTTCATCACAGGATTTTGTCTAATATTACATTATATTATATGCTTAGTTCCACTTCATTAAGGCTTCCCTGGGGGCTCAGACAGTAAAGAATCTTCCTGCAATGCGAGAGAGCTTGGTTCTATCCCTGGGTTGTGAAGATGCCCTGGAAAAGGGAAGAGGTATCCCTAAAGAAGGGAATGGCAAACCGCTCCAGTACTCTTGCCTAGAGAGTCCAATAGACAGAGGAGCCTGGCAGGCTACAGTCTGTATGGCCACAAAGAGTCAATACTACTGAGGGACTAACATCTTCACTACATTAAAATTTTTATAAAAACTATCGTAATAACTGTACATTCTATCAAATTGATATATCATGATTTGTTTGAGGATAACTTGGTTATTCCGTTTTGTTTTGTTTCTACTTTTGTAAACATTGTAGCAGTAAACATCTTTGCCAATCTTTGCTTGTGATAGTCCATTGCTCATTGTTTTCTAGAAGAGGTGATTTTAAGGTAAGTGTAGAAACCTTTTAGACTCAAAGAAGCCAGACATCATAATGGACATTCCTGGTCCTCATCTTTTCTTAGATTAGAAAAAATGTTGAGTTTCTATGACAGCCTATTAATTAATCTCCCTGCTTCCAGTCCAGCACCCCCGATAATCCATTCCTTACATTAAGCCAAAGTAAACTTTCCAAAATATAAATCTGGTCCCATCCTCCCTTCTAAACTTCATAGAATGTCTTCTTAATATGTCATGTATAAAACATCCAAATCTAAGAACATTTTGAGACTTTAATACATATTACCAACTGCTTACAGGAAGGTTGCCATAATTCATACTCCAACAAGCAGTGTACAAATTATATGGATCTTATCATGCCCTTTCCAACAGATGGTATTCTCATTTGTTGCATATATTGTAGTCTGTCTCTCCCATTAATTCATTAATTAGTTACAATCAGGAATGCTGTCCTATCCATCTTTGAATCATAACATCCAGTGCAATATTAGTGAGCAGTGAATGAATTAACACTACCTAACTATAGCATCTCACATGCTAGTAAAGTAATGCTCAAAATCTCCAAGCCAGGCTTCAGCAATACGTGAACCATGAACTCCCTGATGTTCAAGCTGGTTTTAGAAAAGGCAGAGAAACCAGAGATCAAATTGCCAACATCTGCTGGATCATGGAAAAAGCAAGAGAGTTCCAGAAAAACATCTATTTCTGCTTTCTTGACTATGCCAAAGCCTTTGACTGTGTGGATCACAAGAAACTGTGGAAAATTCTGAAAGAGATGGGCATACCAGACCACCTGACCTGCCTCTTGAGAAATCCATATGCAGGTCAGGAAGCAACAGTTAGAACTGGACTTGGAACAACAGACTGGTTCCAAATAGGAAAAGGAGTACCTCAAGGCTGTATATTGTCACCCTGCTTATTTAACTTCTATGCAGAGTACACCATGAGAAACGCTGGACTGGAAGAAACACCAGCTGGAATCAAGATTGCCGGGAGAAATCTCAATAACCTCAGATATGCCGATGACACCACCCTTATGGCAGAAAGTGAAGAGGAGCTAAAAAGCCTCTTGATGAAAGTGAAAGAGGAGAGGGAAAAAGTTGGCTTAAAGCTCAACATTCAGAAAATGAAGATCATGGCATCTGGTCCAATCACTTCAGGGAAAATAGATAGGGAAACAGTGGAAACAGTGTCAGACTTTATTTTTTGGGGCTCCAAAATCACTGCAGATGGTGACTGCAGCCATGAAATTAAAAGATGCTTACTCCTTGGATGAAAAGTTATGACCAACCTAGATAGTATATTCAAAAGCAGAGACATTACTTTGCCGACTAAGGTCCATCTAGTCAAGGCTATGGTTTTTCCAGTAGTCATGTATGGATGTGAGAGTTGGACTGTGAAGAAGGCTAAGCGCCGAAGCATTGATGCTTTTGAACTGTGGTGTTGGAGAAGACTCTTGAGAGTCCCTTGGACTGCAAGGAGATCCAACCAGTGCATTCTGAAGGAGATCAACCCTGGGATTTCTTTGGAAGGAATGATGCTAAAGCTGAAACTCCAGCACTTTGGCCACCTCATGCGAAGAGTTGACTCATTGGAAAAGACGCTGGTGCTGGGAGGGATTGGGGGCGGGAGGAGAAGGGGACGACCGAGGATGAGACGGCTGGATGGCATCACTGACTCGATGGCCGTGAGTCTGAGTGAACTCTGGGAGATGGTGATGGACAGGGAGGCCTGGCATGCTGAAATTCATGGAGTTGCAAAGATTCGGACATGACTGAGTGACTGAACTGAGCTGAACTGAACTCAAGCACTTCATCAGTATGGAGAATTTAAGAGCCTTTTGTTCTCTGCTCTGCTGAGATTTGGGGTGAGACAGGTTCAAGACCAGGAGTTGAGAGTTCAATCGAGGGTTGGGGTATCAGACACAACCAAAGGTCAAAGTAGGTAACACGGTAACATAAGTCATTAGTTCAGGGCATCTCACAAATATCGCTCTTGTATAGATTATTCCAGTCTTGTTTTAGATTCCTGAAAACACATCTTGTTTGTTGAATGACACATAGTGTTTTGAATGAAAAACCCAGGTGAGGAGACCAAGTGATCTCGCCCCATTTCACTCCTTCAAGTGAGTCTCATTAAGTTGAGGAAAAGTCTTTCTATTAGAAGGAATTGATGCCAGTTTCATATACAAGGCTGGCAGTGCACAGGGAAGGCTCATTTGCTGCCAGGAGGAGCTTCATGAATATGAACCCTCCCTAGAACTGTGTGCCTTTCAGACTTTAACATGTAGACAACTCACTGGGGCGTCTTGCTAAAACACTAGATTCTGATGCAGAAAACCTGGCTTGGGTATTGCTATTTTGCATTTCTAACAGGCTCCTAGGTAATGATGTTGCTGCTAATATGTAGACCATGCATTGTGAGTAGGACGACTCTAGCATATTTTCTATTTCCTCATCTGCTCAAGGAGAATGTTACTACTTACCCTCAAAATACTGTTGTGAGACTTAGATATCAAAAGTTTAACCAATTTACCTGGTTCTATAAGTACATTCAGAAAACGAAGATCATGGCATCCAGTCCCATCACTCCATGGGAAATAGATGGGGAAACGGTGGAAACAGTGTCAGACTTTATTTTTGGGGGCTCCAAAATCACTGCAGATGGTGATTGCAGCCATGAAATTAAAAGACGCTTACTCCTTGGATGAAAAGTTATGACCAACCTAGACAGCATATTCAAAAGCAGAGACATTACTTTGCCGATTAAGGTCCGTCTAGTCAAGGCTATGGTTTTTCCAGCGGTCATGTATGGATGTGAGAGTTGGACTGTGAAGAAGGCTGAGCGCCGAGGAATTGATGCTTTTGAACTGTGATGTTGGAGAAGACTCTTGAGAGTCCCTTGGACTGCAAGGAGATGCAACCAGACCATTCTGAAGGAGATCAGTCCTGGGTATTCTTTGGAAGGAATGATGCTAAAGCTGAAACTCCAGTACTTTGGCCACCTCATGCGAAGAGTTGACTCATTGGAAAAGACTTTGATGCTGGGAGGGATTGGGGGCAGGAGGAGAAGGGGATGACCGAGGATGAGATGGCTGGATGGCATCACCGACTCGATGGACGTGAGTCTGAGTGAACTCCGGGAGTTGGTGATGGACAGGGAGGCCTGGTGTGCTGCGATTCATGGGGTTGCAAAGAGTCAGACACGACTGAGTGACTGAAATGAACTGAACTGATAAGTACGTCACTGATGCCCTGGAAAGGATGAGACAATAATTCTACAAAAGACACGTTTCATTGTTGCCAGTGGTCCTCAAACTTGGCTACATGTTAAAATCCTCCAAAAAGCCTTTAAAACATACTGATGCCAGGGCCCCATCCAGACCAATGAAACCAAAATCTCTGGTGATAAAAACCAAGCATGGGTAATTTTATGAAGCTGCCCTGGAGACTTTACTGGACAGTCAGGGGTTTGTCAGCTCTATATACATCCCCATCAACTTTCCAACTGTTCCAAAATTATTGGAAATTTTTAGTCATTTGTGTCTTTAAGTCTTGGGGCTCCTTTAAACTTTTTATACGAGGTGACTGTGTGCTGATGAATTGAGGATCCTCCTGAAATCTGAGGCTGGGGCTCCAGACCTTTCTTTTGTACACCAGGCACTTCAAACAGCTATAGGAGCACACCTTCTAAAGAATCACTCAAGTCTGGGGGTGTGTGTAGGAGTTTCCAACCCAGCTGAACATCAGAAACCAGACCTGCCTGTAATGTTTTGCACAGATTCCCAGGCCCAGCAGCGGGAGGCAAGGCTCTGATATCTGGCTGGCATTTTTAATTCTTTTAAAAATGTTTCTTGGTAATTCTGATGCTCCACTAGGTTTGAAATCAAAGCATAAATGCTTGCTGGATAAATAGAAAATGAAATTCAAGGAAATACTATGATGATGTCTTTACTAGAAAACAAAGGTGTAGTCATAACTTTAATACCCCAAATTACAGTTGTTTCACTGAAACCAGTAAAATATTTGGTCTCAAATTCTCCCAAAGTAACAATAAAATGACATCACTTTTTGCCTGATTTGGAGGATTCTGCCACAGTTCCATTGTGTGACCAGAGTAGCAGTGTTGTATGGCACAGTGCTGTGTGGCTGACAGTGACACAGGGCTGGGACCACAGTCTGGACTCTGAGAAACACTTGAACCTCCTTTGACTGTGACCTTAGCTTTGTTGTGGCTCAGACTTTTCCATCTTGTATACATATGGATAGTCCTCATAGGAAAAAGACTCCCAAAGGGTTCTGTTGTGCTTTAACTCTAAAGTACTCTTTAAAGAACTTTCTCTTTTATGGGAAAATCCAATTGAAGTGTCCTGTGATGACCAAACATAATTATTTACAGAGGAGTATATTGCTTCAGAAAGTATAAACCTCCAAAGACAGGGTCCTTGACCTAAGAAGCTTAAGCCTTAAGATAGGGGTAAACAAAAGTAAGATAACAGTAAAACAGAGTTAGTCTCTAGGCTGTAGAGGGATCAGCCTGGGAGACCGTGGGGAAGCAGAGTGACATTATTCAACTCTAGCGCCTCATGAAACAGATTCGCTTCTAGAAAACCCTAGTAACTTTGGGACCCAAGAATAGTGTAGAACTTGAGGTTTTCATTTCTGACTTTCACGGGGAAAGTTGACAGCAAACCATCAAAGTGTGGCTTGTTTTAGCTTTTGTTAACATTGTGTAGAGGAGATTTTTTGCTATCTGGACTAGGCTGACCTCTAATTTGGTCCTGAAAATCTAGGTAGATTTTTTTGTGATGCCAAGCCTTTGCCATTAGTCCATTTAATGTTGAATGCTTCCTTTGTTAGTTTCAAAGGTTGATTTTTAATTTAATTAATTAATTTATTTTTTTTTTACTAATGTAGCCTATACAGCACTAAATATGACCAAAGTTAATGAAATGCTTACCAGTCTCAATTTCATTTGCAATTAGTCTTGCTCAGTATTCTGGCTTTGGCTCCCCAACCTCAGTATAGGAAGGAAAATACAATCAAATCCCTAAGTGATATTTGGTCATTAATAGTTTAATGTGTGTTTATTTATTTTTTTTTCCTTCCAGGTTTTTATTTCAGCAAATAAATCCTGGATTATGTTCTCAAAGGAATTAGAATGATTTTTGTGTATCTTTCCTTAAAATCCTCTAGGCTTGCCCCTTCTCCTCCACTTCCCTCCTTGTGGTTCTTATAAAGGTTTAACAACTGGCAGCCCTGAAATCTGATGACCTCTTCTTCCCTTTGACTAGATAAGGTAGCACAGCTGCTGGAAAGTTTTCCCACAGGCGCTGCCAATGGCGGTGGCTGGGGAGGGTGTCCCTGTGTGGAGCGAAGGGTAATTCGATCTTCACACAGATCAGACCTGGGCCTTGTCAGAGCTGAGAGTGTGTGCTATATTAAATTACATTGAGTGTTTTCTGTTCTACTCCTTGAACTACTGTTCATATAGACCACCCAACTCAGAGCACTTTCTTGAGCCCCTGAGGAACCCACTTACAACTGTCCACTGAGTCGTTCAGCCAGCAGGCTGTCTGGAGCTGGCTTCTTCAGAACCCATCAGTGATGTTTCTGGCAGAATGATTTCACATTTCCAGTGAAATCTCATCGCACGAGGAAAGTTAATAATCTTTGGTGAGAATGATTTGTGCTAAAAACCTGCAGAGCAGGAAATTGAGAAGCAGTCAGGCAAAGTTTAGAGATGAGCCTTTCGGTTTGGGTGCATGGCTTTTATTTACCGTGCCTTAACCGTAAGCCATATTTTGTGTCATTATCTGTAACTTCTTGTGCCCCCGCCTTAATCCTCTAGTTTACTGATTTTCAAACTCTAGCATGTATCAGACTCAGATTCCTGGGCCTCATCCACAGAGAGATTCTGATCCAGAGGTCAATTTTTAAATTTATTTTATTTTTAACAAACACTCCAGCTCATATGCTCCAAGGATTATACTTTGAGAAGAACATCAGTAACAAAATGCTATCACTAGCTCTCTTCCCATATATCAAGAGGAATTGACACTTCATAGACTATTCATATTTTATTGTGAATTAAAGTGTGAATCTACCTTCAAAAATTCAATTTTGGGGGGAGATAGGGAAAAAACCTATTCCAAGATACCTATGAAAAAGCAGCAGTATGAGCTATAAATATGGGATAAATCAATAAAAGGAGCAGTAACTATTAGAAGTTGTGGTCATGGAAATCTTCCCAATACTTTAAATTTTTTACTTTCAGGAAAATTGTTTTTGAAACAGAAATTTTTAAGTAGGAGGGAACCAGAGATTTTTGCCTAATCCCTACTGATGATAGAAACTAATTTTTTAGTGGTTTCACTTATAAAAGCAGAACGCATTAAACACATCTTATATGAAAGACATTTTTTATTGTTGTTCTTGAAGCCCTCTCATATCTGCTCTGGTCAAAATTCCAGTCCTCAGCATTCTTTAATTTCTCTAAAGCAACAGAACATGTTCAGTACATTTAAGGAGAAAAGAAGTAGTCTCTAAAATTTGGCTCAAGGAAAACACTGGGACTCTTTAAAAAGTCATTTCACTCTTAGAAAATCTAATGAGGGGTTTAAAGACATTTTAAGATGACTCAGTTTCTTACAACAACATCTAGTACTATTGCTGCTGCTACTACTGCTACTCTAGGGGGTATTTTTTGGGCGCTGAAATGTAGAAATGTACTATCGTACAGTTTTTCTTACCTCAAAATAGAGTAATAGAAAGAGTCAAAGGCTGTGAGTCAGATGGCAGAGCTTCTAATCTCAAGGCTGGAATTCACTAAATGTATGATCTTAAGTAAATAAATTAATCCTTCTGTGTTTCAGACTTTTGTAAAACGAAGTTAATAATACTTTTTCTATCTTAAAGACTTATTGCATAGGTAAATAAATATAATATTAGTAGCAAAAGTTTTTACATTTTAAAGAGTGTGTTCACATATAAAGTTTTATTTTATATATGCACACACTTCTTTTCCTGCAAATCCACAAGATAAGCTGTATAATGAAACTAAGCCTCTTGCAGTAGGGGTTTGGGTCTCTGGCTTTCTTGAATGGACTTCTCTCCTAACCTCTGTTCTCACTCTTGATAAAGCAATAAAAGTGGTCACAATTTCAAATTAAATTAGAATAAGTGTAACTGGGTTTCTATGAATACTGTACTAGAGTTAAGATGCATAATTATATGATGATGAAAACAGTGGCTGACTATTTTTTTTTTTTGGCTCCAAAATCACTGCAGATGGTGATTGCAGCCATGAAATTAAAAGACGCTTACTCCTTGGAAGGAAAGTTATGACCAACCTAGACAGCGTATTAAAAAGCAGAGACACTACTTTGCCAAGAAGGGTCCATCTAGTCAAGGCTATGGTTTTTCCAGTAGTCATGTATGGATGTGAGAGTTGGACTATAAAGAAAGCTGAGTGCCAAAGAATTGATGCTTTTGAACTGTGGTGTTGGAGAAGGCTCTTGAGAGTCCTTTGGACTGCAAAGAGGTCCAACTAGTCTATCCTAAAAGAGATCAGTCCTGAATGTTCATTGGAAGGACTGATATTGAAGCTGAAACTCCAGTACTTTGGCCACCTGTTGAGAAGAGTTGACTCATTTGAAAAGACCCTGATGATGGGAAAGATTGAAGGCAAAAGAAGGGGACAACAGAGGATGAGATGGCTGGATGGCATCACTGACTCGATGGACATGAGTTTGGGTAAACTCCAGGAGTTGGTGGTGATGGACAGGGAGGCCTGGCGTGCTGCATTCCATGGGGTCACAAAGAGTTGGACATGACTGAGCGACTGAACTGAACTGACTGAATGATGATTAAAAGGTGACATTATTATTAAGGGCTATGGTATTTCCTAATTATTTCTTGATCTTAAATAGCAATATCAAGTTTTAATAAAAAAATAAGAAAATAAGTTACTTTCTAAAAAAAATGCTCTTTTGTCTGCATAACCTAATTTGTTGAGAGACAATGTTTCAGGTTCATGAACCTGGGTTTGAAAGGATCTTAGTTATTGACAATGGCTGTGTCTAGTTGGGCTAGGGTATTTTAAGCTGAGATATAGATTGGATTGCTTTTTAAAAGAATATTGAACACCTACTATGTGTGAGATACTGTGCTTGATACTACGGGGGTATAAAAATATTTAAATAATGTTACAAGTGAAAAGTACCTTGAGAGAAACAGCAATAAAGAGAAATGAAGAGAGCGGTTTCAGAATCTTGGGAGGATCAGCAGTTGATTCAAAGCTGCTTGAACTGATCTGTAAATATCAGAAGCCAACGCCTAGAGGGAGTGAAGGTCAAAGAATACATAAGAAACTATAAGCTGTTGAATCCGTGTTTACTCAGATTTCAAAGAGAGGAAGGAACATCTGTTTGTTAAATTTACTGATCACTTGCTGTTATGGGGTGAATGGTTATGTCCTCAAAAATCCATATTTTATAATCCTAACCCTCAATGTGATGGTATTAGGAGGCAGGGCTCTGGGGAGATGATTAAGTTATGAGGGTGGAGCCCTCATGAATGAGGTTAGTGCCCTTATCCAAGATGGGGGGAACCCCCTCAGAGGTCTTTTTCTTTCTCCGCTTTGTAAGAACACAATGAAAAGACCCTGTTTGTGAACCCAAAGGCCTCAGAGCCTTGATGCTGATTGACATTTCAGACTACAGATAATGTCAAAGGATTAGGCACAAGGATGGGTATACACATATTAATAAGTAGCTGACTTATAATGAAGCATTGTCCTATACAGATTTATTCTTATTTAATTCTCCCAATGACTGAACAAAGTAGATCCTTTTATCAGTCCGGTTTTACCAATGGGGAAACTAAGACTTGAGAACTTCAGATAAATTACCTGAAATTAAATATTGGCAGAACTATCTCTAGATTCACTTCCTTTATTGTTTTATGGTATCCCCTGGAGAAGGAAATGGCAACTCACTCCAATATTCTTGCCTGGGGAATCCCATGGACGGAGCCTGGAGGGCTATAGTCCATGGGGTCACAAGAGTCGGACACGACTTGGTGACTAAACCACCAACACATCCCCTTGTGGGCTTCCCAGGTGGCACTACTGGTAAGGAACCTGCCTGACAGTGCAGGAGACATAAGAGTCTTGGGTTCAATCCCTGGGTCGGGAAGAACCCCTGAGGAGGGCACAGCAACTCACTCCAGTATTCTTGCCTGGAGAGCTCCATGGACAGAGGAGTCTGGTAGGCTTCAATCCATAAGGTCTCAAAGAGTGGGACATGACTGAAGTAACTTAGCATGCACATATCCCTCTGTATTGTTTTTGGTTCATTATTGGTCTCACTCAGCCCCCACCATCAGCAGTCCCTATGGGTAGTGGAATTAACTGTGGCTTCTAAAAAACTCAGTATTTGTGGAGTGAAATAGTCCCATTCAAGAGATTTTTCACTTGCTTAAACCTATTATATAAGCTGCCATGTTTCCTTTCAGTATTTTAACAAATATTTTGTCTTTTATTGGTTGGAAAAAGAACTTATTGGTTGGCCAAAAGAACTTATACTTCTTTACCTCGTACTCTTTGAGAGTTGGAACACATCATGTGATAGGATGCTTTCATTCCTTGATATCATATCTTCTTCTGAGCACATGTAGTGGAGCAAGAAGACAGAGTATTATTTCCTTGCTGGAATCACATGAAGCCTAGTCAGCCAAGGCAATTTCACAGTGCCTGACCAAAACACCTTAGCTGCCGCTCCCACACATGTGGGAGATGTTTTTGGCCAAGGGCAATGGCTTGAGTCAGTGATTGCTGAATGCCCTGTATTTGGCATCCCACTTTTCATGTAAATAGTAGGGAGAACAGAGCAGGCCTTCATGATTGTACCTTTATTGACAGAGAGATTTTTGTGAGTAAACATCCATCTCATAGTTAAGTCCCCTGGGTTTTCTTTCTTTCTTTTTTTGTAGGTTAATATCTTTTACTTTCTCATTTTGAAGTTCTAGTTGATATGGCTGTTTCTTTGATATTGTCAATCAAATATCAAATTGCCATTTCTCACTAAACTAAAGTGTTAATTCAGAAGCATCTTTGTATCATGATGTTTCTCTACAATTACTTCTTGTACTTTATTTAGCTTTATTTTCTTAGCTAGACAAATGTTCTTAAGAGCATGTTCCAAATTCGTAAGACTCATATTCATTTAGTGTTTTCTGAGTGCTTAGTGTGGTGCTGAATGTAGAACAAACATTCATTAACTTCTTAATTGATTGAGTTGACTTGGCTATTGGCTGACTTTATGAAAGTAATAAACAGGTATTTTAAAGTGGGCTGGTTAATCCAGTTTATAACAGCATAGTGTTGTTGTCCATTGGGAGTGGGTAGGTGAAGGTCCCTAGATGGACCAGTTTGAATTATGAATGTTGGCTACTGTATTCAACCCATGACCTCACAAAAGTGTGAGCCTAATTGCAAATATGGGCTTCCTAGTGGCTCAGTGCTAAAGAATCTGCCTGCAATGCAGGAGATGCAGGTTCCATCCCTAGGTTGGGAGGATCCCCTAGAGGAAATGGCAACCTATTCCAGGATTCTTGCTTGGAAAATTCCACGGACAGAGGAGTTTGACAGGCTACAATCCATGGAGTCGCAAACAGTCAGACATGACTTAGCGACTAGATGACAAATCACAAGAAAGAGATGATAATGGTAATTGAATCAATATTAAAAGCCAACAGCCTAAGGGTGTGCCTCAAAATGGTGGTTCAGGGATGACCCTCACAAATTAAATATTTGAGAGCAAGTAGAACAATAAAATTAAAAATTTTCTACCTCTGTACCTCCCTGATTCCTTCAACCTCTCTATCTCTTTTTCCTTCTTCAAAAACATTGTGAATCCATTCCTAGCCTAGACATGGAATTAAGAGAAGAAATATAATGCAAAAGAGATAATTTTGACTCTGCTTGCGTTTCAGTGGAGGAGACAGACAAGTCATTTTATAATCAGGTCTATGCACTATGTCATAAGAGTGTACAATCCAGGGCCAACTGACCGGAGATAGTGGAGGGAGTTAACAAAGTAGGAGGAAATGATGCTTTTTGTGGAGAGAATAACATGTGGAAAGGTATAGAAGTGAGAGAGGAAGCTGTGTGGCAGAGCCAGGAAGCTGGGGTGAAGACCAAGAGATGTTGAAGTGGTATAAATGAACCACACTTCATAAAAGAATTCTTAAACCCTACCAGAGATTTGAGACTTTACCCCAAGGAAAAGAATTGTGTTTTTAAGCAGAGGAAGTGGGATGTACAGATTTATGCTTTTCACAGCTCATACTGATTGAGCTGAGGGTGAGGGAAAGACAGGAGGCAGAGATAAGACGTAAACAGTGAGGACTGAGATCACTGAATGGACTGGAAGGATATCAATAGGATGTAGGGTCTGGGGGTGGAGAATGATTCAAGGGTATACATGTTTCTGACTTGGGCCAGTAACCCAACTCACTGACATAGGAATCAAAGAGGAGCAAGTTAGGGAAGGGAAATGCATGTATTTAATTTCAACCCTGATGAACTTGACATGCAGAAAGGGCATTCAGGAAAAAATACTCAACAAGTATTTCTTGTTCACAATGAGCTTGTACTCATATTGCACATTTTCACAGAGACTGGTTTTTCTGTTGCTCTGTATGAACTTCATTATTATCATTACAGCCACTGTTAGCTACTCTGATCAAACAAAGGCTGTGAGGAACACAAAGACACACAAGATATACCTCTTCCCTAGAAAGTATTAGTCTCTCAGTCGTCCCTGACTCTTTGGGACTTCATGACTGCAGACCACCAGGCTCCTCTTCCCTTGAGGGGATTGCTATCCCTTGATGGCTCAGATAGTAAAGAATCTGCCTGCAATGAGAGAGACCCAGGTTCGATGCCTGGGTCAGGAAGATCCCCTGGCAAAGGTAATGGCAACCCACTCCAGTATTCTTGCCTGGAGAACCCCATAGACAGAGAAGCTTGGCGGTCTACAGCCCATAGGGTCACAAAGAATTGGACATGACTGAGCAACTAACTATGGATGGAGGTTCATGACATTGTACAGGAGACAGGGATCAAGACCATCCCCATGGAAAAGAAATGCAAAAAAGCAAAATGGCTGTCTGAGGAGGCCTTACAAATAGCTGTGAAAAGAAGAGAAGCGAAAAGCAAAGGAGAAAAGGAAAGATATAAGCATCTGAACTCAGAGTTCCAAAGAAGAGCAAAAAGAGATAAGAAAGCCTTTCTTATCTCTTATCAGCGATCAATGCAAAGAAATAGAGAAAAAACAATAGAATGGGAAAGACTAGAGATCTCTTCAAGAAAATTAGAGATACCAAGGGAACATTTCATGCAAAGATGGTCTTGATAAAGAAGAGAAATGGTGTGTACCTAACAGAAGCAGAAGATATTAAGAAGAGGTGGCAAGAATACACAGAAGAACTATGCAAAAAAGATCTTCACAACCCAGATCATCACAATGGTGTGATCACTCACCTAGAGCCAGACATCCTGGAATGTGAAGTCACGTGGGCCTTAGAAAGCATCACTACGAACAAAGCTAGTGGAGGTGATGGAATTCCAGTGGAGCTGTTTCAAATCCTGAAAGATGATGCTGTGAAAGTGCTGCACTCAATATGCCAGCAAATTTGGAAAACTCAGCAATGGCCACAGGACTGGAAAAGGTCAGTTTCGTTCCAATCCCAAAGAAAGGCAATGCCAAAGAATTGCTCAAACTACTGCACAATTGCACTCACCTCACACACTAGTAAAGTAATGCTCAAAATTCTCCAAGCCAGGCTTCAGCAATACGTGAACTGTGAAATTCCAGATGTTCAAGCTGGTTTTCGAAGATCAAATTGCCAACATCTACTAGATCATCGAAAAAGCAAGAGTTCCAGAAAAACATCTATTTCTGCTTTCTTGACTATGCCAAAGCCTTTGACTGTGTGGATCACAATAAACTGGAAAATTCTGAAAGAGATGGGCATACCAGACCACCTAATCTGCCCATTGAGAAATCTATATGCAGGTCAGGAAGCAACAGTCAGAACTGGACATGGAACAACAGACTGGCTCCAAACAGGAAAAGGGATATGTCAGGCTGTATATTGTCACCCTGCTTATTTAACTTACATGCAGAGTACATCATGAGAAATGCTTGGCTGGAGGAAGCACAAGCTGGAATCAAGATTGCCAGGAGAAATATCAATAACCTCAGATATGCAGATGACACCACTCTTATGGCAGAAAGTGAAGAGGAACTAAAGAGCCTCGTGATGAAAGTGAAAGAGGAGAGCGAAAAGTTGGCTTAAAGCTCAACATTCAGAAAACAAAGATCATGGCATCTGGTCCCATCAGTTCTTGGGAAATAGATGAGGAAACAGTGGAAACAGTGTCAGACTTTATTTTGGGGGGCTCCAAAATCACACCAGACAGTGATTGCAGCCATGATATTAAAATATTAAAAACTCCTTGGAAGGAAAATTATGACCAACCTAGATAGCATATTGAAAAGCAGAGACATTACTTTGCCAGCAAAGGTCCATCTAGTCAAGGCTTTGGTTTTGCCAGTGGTCATGTATGGATGTGAGAGTTGGACTGTGTTGAAAGCAGAGTGCCAAAGAATTGATGCTTTTGAACTGTAGTGTTGGAGAAGACTCTTGAGAGTCCCTTGGACTGCAAGGAGATCCAACCAGTCCATTCTAAAGGAGATCAGTCCTGGGTGTTTATTGGAAGGAATGATGCTAAAGCTGAAACTCCAGTACTTTGGCCACCTCATGCGAAGAGTTGACTCATTGGAAAAGACTCTGATGCTGAGAGGGATTAGGGGCAGGAGAAGAAGAGGACAACAGAAGATGAGATTGCCGGATGGTATCACTGACTCGATGGAAGTGAGTTTGAGTGAACTCTGGGAGTTGGTGATGGACAGGGAGGTCTGGCGTGCTGCAATTCATGGGGTCGCAAAGAGACGGACATGACTGAGTGACTGAACTGAGCTGAGCAACTAACACTTTCACTTCCATTTGAGGGGATCAGAGGATGGATCTGTATAAGACTTATACTTAAAGCAATTAGAAAACACAAAGAATCTTGCTTAGCGAAAAGTTGCTACAGTTGTCTCTCTGGGTTTCATTACAGGACTACTACCAGAATGCTCAGTTCCTTTATATGAACTGGCATAGCATAGTTGGCTCCCTGAATCTGAATATTCCACATCTGTGAATACCAAGGACTGACTGCATGTATATATTAAAAATAATTATTAGAGGATGGAAAATAGCAGAAATTGAAGTGGACTAGCAAAGCTTTCATGTACAAAGTAAGACTTGATATTGTTCTTGATAAGATATAAATAGGGAAGCTAATGAAGACAGGCATTTCTGATTTGGAGACAGAAGTGAAGGGAAAAGCAGTTTTATCCATAGTTTAAATGTAATAGATACATTGAAAAATGACGCTAACTAAGCAGATGCTTACCCATCATGTTTTCTATTAAAAGAAAGACAGCTCACCAGTCCATGTCCATGCACAGGTATCGTTTCTATCTTTGGCCTTACTACTTTTCATTCATAGAAAAAGTTTACTAAACTGGCCATAAAGTGTGGGTTCCCTTTGGAATAAAACAGATGGGGAGGGTGGCTCTGCATGGGTTAGCTCTGCACAGCCTATGTCTCTGATTTCTCGAACAGTTACACAATCAAGTTCACTGAAGCTTTTTTGCCCTCTTTACCGTTATTAAAAATGATTAAAAAATCATTAATGTGGGACTGTTGACATTGCTATGTTTAAAGTTGCCAAATAGAGTTAACATATAAAACTATTTATTTGGTGGGCAAATGTGGTCTAAAGGCCCATGATTCAGGGCAGTGCTGTCCAATAGAAATATTAGGAGAGCCACAAATGTGAGATGCATATATAATTAAACATTTTTCATCACCACATTAAAAAAGGAAACAGGTGAAATTAGTAATATATTTATTTAAGCTGACATATCTGAAATATCACCATTTCAACACATAATCAACATAAAATGTATTTGTGAGAGATTTTATATTTCTTTTTTATACCAATTCTGTGAAAACTGTTATTTTATAGATTTCAGAGAATTGGTTCAGTGGTGGCTGAACCGCTGGTGGCTCAGACAGTAAAGAACCTGCCTGTAATGTGGGAGACATGGGTTCAATCCCTGGGTGGGGAAGATCCCCTGGAGAAAGGAATGGCAACCTACTCCAGTATTCTTGTCTGGAAAATCCCACAGGTGGAGGAGCCTTGATGGGGTTACAGTCCATGGGGTCTCAAAGAGTCAGACATGACTGAGAGATTAGCACACACACACGCATACATATATAGATAGATAGACAGATAGAATGTATCAATTTAAGCAAGTTTTAAGTCTATAAGAGCCATGGGTGACCACCATTTCTCCTGGGATAGCACAGGTCTAATGGTTAGAGTGGCAAGCCTCACAATTTTGCTCTCATATGTGTATTACAATATGCAGGTTGCCTATTATTGCACACTTCGGTCAGCTCTGCAGACAAATTCTTAAATCCTTTCTAAAAAGAATTCTCAGCAGAATAAGAAAGAAAACACAAAGGAGAATTAACTTCTATTAAACATCTTCTCGGTTCCAGGCAAAGGACCAGACACTAGATATGAATTATTTCATTAGTCACTTCATCAGCTGTTTGTAGTGAGATAGGCATATGCAAATAAATCCATAGGCTGACTGAAAAACAAGTAAATCAAGAATTATCTATCATACAATACATTCAATGGCCAAGGAAATTGAAATTCAGAGACTTTAATTGCCCCAAAATGCACAGTTAGTAAGTCACAGACCATGTATCATACTTAAATCTGTTTGACTCTAAAACTGATGTGTTTTCTACCATACTTTGCTGTCTTCTAAATCACATTCCTGGTTTGGCTCAATCAGACTTTTGGTAAACAGTGAATTACTATATGATTTTTTAGTGAAGAACAAGCTCTTGGCAAGATCTTGTAATGAAAATATATCAGGGAGACAATCATTTTGAGATATGTTCCTGGACCTGACTCCTGATACATCCTGAAGTTTAGCAATGAAAAGAACAGTTTCACTGGATTACTCAAAAGGCAAAGGGGAAACTTGTGGAGGAAAATAAAAAGAATGGATTGGATCTGAATAAAGGAGTAAGAACATCTCAGCTTTAATCTGGATTTTGCACTTAACTCACTAGTGATGTTTTCAAATTGTTCTGGAGAAGACTCTTGAGAGTCCCTTGGACAGCAAGGAGATCAAACCAGTCAATCTTAAAAGAAATCAATGCTGAATGTTTATTGGAAGGACTGTTGCTGAAGCTGAAGTTCCAATACTTTGGCCACCTAGTGCAAAGAGCCGACTCACTGGAAAAGACTCTGATGCTGGGCAAGATTGAAGCCAAAAGAAGGGGGTGGCAGAGGATGAGATGATTAGATAGCATTACCAACACAATGGACTTGAATTTGAGCAAACTCCAGGAGGTAGTGGAGGACAGAGGAGCCTGGCTTACTGTAGTCCACAAGGTCTCAAAGAATTGGACATGATTTAGTGACTGAACAACAATAAGAAGCATCATAAACTCACTTAGAAAACTTGCTATTCCAAATATCTGAGAAGTGAAAGGAGGAAGATAACAAACAGTATTATGTAAACAATAATAAATAATTTTTACTGTGTTTTCAAGAACTACCTTCTTTATTCCTTAGCTTACCCATGCAGCCCTATAGCCTCACATAGTGTAGCAATGGAACAGATTCACAGAATCTGGCATATAAGAGTGGTTCCCACTCCTAGCAGGCATGAAAATCATCTGCGAAACTGATAAAACACAGATTCCTGGGCCCTACCTCCAGAGAGGCTCAACCCGTAGACCTGAGGAGACCTGATAATTTGTATTTCTAATAAGCTCTAAGGAGATGCTGATGCTGCTAGTCCATAGACAACACTTCTGAGATGTATTGTTTAGATGATGAGAGATTGTGAGGGAACAGAATTTTAAAAATCAATTTGCTATTAGTTTTCTGGAGGCTGTTTCTGGATTCCCTGACTTTTCCTCTTTTTGACTCATGTTTCCTGAACTCCAGAGATTCCAGTAAGAAAACTTTCAATTTGGTCAAAGAAAAGGCAAGCATAATTTCACAAGTTCTTAATTCTTGTTTGAATACTGACTTAAGGCCGTAGACCATTACCTGGCAAAGATGTATCCTGGGTTGGTCAAAGTAGGAGAAGTTGCAAAGATATTGTCAGAGTTTTTAGAATCTTCAAATTTGTGCAAATCTCCTGATCTGGAACAGTTATAGTTTAGCATACTGACAAAATAAAGTATTAAGTTGATAAATATAGAGGTCTCTGAAGAATTGCAATGGTGAAATGAGTGGGAAGTAGGAAATTGGCATGTGTTCCGATTCATAGAGAGAGAGAAAGCTGTGTCTACCATCAACAGCTTCCCTTGTGACTCAGCTGGTAAAGAACCCACCTGCGACGTGGGAGACCTGTGTTCAATCCCTGGGTTGGGAAGATCCCCTGGAGAAGGGAACGGCTACCCACTCCAGGATTCTGGCCTGGAGAATTCCATGGACTGTATAATCCATGGGATCACAAAGAGTCAGACAAGACTGAGTGACTTTCACTCACTCACTCACTCAACATCAACAGCACAATAGAATTGCCCTACTTTGGGGTTAATCATGAGTAATGGTATGTGATTATTAGTAACTTTTTAGATTTGTTTGAGTATGATAAGAAAAATCAGGATCTCTTGAACCCATCATGGCATCTCTAAAAACAAGATATCACAGTTCCTTGAGTGGGTTTTACAAATAGAAATATAAGCTCACAGATACAGAGAACAGATTGATGGTTGCCAGAAGCAGAGGGTGGGAAGTGAGAGAAACGGGTGAACTGTTTCTTTGTTTGTTTGTTTGTTTTGCTGTGTTCCATTTTATTTAGTTTAAATAGCTTATTTAAATATTTTATAAAAGTAGATTTAAGCAGAAAGTTGACATCTATGTTTATATCTCCTTATGGAGAAAATGAAGAAGCTTACCAGATGTGGGGACAGTAAGAGCTGAATGGCCAATGTAATTGGTTATAAGATTTCTGTCCCTCTGGGTGGACACGAGAGGGCCATGCCTTTGTCTTTGGCTTCATTTTCCATTCTTAAGCCAGGTTGGATATAACTATATATGGTATGCTCATCAAATTTACACAAAATAAATTAGAGAGAAGGTGTGATGATTCGGGTTAATAATATAATTAGCACTGAAAATTTGGAGTGAAAACCAGATTCTAATGAGTTTGGATTTCCGTGGCAGTTCAGTGGTAAAAAATCTGCCTGCCAATGCAGACACAGGTTTGATCCCTGGGTCAGGAAGATCCCCCGGAGAAGGAAATGGCAATCACTTTAGTATTTTGGCCTGGAGAATCCCCATGGATAGAGGAGCCTGGCGGACTACAGTCCATAAGGTCACAAAAGAGTTGAACATGACTTAGTGACTAAACAACAACAAAGAACTAAAAACACATGAGGAAATGTGTTTACTAAATCTGTTTCTTTGCAGCATTTCGCCCTCATCTAGAAGCCTATGCTCGCAATTAGATTTTCAAGAGGTATAAGATAAGAATTATTCCAGGCAATACAAATTCATTACTTTCCTTTAAAGTTGTTTGTTTCCTAACCCTAGAAACCTTGGGGCGTATTAAAATACATCGATTTGAGTTCCCTGTCCTATCCAGCAGCTTCCTGACAGCTGTCTACTTTACACATGGTAGTGTACAGATGCCAATGTTACTGCCTCAGCTCGGTGCTCTCTGGTGACCAAGAGGAGTATAATGGGGAGGTGGGAGGGAGTTTCGAGAGGGAGGGGACTATATGTAAACCCATGGTTGATTCATGGTATTGTACAGCAAAAACTAACATGACATTATAAAGCAATTCTGTTCCAATAAAAAAATTAAAATACATCAAGCATGCCTTTTACTGTGATCCCCAAAAGTCACGCTGCAGCCACAGTAAACAACCGGTTTTGCCTTTCTTACCCATTGTTCTCCCAATGGCGCCTCTCATCCTCCAAAACCAAAGATACTTTATGGGAAAAAGTCTTCCCACTTTCATTTCTCTAAAAGTGAAAGGAAAACGTAGAGCCACAGTGGAAGAAGGGCCCACTTCCAGGCAAAGTGGCATGTTAGATGACCTGACATATTTGAAATGATATCGTTTGGAAGAAAAACTCAAAAGAATTCTTTGGATAAAATTTGTACCCAAGTTTGTTCCCTGGAGGCTCAGATGGTAAAGGGTCTGCCTACAATGTGGAAGACCCGGATTTGATTCCTGGGTTGGGAAGATCCCCTGGAGAAGGAAGTGGCAACCCATTCCAGTATTCTTACCTGGAAAATCCCATGGACGGAGGAGCCTGGTTGGCTACTGTCCATGGGGTTGCAAAGAGTCGGACACGACTGAGTGACTTTACTCTTTGTACCCAAGTGAAAGAGACTTTGGCTCAATATAAGAAAGATCTTGAGAAAAAGGGTCATTGGCTTGTGTATCCTTTCAGTGCCTGGCATGGTTCATGGTACAAAGTAATTTCAAAAAGTATTTGTGAATGTATTTAGTGAGCAGACAAATAAATGACTCAGAAGAGGAAATAGGCTATTTGTCTAATCAAACAGATATTCAAGTAAATAATCAAGTGTGGTAGAATAGTTTCATGCATTAGCTGGGTCTAAATAGTTGTTAAAATTTCTTCAACCTGAAAATTCGGGGGTTTTCTTTAAGCAACCCTTCCTTCTACCAATCACATATCTTTTCCCTTTTGTTTGTTGTTCCTGACCACACCTTCAGTTGCCACCAATTCTAAGTATTCCCAGAAATTTTCATCTGAAACCCACACCTGTGTCAGTGATGTGAGACACAAAAGACAAGATTTCTGACTTACACAGGTCGTAATATATTTTAAAGTGAAAGCCGACTCTTTGTGACCCCATGGCCTGTTCATGGAAATCTCCAGGCAAGAATACTGGAGTGGGTTGCCATTCCCTTCCTCAGAGGATCTTCCCAACCCAGGGATTGAATGTGGGTCTCCTGCACTGCAGGCAAATGATATACTTTAACAGTATAATCCCAGATATCATTAGGTGATTAGACAAAACAAGTAGTGGGCATGTATTTTGCTACCTCACTCTCCCTGTGAGAAAACTATCTGGTCTTTTGCTACTTTTGGTCCTCTAAGAAAGCCTCATGTAACAAAGATTCTATTGTCCAAGAAACCTGTATATGAATTTCAGCTCTGCCACTTAATATCTACATGGCTTCAGGCAAGTCACTTTACTTTTCTGAAACTTAGTTTCCTCATCTATGAAATTGGATAATAGTATTTACCTTACATAAGATTTTATGGGTATAAAATGAGATTTTGGACCCTATGTGTCTACCGTAATTCTCAGCATATAGTAGACCTAGAAACAGAAATGCTGGTGATGTTGATAAGAATGATTGAATATGTGTTTGTTTCATTTCCTTCTCTGAAGAAGATCAGATTCCAAGTGGCAGTACAATGTGAACAATCTCAAGTCATTGATTATTTTCAGTATTTCTCATGAGGTTTTATAAAGTAGTTTAAGCAAGCAGAAAATAATGTTTTTTGCTTACAAAGTGACTATTGTCACTGTAGCAAAGTCAGCATTTATTTCAACAATACTGAAATATTATACTGGGTAAACTCATAGTGAAAGGACAACCCAAAGCCATGGTAAGGAAAACATAGCCATTCGTTTCTCCAGGGGATGTTCCTGACCCAGGGATTGAACCCAGGTCTCCTGCATTGCAAGCAGATTCCTTACCATCTGAGCCACTGTGTAAGTCCTATGGCCTAAGTCCATCCAGTTGTAAATAAATTGCAATCTTTCTTTATGGAAAGTAGTTAGGTTTCTGTAATGGAGACAGGAGTTAGGTTTCTGTGACTGACCTAGACAGCATATTAAAAATCAGAGATGTTACTTTGCCAACAAAGGTCCATCTAGTCAAGGCTATGGTTTTTCCAGTAGTCATGTATGGATGCGAGACTAGGACCATAAAGAAGGCTGAGCATTGAAGAACTGATGCTTTTGAACTGTGGTGTTGGAGAAGACTCTTGAGAGTCCCTTGGACTGCAAGGAGATCCAACCAGTCCATCCTAAAGGAACTCAGTCCTGAATATTCATTGGAAGGACTGACGTAGAAGCTGAAACTCTAATACTATGGCCACCGGATGTAAAGAACTGACTCATTTGGAAAGACCCTGATACTGGGAAAGGTTGAAGGCAGGAGGAGAAGGGGACAATAGAGGATGAGATGGTTGGATGCATCACCCACTCAATGCACACACGTTTGAGCAAGCTCTGGGAGCTGGTGATGGAAGGGAAGCCTGGAGTGCTGCAGTCCATGGGGTGGCAAAGAGACAGGACTGGGCAACTGAACTGAACTGAATGGGGAAGAAGACTTGGGAGCTATAAGAGAAGTTTATGAAAAATATTTATACAAGTTTTAAAATACATTAAAGCATTAAGTCCTTTGAAATAAAGTCTACTTTTGTCTCTACTAGTTTTTTTTTTTTTTTTGGAGGTCAATTACTTTACACTATTGTATTGGTTAAACATGTTATGTAGGCAAATTAGAATTGGAAAATCTTTTCCATTCATCACTAATTTGGTTGCTTCATGTGGAGCACTATGCCAGTCTTAAGTGAGGGGAAATAAAGAGATCAATATATGGCAATTCTGATTTCTCCATCTATCCGAAAATAATGAGGACCACCACACAGTAAAACAGAGCATGAAGACCAGCATTGCCCCTGAGGATGGCCAAGATACATGGGCTGCTGAGTCGAATGATCTTGGACTCATAAACCTAGGCATTCTGAAGTACTAGCTAGTTGGACATTTGTATCTGTCTCTGCTCAATGACCTTAAATTTACATGAAATAAAAAAGTAAAACAATTAGCTCTTTTAATTCTGAGATAAATATTGCTAAAGTAGTTGTATGGTTGGCACCACCACCACCACCAACAAAAAAACAACTATTCGAAGTAGGTTACCTTGCTATTTGAAGTAGGTTACCTTCTGACATTCAATGCTGAAAACATAGTCAAGAGCTCAAGCCTCCAAGTGGAGCTTTAAAACTGTGATTATTTAAAGTGCAAATCTGGTATATCTTTCAAGTATTAAAAACAGACATTCTCCTTGGCAGCTGTCAGAAGAAATGTGTCTTAGCAAATTTCCTAACTGAACTAAAGTATTCGGCATTTACTTAAAGATTTTGCAGCTATAGCCCAAATTGTAATTAGCATATTTGTTGTTGGCACTAAATTCTTTCTTTCCAGGAAACAGATGTAAGAGCAAAGCTGAAAGTGATAAAAATTTCATTCTTCATCAGTATAGAAAACTATTCAATGATACTTTTTCATTCCTACTTTTGTCATTCACAATATAAATTTTACCAATATTTCCTATTCATGCACAAAACACGCAATAACTGATGCTCTGAAAACAGATGCCTCCATATTGTTAAGATGGCAGGCAGCCATTGCTATGCGATTGAATCTACATCTAGAATCTTCTAATATCATAGTGCTGTTGGCTGCTGTGAACCCAACTGAAAATTTGAACTGTTGATGGCAGTTAACATTCACATAAATCTTGAAAGTGACAGCCAGCTAGAGAGAAGAGTGATGAGATTTGGCATCAGCCAAAATCCAAGCACAATATAATGTTTTCTTCTAGATTCTTTTAAAAAGTATAAACCTCTCAATTCAGGAGTTGTCTTGGGTCTCTCCCAAGATGAGGAGATGAAGAAAGATTCATTACTTATCCAGTCACGAGAGGTTGGCCTCTGAGAGGCTGAGTTCTTAGTCTGCTTGGCACTGTTGGGTTTATTATTCTGGTCAATCAATCAACTATTTCATCCAAATAGCAGTTGGCTAATTATTTTGTTTTGGTTTTATTGGACCTGATCAGCTGTTGGAGTGAATTGACTAAATCAGCTGGTTGTGCTGTTGGCTCTAACTCACTATCTAGGCTTAGTAGAGGCCCTCAATAGAGTTAAAAACCATGTGCACTGAAATATTTTCCATCTGCTGCTGCTGCTGCTAAGTCGCTTCAGTCGTGTCCAACTCTGTGGGACCCCATAGATGGCAGCCCATCAGGCTCCTCCGTCCCTGGGATTCTCCAGGAAAGAACACTAGAGTGGGTTGCCATTTCCTTCTCCAATGCATGAAAGTGAAAAGTGAAAGTGAAGTCGCTCAGTCGTGTCCGACTCTTAGCGACCCCATGGACTACAGCCTACCAGGCTCCTCCATCCATGAGATTTTCCAGGCGAGAGTACTGGAGTGGGGTGCCATCGACTTCTCTGATTCTCAATCTACTGTATTGTTATTTCAATTTTTTAAAATTTATTTTTAATTGGCAGATAATTGCTTTACAATGTCATGTTGATTTCTGCCATATAACAATGCGAATACCATAAATATACACACGTCCCCTCCCGCTTGAACGTCCCTCCCATCCCCCACCCCACCCCACCCCTCTAGATTGTCGCAGAGTGCCAGGCTGAGCTCCCTGTTATACAGCAACTTCTGACTGGCTATCTGTTTTACATATGGTAATATATATGTTTCAATGCTACTCTCTCAGTTAGTCCCATCCTTTCCTTCTTCTGCTATACCCACAAGTCTCTTCTCTATGTCTGGGTCTCTATTCCTACCCTGCAAATAGGTTCATCAGTACCTATTTTATTAAAGTCCATATATATGAGTTAGTATATGCTTTTTGTTTTCATCTTTCTGACTTAACTTCATTTGGTATAATAGACTTTAGGTTCATCCACCTCACTAGAACTGACTCAAATTCATCCCTTTTTATGGCTGAGTGATAAGATCCCCTGCAGGAGGAAATGGCAACCTACTCCAGTATTCTTGCCTGGATAATCCCTTGGACAGAAGAGCCTGGCAGGCTATAGTTTATGAAGTTGTGAAGAGTTGGGCATGACTGAGTCACTGAGCACAGCATACACAGCATAATATTCCATACAGTGAATGTACTGTATACAGTACCTACAATGATTAATGATTTTTTTTTTTTAAGTTGAGTAGTTTGCTTGGGTGTCACTCTAATATATTGAAAACGTGAACACAAGCGGAGGAGAGAGGAGGGTGGAGCAAATTGGGCGAGAGTAGCATTGGCATGTATACACTACCACGTGTAAAACACGTGGCTAGTGGAAAGCTGCTGTATAGCACAGGCAGCTCAGCTTGGTGCTCTGTGATGACCTGAGGGCATGGGCAGTGGGATGGGGGTGGGTGGGGGGGGGTTCAAGAAAGAGAGGAGGATATATGCATACATGTAGCCGATTCCCTTTTTTGTACATTAAAAGCTAACACAACATTGTAAAGCAAGTTTAGTCCAATAAAAAAAAAAATCATGTCCAACTCATATGCCAAATAAATGTATGTATCTTTACATATGTGCAAGGACCTCTCTCTGCCTCTTACTGTTGCTTCATCATTGACTTGAGGTAGGAAATTCTGGGATTTTTTCATTGTTCCTCTCATTGGCAGAAGGTATTTACAATATTCTCATATATGTGCATCACGTGTCACCATCAGCCGGGTTGAACTGTGAAAAGTCACAGAATGAAACAAGAGAATAAAAAAAAAATCTATGCTTTTATTTCTTCCTATATTATCTAAAAAAAAAAAATCAAAATTTTCTCTTCTGAAATAAACGGCACGCTTTTGCTCTTGAACACATGGTGTGTTGTTAAACAAAAGAGTGTCTGGTAACTTTCAATGAAAAGCCTGTCAGCTTTTACTGTGGCTGACATTATAGCTTCACCAAATTCTTCAGTGAACTTGATGTAGAAACTTGCTCTTTCTCTCCTTTCTTCTTTTTTTTTTTCTTCCTTTCTCCTTCTTCCTTTATGTTTTTAGACAAAATCCAAACATAAAAATGCCATTTAAAAAATTATACCCTGGGGTACTCACTCACAGCTTATTTCTAAATCTAAGGCAGATACCCTTGAAGAGTTGATCAAAGAGATATAGGATCTTTACTGTTATGATAAACTTAAATGTTTAAGATAGTAAAGTTTGAGAGTGGGGTGATGATGGAAGAAGGAATATGTTATTTGATGCATGAAGCTCATAAATGTCTAAGAAGATTTTGTTGGGGGAATGGGGGGGGAAATACGGCAATTCAGGGCATTATTTAAAAAATAAAAGTTTAAATTAAAGGAAAGAGGGACTGTTTTTCATGTTTATAAATATTGGATGTGGGGATTAATATTAAGTGTGGAAATGAGCCACCTGATGGGGATTTTGTTTAAGTCAGTATTAAAATCACTTGTTTCTGTTACAAATGACTAAGCTTTATGGATAAGAAAGAGTACAGCATAGCAACCAGTTTGGTGAGAGTGAATACTAGGATCTGGAGAAGGGAGAGAATTTCCCAGGCTTATCAGTCAAAGGTTGACTTTAGATGCCTATAAGGAAGGCAACATATAATTTAAGGTCCATGTGGGGAACTTTTCAGAGTGAAAAGGAATGCTATTAATAGTCATGCTGAGACAAAATGCATAAACGGAGCCAATCCCAGTTAAATTGGTTGTATGTCACCCTCCTAATGGGCAGAATGCTATGTAGCAAACCTCTTTGGAAGGACTGCCTTAGAAGTCATTTCAGTCGCAGCTGGAGAGTTTGTGTGGTGCCTTGCTAATCAAGCTTAGAGTCTAATCATCCTTGAGTCATCAGACTCTTCATTCCAGGGGCATAAAGTCTTAATGTGACTTTAACCATCATAATCAGAACAACTGTTCTCCTTATGGAATACTTCAGATAAATTTTGAGCTTTATTTTAAGGCTGTCAGCCTTATGAAATCTGGAGAGTATAGTCTTAACCAGGTACTGGAAAATGTATCTGACATACAGAAATAAAAGAGTGAGTATCTTCAGAATACTAAGATATAGACAAAGGTGGTTAATCTGTATATAAAGTAAGATAGATTTTAAGACAAAATTGTTTTAAGTTACTTATTTTACATTATTTTAAGACAAAGGAAAAATGAATGAATATGTGTGATTCATTCATTTTTCCTGAAACAATATTATTTCTCCAGAGTGGAAGCATGGGAAACTAAACTGTTTCACCAATAGCGCACAGTGTATCAATATTTGTTCATTTTTATTGCTGAATAGTATTCTTTTCCCCTTGCCCTGCCCCCTCATCACACACACACCACTTGCATTACTTGGTAAGTGCTATATGTGACTTGTGACTGGATGCCTTAGAGATACACATTCTTTCCATTATTTTATTCCTGTTTTGGAGTTTATGAAGGATTCAACTTAGATTGTGATATTGGTGAAACAGTTTAGTTTCCCATACTTCCACTGTGAAGAAATAATATTGCATAGCAAAGGAAACTATAAGCAAGGTGAAAAGACAGCCCTAAGAATGGGAGATAATAATAGCAAATGAAGCAACTGACAAAGGATCAATTTCCAAAATAAACAAGCATCTCATATAATTCAATGCTAGAAAAACAAACAACCCAATCAAAAAATGGGAAAAAGACCTAAACAGACATTTCTCCAAAGAAGGCATACAGATGGCTAACAAACACATGAAAAGATGCTCAATATCACTCATATTCAGTTCAGTTCCGTTCATTTCAGTCGCTCAGTCGTGTCCGACTCTTTGTAGCCCCATGAATCACAGCATGCCAGGCCTCCCTGTCTATCACTAAATCCCGGAGTTCACCCAAACTCATGTGCAACGAGTCAGTGATGCCATCCAGCCATCTCATCCTCTGTCATCCCCTTCTCCTCCTGCCCCCAATCCTTCCTAGCATCAGAGTCTTCTCCAATGAGTCAACTCTTCGCATGAGGTGGCCAAACTATTGGAGTTTCAGGTTCAGCATCAGTCTTTCCAATAAACACCCAAGACTGATCTCCTTTAGGATGGACTGGTTGGATCTCCTTGCAGTCCAAGGGACTCTCAAGAGTCTGCTCCAACATCACAGTTGAAAAGCATAAATTTTTCGGTGCTCAGGTTTCTTCACAGTCAAACTCTCACATCCATAAATGATCACTGGAAAAACCATAACCTTGACTAGGTGGACCTTTGTTGGCAAAGTAATGTCTCTGCTTTTCAATATGCTATCTAGGTTGGTCATAACTTTCCTTCCAAGGAGTAAGCATCTTTTAATTTCATGGCTGCAATCACCATCTGCAGTGATTTTGGAGCCCCCCAAAATAAAGACTGACACTGTTTCCACTGTTTCCCCATCTATTTCCCATGAAGTGATGGGACCAGATGCCATGATCTTAGTTTTCTGAATGTTGAGCTTTAAACCAACTTTTTCACTCTCCTCTTTCAATTTCATCAAGAGGCTCTTTAGTTCTTCTTCACTTTCTGCCATAAGGGTGGTGTCATCTGCATATCTGAGGTTATTGATATTTCTCCCAGCAATCTTGATTCCAGCTGGTGCTTCTTCCAGCCCAGCGTTTCTCATGATGTACTCTGCATGTAAGTTAAACAAGCAGGGTGACAATATACAGCCTTGACGGACTCCTTGTCTTACTTGGAACCAGTCTGTTGTTCCATGTCCAGTTCTAACTGTTACGTCATGACCTGCATATAGGTTTCTCAAGAGGCAGGTCAGGTGGTCTGGTATTCCCATCTCTTTCTGAATTTTCCACAGTTTCTTGTGCTCCACACAGTCAAAGGATTTGGCATAGTCGATAAAGCAGAAATAGATGTTTTTCTGGAACTCTCTTGCTTTTTCCACGATTCAGCAGATGTTGGCAATTTGATCTCTGGTTCCTCTGCCTTTTTGAAAACCAACTTGAACATTTGGAAGTTCCTGGTTCACGTATTGCTGAAGCCTGGCTTGGAGAATTTTGAGAATTACTTTACTAGAGTGTGAGATGAGTGCAATTGTGCGGTAGTTTGAGCATTCTTTGGCATTGCCTTTCTTTGGGATTGGAATGAAAGCTGACCTTTTCCAGTCCTGTGGCCACTGCTGAGTTTTCCAAATTTGCTGGCATATTGAGTGCAGCACTTTCACAGCATCATCTTTCAGGATTTGAAACAGCTCAACTGAAATTCCATCACCTCCACTAGCTTTGTTCATAGTGATGCTTCCTAAGGCCCACTTGACTTCACATTCCAGGATGTCTGGCTCTAGGTGAGTGATCACACCATCATGATTTTCTTGGTTGTGAAGATCTATTTTGTACAGTTCTTCTGTGTATTCTTGCCATCTCTTCTTAATATCTTCTCCTTCTGTTAGGTCCATACCATTTCTGTTCTTTATTGAGCCCATCTTTGTATGAAAATTTTCCCTGGTATCTCTAATTTTCTTGAAGAAATCTCTAGTCTTTCCCATTCTGTTGTTTTCCTCTATTTCTTTGCATTGATTGCTGAGCAATGCTTTCTTATCTCTTCTTGCTATTCTTTGCAACTCTGCATTCAGATGCTTATATTTTTCCTTTTCTCATTTGCTTTTTGCTTCTCTTCTTTTCGTGGCTATTTGTAAAGCTGATTTCTTTCCCACGGGGATGGTCTTGATCCCTGTCTCCTGTACAATGTCATGAACCTCCGTCCATAGTTCATCAGGCACTCTATCTATCAGATCTAGTCCCTTAAATCTATTTCTCACTTCCACTGAATAATCATAAGGGATTTGATTCAGGTCACACCTGAATGGTCTAGTGGTTTTCCCTACTTTCTTCAATTTAAGTCTAAATTTGGCAATAAGGAGTTCATGATCTGAGCCACAGTCAGCTCCCAATGCACACTCGCATACTATTAGAAAAATGCAAATCAAAACTACAATGTGATATCACCTCACACCGGTGAGAATGGCCATCATCAAAAAGTCTACAAACAAGAAATGCTAGAAAGGGTGTGGAGAAAAGTCAGCTTTTCACATCAGGTGGCCAAAGTATTGGAGCTTCAGCGTCAACATCAGTCCTTCCAATGAACACCCAGGACTGATCTCCTTCAGAATGGACTGGTTGGATCTCCTTGCAGTCCAAGGGACTCTCAAGAGTCTTCTCCAACACCACAATTCAAAAACATCAATTCTTCAGCACTCAGCCTTCTTCACAGTCCAACTCTCACATCCATACATGACCACTGGAAAAACCATAGCCTTGACCTGGCTCACCTTTGTTTCTCAGCCATAAAGAGAAACACATTTGAGTCAGTTCTGATGAAGTGGATGAACCTAGAGCCTATTGTATGGAGTGAAGTAAGTCAGAAAGAGAAAGATAAATATCTCATACTAACACATATATACAGAATCTAGAAAAATGGTACTGAAGAATTTATTTGCAGGACAGCAATGGAGAGACAGACATAGAGAATAGACTTATGGGCGTGGGGAGAGGGGAGGAGAGGGTGAGTGGTGGGAGGTATGGAAACAGTAACACGGAAACTTACATTACCATATGTAAAATAGATAGCCAACGGGAATTTGCTGTAAGTCTCAGGGAACTCAAACAGGGGCTCTGGATCACCCTAGAGGGATGGGATGGGGAGGGAGATGGGATAGAGGTTCAAAGGGGAGGGGATATATGTATTCCAATGTCTGATTCATTTTGAGGTTTGACAGAAAACCACAAAATCTGTAACGCAATTACCCTTCGATTAAAAAATAAATTGATTTAAAAAAAGAAACTCCATAAAAAGATGCTGCATTGAAAGAATACATTACAGAAGGGGCAGTTGGAATTTCAGCACATCAAGGTGCAGTATCTGCCATTTTGAGAATATCAGAAAACATAGCCAGCTAACCCAGGATTCCTAGAAGAAAATGATACTTAGACCTTAATAGGCCAGCCTTTTGAATGAATGGGGAAAACATGTTCCAAGTAGGGGAATCCATAGTTTAAAACCAGAAATGAAAGAGGATGTCACAGTCAAGATAGTTAAAGTAGTTTGGTGTGCAGAAAGGGTAGAAGCAACTAGGAAAAAGACAAAAGATGAGGTGAGAGGGATGGCAGAGGCCAGATGGCTAAAGGCCTGGTAGTCATCAGCTCATTAAGAAGTGTTGAGTCTTATTCCATAAATTATGGAGATTTACTACACAGTCTGGTGGTTCTCAGTTTCATCCCTTCCTCATTCTTAATAAGAATAGGAATTTCCTCACTTTCACTTTTAATTTTTTGTTTCAGAAGAGATTTGGGCACATACTCATGATACCAGACCTAGTAGCAGAGACCCCAGGAAGAGGAAACTGTTATTCCCTCCAAGCCACCAGATAAAAAGCAAAAACCATGTTATCTTCCTACCAAAGTGAAGCAAAGGCCCTATATCACCAGGCAGTAGCTAATGCTGAATTGTTCTCATTTAAGTTTATAAGCATAAGCAATATGTTATGTTTTGCAAAATGTTAGGCAGAAGAAGGACAGAAAGATGGAATGCTTCTAATATCCTCTAAGGTATTAATATAAATGCTTGATTTTTGGAAGACTTCAGTCGACTGAAAAGTCATTAAGACCACCAAAAATGACCTTATTAATATAACAACTTCTAGGTACACTCTTAGAAAGTGAAAAGTAAAAGTGTTAGTTGCTCAGCCATGTTTGGCTCTTTGCGACTTCGAGGACTGCAGCCACCCACACCCGTCTCCCAGGCTCCCCTGTCCATGGAATTCTCCAGGCAAGAAAAGTGGAGTGTGTTGCCCAGAGGATCTTCCTGACCCAAGGATCAAACCTGGGTCTTTTGCTTTAAAGGCAGCTTCATTACCATCTGAGCCACCAGAGAAGCCCCTCTTAAACAAGAGTTAAATCAGAAAAGCTCTTTAAGCATCACTTAGTTACCGACCTTGCTCTCAAGCAGGATGGTGCTTGCTGCAGCTGAAGAAAAAGATATTAATAATTACTTTTGTTTCCCAAAGTCAATGTTAGGCAGATCTTTCCTATATACACCTTAAATGCATTCTATATGACTCTAAAACATTTTTTGTGTGTATGAAGATAATAAATATTTGCTTAATGGTGGCTCAGCCATGGAGAATCTGCCTGCGATACAGGAGACCTGGGTTTGATCCCTGGGTTTGTAAAATCCCCTGGGCATCCCACTGCAGTACTCATGCCTGTAGAATCCAAGGGACAGAGGAGCCTGGCAGGCTGTAGTCCATAGAGTCACGCAGAGTTAGATGGGGCTGAAGTGACTGAGCAGGAATGATAACAGCATTCCATGACCTATGACTGTTATTATCACCTTAGCTTTTTTCCAGCAAATATCTTCCTTTCAATATTTCCTCGAAGCCCATATTGTCTTTCTCTGACCTTTCTCCATGGTTAACTTTAAGAATTTGTTCTTGGATCAATTAATATTAATACAAATAACTTTCTGTGGTCCCACCATCAAAACAGAAGAACAAAGTATATTTTTCCTGGTCTTTAAAAATAAGAATCCTGATTAGCATACTTACTTCCAAGAACACCAATGTCTTTAAGTGGATTTAGTTTTTCTAATATTTTATATCAATTAATAGAAAGGCACATATAAAAAACAAATATACCAAGAGGATAAGTAATTTATTCATTAGCCTTTAATTACAACCTTATCCAAAAAGTAAATTTTCTTCTAGTGAAGCCTTTCCCCAAACTCTGCTATAATGCAGGGAAAATTACTGATTTTTACCCCTCTGTATTCAATTCTGCAATTAACATCTGAACTTTTAAACCTAAAAATTCCGGTGGAACATTGGTAAATAGCAGCAGTAACATATATCAGAGGGTGTTCACGTTTCTGGTATGTGACGGCCCACAGAAGAGGGCTATTTTATATTGGTCTTTTGTATTTTTACATTTGACTGATTGAGTCAATGGAAAGCAGCCCTAATTGTTGCTTTATAGGCGGACGATGTTTTCCATCACTGGCACATACTGAACTAAACCTTCAGGGAGTGAAACAGGGCTGGGCTGCTGTTTTCTGTTATTCTGCAAATCAGAAAAAGATTGGTAGTTCTGATTAATCTTTTATTTTGTTTAGTTGCCTACACAACACCCTGCCAAATTACTTTATAATAAATAATAAAAGTCGCTGAGAACTATGTGTTTATTCTCACCACCAATCCAAATAAAAGGTTTTCTGTAAATGAGTTATTTCTAATAAAGCACAAAGCTAGAAGAAAAATATTAAAAGCAAATTGGCTGCATGGTTTTATGTTAGTAGAATGTACAAAACTTGAGAAGAGTTCAGCTAATGGTGATGTGGTTTTAAAGGCTCTAAAAAATCTAAAGCCAGCAAAGCAATTCCAAATGTATCTCTTCATCTCATAAAATGGCATTTAATGAATAAAACTTACTATTAGGGTAAACACGATGCTATTCAGATTCTCCACAACAGTGGACTTCAAAAATATAATTTGTTGGGTATGTTAGAATAACATTTTTTTAAAATGTGCTAAAATAAAATAAGCATTAGACTCTAAATGAAAAAAGACTGCATTTAATAGCAAACAGAGTGTAATGTTGCCATACACACTTTCTCAATGGGAAAATGAGTTAATGAGATCATTCTTATGCAAGAATATGATGAACATCAAAATATGATTACTACTAAGCACACATATAGTTCTTTGAAAAACACAGAATGCCTTATATTTATTTTTGTTATTAATGTTTCCTGAGCACCACCAACCACTGCTCTCATTTCCACAGATGAGGAAGTAAAGATGTAAAATAATCAAATTATTCATACAAGATAACAAATGAGTTCACGGCCATGCCAAGATCCAGCTCATCCAGAATGATTCATATATGGGGCAACTGCAACTCTGCATCTTGGCGTTCCTAGCTGGGGTGATACAGCTGACTCCCTGAAACACTATGACCAAAGAATTCTTAGCAAATGGGACATCTGGAAGCTGTTTCAATAGTGCAGGATGTTAAAGCAAGTGTGTAGGGGTAATTAATTGATTTAGCACATTTAAGGGAAGTTTCTTCTCCATTACAATACTTACTGGGAAATAATGGTGTGCTAAAGAAACAACATTTTTTCCATGGCTAGGGTTACCATCATGTCGTTTCTTTCTCCCTTAGTGGACGATGTAGGTACTTAAGTTGAGGGTTTGAGCTATAAAATGTGTCTTAAAATGCTGGTCAATAGGATATTGGATAACTTTCTGGAAATTTTCAAAAGATCTGCTCCTAATACATTAAATTATATGGCTTCAGATGTATTTAGTTATTTTGCTTAACTGTTACAGTGACTCCCTCACCTAATAATTCAAACACCTCTTAAACTACTGAAAAACCATTAGGATATTCATTGATTCAATAAGCTGTAGGTTACAAGTGTATTTTACACAGTCAAGAATTTTTAGAACTCAAAGGCTTCCTCTATTATTTGTTAAGTGGCTACTTTGCTGACAGAAAAAATGGAACATGGAGTTCAGCTCAGTGGCATTAACGGCAACAACCCGAACTGAAACCAAACCAAACAAAAATAATCGCATTTAGGTTTCGTGGCAAAAAGAGTTAGTTAAAATTCTATGGAGCTGATAGGTTTAATTGAAGTTGAAAATAATTAGAAGATAATGAACTCAGTAAAAAATTCTAAAACACTTAGCTCTGGGTGGAATTAGAATAACTTCCTGGCTGAATTATAAAAGGCCTATTTGATCATAAGATCAGCTTTGGTTCTTGAGAAGGTAGCTTATTTCATGTGCAGTCTAGTAATTAAGGGGAAATGAGGAAAACGAATTACATTGACAGAGAGCAATGCATAAACAAACGCAGAGTGAGGCAAAGGAAGTGTCACCTGGAAAGACCATCTTGATCCCTCAAAATATTTTATCATCTTTGTACTGATGATTTCATCACATTTCAAAGTCTAAATTCAGTCCTGCAGACTTCATAATGCAGTCTGTTTATTGTTCCAGATTTGGAAGAATGGGGCATGTAAGCACAAATGGCAAACCTCAAAAAAGATGGAACTGGAATATCAATTTATTCACTCACTTGGATAGATCCAATTCAATTAGAAGCTCTCATTGTGACATTCTGGATAAGGAAGTCTCTATAGATGTAAAAGACTAGAATTACCAAAAGTGAGGTTTGAGCCAGAGTAAAGAAATCAGAATGCATATGAGTGTTATCTTTTGACAGCAAGATGAAACTGTCTTTGGGTCAGATATCCTGGCTCACAAGACATCATGTTACACAAAATGTACCAGAGTGTTTATTTCCAAGTTTGTTTCCTTTCACTTCACCTCTTCCAAATAATTCCCTATGCCATCTAAACCAGATTTTTCTGACTGGCTGATTCAGAGATTTGATTTAGTGGAGTTAAAGCAGATTTCTGGCTTCCCATGGATTTTGTACATGTTTTTTGAAACCCATTTTATGTTGATTCAATACATGAATTCTTAATAGGAAACTAACTTTCAGTGTTTTAGGAGTTAGGAGCGTTCAGTACCTAGGGAGCAAAGTATCCTTAGAGTGGAGTCATGTTTATTGAGAGTGTGAAGATGAATGGAACCGGCTGATCAAGGGTCCTTAATGTCTTGCTACTAAAATGGGTTATAACTTGTAGGCATTTTGAAAAGTTGAGAAATGCAAGATTTTGAGTGAAAAAGTGATTAATCACAGGGAGAGTGAAGAGAACAAGATGGGAGTCAGCTTAGGGCATTAATGTGCATATAAGCACTGATTTGTTTGACTCTGGTCAAAATATACATATATACATATCCTGTGGGCTGAGAGAAAAAAAATCCATAGTTGTAAAACTATTAATAACAGGGAAAGGAGGCAGAACAGACAGGTAGGAATCAGGTCATAAGGGCCTGAATGACATGCTATAAAATGTGAAGTGTCATTAAAGAAATCAATGACCTTAGTAGATTTGTCTCTTAAAAGATATCTCTGCATGCTATTGTTTCTGACTCAGCGACCCTATGGACTGTAGCCCACCAAGCTCCTCTGTCCATGGGATTCTCCAGGCAAGATACTGGAGTGGGTGCCATGCCCTTCTCCAGGGCCTCTTCTCTACCCAGGGGTAGAAACCAGTGTCTCTTATGTCTCCTGCACTAGCAGGTGGGTTTTTTTTTGTTTGTTTTTACCACTAGCACCACCTGGGAAGCCCAAAAGATATCTCGTACATTCATAAAAGTACATTAGAAAGATGCAAGAATGAAGGCAAACAGAAAACTTCAACAGATTTTTTAATAATACAAGTAATAAATGTCAGTGGCCTGAACTTGAGACAGTAGCCATAGGAAAAAAAGAGACAAATTTGAAAGATTCTAAAAGAGTATGGTGAATAGGATCTGATGTCCACGGTAGACTCAGGAGGAGTAGAGAAGAAAATAAAGAACAGTTTGGGAACTTAGGTACACGGTGATATTTTTCATTGTCTTAGAATGTGTAGGATAGAGTGTGTTGCAGATTATGCAGATTTGAAAAAAAATTCATTTCGGATATATATTTGAGTTATCAGGAATTCACTTGGAAAGATTCAGTAGAGAGCTAGAGTTCTGAATCTGAACCTCAGAAGAGAGATACCTATTGTGGGGAGAGAATGAGACCAAATATTTACTTTTTTAGGGGTAGCTGGTGAACCACGGAACTAGATGAGAGAGAGTGTGCATCGAGAAAGAGCATGCAGGTGAAGATAAAAACCATCAGTGTTCCTTTGAAACACAGCTCATACATAACAAAGAACTGGGCGGAAAAATAGGAGCTTACAAAGATAATGGATAATAAAGGCCAAAGAGGGAAAATGTAAAGGCGGAAGAACATACAGTCAAGAAAGGAGTGATCTATCGGAGGGATTACTACTATTACTACTAAGTCGCTTCAGTCGTGTCGGACTCTGTGCGACCCCATAGACAGCAGCCCACCAGGCTCCCTCGTCCCTGGGATTCTCCAGGCAAGAACACTGGAGTGGGTTGCCATCTCCTTCTCCAATGCGTGAAGGTGAAAAGGATTAATGGGACGTGAAGAACAGGTATGACAAATGGAAGCTACCGTATTTAGAAGACCATCAGTGAGGGAAGGTAACGATACGGCCCTGACTGGAGGAGAAGTGTGCCAGACCTCTCTCCAGTAAGCTGCAGTAGCACCTGTGCATGGCCACATCCTAGCAACTGCCCTGCAGCTGCTGACGTAGCTGACCCCTGAGCCGATGGAAAGCTCCTTGAAGGCAAGGATTGCTTATAATCCGGTTATGACGTTTTAGTGCGTTTAACACCTTGTGCTTGTAATTGTTCAGTAAATATGCGATGAATGGAAGATTCAGAATTGAGGAAGCATTTTTATGAGCCGAAAGGAAATAGTTAATGGAGACAAAGAGGCTACAAAGAATAACCTACAAAGCCAGGGAGTTTGATTTGCTTATAAATGGGATCTAGAACATAGTTAGAAGCTTACATTCAAAGTTTAACGGAAGACTTTTTCTCCCTCCTCTAAAATAGAAGGAAATGAGAAGACATGGATTCATACCTGAATTAAATGTTTAGAAGAAGTGAAGGAGATTTATTCTGGATAGCCTTGTTTACTTACTGAAGTAGGATGCATTTATTAAGTGCCTAATAAATACCAGGTACATGTATTCCTAATATCGATTCATTTGTGAATCTATATTCATAAAAGAGATCTGTCTTTAGTTGCATTTTTTGGTATAACGTTTGTCAGATTTTGATGTCAGAATTATCCTGGATTCATAAAATAGATTTGATTGCTTTCCATATCTTTTCCTGTGTTCTGGAACAAATTATATAGAATTGAGTTTACTAGTCTCTTTAAAGTTTCAAATAATTCACTAGTAAAACAATCCCTGGAGAATTTGGAGTAATTTTTTGAAATGTTTTCCATTATGCCTATGGGTATTATTCAATTCAAATTCTTCTAATTTTTATAAATTTTTATTTTTAGTTTATATCTTTCATGAAAAGCACCCATTTCATACAGTTTTATATATTTACTGCATACATAGGGTCTCGCATTGTAATTTCATACATTTTACTCTATTTGACTTTAGTACCCTTTTTCTTTCTAATTCAATTATTTCTCCTTTTTAATAATCAAGTTTTCAAGAAACATATCTTCTCTAATTTTATTGCCAAGAATCCATGGGCTCATTAATCTATTTTTTCCTGATTTTAATTCATTAAACTTTGCTTTTAAACATTATTTTATTTTTCTTTTATTCTTAGTTGTTTTATTGTTTTGCTAATTCTTGTTTAATGATAATACGTATGTTTAAAGTTGTGAAATTTCCACTGATTGTAGGCTTTTGCCATTGATTCCTCCAGGACTGCTTTCTATTATTTTGTTTTTGCCAAATAAGTCTTTGATCATCCTTTCATTTTTACCTTTATTGTATGTCACTGCAGCTATTGTAAGTAGCAAAGAGTTGAATTTTTCTATCTTGATCTGACGTTTTAAGTATAACAACTTAACTAGTTCATTTTGAGTGTAACAAATGATATTTAGCTTTTTTTCTCTGTCGTTATCTTTTTAACATTTATTTTTTTCCTTTTGCTATGTGAGTTATGTCATATTTTTCCATGTATAAGAAAGTTCATTACAACACTTAAAAATTCATGGACATTGACTTTCAATTTTAAGTGTTTTAATTACCGAAGAGTGAACCTACATTCTCTCTTCTTATGAAATTTAAAAGCAAACTAATTAGAAAATAGAGGCTTTCTAGGTGGCAGAGTCCACCTTCCAATGCAGAAGACACAAGCAATGTGGGTTTGATCCCTGGGTAAGGAAGATCCCCTGCAGAAGGAAATGCAAACCATTCCAGTATTCTTGCCTGGAGAATCCCACGGATAGAAGACCCTGGCAGGCGACGGTCCATGGGGTCGCAAAGAGTCAACATGACTGAGTGCGCACACACAAACACCCACACACAATTAGAAAATAGAGGAAAGGAAGACCTGCTAACAGTTGCTTGAAGTTTGTTCAGGAATGTGGGAAATGAAAATAGACTACTTTTCCCACACATTTATTTCCTTTTAATTTTAACTGCAGAGACTAGCTGGGTGTGTTTACACAATACTCTAATAAATAAATAAATAAACAGTTGAGGACAGTTACTCTCTAAACACCAAGGCAACATGCTTAATAACCAGGTGATAAAGGACTTATTTTCCAGCGGAGCAAGTGAGGGTCTATGCAGATTAGAGGCTGCAGAGAGGCCTGTCAAGAGGACATGGATGCCTTCCTCAAGGTATGCATGCCATCTAGGAAAAAAGGAGAGAAAAAAAGAAGCCTTGAAAAAGCAGAAACGGTGCCTGATGGAAAACTGTTTGAAGATTTAGAAAAAAAACTGTGTATATCAGATAAAATGAAAATTAACTATAAGCAGTCTCCCATCTTTTAACCATAAGTGACATAGAAACTTCACATCAAGATAATGACAGTTACAGATATTTTTAGTGTATAAATTTACACATTCACTTGTAGTGTGTAAATTTCTCTCATAAATAACATATTTTAAAATTCTGCTTAAGCATGTTTAATGATTTTTTAAATCCTTGAAATTATCAAATGTTGCTAGACCCCATCTGGGTGTGAATTTTGCGTGTTTTTAAATGAATTTCAATCTATACACTTGGATAAGAGAAAGGAAGAAATTTTCCAAATGAGGAAAATTTACTTTTTTTCTGAAACATTCCTCAATATTGTTTCTTACCCCTCAGGAATGTCAAACACGTACATACTAGAGTGCTAGGCTCTGCCATTTACTTCTGCTATGTGTTCCCTTAGCCTTTTCAATTGGCGCTTTTCCTCTACAGTCTCAGAGACTCATTTTCAGTAGTTCTTTATATTCTATCATTTATTTCAATAATGCTAATTTTTCCACGCTGACTTTTGTAGTTGGCAGACAGCATTCATACTACCTTGCCTCTGGTACTCCCTATATATCTCAAGGCCCAAAAGCCTGGGAATGGAATTTTCCAAAATTCCCTACTAAAAGGAGTCCAGATGCAAGCTAAGCTAAGTCTATTGATGAGGGGCAGTCACCCGATATTTGAAAGGTAGAAGTCATTTTGCTTTCTTGGTTACTGGTAACATAACACTGGCTTTGGCAAATAAGAATTTTTGCAATGTTCTTCACTTTCTCCTGCCATTTACCTGTATTAGGGTGATGAAGCAGCTATGAATTCAGCAGTGGTTTCCTGCCGGCTGAAATTAATTTTCTAAGAATTCCTTGCTAGAGACTTTTATTACAGAATTATTAACTATGTCTCTGCTATAAAATCCTCCGGGATATATCTCCTTACCAGTGTGCATCATCCTCTTTTCTGCTGTTCTAGTTGCAGGAATTAGAGAAACCTTTTATTATCTCCTTATCAAGTTAAATATGGGAAAGGACATCATTTTCCTGTCACAGTAGCATCTTCTCATTGCATACCAAAATTTACATTTAACTATCTTGTTAGACCTCCTCTTAGAAAGGTTTCTCTTCCATCTCTCCACTTCAACCCATCTCCTCTTGCCTGGGGAATTTTTGGTGCAATGCAGTGGGAAGAAAGATCAGGCCAGGCCAGCTTATCACACCTATGAAGACTAAGCAGTTTGCTAGCAGTCATGATAGAGAATTCCAGTGCCTATCACCTGACTCCTTTTCCATTTCTAACAAGAATCAGATAGAATCTTGGCATTGTGACCTTTGATTTGGCAGTGCTTGGATGAAAAGAACACAAATAATAATAGATTGATGCACTTCATCAATATTAAAAATTTCTCTGCTTCAAAAAATATCATGAAGGACTTCCCTGGTGGCTTAGTGGTAAAGAATCCGCCTGCCAATGCAGAGGACATGAGTTTGATCCCTGGTATAGGAAGATCCCACACACCTTGGAGCAACTAAGCCTGTGTGCCACAACTACTAAGCCAGCAGTCTAGAGCCTGTGAGTCATAACTGCTGAAGCCCACAAGCCTAGGGTCTGTGCTATGCAATAGGCGAGACCATAGCAATGAGAAGTCTGTGCACCGCTAGTAGAGAGTAGCCCCTGCTCTCCAAAAGTAAAGAGGGCTCTCTCACAGCAATGAAGACCCAGCACAGCCAAAAATAAATAAATATATATTTTTAAGATATCATGAAGAAAAGTGGAAAACTTACAGACTGAGAGGAACTATTAATAAACTATTAATTTGCAAATCATATCAGATAAGAGACATGTATTCAGAATATTTAAAGACATTATAACTCAATAATAAAAGAAAAATAAAAAATTTACAAAAAAGGAAAGGATTTGAATAGACATTTCTTTCAAAAGATATGCAAATAGCCAAGGAGCAAATAAAAAGTTGCTCAGTTTCATCAACCATACAAATCAAATGCACAATGAAAAGCCCAATGAGCTATCACTTCATAATGATTAGAGTGACTCTGATTAAAAAAAAGAAGAGAGACAATACTAATCAATGTTGGTGAGGATGAAGAGAACTTGAAAACCCTAATACAACTGAAAATGTAAAATGATAAAACCACTTTGAAAAACAGTTTGGCAGTGACTCAGAATGTTAGTAATTAGGCAATGCGAAGAGGTGACTGGTTGATAAAGACCCTGATGCTGGGAAAGACTGAAGGCAGGAGGAGAAGGGGTTGACAGAGGATGAGATGGTTGGATGGCATCATTGACTCAGTGGACATGGGTCTGAGCAAACTCCGGGAACTGTTGATGGACAGGGAAGCCTGCCATGCTGCAGTCTATGGGGTCACAGAGAGTTGGACACGATTGAGCAACTGATTGAATAACAAAAACAACAAAACATTAAAGTTACCATTTGACTCAGCAATTCCACTATTAGATATCTATCTGAAAGAAGTGAAAACATATGTTAACAGAAAAAAAAGTTGTACACAAATGTTCATATCTACACTGTTCATAATGGACAAAAAATGGAAATGTCCAAAGACAAACACAATACAATATATTCATACAATAGAATGCTGCTATTCAGCAGTACAAAAGAAAGTACTGATTCTTAATAAAAACAGGGATAAAAGATGTCCATCATAAATGACCCCATATTGTATACAGCTCCATGTATATGGAATATTCAGAATAGGCAAATATGTAGAGAAAGGAAGTAAATTAGCTGTGTAGGACTCAGAATAGGAGGCAGAAATAGGCAGTGACTTCTAATGGGTACAAGATATCTCTTGGGGCTGATAAAAATGCTCTAAAATTAGATTATGGTGATGATTACTAAACTGTATAGGTGCATTAAAACCATTGACTGCACTGTACACTCTAAATGATAAACATTATGGCATTAAAGTATATATCAATAAATCTGTTATTTTAATTTTTTCTTGTTTAGCATTACAGGAAAGAGCCACATAGGTACTCTTCCTCAGTTCAGTTCAGCTCAGTTAAGTCACTCAGTCATGTCTGACTCTCTGTGACCCCATGGACTGCAGCATGCCAGGCTTCCTTGTCCATCACCAACTCCCAGAGCTTGCTCAATCTCATGTCCATTGAGTCGGTGATGCCATGCAACCATCTCATCCTTTGTCATCCCCTTCTCCTCCTTCCTTCAATCTTTCCCAGCATCAAGGTCTTTTCTAATGAGTCAGTTCTTCGCATCAAGTGGCCAAAGTATTGGAGCTTCAGCTTCAGCATCAGTTCTCCAAATGAATACTCAGGACTGATTTCCTTTAGAATTGATTGGTTTGGTCTCCTTGCAATTCAAGGGACTCTCAAGAATCTTCTCCAACACCACAGTTCAAAAGCATTAATTCTTCGGTCATCAGCTTTCTTTATGCTCCAACTCTCAAATCCATACAGGACTGCTGGAAAAACCATAGCTTTGACTAGATGGACTTTTGTTGGAAAAATAATGTCTTTGCTTTTTATTATGGTATCTAGGTTTGCCATAGCTGTTCTTCCAAGGAGCAATCATTTTTTTAATCTCACGGCTGTAGTCACTATTTGCAATGATTTTGGAGCCCAAGAAAATAAAGTCTGTCACTGTTTCCATTGTGTCCCCATCTATTTGCCATGAAGTAATGGGACTGGATGCCATGGTATTAGTTTTTTGAATGTTGTGTTTTAAGCCAGCTTTTTTACTCTCCTCTTTCACTTTCATCAAAAAGCTCTTCAGTTCCTCTTTGCTTTCTGCCATAAGGGTGGTATCATCTGCATATCAGAGGTACTCTTCCTAGCAAGGGCATAGTACTACTTCCAGATATTGTCCACTACTATTTTGGGAAAAGCCTGGCATTTCCTTCTAGGCAGTTAGCTGAATTACTATACAATGGTCTGAAAGTAGTCATTCATCAAGCAGTTAGTTGATGAAAGAAGAGCAAAAGTGTGAGTTGTCACAAAATCAGCACCTAAGGTTTCAAGCATTCAGAAAGCTGTATGGGTGAGAAGGGTAGGAATGACCACAGACATCTTGTAAGAGAAGGGTGGCTGTCAGGCCTTCTGGTCAGTGGTACAGGACTTGAGCCTCTAGCATTCCCAAGTCAGTGGATAGAAGCTTGACTTTCCTCTCATTTGTCTACTTCTGACAAATTGTTGTTCGGTGGCTCAGTCCTGTCTGGCTCCTTGTGACCCATGGACTGCAGCATGCCAGGCTTCCCTTTCCTTTAGTATCTCCTGGAGTTTGCAGAAACTCATGTCCATTGAGTTGATGGTGCCATCCAACTGTCTCATCCTCTGTTACCCCTTCTCCTCCTGCCCTCAATCTTTACCAGCATCAGAGTCTTTCCCAACAAGTTGGCCCTTTGCAACAGGTTGCCAAAGTATTGGAGCTTCAGCTTCAGCATCAGTCCTTCCAATGAATATTCAGGGTTGATTTCCTTTAGGATTGACTGGTTTGATTTCATTGCTATCTCAGGGATTTTCAAGTCTTTTGCAGCATCACAGTTTGAAAGCACCAATTCCTTGGCACTCAGCTTTCTTTACGGTCCAACTCTCATATACATATGTGAATAATTTAAAGAAAAAAATTACTGATAGATCTGTATTTGGTAACACCTTTTTTAAAAAGAGTAATTTTCAACATCTGTGGCTGAAATGTTCAAGAAAGCACGTTGATCGCTGGAGAATAAACCATTTGAATGAATCATGGAGAAAAGTTCTGATTGTGCGTTGTGTGCATTACAGATGGGGTCATTTTCCCTGAAATCCCACATATGCCCTCAAACCCTGAGGATTGATTTTCTTCCAAAGACCACTATCTCATCTACTGACAAATTCATATTCCTTCTAGTAAAATTACTTTGATCTTATTTCAATCAAACTAAACCTGGGCCATGTTATGCTATCAGAATTGCCTTAAGCATTTTGTAGAGCTTCTTTATATTGATGATTGATGAATGATATTTCTTCCCGACTTGATTTCCTAAAGTTGAGGAGATAGGGCATAAAATAACCGCCAAATGCCTCTCTAAGTTCTTTACATATAACTTATTTAATCCTCACAATACACCGATGAAAGCAAGCGCTATTCTTAACCCCATCTTACAGATGAAAAACTGAGGCACAGAGAGGTAAAATAATCTGCTCAAATTTACTTAGTAGATGGAGCTGGGATAAAGATCCAGTCATTCTGGACCCATCTGCTTCCAAAACCAGGTTGGTAAAGGTTGACATTTGGGTTCATTCTCATGGAAAAGAGTTTTTAAGCTCAAATTGGGCAGAAAGCATGGGAATGAAGTAAACAGCAAATGCAAAAATCAGCTCTTGGAAAAATATGACAAAACTTGGAGACTGGCAAATTATATGAACTGAGAGCAGTGAGGAAACCAGTGTTCCTTGTTTGGCAATGGGATTAATAATGGAGACATTGATCTAAATGGGGTGCAAATGTCTTAGGAGGAAGGGAAAAAATGACCCCAGCTTGATCCTCAAGTATATTTTGTGTATATTCTATTTCTTTTCATTAGAAGAAATTCAATTTATTAGATGAATAGAGGAAGAAAGGGGAAAGGAGAGTGTTTCAAAGAATGAGGTTAAAGTCATCACGGCTTGACAAAATCTTAAAAATCAAAAAGTATGCCAGAATAGCAGGTATTTGAGACTTACTGTGAGAAACAAGTTTATTTTAAACACATGTGCTTTCTTAATGATACTGCTAGCTTGGTGGCTGTGCAACGCGCCTTGGGCAGGAAGTGCTGATTTGTTTAATTCTATTAAGCCTGTAAGAAAGGTAAATCTGTCTCCTGGACTTAAAGGACCTCTGCTCCAAAGTAAGTTTGACATTGGCCAATAATCACCCTGACATTCCTGTGGCTTTGGCTGCTCTCAAAGCTGCTGAGTGGCACCAAGAGAAGAGGCTGAGAAGCCTGCTCACAGCAACAGCGCATCCTTTCAGTGCTGAGAAGGGATAATACCGTCAAAACAGCACAAACATAGATGCTGCCCATTGTACTCACTGTGCTGAGGGACCTTGGGATTAGGACCGGGAAAGTTCTCAAAGCCAACAGTGGCAGAGGGCACGATGTGCTTCCTGAACCAGGTCTAAGTCAAAGGAGTTAATTGTGAAAATGGTCTTTGAAACAGCATGCTTTACAAAAGTGATCTATGCAAACGGGGCAAACTCAACGAGTAGGTGTTATGTTTTGGTCACCATTTTAGCTCCAAAATACCATAAGTCTCGGCCCTTAGTAAATGCTCCTTGAACATGCGGTGCCCTTAGAAGCTTGTTTCTGTGAAGGGTGCTCATCCCAGTTTGCAGGGGAGTTTGGTTTACCTTTTTTGCTGTTTGGTTTACCTTTTGTTGCTCCCGAGATTCTGTTCTGTTGCATAGGTCCAGATATTTTAATTTTCCCCAAGTATCATCATCAATATTAATAGTTGTATAAAAATAAGTCAGGATAGGTCTGGTAGACATCTATTTTATTTCCAGTTCCCATCATTTTCTGTCAGTAGGTATGAAATTCATGTGCACTGAAAGGTGACCTGCAATAACCTCTTTTTCCTTCTAATTTTTAAAAATCTTTACCAGATTCAAGGAGAATGTGCAGTACAAAAGCTAACTCATTTTGTCTTGGTGGTGATGGAAGAAAAATTAGATGCTGCTCCCCATAACAGCCAGTTGTGTTGTAGCCTATGTGGCCTGTGAGAGTCATAAAGCCACCAGTATCCTAGAAGGAAGGGGCATTGATAGATACATGATCAATAGATAGACAGATAGCAGATATATGTATGCATATATCACATTACACAACAATAGAGACTGAGCAGTCTAGTCTTAAAATGTACAGCAAGTAGCTTGAAAGTTCTTCCTATAGTAATGTCACCTACTAATTATAGATCTATAGCAATTTATCATATTGTTTGGTAATAGTCTTTTAATTTAGCAATTAATCCTTCTGTCATCAATGATGTCAACTATGAAAGTGCATGTTTAATTTCAAAATACTTACTAAATTTTCCTTTCATCACAAAGGCCATAGTGATATCACTGACCAAATGACAACTACAGGATGGACAAAATCTGTTGTGGAGTCAGCAGCATCAACCAAAATTTATTATTTTAGTTAGACTTTGCCCCACAGGAAAAATTTGCACAGGCAACCACAAATGGTGTGTCTACATATCACTCTGTGAAGCATGAGTTTTCATTTAGATCAAACTGAATCGTGTAAGTTAATGTTGCTCATTTTCAATTCCAAGATTTTATGCATGTATGAAATAGAAAGTGATAGCAGAAAATGCTGCGGTTCCATTAGTAGCAGAGTTTCTCAAGTTTGAAGGATGTCAGTTTTGTATCAGAGATGCCTCAAATTGAAAATGAGTTAATCCCAATAGCTGTTCTTTTTTTCTCACGTGGTTGCTGGAATCACAGTGAAACTTTTGGAATGTATTCTCTCGAAGGTGAAGCATCTGATATAATTGGGAATGTTAAAGTGTAAGGGTGAAGTTACAGACTTGTTTTTATGGTGATACTATGAGCAGAAAATTTTGTGGAGCACATCACCATGGTGACAACGTTTTCACTAAATTAAGAAATCTATGGAAGAGAAATATTTTTGGAATTGCTTGTGGTACATACATAATTTATAAATTCATCCAAACAAGCGGTAATATTCTACCAGCTGAATTAGAAGCTACAGTAGTCAAAATCTACAAATATTTTTATATGTACATAATTGGAATAACTAAACTTTTGTAATAAAACTAATACTGAATTAGAAAATCTTCAGCATGGGAATGTACTCTTTCTTTGCAACATCTCATCAGTAAGATTTCAGGAATGTTTGAGCCTTTGAACAACTACTTCATAAATCATCCTTAATGTCCAACAAAGATATTGATATTTTTGTAAATTATTTCTCTAAGTTTTGATTGCATTTTGTTCAAAGTCAGCTGGAATTTTTTTTAAACAAAGTATTCAACAAATGGTGTGGCAAGAACAGCAACCTCAGGTTGAAGCTTTTAGCAAACTGAAATTGTTGAAGACAGTATCTTGAAAACAGGAAGACATTTATCTCTACAAAAGCAATGAAGAGATGAATAAATCAAAGAATGAGATTACAGACAGCATAAAATTAGTTTTGAAATTACATAACAGCTTTGGAACATCTGACTTGTGGGAAAAATTAGTTGATAGATCTCCTATTTGTAATTGAATAAATTTATGTCCTGTATTGAAATAAAAGAAAATTGAGAAAGCCTACAATTCTGTAGCATTTAAGTTTGGTAAACTTTCAAGAAACTCATAAACAGAGACGAGTTATTTGACAAATGTTGTCTTATAAAAACATTTGTTGAAGGACACTACTTTAAATGGAAGAAAAAAGGCAGTGTTCGTGAAAATATTTGGGCTGAAATATTTACTGGTTTCAGTATTAATAAATTGGAATTGAGAAAATATTTTACCAAACAGAATTTTTTTAGAGATTGCCACCTTACTTAGCACATTTAGAGAAAATATTTTCTTACCTCTTTTCTACAAAGGAATCCTTAAATAAGCTGTCGATGATCTCAACTTTTTAAACATAGAATTCTAATTCAAAAATATTGCAGACAATTTTATGGTAAAAAATAAAAATAATAAGTCCATACCTTACAAACTGTATTCTTTGGTTATGGACATGAACTCAGAGAGATTTAGATTATCAGCTGATTAAAATATGTAAATATGTGCCAAGAATGTTTTTTTCTTAATAGCTTATAGAATCAATATGGATCTTTTAAGTTTCTTTCTAATATATATGAAAATATATATTAGCTTTATCTTTAAGAAAAAACTCAGGTTTTGAAAGTAATTTTTGAATAGAATTGCTTTGTAGGCCCATGAAGAGAATATAATAAGATTTTAGGCAGTGAATAATATTTTTGAACAATAGATAAACTTTCCAAAATGATACAAACAATTATTTTAGTACTTCTTTTGCTCTCAAATGCCTCCCATAAATATTATGGGCATCGAGGTTAGTTTCTGAAGACTGAGAAAAAGCTATAACTTTTCTGCTTAGAGATGTTGTTACTTCATGCATCTAACATTCATATTAATCTCTATTCAAGGAATATTGTGACCATGGTAGAATTTCTAAAGCTAGAAGAATTTCTAAAGAAGTAATCGTGTTAAGCCAGGCTTTAGCCCATGAGAAATTCAGTGATTTCAACATTCGAATAGAGGAACAGTCTTCATACAAATTAAGACAGTTATATATTGTTGGATGAAATGTATGAAGTGATATTTCTTTACTTCCTGTTTTTTTTTTAATATATATAAGAACAAGTCATCAGTGCCCCAGCTGCTGCTTTTCTATGACTGCAGTATAGTTCTGAAATTATGGTCCTGGCAGTGACATAGTAGTGAGTACAGTGGTGATGAATCAAAGTCTGAGGTTTCTTCCTACTGTATAAGATTACAAATCACTTCATAGGATTGAAAGACTGTTTATTCCTTGGTGGGCTTGTGGGGTTCCCAGTAGAAGACAACCTTTTCATTTATACACTATTTGCAATAATTGAAATGATAAGTTAATCCTTATTTCATATTTTAAAGTTGAGAGGGAGGCAAGCTTATTTTATACAGTAAAGAGCAAGCACAGGCTTTGATATCTGAATTTAGGACTTGGATGAGGCAAACAGCCCTTCCCTGTTCCTGGTAGGATAAAATAGGACATTTTCTAGGTTATTGGTATTAGCTGACAAAATCTTCCCATGCCAAGAGTAAATATGTCATAATTGTACTGTATCATTGAGTCAAAGAAGTGGATGTACCCCAGAGCTTCAGTTTTTCCCAGACTTGACTCAACCATGGGTCATGAATGACACACATATCTACCATGAGAAAAAGCTTTCTGGGTCTGTGAAAAGGAGAACATTGCAATCAGTCATATTTCCACTTAAAATACCCATGTCACTCTTCTCTGATTTTTTTTTTTACTCATAATCAAAATAATATAAAACAACATATTGAAGCACTTGTACATGTTCAGTTCAGTTCAGTCGCTCAGTCGTGTCCGACTCTTTGCGACCCCATGAATTGCAGCACGCCAGGCCTCCCTGTCCATCACCAAATCTCGGAGTTCACCCAAACTCATGTCCATTGAGTCAGTGATGCCATCCAGTCATCTCATCCTCTGTTGTTCCCGTCTCCTCCTGCCCCCAATCCCTCCCAGCATCAGGGTCTTTTCCAATGAGTCAACTCTTCGCATGAGGCGGCCAAAGTATTGGAGTTTCAGCTTTAGTATCAGTCCTTCCAAAGAACACCCAGGACTGATCTCCTTTAGGATGGACTGGTTGGACCTCCTTGCAGTCCAAGGGACTCTCAAGAGTCTTCCCTGGAATAAAAATCTGACAATGATGGCTCCTGAGATTATAAATTAAAATAATAATGACAGTGATAAATAACAGCAATAATAATAATGGTAACACTGATGTATAGCAGGCACCATGCTCAGTATTTTACATATTTAATTTTCCCAACTGATTCTTTAAGATAAATCCTATAATTATCCCAATTTTAAGGATAAGAAACTAAGGCACAGAGAGGTTAAGTCATTTGCTCAAGGCCACATAGCTACTAAGTGAGAGAACAAGGAATTGAATCAAGCTGCCTGGACCCAAAGGTCATACTCATAACCATAGGCTATATAGCCTTGCATTACATCAGGTTTGCATCCCTGGAAGGAACCTTACTTCAAAGTGGTGAGCTCTCATTTTATATTCTAATTTTTTTTAAGTTTCCTTTTATTTTCTATTTTTTCCCAAAAGTTTAATGAGAAACATGAGTAATTAAAAACAAAAAAAGATAACAGTCATTACAGTTATAAGTTTTTTGCCTTGTCTCTCCAGCCACATTTCAGTTTTCTTGAGAGCAGCAGATATACATCCTTACATCTTCCAATGTGGTGATATAGAAGATAAAAAAAATACCTCAGACCTCAAGGAGTATACATATATTAAGTATATATATTCACAATGGTATAACTCAGTGTGATAAACTATAGTCTTACTATAAAAAGACTATTTTAGCTTTTGTGGACAAAAGGAATTGGGTATATAGTTAGTTTCACTAGAATGTTATCATTGCTATTCCATTGTACATGAGATAGTGTTCCCAGTTTTTTGTGTTCTTCTTGTTTTGTGTTTGTGCCTGTATATAATAATTTATTTTGTTTCTTTTTCATTCTCTATTTTCTGTCAGATTTTTTGATGTTTTTGTACTTTCATAAAATTGAAGTTTCCCATATTTTCTATGTCCTAGATCAAACAAAAAGTCCCTAATTTTTTAAAAGATGGAAAAATTGAGCACAAAACTCTCTGAACCTGGACATTTTTCTGAAGTTAACAAGTACACAGCTGTACAAAGTGCCTTGTTACACCTTTTGAATATCTCCCATATTCATCCACTCCATATTTACAGAGTTTAGAGAGTTTATTAAGGTGTTAGCTTATAGCTCTGCTGGGTTATAGATGAATACAGTGAATAAGACAAAGCTCTGAAAATTACAAAGCTTAGTGTAAATTACGAAGCTTAGTGTAAATTCAGTTTTCACTATGGTCCCTTTTTGATTTCTAAAATTATTTGAGTTGTTTTGAATTTCTAAACTAGAATTTAAACAAAATTTTGCTCATTTTATTTACTTTTCCTTAAGAATCAGTTATCAGACTCATTTATTTATTCTTTCTTTCCCCACCTCCCTGGTGGCTCAGGGGTTAAAGCGTCTGCCTCCAATGCAGGAGACCCAGGTTCGAACCCTGGGTTGGGAAGATCCCCTGGAGAAGGAAATGGCAACCCACTCCAGTACTCTTGCCTGGAGCATCCCATGGAGGGAGGAGCCTGGTAGGCTATAGTCCATGGGGTTGCAAAGAGTCGGACACGACTGAGCGACTTCACTTTCTTTTTCTACTTTCTTAGTAATTGAGATTCCAAATATTTTCTCTGAAAACAGATTAAAATTTTTAAAAAGGTTTTGGCTGAATGCTTAGTTGTGCCTTTTTAAACAGCCCAATCCTATAAACTTACACTATTATTTTTGAATACAATTTTGGTTGCATCCTATATAGCTTGATATTAGTATCCTTGCTGCTGCTGCTGCTGCTAAGTCGCTTCAGTCGTGTCCGACTCTGTGCGACCCCATAGACAGCAGCCCGCCAGGCTCCCCCGTCCCTGGGATTCTCCAGGCAAGAACACTGGAGTGGGTTGCCATTTCCTTCTCCAATGCATGAAAGTGAAAAGTGAAAGCGAAGTCACTCAAGTCGTGCCCGACTCTTAGCGACCCCATGGACTGCAGCCCACCAGGCTTCCCCATCCATGAGATTTTCCAGGCAAGAGTACTGGAGTGGGGTGCCATTGCCTTCTCCGATTAATATCCTTATTTTGACTGAAATTAGATTGCATTTATATTTTTTTGCTTATTGTTCCAGTTGTTTGAAAAACATTCAAGTGCGTATCAAGATAATAGAATATTTATGTTTATGAATTTGCTATTAAGTTTGGATATGTTTACCATGGTGGGGTGTTAAATAAAAGCTTCTATTATTGTAAATTTGCTGAGAATTTTCAATATGTTTCATGACTGTATGCTAATGGTATATTTGTTCATAGAAGCCAATGTTTTCTACTTTCTATTTTATTAGCATTTTGTTAATCAAATTCCCTATGTCATTTTTTTAATCACTTTTACCCAGACTCATAGATAACAATATTAACTTATAGCACAATAGGTATTTTATGTAAATTTATTCTTACACACTACTTGTTTTCATTGTGAACTTTCTTTTATCAAGATAGTATACTTCTTGTCCCTTTAGTTTGTTTTGTCATTAATTTGTTGGATTTTAATATAACCATATTCAGAAACTAATTTATATTTTCTTACAATCAATAACCTCAGACATGCAGATGACACCACCCTTATGGCAGAAAGTGAAGAGGAACTAAAAAGCGTCTTGATGAAAGTGAAAGAGGAGAGTGAAAAAGTTGGCTTAAAGCTCAACATTCAGAAAACTAAGATCATGGCATCTGGTCCCATCACTTCGTGGGGAATAGATGGGGAAACAGTGGAAACAGTGTCAGACTTTATTTTGGGGGGCTCCAAAATCACTGCAGATGGTGACTGCAGCCATGAAATTAAAAGACGCTTATTCCTTGGAAGGAAATAGCATATTAAAAAGCAGAGATATTACTTTGCCAACAAATGTCCGTCTAGTCAAGGCAATGGTTTTTCCAGTGGTCATGTATGGATGTGAGAGTTGGACTGTGAAGAAGGCTGAGCACCAAAGAATTGATGCTTTTGAACTGCGGTGTTGGAGAAGACTCTTGAGAGTCCCTTGGACTGCAAGGAGATCAACCCTGGGATTTCTTTGGAAGGACTGATGTTGAAGCTGAAACTCCAGTACTTTGGCCACCTCATGCGAAGAGTTGACTCATTGAAAAAGACTTTGATGCTGGGAGGGATTGGGGGCAGGAGGAAAAGGGGATGACAGAGGATGAGATGGCTGGATGGCATCACTGACTCGATGGACGCAAGTCTGAGTGAATTCCGGGAGTTGGTGATGGACAGGGAGGCCTGGCATGCTGCGATTCGTGGGGTCACAGACAGTCGGACACAACTGAGCAATTGAACTGAACTGAACTGAACTGAACGAACCCATTATTATTAAATATTTGAACTATCAACTTTACGTCTCACTTAGTTTCCATATATCTCTTGTAGGCAGACTATAGTTGTTTATTAAACAAATTGCCTTGTCCTTTATTAAAAAGAGATTAAATAACTTATATTCATTGTTATTGGTGAGGTTTGTTTTTCTGTGATCTTAATAGAGTTCTTTGTTTTGTAAAACTTTTTCTAGTTTCCTTGTGGTCTTTTTCTATATGATTGATGTTTTCTTTGTTTTTGTCTTTCAGTAAAATTCTCTCTGAGTCTTTAAGTCTTTTAAGTCAACTGAAATATTTCTTTTTAAAAAATCAAAGCAGAAAAGAAAATGTGACTTGTTTTTATAAGATTCTAAATTTTTTTAAACTCTCTTTCCCTCCTATAGTGAAGTCGCTCAGTCATATCTGACTCTTTGAGGCCCCATGGACTGTAGCCCGCCAGGCTCCTCCATCCATGGGATTTTCCAGGCAAGAATACTGGAGTGGGTTGCCATTTCCTTCTCCAGGGGATCTTCCCAACCCAGGGATCAAACCCGGGTCTCCTGCCTCACAGGCAGATGCTTTACCCTCTAAGCCACCTAAAGTCTGTCTTCCCTCCTGTACTCATTTATAAATTTTTATAAATTTAATCAAGAATTACAGATTTCTACAAATATTATGAAATGTTGATGTTTAAAAATTTTTTAAGCATTTGAACTTGCGATTTTAATTGTCTTATAATAATTATTCAGTCTTACTTCCTTTACTTAAGTGATTGTTGCATTGCATTTTTTTAAAATGTTATGTGTATTTTGCCCCTTAGTGTAACTAGAATATATTCTTAAGAAGCGTTTTCAAAACATTAATGAGTGGTTCATTTCTTCATTCTTGTATACTTGAGAATATTTTTCCTGTGACTTCACTTTTTAACATGTATTAAATTATTCAAATCATTTATTCTGATATTTAGTGTTATAGGAAATCTTGAAATTAGCTAATTCACAATATTAAGTTATAGATGACCTATTGTTTTATCTGTTTAGATGTTTAAAATATTTGATATTAAATTTTTAAATATTTTATTATTTTTGAATTTTTTTTTGGCATGGGGTAAAAACCAGTTCTCTTTTTAATCAGAACATTTCATTAATTTTATACTTAATTGTTTTTCAATTTTGTTTCCTTCTATTCTTTTCTAAATGCAAGATGTTGATCCTAAATGATATATACTCTATCACTTTGTCCTTTTACTTGTTTTTATTACTTTCATGTAATCTTTGTAACATAGAAAGTTTTCTCAAATTGGCTTCAATATTTTTTATTTCATTTTCTGTTTCCAAAATTCTGTTTTTTACTGCCTTCAGTTAACTTTATATTTCTGTTAATACGCTGATACTTTTATTGCCTTCTTTCAAACTTAAAAAAAATTCTTTTTCACTTTGATTTAAACTCCATGTCAACTGGCTAAAATTGATTACTTCCTGACATATTTTCATTATATTATTCTTTCTGCTATTTTATTAAAAACCCAAAGCAGATAGCTAATGGTTTTTTGTTTTTTTTTTTTTCCATTTCTATAGGTGAACTAAGTTAAGAATATGACTTTCCTGAGAGAGTCCTCAGGGTAATAATTACCATTTGGCTCTGTGAACACAGGAAGGAGAATTCAGAAATTCAAGTTATTTCTGACTGCGCATTAGAATTATATGGAGGGCTCTTAAAAATGATCTTCTTTGCTCTACCCATTGACTTCCTGATAGAGTATGTTGTTGTTAAGTTGCTAGGTCCTGGTTGACTCTTTGTGAACCCAGGGACTGCAGCCCACCAAGCTCCTCTGTCCATGGGATTTCTGAGGCAAGAATACTGGAGTGGGGTGCCATTTCCTTTTCTAGGGGATCTTCTCTACCCAGGGATTGAAACTGCACCCCTGAATTGGCAGGCTGATTCTTTATCACTGAGCCACCAGTGAAGCCCAGAGTAGTAGGTCTATTGTTGTTCAGTGGCTCAGTCGTGTCCGACCCTTTGCAAGCCCATGACTGCAACACGCCAGGGTTCCCTGTCCTTCACTATGTCCCAAAGCTTGCTCAACTCATATCCATTGAGTCAGTGATGCCGTCCAATCATCTTGTCCTCTGATGTCCCCTTCTCATCCTTCCTTCAATCTTTCCCAGCATCAGGGTCTTTTCTAATGAGTCAGTTCTTTGCATGAGGTGGCCCAAGTATTGGAGCTTCAGCATCAGTCCTCCCAATGAATATTCAGGACTGAATTCCTTTAGGATGGACTGGTTGGATCTCCTTGCAGTCCAAAGGACTGTCAAGAGTCTTCTCCAACACCACAGTTTAAAAGCATCAATTCTTTGGCACTCAGCCTTCTTTAGTTAGTTGCTCAGTCATGTCAGACTCTTTGTGATCTAATGGACTGTATCCCATCAGGCTCCTCTGTCCATGGGATTCTCCAGGCAAGAACACTGGAGTGGGTTGCCATTCTCTTCTCCAGGGGATCTTCCTGACCCAGGGATCGAAGCCAGATCTCCCTCATTTCAGGGAGATACTTTACGATCTGAGCTATCTGGGAAGCCTCTGCCTTCTTTAGTTGGACCCAATTGTATTTTGTTTGTTTTCTTTGTTTCTACAGCTCCACAGAAAGTACTTAGATTTAGGTAGGTATGAAAATCACCTAAGAATATTATCACCTCATAGAAGAGATGCACTTGAATAGCTATATCCTCCATTTATATCTTGTATATAATTTTTCAAAAAAGTTGTATGCACCTTAGATTTTAAGGTAGAAATATACTTTGGCTCACCCATCACTCTCTTTGCAACTAATGACATAGCTTCTTTGATTCCCAGAAAATATTTTCTTTGATTCTCAGAAAATAACTAGCTGCTCCCTCTCACTAGATTTGACAGCCACTTTTCCTTTCACATCAGCACTTTTTGTGCCCCTGAGACATTGTAAGAATACAATAGCTACCTTTCATTGAGCATTTAATCTTTATATACAGTCTCATTTAATCACCCTATCAACTCAAAGGAAATGTGTAGGTAAGAGGAGTCTAAAAAGGCTTAGTACTGTAGTCAAGATCACACAGCTGGTGAAGCTAAAATAATAGACTTCCCAATCTCTCCTCTTATGCACTGCACTTCATGGTTATATAATACTCTGAATGAAAAACTGAATACCAATCTACATTTCTCAGAGTTTCCTTTTCTTTCACTGTTGCAAGGATACAGCCTACTGGGCCTCTGGCAGTGTGGCAAGAGTGTACTTGATGGAAAGAAGCCAATATTCAGTACTGAAGAAAAGGAAGGAAGGAATGCCTAGCTACATAACTGCAGATGGTTTTCAAGAAAGAAATCAATTTTCAAGTGCAAATGGTTATTAAAGTGTAACCGACCTCAAAAGATTTTAGAAAGGAAAGTCATTATATGTGAATAGATTATGCTATTTATCTCTCATGCAAATATTTGGCACTGGGAAAGAGGCCAAGTGTAACATCTGTAAACAGTTTGGTACTGTCTATTGTGCTCTCAATCAACAGTACCATTTCAAAGTTTGTCTTGGTTGCTACTCATCTTGATCTTTTAGAAGGATTTTTCTTCAGATGCATAAAGCTGGTGAGAGGTGAGATCATAGTGAAGATTTTCCCTCTTACATACTCAGTGAATCTTATGATATCACTAATTTAAGAGATTTAAAATATTGAGAAAACAGAATAAAAATAAAGGAAAACTGATGAAACAACCAGTTAAAATTCAACCAAACCTGTTTGACATCATATGCACAATATAGAAATTATCTGAATTTTTATATATTCCTATTGAATTCAATTTTTTTTTAAATTCAGCTGTATGACAACTTTTTTTAATATCTGTAATTATACCCATAATTTATTTTTCTATTCTACCATTTTCTATTGAAAATGAGTGCTTATGCTCACCACAAGACTATTCATGACCACAACTTTTTATAAGAAAACAAGAAAGGACAAAATTAACTTGAAATGATTTAAGCCTCAATGATTTATTAACTCAGATGTCTTATAAAATGAAATAAAACTAGTTAACTGTCTAATATTATTTGGATTTTTGTTAACCTTTTATCTGAATTTTCCAATCTCTAGCTAAAATAGTTATACTCCTCAAAAGTCATAATGTTAAGATAATTATAGTTCTCAAAAGTTATAATAATTTAAATTTATTTTGACATGCTTTGGTTCATTTTATTTTCCTTATTATGCCCAGGATAACAATACCTTCCAAAAGTTTAAACATAACATAGTAAAGTCAAAAATTATGTAAGACCTGTAAATATGAATGCATAGAGTATTTGAGTATGATTCCTAGAAGAGGGTAAAGGGAGACAGGTATGGATATTTTGAAACCACTTCTCAGCTTTAGCAAACTTGCAGGTTTGAGGTCCTCTGATCCAGTTAGACATCTTCAGTTAACAGATGAGGAAGTGGAAGGACAGACAAAATCAAACAACACACTAGTGACAGAAGGAGATTTTGATGTAGCCACGTTTCTTCTGTCCATTTTCACAATCATGGAGATCATCTTTTCTGACAGATTTGCAGAGCAGAGCTGTTCATTCATCGTTGAAGAGCTCTTTTCTCATACAGCGTGCTTTGAGAGGAAGTTCCACTCATCCTTAAACACGTCCACCATAAGCCCTTCCTCCTTTGGGCCACTGAATCACCCATCTGGGCTTAATGCCTTAGGGACTATCATAAAGTGGAAACATGCTAGGTGTCCTTAAATTATTTTCATCATAACTCTAAATAGTTTTCCAGGCTAACTAGGTATTTCCCTGGGAATTTACCACAGGACTGAATTTACAAGAACTCAGCTAAGCAATAAACCAATGACAAATGGTCAGGGTTCAAGTTAATTATACTTACTAGCTGTGCAAATTGTGAAAATTTTTTCTTCTTCAAATGAGAATGTGTGTTAATCGCTTAGTCGTGTCAGACTCTCTGCAACCCCATGAACTGTAGCCCACCAGGCTTCTCTATCCATGGGATTCTCCAGGCAAGAATTCTGGAGTGGGTTGCCATTTCCTTCTCCACCAAGGAGGATAATAATACTTAAATCTGAAAGTGCTATAAATTTTAAATAAGGTAAAGGAATTTCCAGACACATGGTAATTCATTGCACTTATTAATATTATTCTTTTGGAATGCAAGAAGCTATCTTATCCTAAAACTATTATAGCTATATCTAGGCTTTTAGACTACTCAAAGTCCATTGTTGGAGATCAGTTCTTGATTTTAGCATTTTCTTCTCTAGTTATCAAGATTTTTTTTAAAAGTAAAGTCTCCTGATGACTCAATACATTAAGCTTCAACAAATCACAAGCTTTGTGTAAATATACCTACTTTAAATATTTCCAAGATTAGAAGAGCGAGAATAGTACGCACTCTGGAGCCCGTGAAGAGTCAATGTCTAGATACAGGAGAGACAGAGGAGAAAAAGATAGGAAAGTTGAAGAACACAGATTGTTGTGCAGAAGAGCATCTCTACATGTTTGCCAGCATTTTCTGAAGGCATCAGTGACAGAACAAAATACTTTTACACATTTGTAAGTTTCTTCTTGAGAATAACAAAACCTTGAGAGTTCACTGTTTGGGAAAAAACAACAAAAGTAGAGAAAATGTACACAAAAGCAATTGAGCAAAGGAGAGACTGAGCAAATGCAGAAGTAGTAATGCTTGTGAGTATGGTATTTTATCCTTCGGGTTTTAAGTAGAAATTAATCATTTTCTTTTGGAATGCTCATTTCAAACACATGTGAATTGTGACCAAATTTTATCTCTTGCCACTGACTCCACTGGGAAGCTTCTGGTGATAAATCTCCATGTCAGTATACACTGTCTCCCAGAATTGCAAACATGTCGGAATGAAAAAGTCTGGTTATACTGGAAATAACCAAGATAGGTCGGGGTCATGCTATATGAAACAGTTTTTTATTCCACTAAGGAGAAATGGTAAGTTTTATGTATGAAATCAGAGACAGTGTTTTGGAGAATATGATGATAGCCACAACTCTAAGAAGAGTATGAAACAAGCACATCAGAAAATTTTGTATATTGTGGTCATTTTATTTTAAAATTGAAAGAAGGGCCAAGTGCAAATCTCCAGGTGAAGTGCTGATATTTTGGAGATCTTTGATGGCTGGATGCCAGGCTTCTCTTCAGGACAAATATGAGGCTTCTTGAAAAGGACCATGTCCTGTGATGGCTCTGAGTAGCATATTATTTATACCTACTTGGCAAATGTTATTAAATAATAATGATGAACTTCCCCCGATGAGAATGGGGAAAGGGTAGGTATCTGTACGTGTGTGGCACTGGGAAGTAAACACACTGGAGATGGGTACCAAAAGAAACTACACAGATATTTGCTCTAGGTCACAGGTGTAACTGGAGAACTCTATTTCATAGAGTCAGGCAGGAAGGTAGTTTAGCTTAACTTTTTGAATTTATTATAAAATGTTTAAGGCACTAAAAAGTGTAAAGAACAGTACAATAATGACTCATGGAGCCACTACCTGTTTCAGAATGGAGATGTTAGTAATGCCTTTAAAAATGACGTGGAAGCCTTCCAACAGCATTCTCTTCCAAGTTCCCAAAGAAACCAGTATCCTAGACTTGGTGATTGTTTTTATGATTTTCATGTACATAAAATATATATCATGTATTATATATACACATATATTTAAGAAGACATATATACATTATTTAAGACACATACTGTATATATATACACAGTATGTGTCTTCTTAAATAATTCTTAAGGGCTTATCCTTAACATGTAATAGTCATTGCACATTTTAAACTATACATAAAGTTATTATTCCTTAACATTCTCCTGAAACCTACCTGTTTTTTTAATCTTAAAAAGTTTTTTTTGAACAAATTTATTTATTTTAATTGGAGGCTAATTACTTTACAACACTGCAGTGATTTTTGCCATACACTGACATAAATCACATGGGTGTACATGTGTCTCCCATCCTGAACCTACTTCCCACCTCCCTTCCCATCCCATTCCTCAGGGTTGTCCCAGTGCACCCGCTTTGAGTGCCCAGCTGAAACAAGTTTTAAAAACTTTTTGCTCAATATTGTTTGGGAGAACCCTATGACTCATTGGAAAAGACTTTGATACTGGGAGGGATTGGGGGCAGGAGGAGAAGGGGACGACAGAGGATGAGATGACTGGATGACATCACTGACTCGATGGACGTGAGTCTGAGTGAACTCCAGGAGCTGGTGATGGACAGGGAGGCCTGGCGTGCTGCAATTCATGGGGTTGCAAAGAGTCGGACACGAATGAGTGACTGAACTGACTGAACTGAACTGATGAGGTAATAACATATTCATTCCTGAGATATCCAGAATATGGGCTCGCATTGTGCAGAGTTCTACTGAAAATGATTCACTTTTCCTTTCTTGGAGATTCGAAGTACACTAACATATTAAAGACTATAGAAAATTTTCCAGCAAAAACCTTTGTTTATTCTTATTTAATCCATCATTTCCTACATTTATTTGACCACAGAATTATCTCTTCATGTAGCAGCTTGTTAAGCTCTTGCATTGCTAGTGTTCCATGGAACATAATTTGAGAAACACTGCTCAATTCCCAAGCCCTTCTGTAAAAGAGTCATGCTTCAGGTCAGCTGAGACACATCTGAGCTGCAGGAATATTTGGCACCAAAAGACCTTAAACAATATTGTTTCATAATAAGAAAATAATCAGTGCTATCTATAATTAGTACAACTTTATTCTCTTGATGGAATATCCTATTTTCTTTTTTGATATTTCAAAGAAGGGAAGTATTTTATAATGAGGTCCCAAGATTTTTCAATAAGATAACATGAAATATTAGCATAAAAACCTATGGTTATCATTTCCCTCACACTAAGGAAGTATTTTAATCATTCTCGGGCATAAAATTTGCACTGCCTATTATGAAATAGCCTGAGGCATGGCAGTATATTTATAGACTAACAGGATGGAAAGGAAGGCTAAAATCTCATATTACTTTTGGCTATAATCTCCAAGGGTTAGGTCCAGTTGGCTGTCTGTCTGGGTTCAGTTACATGGGGCAAGCCCTAACCTTCAAGGGGTATAGCCCTGAGTTTTTTTTAAAAAAGAAACAGATAGTTCTATGACACTGAAAATAAAGTGGTAGTATGTGTCAGCAGAAGAGGAAAGAACTGTGGGGAATTGCTTTGTTTCTTTATTCAGTAATTAAATATTCACAGTCCCTGATCTCATTTGCCTCATCTCCTGCATAAGTATTAAAAAGGTAGATGACCCCCATGACTACAACGCAAAGTGACACAGTCATAGTTCACGGGCACCTAAGTACAACCTTTGACATGAATGGGAGGAAAGAAATTGAGACTAGCATTTAAGGGAAGAGAAATGCCAACCAGGGATTTGGGGTTCCTCCTTCACTGTCTCATCCTTACCCTGCTCTGCTCTGTATCTCTGAAGGGCTGTTTCCTAGCCTCCTGAGTCAGGACCCTCCTGATCTCCCAGAGGCTGTGGATAGCAGTTGGCAGGAAAGTCTGGAAAACAAGGAGGAGGGTTATTTTTGCGACTCCTGTTCCTACCAGGCAAGCTCTGCCAGGATTCCAGCTTCCTCCAGCTAATTCCAGTAATCCTATCTTCTCCCGTTGTCTCTCAAACATAGCGGTAGTTTCATGCTTTCCCTGCTCTTAGAGTTCGTCCACTCTGCCCTGTTGTTTTCTTAAACTCTCCCTTCAGACAAAAAGTCTTGTGCGAATTTCCTGTTTTAAATGCTTAGGGGAATTTGTATCTCTTTTCCTCTTTGACTCTTAACTGATACCGAAGGTTTCCTCAAGCAGGTAAAATCTGAACTGAGTCTTTTAAGCTTGAGTGAGTGAAGTCGCTCAGTCATGTCCGGCTCTTTGCAACCGCATGGACTGTAGCCCACCAGGCTCCTTCCTCCATGAGATTCTCCAGGCAAGAGTACTGGAGTGGGTTGCCATTTCCTTCTCCAGGGGATCTTCCCGACCTAGGAATCGAACCTGGGTCTCCCACATTGCAGGCAGACGCTTTAACCTCTGAGCCACCAAGGAAGCCCTCTTAAGCTTAGTAGGCATTATCTAAGCAAATAATAAAAGCAGTGCAACTATTCAAAGTTAATGACAAGAGTCTAAGTTGGAGCACATCAACTCAACTTCTTAAAACTAGATTGTGTTCAGTATATCACAGAGACCTCAGTGTTTTCCCCAAATGGTGCTCTATGGAGAGCCCAGGTAGCCTATTATGAAGGCAAGTTTTACTTAAAAAATTAACAGTAGAAGCCTATTTTTAATTCCTTGTTATTCCTTTGAGCAAGAGGCTAAATGCAACTTTTCTGGTAACTGATCTTAAACCAAATTCACCCTATCCTATTTATATATTTCTGTAGGTATAGGAAGAGGGAAAAGAGGAACAGGTTGGCATATATTCTTGCCACTTAATCTTATTAAAGATGATCTCAATCAGTTAAAGATGTTTCAAAGATGTTCAGTGTTAAAGAAAATGAGGTTTTTCAATGACTGAACCTATTTTCTCTCAGAAAGCTCTTGGAACACCTAAGAAAATCTGTCCACATCTTCTCACCTGTGTTCATCTTACCAAGAGATAAGATGTGGAGACATGTAGAGCCAGAAAAGTTGTTATACACATTTCCTAAGATAACAAAAAACTTCATCTACATATTAACAGAGATCACATAAGTGTTTCAAGTAGAACAAACAAATTTTCAGAGAAAAAGATATTCTGGCACATTTTAAATGAGATCTTAAATAACAACCTTGGGACTTTCCTGGCATTCCAGTGGTTAAGACTCCACGCTTCCAATGCAGGGAGCTCACGTTCAATCCCTGGTTGGGAAACTAGAATCCCACATGCCACATGGCTCAGCCAAAAGATCAAAACAAATACGTAAAAAAAAAAAATAACATTCCTTTTCTAACAGAGAACATGTATATACAACTTACTATGCTCCCAGTTATGGATCTTTAGAAATAAATTACTCTTGGAAATTTTATGTGAAAGTCAGTGCTACTCTCCTAAACTGTCTTTTTTATCAGAGTTTGTAGGAAGGCAGCATTCCCATCAGGTGAAGCCCATGAGTTTTGAAGCCAAAAGGAATCCTGGCTCCTTCACTTATTTGATGTGCTATCGTAAGCAAGTTTCTCAATCTCTAGATCTCTTTTTCTTTATTCATGAAATGGGAACAATAATGTCTACTTTTTGGAGTTATTATGAGGATGACATATTGAGATACAGCATGTAGTTGACAATCAGTAAATGCTAGTATCCATAATATATTGCATCTGCAAATAAAGTTTGTCAATGTGTGATAGATGTTAGCAAGGCTAAGTATGTTTTCTGGGTAGAATAGAAATTTGTGAGGTATGAAAGACAGTAGTAGCCTGCGTATTACTATGTCAGATGAGGGAGCCATCTGTCCATCGATCAATTTGTTAGTTGATTTATTTTTGTATTTATTAATATTTAATTATATGTGATATGTCAAGGAGGACGTGGTCCAAAGGAAGAAGAGAAGTACATCCAAAAGACGTACTATGATAAAAATGCACAAATGTCATGAAAACACTGAAGACACAACTTGCTGAGTTTGGGGAATGCAGCAAAGTTTTCTGGAGAAATTATCCAGGCAGAATTAACCAGGTGAAGACTAGAGAAAAGGGAATTTCATACAGAGGAAGCAGAATATGCAAAAAGCCCAAATATGGGACAGTGAGACACCATACTTAATTTTCATGTGAAGTTGGGTAAACAACTCTCTCTCTCTCGATAGTTCTTTAGTAACCATTACCAAATTTTCAAATTGCTGATTTAAATTACTTTTTCTTGGACTGCTATATATACATTTTTTGAAAACAAGAATATTAAAAACTATATCCAACAACCTGAATGATATGACTAAACTAATTACAACACCATGCTTTTTGGTCAATACAGTGAGAATTCCCATTGTTTTGAAACTCATTGTGTTGTTGGCAGATACTTACATTCAAGCGTATCCTCATTTGTCCTGTTGTTTGTGTCTACATTTGCAAATGGGTAGACAAGGAGCCTGATTTCATTCAAAGCTGTGTTTTTTGGCCCACACAGCTCAAACAAATGGAAATAACATTTAAAATCTAGAAAATATGTGTAAAATATGAATTTATAATCTCTTGTGAAAAGTCAGAAGTTTGGGTAATGCTGGATGTACATTCCTACATGGCTAGACAGGCAGGCACTGATGGAGCCTGTCCTCTTCAAGCTGGGCATGAGCTAGTTTGCCATTATCATCAGCACTTAAAGGCTGCAAACCCAGACCTTATGCCTTGCAGGCTTCACACATTTGCAAAATACCTGCCTGCCTACATGAGGCATTTTATTTTATGTGCTGTGTGTGCTGTGCTGTTGCTCAGTTGTGTCCAAATCTTTGCGACCCTATAGATTGTAGCCAGCCAGGCTCCCTCTGTCCACAGAATTTTATTTTATAGCCCTAGCTTAAATTTCCTTGCTTTAATCTGGATTTTTTTCATCCTTTTTTCATTCTCTAATTTGCTCCCTTGTGTTTATCTCTGATGACTTTATCCTGTTTCTGTCAGACTCTTTCCAGTAAAATGAAGTTATATTTGCTTTTAATAATTAAAGATTAGCTCAATCTGTAAGGTAAATAATAGTTTCTATGTTTTAAATATATCTGTTTTAATGGGTATTTTGTCTGTATTAAAAATGCAAAATGGGACTGAGATTACATATCGGGTAGTGTATGGACACAAATGGATTTTTTACACAGTGTGAACCTTTTCAGAAGTATCATGTTGCAAGAATCCTAATTTCTTCCAAGGTATATTACTGCTTGCCACACACAATGAAAATCAAGGGTTTGGTTTGGATAAGCAATATCAACTCAATACACACACACACACACACACACACACACACACACACACAAGTTAGAAATGGTTTTAGTTTGAATTCTGGTTGATGAAATACTTGACTACATAACTCTCCAAACTCTATACTTAAGTACCATTTCTGATATTTAGTAACATGGGAATTTTAGGATTTACAAAGAAGATTTAATCTAATTGAATTAAAATTTCAGAATATACAAGGTAAAAAAAAAGACACAAGCTTAATTTTCTAATCTAATTTGTTGTCAGACTTGTACAGATATATAACATTTATAATGAGCTTGTGATTGCATTGTCTCATTGCGTTTTAACCTTGGTCATGTGTGTATTACCATCTCCCTTTAGCAGGTAAGAAAACTGAGACTCACTTAAGCAATCTGCCAAAATTCAAATAGATGGCATGTAGACCTGGGACTGAAATCCATTTTTTTTATGGCAGAAAGTGAAGAGGAGCTAAAAAGCCTCTTGATGAAAGTGAAAGAGGAGAGCGAAAAAGTTGGCCTAAAGCTCAGCATTCAGAAAACGGAGATCATGGCATCTGGTCCCATCACTTCATGGGAAATAGATGGGGAAACAGTCGAAACAGTGTCAGACTTTATTTTGGGGGGCTCCAGAATCACTGCAGATGGTGACTGCAGCCATGGAATTAAAAGACGCTTACTCCTTGGAAGAAAAGTTATGACCAACCTAGATAGCATATTGAAAAGCAGAGACATTACTTTGCCGACTAAGGTCCGTCTAGTCAAGGCTAGGTTTTTCCAGTGGTCATGTATGGACATGAGAGTTGGACTGTGAAGAAAGCTGAGCGCTGAAGAATTGATGCTTTTGAACTGTGGTGTTGGAGAAGACTCTTGAGAGTCCCTTGGACTGCAAGGAGATCCAACCAGTCCATTCTGAAGGAGATCAACCCTGGGATTTCTTTGGAGGGAACGATGCTAAAGCTGAAACTCCAGTACTTTGGCCACCTCATGAGAAGAGTTGACTCATTGGAAAAGACTCTGATGCTGGGAGGGATTAGGGGCAGGAGGAGAAGGGGACGACTGAGGATGAGATGGCTGGATGGCATCACGGACTCGATGGACATAAGTCTGAGTGAACTCCGGGACATGGTGATGGACAGGGAGGCTTGGCGTGCTGCCATTCATGGGGTGGCAAAGAGTCGGACACGACTGAGCGACTGAACTGAACTAATTCAATTTTACAATTAGTATTTATTGAATATATGCTTTTTGCAGACTTTCTGCTAAATTCTGGGGCTATGGTAATAAATAAAACAGTTTCTGCTGTCAAGGAATTCAGAGATTCCCAAATAAGTAAAATAATATTGTTATTCTTCAGTCACTAAGTCGTGTCCTACTCTGCAACCTCATGAACAGCAACATGCCAGGCTTCCCTGTCCTTCACCATCTCCCAGAATTTGCTCAAACTCATGTCCATTGAGTCAGTGATGGCATCCACCCATGATAGAATACTCATGAGGGCACCTCAGTTTGCCTTGAGATAATGAGATCTGTCTTATCTCATTTCTTCAAGAAAGTGGCACCTATAAGAAGACTCAAAGCTGTAAAGGAGTCAGATGAAGCTTCAAAGGACAAGTAGAAGTTATTGAGATAAAATGGAAATGAAAAATGGTAGACATCAGAAGGGACAGAATGAGCAAGGCTATGGAGGAGAGAAGTAGGAAATCACAGGCGCTGATTCTGCTAGGACAGGAAGTTGGAGGTAAAAGAGGTAAGACATGAGGCTGTCAATATAGAGGGGAACAGAAGCAGCACTGAGCACCACTGTAAGACCTCTGGCCTTTATCCTGCATCCCAGGGTTTAAAAAAATAGAATGCATTCAAAATAGAAGGGGAAAAATAGCAGAATGAATCATATTTATTAAGTTTTCCTTAACTTTCTTTCAGTTATGATTTGTGTGTGTGTGTGTGTGTGTGTGTGTATTGTACTGGGATGTGATGTAATGCATAGTTCTAAGGCACGGATGTTTTTGTTGTTGTTGTTGTTGTTTTTTAGAAGTTTTAAGGCACCAGTTATGAATCTTTTTGTTTTGATTTTTTGGCCATGCTGTGCAGCATGTGAGATATTGGTGCCCTTACCATGGACCAAACCTGTTCCCCCTGCAGTGGAAGCATGGAGTCTTAGCCAGTGGCCTACCAGGGGAGTTCCTACAGGACAGTTCTTCATGTGAATAAAAATGTGTAGCAAAAAAATGCTTGAATGTAAAATTCTGTTCCTGTGTATAGGCTGGCAGAAACATGCACATATATTTAACACAAGATATGTATACAAGAATACTCATAATAATACTAATCGTGATAGTCAAAAACTGAAAACTGCTTACTGGTCCAAGGATAAAGTGGAAGCAAATTTTGACGTAGCTATATGACTGAATTTTGTGTGGTGATGAGAATGAATGAGTGATCTATAAACACACACACTATTAATAATTTCCACCAAACATTTTATTTTTTATTTATGTACAATTCGAAGTGTGAAAAAACTAATTTATATAGTTGGAAATCAGGACACCAGTTGCCATGGGTTCAGGCCAGTGAGGGGTGCACGGGGTAGAGACTAGGGGCAGAGCGGAGACATAAAGGCCCTGGGATGTGACATTTTATTTACTTGTTTTCCTGTTCTGGGAGTTGGTTACCTGAGTGTGTTTATTTCTTTCTGAGGATTTTCTATTGTGTGAGCCAAGATAGGAAGCAAAACTCCAAAAGGGACTTGGCATCCCCTCTCTGCAAAGGAGCATGCCCAGTTCACATGCATCTGCTCCCGATTTTGAACCTGGTGTGCCAAGATGAAAGAACATCAAGAGAGCCCTCACTGCAGTGGTCTGGTGGTCCAGAAGTCACAGCAGCTAGTGTAACCTACGGGACAACCAGAAGGGAGGTCAGATCAACTTCCTGTGGAGTGATCTTGGCACTCTCTCTGCTGTCTGGCTTCCCTTAATCTTTTCCTGTCCCTTAAGTCTACTTCAGCATCCTTCCTAACAATTCCATGAGCCATCAAATGTAACTCCATAACCTATCTTTCTAATGAGTTAACCAGTCTTTTTTTTTTTTTTTTTTTTTTTTAACAAAGATTTCCATGTGGTACGGTAGAAGGATGAGCTCACCCAGGAATTTTGTGTAGTATAATAGTAGAAGGTAGCCTGGGAAAGGCCAATATTAAACCGGGCAGCAAAGGAGAATCAATCTGGAAACAGAGAATGAATCTGTACAGATCTAAGAGAACAAGGAAAGTGTGGTATCCGGGACGTGAAAAGAATAGAATATTTTAGGGAGATAATCAATACTAACACCTAAGGAGGGGGCTACAGTAAAATATTGTTTGAAAAATATCCCCTGAATTTGGCAATTAGAAGACTGTAGATGAGTTTGCAAGAATTATTTCAGTAGATTACAGAGAATATTAACATGTAAATAGGTCATGAGTTAGGAGAAGGAGAAAGTAACTTAATTGGAGGTTGTAATTTAATTGTTACTTCCTCCCAATTGCTCCACAGGATATAATGTGCCTGCTTAGGATTTTGAACCTGAGTTTTAGTGTGAACATTTACAATATATTTTTCATCTCTAAATTTGGGATGAATGTTATAATAAGCAATACTTTTTAGTTGTGTCATAATTTAATGGGCAACGTTTTTTTTTCTTTTAGTGGTACATAACTTATGATAAATAGCATCTTCAATTTGAGGAAATATGGTACTTCTTTGGCATCACTCCAAAGCTCAAGTGCTAGTCACAAATAAACACTTGTAGGTGAGTGTGAATTAATCTCAATCAAGAGGGTCAAGTGAAAGCTGGTTAGGAACATAAAATAATGTAGTATCAGTTTGAAAATATTTGCTTGCGGGCCTTGCATTATGAACCATGCCTTGTATTTTTGGAGGTGGAGGCAAAAATGTAGGAAAAACAGACTCTGACAGTGAAAGCTCTTCCCATAGACATTCACTGGAGGTTCTGTTATTAGGAACAAATTATTACATAACACCGTTCATGTTGAAGGTGAATGAGGAATTTAAAAAACATGGTTAATGACAGTGACAGAAGAAAACAAAAGGTATTGAAATAGTACCCTCCATCTGGAAATTTGGTGTTTTTGAAAAAAGATAGTGACAGTCTACCAATAATAATTAAGCAGCTTTGTTTCATTATTCCTACTAATTATAAAAATACAGTTAATTTGGAAATTGTCAGAATTGCTTGTGTTCCTAGAGCAGTGAGCAGTGAGTTCTTGGTTGTTTGTTCTTTTAGAATTGTTCAAAATTGTAATGTAAAGGCTATACCTTCTCTTGCCATTCACTTCCATCTCATGTTGTTTGTGATAATTCATTAAACTCTAATTAATTGCAGTAAAAGAAGAAATGCTAATTAATAAAATACTTTCTCAGTTTTGTAACTATTGCTTTACTCATAATTCTTCCATTTTAATGCTTTTGTAACTTTAATACTCCTTTGAAACACACAGTATACAATTTTTATTTTTAATCTGAAATAAATTACTATTGTTGTAGATATTTCCAGGAAGGCATTATTCAGAAAGAAGAAAACATGGCATGCCAAATATTTCTGATACATAAGAACTCAAGTTTTAATCAGTGCATGACCAGAACCTCTTAAAAATAAATCACTGAGTTTTGAGAGAAGTAAAAAGAAAGAACTGATAAGAGGGAAAGAGAAAATAAGAATTTATTTTATTTGATGTCATTCAGACTGTATTTTTTAAAATGTGGTTTAAGTCAACTATGGTTACTGCTAATTTGAACAGTATGTATGACTAATTATTTTTAGTTTAGTAGGGAGTGAAAGCAACATTTTTTTTTATACTTCTGTTGTGACTTTGGAGAAATATATGTAAATGCAAGAAAGAAAAGAGAAAAGCAGAGAGGAATGATGACATAAAATGTTTTTAAGGTTATAGCATCTCTAGAATTTGGATTGTGTGTGTGTGTGTGTGTGTGTGTGTGTGTGTGTGTGTGTGTGCGCGCGCGCGCGCGCGCTCTTAGTCGTGTCCGACTCTTTCAACCCCATGGACTGCAGCCCAACAGGCTCTTCTGTCTGTGGATTTTCCAGGCTAGAACACTGGAGCGGGTTGCCATTTCCTATTCCTGGGGATCTGCCCAACGCAGGGATCGAACCTGTATCTCCTCCAGGGCAGACAGTCTACTGCACTGCAGGAGATTCTCTACTGTTGAGGCCCCAGCGAAGCCCATAGTGAAAGTGAAAGTGTTAGCCACTCAGTCTTGCCTGACTTTTTGTGACCCCATGAACTGCAGCCCGCCTGGCTCCTCTGCCATGGGATTTTCCAGTCAAGGATACTGGAGTGGTTTGCCATTTCCTTCTCCAGAGGATCGTCCCAACCCAGGGATCAAACCTGGGTCCCCTGCCCTGCAGGCAGATTCTTTACCGACTGAGCTACCAGGGACATCTACTCAGCCAAAAACAGAAATGAGCTATTTATGTATGTAATGATATGGATAAATCTCAAAATAATTGTTTCACCACTCCAGGTAACACAAACTAATCAGAAGTGACAAGAATCAAACAAGTTGTTGCCTGAGGATGGGAGTGGAGGGAGGTATGAATTACAAGCAGCTTAAGGAAATTTGGGATCATGATGGTGGTTTCACAAGTGGACTGGGTAGTCATTTTCTTCTCCAGGGGATCTTCCCCACCTAAGAACTGAACCTAGGTCTCCCACCTTGCAGGCAGATTCTTTACCGTCTGAGCCACCAGGGAAGCCCTTACAATGTGTCAAAACTCACTGAATGCTTGCATTTCACTGCCTGCCATTTGCAAGTCAATAATAATATGAGATTGAAACAGCAGAGATACGTCCAGAGTTTTTGTGCGATAATGACAAAAAATTACTATTATAATATTTCAGGAAGACGTTTCAATAGAAATTATGTTACAATCACCTTAAGAAGCTCTGCTTCCATTAGCAACTTATTTCTAACAATGCCTTCACTAGACCACCAGGAACTCATGAGGTATACCTCTAAGGTTTGTTGAGGCCTGAAATATTCATTAATCACCTACAATAGGCCTAGCATAATTTGGAGCCCAAGTTACATATTTGTTGTTGTTGTTTAGTCACTAAGTTGTGGACCCCTGCCATGTTCCTCTGTCTATTGGATTTCCCAGGCAAGAATACTGGAGTGGATTACCATCTCCTCCTCCAGGGGATCTTCCTGACCAAAGGATCGAACCCACATCTTCTGTGTTTCCTGCTTTGGCAGGTGGATTGTTTATCACTGAGCCACCAGTGAAGCCCAGGTGACACATGGCTATGATTAAAACAAGTAAGTAGCTTAGCCTCAGGAGGCTCATAGATTTTAGACAATAGCAAATTGATAGCTATTAAAATCAATTTCTGCTACTGCTGCTGCTAAGTCGCTTCAGTTGTGTCCGGCTCTGTGCGAACCCATAGACGGCAGCCCAGCAGGCTCCGCCGTCCCTGGGATTCTCCAGGCAAGAACACTGGAGTGGGTTGCCATTTCCTTCTCCAATGCATGAAAGTGAAAAGTGAAAGGGAAGTCGCTCAGTCGTGTCCGACTCTTAGCAACTTAGCAGGCAGGCAGCAAGCAGTGATCCGAGAGCCAAAGCCTAAAGTGGTAGTTCAGTCCTTACAGTTTTCTTATGGGATCAAGAACACACAGTTGGAGTTCAGGGCTATCAAGGCAGCCAGTACTTGAGAGACCAAAATTCCAGCAATAAGGGGACATAGATAAGTGAGTCTGACATTGTGCACTCCTCTTATTTTGAGGAACTTGCTTATTTCAAAGACCAAGATAGCTACATTGGAAAGGATAGGTAAAGGACTAAAAGTCAAACCTAAAAATTTTCAGTCTTAACTGGTAGGTGACACAAAGAGGAGAGACAATGGTAAACATTCCAGGTTTTCACTAATTTGACAGAAAAGTAATTATCTGAGAAAGTAATGAGTGGCAAAGGAGCCAAGAACATCATCGTTTTGTTCATTTTGTAAAAATTCATGGATACATTGTGATATGCATCCTCTTCTGTGTGTATGTTAACTTTTGAAAAAAATCAGCATCTTTTGTTTTAAAAACAATAAAGTATTGATTGCTAAGGTAGTAACAAAGAGGGACATTTCACTATATCCTTTGTTTATACAAATAAATGAAGTATATTTGGTTTTATGTCATCCGCACAGGGAAAAGAGGGTGAAAAAGATGAAACTTTAAGTAAAAGTATTATTATTATATTTCTCCTTATTATAGCATTTGCTTTGTTTATTTGATGCATTCATCTAGAGAGTACTCATTATTGCTGAACTAACCTAAAAAAAAAAAAATAGAAGGGGGCTCCAAACTGACTCTACATTTTTAGTACTGCATTTGTATAAAAGATATGAATGTCATTTAAAATAGTTGTGGGAACAAGAGTAGAAAAAGATCAGAAGATTAACATACATGCAGAAGGGAAAACTAAACCTTGAAATGGGCCAGGTCTCTGAGTGGGCCAGATCTGTGTGAGAATACTGTATCATCCAAGAAATTTTTTCATTGCAATGTATATCTTATTATAATCCTAATTGTTTTCAGTCTCCAGCAGAGCAGTAATGGCATGACAGTATTTTTATACTTCAAGAAGTCATCTAGATTTCTCTTGGAGAGCTGTCTTTAACATTTGGTTTACTTTTGCAGTGGCAATATTTTTTCCATTGTTTTGCATGCTAAGACAGCAATTGATTAGTATAGAAGCCTTGAGCCAAGTTCTGCCCTAGGATATGTATGTGACCCCCACTAACTTCAAATAGAGTTACACGCACATATCCTGGAGTGGAATTTGGCTTTCTTCCATGGTAGTCAATGAGAGTCATTGAAGTCGATGGGAGCCATGCTTGGATAACTGACAGCTTAATTTGGCCCTTAGGAATTGAAAATCATCTGAGCATTTTCTTTAGGAAAAAAAAAATCAAAAGCTGAGATTTATAATAAATTGTAATTCCTGGGATTGAGTAGTTTTATCAACCAGTTGAAAGTTTATGGTATGCATCTAGTAAAGTACTCTAGTAATGGAGAGTAAGATTCTGATATATTTGTTGTATAATCCTTTGTTCATATAATAACGATTGAAATAAGAAAATAAGGAGACAGGTGATTTTATAGAAAGTATGTTAATTGTTGTAAAAAGGAAATACTACTTTTTAAAAACTCTAGAGCAGGGGTTCCCAACCTCCAGGCCATGGACTGATAATTCTTGTCAGATCAGTGGCTGGATTAGATTAGAAATTAAGTGCACAGGAAATGTAATGCCCTTGAATCATCCAGAACCATACCCCCATACCTCGGTCCACGGAAAAATTGTCTTCCATGAAACCAGACCCTGTTGCCAAAAAAGATGGGGACCACTGCTCTGGAAAACATCTTTGTGTGTGGTGTGTGCGTGCTCAGTCAGGTCCAACTTTTTGCGACCGTTTCCCAGGCGAGAACTACTGGAGTGGGTTGCCATTTCCTTCTCCAGGGGATCTTCCTGACCCAAGGGGCCAAGTCATGCCTCTTGCATCTCCTGCACTGACAGGCAGATTCCTTACCATTTGTGCTCTGGGAACCCCAGAGGACCTCTTTATATGTAACAATATCTGTTTATTGAATTCCTAAGAGCTTGTTATTGAGAAAGAAGTAATTTGGGGGTGTCAGTTTTATAAAATTGGCTCATAAAAGGCATAAAGGCTAAGCTAACCTCCATTCTCATTCTCCTGCTCTGACATCAGGGAAAGCTAGCACTCTGTCTCCATGGAGTGCATTTTGTTTACTTAGGGACAGTCTGAAAAGGATACTGTGAGCTATTGACTTGCTTTTGATTTGGACCGTCTCTTGTAGACAAGGATAAGTTCTTTCTGGAGGTCACAGGTATTTTCCTGGTCCAGATTTTAAAAGAATTTTTTCTCACATTTTCATTACGAAAAATTTCAAACATTCAAAAAATATGAAAGAATATGCAATATATTCCTAAAACCTCCCTTTTATTCTACGATATTCTGTATTTCACTCTCTTTTCTCCTACCCTCTGTTCCTCCTTCTTTTCTTCCTTCCTATCTTTTCTTACTTTCTTCTTTTCCTTGTCTTTTCCTGTGGATTCACTGATGAACCATTTGAAAGTAAGATGTAGATAATGAGATAGCATCCCTAAATATTTCAGCATCCTTTCCTAAGCATAAGGATGTTCTCTTACATAACCACATTACTATCACTTCTACAAAAGTTAACATTAATTTTCTAATATCATCGGCAACCAAACAATATTCAAAGTTTTCCAGCTGCCCACAAAATGTCTTATGGCTATTTTCAGAACCAGCGGGCCTTCCTGGGTGGTGGTTAAGAATTCGCTTGCAACGCAGGAGATGCAGGTTCAACCCCTGGGTCAAGAAGATCTCTTGAAGAAGGAAATGACATCCTATTCCGGTATTCTCATCTATAGAATCCCATGAACAAAGAAGCTTGGCAGGCTACAGTCCATGGGGTCGCAAGAGTCAGGCGTGACTTAGTGGCTAAACAATAATGACATTTCAGTCAATATTCATACATTGCTTTTGATTACTATGTCTCTAACATCAAGTTATCTTTCCTACTTTTCTGTCCCCAGAGGCCAGGTCAGTTGTCTTATAAAACATCTATACTTTCTGAATTGGTCTAACTATGTTCTTATCCTTTGGACAGCAAGGAGATCAAAGCAGTCAATCCCAAAGGAAATCAACACTAGAAGAGCTGATGCTGAAGCTGACGCTCCAATAGTTAGGCCACATGATGCAAAGAGAAGAATCATTGAAAAAGTCCCCGATGCTAGGGAAGATTGAAGGCAATGGAGAAGTGGGCAGCAGTGGATTAGATGGTTCTATAACATCACCAACTCAGTAGACTCGGGTTTCAGCAAACTCAGGGAGACAGTGAAGGACAGGGAAACCTGGTATGCTGTAGCTCATGGGGTTGCAAAGAGTAGTACATGACTCAGTGACTGAACAACAGCAACAAATATGTCCTTGTAGTATAACTCATTCTTACATACACTGCATTTTCTGCAAACTGGTAAATGTCAGACATATAATTATAAAATTAAGATGAATAATTAGCTTAATCTGTGGGCTGAAATAGTAAAACAATCTGTAATATGTAACAGTAACATTTTTTTCCACTTATGTGGTAGAGTCTAAGTATTCAAACTCTGCTTATCTTTCTCTTTTCAAGTGTAGACCAACCTGGTATTAATGGCATCCTTGCAGACTGGATTGCATGGGGTAAAGATCATGTATTATTTGTGTTTGCATAATGTCCCATTTCCAGGCTTCCCAGGTAGTGCTAGTGGTAAAGAACCTACCTGCCAATGCAAGTTAGAAGTAACAGACTTGGGTTTGACCCCTTGGTCAGGAAGATCCCCTGGAGTGGCAATCCACTCCAATGTTCTTGCCTGGAGAATCCCATGGATAGAAAAGCCTGGTGGGCTATGGTCCATAGGGTCACAAAGAGTCAGACACAACTGAAGCAACTTAGCACGCATGCAGGCAATGTCCCATCCCCACCCTTCTTGTGATAGTGATGCCCTTCCTCTGGGAAATGGACTTTCCTCTTCACAATATGTTTCTGATAGACCAGCCAATCAGAGAACTCCATTCCAATACCATCCTTAAACCTTAGCTTATGATTTAAGTTAGACCAGTTTTCTCTCCTGAGAGAGATAGGAGGATATAGTAAATAATTCAGGGTTTGAGGGCCATTTGGCCTCTGTCAGAGCTACTCAATTCTGTCCTTCCAGTGCAAAATCAGCCATAAACAATACTTAAATGACACATTTATCCTAGTCAGCATGTGTCATTTGTCTTTTGATGACAGCTATTCTAACAGGCGGAGAAGGCGATGGCACCCCACTCCAGTACTTCTGCTTGGAAAATCCCGTGGATGGAAGAGCCTGGTAGGCTGCAGTCCATGGGGTCGCTAGAGTCAGACACGACTGAGCGACTTCATTTTCACTTTTCACTTTCATGCATTGGAGAAGGAAATGGCAACCCGCTCCAGTGTTCTTGCCTGGAGAATCCCAGGGACGGCAGAGCCTGGTGGGCTGCCGTTTATGGGGTCGCACAGAGTCGGACAGGACTGAAGCCACTTAGCAGCATTCTAACAGGTGTGTGGTGGTATCTCATTGTAGTTTTGCTTGGCATTTTTCTGATGATTAGTGATGCTGAGGACATTTTCATGTACCTGTTGGCTGCTTGTATGTCTTCTTTAGAAAAATGTCTATTAAATTCCTCCACCCCATTTTTAATATGATTTCTTTTGCTATGAGTTGTATGAGTTCTTTATACATTTTGAATATCCACCCCCTTATTAGATATGTGATTTGCAATTTTTTTATCCCACAGGTTGTCTTTTCATTTTGTTGGTAATTTCTTTTGCTATGCAAAAGTCTTTTTGTTTGATGTAGTCTCAATTTATTATTTTTGCTTTTGTTGCCTTTGCTTTGGGAGTTAAATTTTTAAAAAAAATCATAGCCAAGACTGACATCAAGAAGCTCACCCCCTGTTTTTTTCTGAGAGTTTTATGGTTTCAGGTCTTATGTTCCAGGCTTTAATCCATTTTGAGTTAATTTATGTGCATGGAATAGATGATACTATAGTTATACTATAACTATAAATGGAATATAAAAGTTCAATTTGACTCTTTTGAAGGTAGCTGTCCAGTTTTCCTAACATCATTTATTTAAGAGGCTGTTTTTCCCCATTGTACGTTCTTGTCTCCTCTGTCATAGATTAATTGACCATATCAGTGTGGTTTCATTTCTGGGCTCTCTGTTCTCTTTCATTGATCTACGTGTTTGTCTTTATGCTCATATCATATTGTTTTGATGGCCATAGCTTTGTAGCATAGTTTGAAATCAGGAAGTTTAATGCTTCCAGCAATTCCACTCTTGAGTATATATAAAATACGTGCACACTGATGTTCATAGCAGCATTGCCAAGATAGGGAAGCACCCAAGTGTATCCACAGATGAATGGATAAAGAAGATGTGGTATTGGGACTTTCCTGGTGGTCCTGTGGCTAAGACTCCACTCTCCCAATGCAGGGGGCCTGGGTTTGACCCCTGGTCAGGGAACTAGATTCCACAAGTTGCAATGAAGATAGAAGATCCCACATGTCGCAACTAAGACCAAGCACAGTCAAATAAATAAATTTGAAAAGACCCTGATGCTGGGGAAGATTGAAGGCGGGAGGAGAAGGGGACAACAGAGGATGAGATGGTTGGATGGCATCACCGACTCAATGGTCATGAATTTGGGTGAACTCCGGGAGTTGGTGATGGACAGGGAGGCCTGGTGTGCTGCAGTCCATGGGGTCACAAAGAGCCGGACATGACTGAGTGACCGAACTGTTCTGAACTGATGCTTTCATCTGCAATCTAGTTTTTTCTGACTGAAAGACGTCTCTTGTCTTTCTCTTAGTGTGTGTCTGCTCTCTCAGTTTTTGTTTGTCTGATATCCTTTTATTTCACCTTCATTTTTAAAAGAATAATGTCACTGGATATTCAGTTTTAGGACTGAAGTCACTTTACTTCAGCATTGTAAGATGTAATTGTACTGGCGTCTGGCTTCTATCCTGTGATTCCAGTTACAGCAAAGACTTTTGCAATATCTCACGTGTCTCCTGTGTTTTGTTTTCTAAGTCTTTTTTTGTTTTGTTTTAACTGTCAATTTTTTTGTAAGTTACATTATAATTCATTCATCCTCTTCTTCACTTTCTAGATTGCTATTAAATGCATTATTTAATTTTTAATTTCAATTATTGCATTTTGCCTCAGGGAGATACTGCTGTTGCTCCCTTTTTTTGAGATTTTGGGCCTTCATTTCTGGTTGACCTGGTAACCCTAAACTCCAGTTTTTGTTTTCCTGACAGAGAAAGACTGGTAAGCTCCAAGCAGACCCATGCAGTGCTATGCCCTGCAATCTGAATCACGAAGTGCTCAAGAAAGAAATCAATGGCTTCCTGATAGGATTCATCTCAGTGCACTTCCCTTCTCCCCAGAATCTTGCTCCATGGCTGCCATACATTTTCTCAAATGCCTGCCTTCAAATAACTGAAGGGTAGGGAAGCAGAGTTTAATGAGGATTTTGACCAGTATTTATAATCATTTTTGGGAGAATGGATCATCTAAGAACAATTTATCATAGTAAGAAATCATAGTATGAAGATAAAATGTATGTTTTAAAGTTGGAAATGTTTAAATCAAAAGAATGTATAATTCATGGAATTTGGGGAATACAGAGGAAAATCTTTCTTGGCCAAGAGGTTGTCTAATAGTTGCATATACTCCACGTCTCCATCCCCTTTACACACTCAGAATGTTTCCCCACAGGTAGTCTAGAATAGAGTGAAATAGATGGACTCAATCAACATTGTGTAGTAGCACCTAGCCTCTTAACTGCATCCTTAGCTTTCAAGTGGTTCTATATTTTCTCCATAATAACAAAAAAGAAAACAATTTAAAGGAAGAAAGGAAGCAAGCCACAGTAAACAAATAAAGTTACTTTTACTGTAATGCACTTTAAATTTTCAAAGCTCCAATCCTGTTCATAGTTTCTAAGGCTTTTTCTTTTAATTCAGATTCCCTTAATTTTGATGCTAAGCAAGAACCCTCTAGTCTTGTGTTCTTGATTCGCAAATCAAAAAAGAAATGTATAACTTCTGTTTATTGCATATTAGTTTTCACCCAACACCCCAATCAAAGAGACTTTATTTAGTTCCAAATGGCTATTTTCCTAGCTACAAATAGATGTTTTGTAAATGCATCCCTGTTCAGCCTTTGTTTCCTGAGTGCATAAATGATTGCTGCAGACAGTGCTATAAAAGAATTAGAGCCTGGGGCTGGCAATTACAGTTTAGGGCAATCTTGTGTGCGTGTGTGTGTGTTTAAGTGCCTTGAGAATTATTTCAACTTCTTTTTTGCAGCTATAAGATTGGTTAAATGTATAGAAAAAGAGATCTTGTAACTCAAAGGATTTGTGATCTTAAACTTTTGTATTTGATTACATTTGAATGCAATTATGGAGGCTTGTAATGTAATATTTTCTTTCTACTGGATGAAAATTACAGATATGTAATATGGGTTTACTTACCTGATTGCACATTAACTCTAATACTTTCAGATAGCCTGCGGCATGGGCAAAAATAAAAAGGCAGTGTTGTTTGGCTTGGAACGAAGTCAGGTATATCATTGGTTAAACAATCTGCCTATTTCCTGCAAAAATGCTGCTTTAATGTAGAAATGGTGCAATACGTATGGTTTGCTTTAAAAGAGAGAGAGATATCTTAATATCCAGAGCAAGGAAGAAATAATCCATAATAAATTTGCAGGTCCCAGATGTTGCAAGTAAATTTTTGATTTGTGAAGATTTTTCTTCACCAAAGCCCAGGTAGTATATGATTAGATAATATGAAAAGCCAGGCCTTTGACCTTTTCAGCTAAGCTTGCAAGCCTGAGGATTTCTCAAAGAATGGAAAACCTTCTATTCATTATGGAAAAGGGAAATCCAGAAACTGAATAGTTCTAAAATTATCTCCAGGACCAAAGTTTAGAAATCTTAGAATTTAGGAACCTTAGGAAGTTTTCCCGGTGGTAAAACATGCTGTAATAATTATAGATTAGATCAAATAATAGAAGAATAATAGCTGGGTGTAGAAACCCCTTAAATGTACTTATGTGGCATAGGAAAAAAATGTACTTGTATTTACTGTATACAAAAAACTCAGGTTTTCTGGGAAGTTAGTATTTGAGGGAGAGATGTGGCTCCTATCTTCTAGCTGTCACAGTCTGGAGGAGAAAATATGTACATAAATAATGTCCACAGATGAATGTGAAACAAAAGGACAAACCATCATCAGCTGGGAACAGTGGGCCTTGGACACCAGTTCTATGTTTTAGTAGTTTGAGGTTACAAAGTAGAAGGCAATTTTGCGTCTCATTTCTAACACCAGCATTTTATTGGCACATCGCTGCTTCTATTAAGTATCCCTGAACTGAATTTGGATGGGAGGTTGAGTTATATAAGAAACAAGAAGGTTCTTTATTGGACTTCAAAGTCAGAAGTAAATTTATCTCTCTGCTCTTAATTCATTTCTCCTTGTTTGACATTTGTGGCTATTTATCTTGATTCTGTCATTTACCTACATGACAACTACTTGAAAGCTATTTCTATGTTGGTTAAGGTTCTAAATGCTCCTGCTTAGGAGGGGATTAGCATGTCATCAAAGCAGAACTTAGACAGCAAAGTGAGTTCTGAAGAATGAGACGGTGGCAAACTGAATACTCAGAAACATTTCTAAGGAGGGCTTTAAAGAACTTGAGTGCTGGCAGGAAGAAGGCCTCTACCACTCATTTTCACTTGCTATCACTTATCTTCATGTTCTGGTTTGCAACTTCATTTGTATAATAATATTGACTATTCTGGTAAGAACTTATTACCTCCCAGAAATATCGTAGTAAACATACAGATCTATCAGTTCAGCCAAAGACCAAACTTGACCACATGAATTTAATTTCAATCTAATCCTTCCAACTCCAATCTTCCTCTTTCTTGCACTTTTCTCCAACAAACAAACAATTGAAGGCAATAACAAAAAATGCACACACATATATACATGTCCAAAAATCTGTACACTTTTTGTGAATATGTGTGCTAAGTCCTTTCAGTCGTGTACAACTCTTTGTGACCTTATAGACCATAGCCCAACAGGCCCCTCTGTCCATGGGATTCTCCAGGCAAGATACTGGAGTGGGTTGCCATGCCTTCCTCCAGGGGATCTTGCAGATGCAGGGATCAAACCCACATCTCTTATGTTTATCTGCATTGGCAGGCAGGTTCTTTAGGGCTAGGGCCACCTGAGAAATCTCTTGTTTGAATGTACCTATTTACAAAAATAAATCATTTAGTAACAATCCTAATATTGCGTACATTTGAATCACAAATTCAATAAATGAACATTTGAGAAAACCTGGAAATTAACTTCATTTTCATTTTTATTTATTTTTTATTGGGGTATAATTGCTTTACAATGTCTTGTTAATTTTGGCTGTACAACAAAGTGAATCAGCTGTGTGCATGCGTATATCCACTCTTTCCCGAGTCTCCCTCCCACTGCATCCCCGCACCCCACTCCTCCGGGTCATCACAGGACAGCAAGCTGGGCTCCCGGTGCCGTAGAGCGGTTCCCCACGAGCTGTCTGCTGTGCGCATGCAGTGTATGTATGCCGACGCTGCACTCCCAATCCAGCCGGCCCTCTCCTTGCCCCGCTGTGTCCACATGCCTGCTCTCTACATCCGCATCTCTATTCCTGCCCAGCAAATGAGTTCATCAATATCATTTTCCTAGGTTCTGTATATATGTGTTTAAATATGGTGTTTGTTTTTCTCTTTCTGACTTACTACACTCTGCGACAGACTCTAGGTCCATCCACATCACTGCAAATCATCCAGTTTCTAAAGGAACAACATTGGGTCATTTGTAAATTAAATTCGAATTTAAGAAGACTAGGGCTTAAATATTTTATATGAAATAAGTGACAGTCATTTATAAATGGTTTTGGCAATCATGCAGAAATTAAATTCATGATTGGAGCTTTAAACAACAACAGATAATTCTGTCCTTTCATCACACTGTGATTGTCCTTATATGAGTACTTATTGGACCGTACGTTTTACCAAGATGAAAACTGTGGGACACTGGGATATCTTCCATGATCAATTTTTAAAAAAATCTAAGAACTACGGAGAAGAAAGTAAACAACTGAAATATTTTCCCTTCCCCTAGACATTTACCTTCATAATTTATATCACCACTAACTTTGCAGCGAAGTTCTTGGAGCTATTTCTTGAGTTACTTGAATGATAAGTGATGGTAAAGAAAATCCACCTTAATTTCTTGCTGATGTATTCATTAAGTGGGGTTTATATTAGTGAGAGAGAACATATTGCTAATGTTTAGAATCCATTCACCTGGTAAGATGACATGAGAATAAAAAGGTCATAGAGCGGGCATGTGGTTTTCAACTACGAAGTTCACTGGTGGTGTATCTCAACTTCAGTGTTGGCTGAGTTTGAGGACGAATGATAATTGGATTAACTTGATAGTTCTTGTCATCAACTCAAGCATTGATTAGCTTTACATGATGAGATCACAGGACAATTAATCTTTATTTTCAACCCAAAGAATATGACTGGATGTATTTTCCTATTGTCTCAACTTTTTGTTTTCTAAAACTTAATATGAATTTTGTATCAGGATAGGTTCAACTGTTGGGCTTCCCTGATGATTTAGTGGCAAAGAATGCACCTGCTTGTGCAGGAGATGCAGGTTGAATCTCTGGGCCATGAAGATCCCTGGAGAAGGCAAAGGCAATCTATTCCAGTACTCTTGCTTGGGAAATCCCATGGATACAGGAGCCTGGCAGGCTACCGTCCATGAGATCACAAAGAGTCAGGCACAACTTAGCCACTGAACAACCACAAAGTTTAACTGTAAGTAATAGAATATCTGAGCAGATAACAAAACGATTCTTACAGTTCTAGGTTAGTACAAGACTCGTACTTTTTCTATTTTCTCCTTTCACTTTTCTCAGCAGTTTGGCTTTTTATCCTTCCTCTAAATTTTCAGTTCAGGGTCACAAGCATCAGTTTCAAGCATCATTGTTTCCAACAATGAGGAGCAAATATTAATAAAACAGAAAGGGGCCAATTTCCAAATATTCTCTAACTTAGCAGGGAAATACGTGTTTCCCCTGTTACTCCTAGAGCTCTTTGCACAATATTTGACATCTCATTTTAGAATTGAATATAATCACTCCGTGGTTATGCATATATTTTTTCATGACTGGTTGAGACCCTACATGATTTAATCTGTTGGAAAAAGGGGAGGGTCTTACCTTGTCAGAATGCAATGCTGACAGATCAATATTTGAACAAAAGAGCAAGGTAAGCACATATGTGTGAGGAGAGGTTAGAATGGTTTGATCAGATCACTAACAGCATCTACCACAGATACCAATTAGGGAGTAGAACTCTGTGAGATATTAAGATGGGGAATCTTATTAATTAATACTAAATTAAAATGAATGATATAATTATGCATTTATTTTCTCCCTGGGGTACAGTGTCTTTTGCCCCAAAGTCTTAGGGCATCCATACTTTAGTGGCTACTTTTGTAAATATTGACATAAATTAATTTAACAAGGAGCCGTGATGATATCCAAAACTCCATGAGAAATTAAAATATAAATAGAATATAAAAAGAATTCAAGGTCACTTTTCAACTGCAGATAGACTGTCATTTTAACATGGGGAAAAGTTTTAGATAAGTATTTATCTTATTGGAAACAAAAGTTCCCCCAACTTCCTTTTGCATAATATGGAAAGACTCTTTTAAGTGGTCCCTAAACTCTAACATCAAAGTGGAAATTATCCCACTTCAATGGAATTTTAAAAAGAAAAAGCCCGTTAGTTCTTATTTATCTATAGGAAGTAAGAAGTAAAGGTTGGCAATAAACTATAGGTGAAAATTTCAGCATTATTCTTATATTTGTTATTTGGGAGAGAAGTTTGATGCTTATAAGGATTTGATTGATTACTAGTTTAATATATATTTAATATGCAGATATTTTATGCTACTTCTTGAATCACACATCCAATAATAAGTAGTTGATTTAGTACTTCAGAATTCATGCCAAGAAAGGATGCATAAGCTCTTAGGATCATATTTTAAAAATCAAAATATTCATTGAGTAGCCCAGAATTCATTCCTTTCATTTTATTAAAGAGACTTTATTAGAGCTTGAGGAAGACCAAATTGGCCTCAATTTTGTGAATGTGTTATTTTCTCTGAGACAGTAGTCAAGGCCAAAGTTGAATTGCTATCCTCACTTGTATAATAAAAGATAGAGTATACTAAGGTGACAGCTAGGAAATCTCAGGTTATCAATCCTTTCTTTCTCCATTTTGAGCCTAGGTTTGAAAAATGTAATATATAGTCTTGGAAGAATGACAGTTATAATTAGAGCTAATGTGTTTCCAGTGTTTCAATTTAGAGCTAATGTGTTTCAATTTAGAATGGGATGGAGTATTTTACTGTATAAAATGAGTGTAACTATATAAAACAATGATTTTAAAATGTATTCAAGCTTTAACTATCTCATGAAATCTCTGATTCTTCTTTAATTAAAAAAAATTTGATTCTGCTTATTATTGGAAATTTTATCATGTTGTAAAATTTCAAACACCTAAAATGCCTCACGTGGTTGGTACACAAAGGTAAAATCCTAGAGAATTGTATTGTTTTTATAACACTAAATATTATAATTTTTGCTTTCAATTTTCCAGCATCTAGATGGACAGCAGAGGTTTATGTTTGACTGAAAAACAATCTATGGTTTCATTCTAGTTTTTGATTTGCTGTTAAATTGCATTCTTATCTCCTTTGGTAATCCCTGAATGGAATCTAAAACAAAGGTATGTTTTCAAGGCATACATAGTCAATGTTCATGTATTCATTCAATGAACATCATATTCATATAACTATCAAATGTCAAGTACTGTGGATACAAAGACAAAACATGGTACCTGCTCTCAGGTTGATTAGAGTTAATCTAGGCCAAAGGCACCAGATAACTTTATTATTATTATTATTTTTTTAATTTTAAAATCTTTAATTCTTACATGCGTTCCCAAACATGAACCCCCCTCCCACCTCCCTCCCCATAACATCTCTCTGGGTCATCCCCATGCACCAGGCCCAAGCATGCTGTATCCTGCGTCAGACATAGACTGGCGATTCAATTCTTACATGATAGTATACATGTTAGAATGCCATTAGAATACAGTGTAATAAGTGCTATGATAGCGGTTAGATGACATTTCTGTGGAAGGTCAATGAGTCAAAAGGCCCTCATATATATGCAGGATTTGGAAAAGGTATTAACCATTAGGCACAGGAATAGTTTAAACTGTTGACATACAGGATGACTTTTACCTAATAATATGGAGCAGTCTATTTCTCCTAGAAAGTGAAAGTCCTAGAAGCTAAGATTTCTCCTAAGACAAAGCTAATAGAGGTGATTTTCAGGGGTCATCTCCAAAAAAGCACACTGACAGGATTAGACACAGCATTTTGCAGAGAGACATTCGTATGTAAGTTCTATAAATGGATATAATCTGAGTCAAAATATCTATGGGAGTTTTGGAGCAGTCTCACAGAGAACCTGAGTGTCTCAATACAAGTTGACTCAATATGGTATACAGCTGGCAAAGCAGAGAGCTTTGTGCAGAAAAGTGAAAGGGGAGATTAAGAACAAAGTGGAATCTGATTTCAAGCAGGTTGGAATGTAGTTTTGATCTCAATATACATGTACATAGATGATTTTTTGAAATTTTTAAAATGTAACCGGTTCTTGCCAGGAAGAAGCAAATGCATGTGTTTTATTATTAAAGTAACTTAATTCTTCCAATCCACTGAGTTCTTTCATTATGAAGAGACATACTGAAGTACTGCTGCTGTTTTCAAAATACTACTCACACTTGTTAGAAACAGAGAAATTTAATTGACATTGTGTCCATGTAATATTTTTTACAGAAGAATGAATTTTTTTAGATTTCTAAGATTAAATCTTAAATTTTCATAAAAATTGTCTTCCAAATCACACTATTTTTTCTCCTCTGCAATAATTAAGAGTTCTGACATGGATTCTGTTTCCTACTCCAATTCCCACCTTGCTGTTACTCTTCCAGCTCTCATTCTCTCCCAGAGTTAGAGTCCTATTGTCATCCTACATTCCCTTCCTGACCTTCGAACTCTCTCCAGCAATGATGCCTCTTCTCTGAGGATGGGGATTGAGGACTCAAGACAAACAGAAATGTGATCACAGCTCTTGTGTGTGTTATCCCATCTGTACAAAATGAGGATACATGAAATGCAACCATAATTGCTATCAGGGATGAAAAGCAATCATTTTTATAATTACTCAATAATAAACTTTAATATGCTTTTTTGTGGAAGAATAACAATGGAGTCATTGACTGAAGTTGGTCTCTGAACTAGTGCTTGGGAAACTGCACTAAATGGTACCTAATGACCTTAGGGAGTTAACAGTCCCCAAACATGGGCAATTTATTCCCTTCTCAGAGCTTGTTGCTCTCAAACACTTTGAGAAACAAAATCTTTTTTTCCATTTATTTATCCCTAATTCTACATTATCTCCTTTGTCCTCCTGTGACACCGAGTGACCTGGTGATGAGCAAAGAGATAAAATAAAGTGTCCTAGTATAACTGCATGTAAGCAAGGAAACAAATGAAAGCCCTTAGCAGAGCTGATGCCAGCTAGCCAGTTAGCCATGGCAGATAAGATGAATAAGAAAACTGTGGAGGTTCTGGGCAGAAGTGTAAGGTAAAGTAAACTTTAGCACTGAGGCAGTAGTAGTTGAAGAATAAACTTGTTTGGATGGACAGGTTTGCTTAGGTGAGTTCCCATGTTCCATATCCCCAGAGTACACCAATAGAATGAAAAAGATTCTTCCCATGAGCAGATGGATCAAATCTATCCATGTGGCTATTCTGAAACTAAGAGATTTTGTTTCATTTGGGTAGAGATTATGCTGGTGGCTTTGGCCTCTAGACGAATGCAGAGGAATATTCTTGAGTAGCTATCTATTTATTTTATCATTTGCCACACAGTGTGTATTGCCACTGTATGAGAAAATCCTTTCTGGTTAAAATCACTGCTTACAAAGAACATTTTATATCTTTTCCCATCTGTGAGGAATTTGTCACATCTTGATATAAAATCCCTTGTTGCCTTAAAGTTTTTAAGACCAAACACATTATAGTTCTAAGGGCATGTTTGTCCTTGTCCATCATCTTTTTTTTTTTTTCACTTTTAAAACCATGTTTATTTATTTTTGTATCAGAATATGCATGACTTTGTTCTAACTTCCTTTTTTCTTCTCCCAAGATAGTCTGAGGAATCAGATATTGGATCTCAAGGGGCTTCCTCAAACTATTTTAGAAATGCAAGAAGAAAATGTTTGGCTAGCCCTCATTTGTTGACTTGCCCCAGCAAGTGGGGTTGATAATAATTGCACCTTACAATTCCAACTAGAAGATAGGTCTTTAGGACTACAGAAATTTGTACCACCAAATACATTCTACACCAAATATGGTCTACAAATACTTTTAAAGGTCATGAATATATGTTACACGTAGGAATTTTGTGGTATCATGTAATTATGTTCCTTATCTTTTCCTCACTTATAAATTCCCTCCCATTTTTATCTGCTGTGAAACTTCAAAATATTATTGAAATCATCTTTATTAAATAATACAGTCATTCAGTAAAAAGGAGTAAAAAGTAAAAGTTTCATGTTTATTTCTAGAGTGTGGCTTGCTGAGAAATCCTAACCTTGGCCATTTTTTATATTTTGTTCATGAATTTGAGTAGAACAGAGACAGAGGCAAGAGAGTTGGCAAAATCACCAATAGTTAAAATGTAGAATTCTTAAACATATGGATTTACTCATTATATCTAGTCCTTAAACTTGCTATTAAAAATTGTTAAATTGAAAAAGTTCTAAGCAAATAGTTTAAAAACAGATACTCATGAATATGAATGAATATGAATTCATGAATACTAACCGGACATGGAACAACGGACTGGTTCCAAATTGGGAAAGGAGTATGTCAAGGTTATATATTGTCACCCTGCTTATTTAACTTATATGCAGAGTACATCATTTGAAATGCCGGACTGGATGAAGCACAAACTGAGATCAAGATTACAGGGAGAAATAGTAATAATATCAGATATGCAGATGACACCACCCTTATGGCAGAAAGTGAAGAAGAACTGAAAAGCCTCTTGATGAAAGTGAAAGAGGAGAGTGAAAAAACTGGCTTAAAACGCAACATTCATAAAACTAAGATCATGGCACCCAGTCCCACTACTTCATGGCAAATAGATGGGGACATAATGGAAATAGTGACAGACTTTCTTTTCTTAGGCTCCCAAATCACTGCAGATGATGACTGCAGCCATGAAATTAAAAGACACTTGCTCCTTGGAAGAAAAGCTATGGCAAACCTAGACAGCATATGAAAAACAGAGACATAACTTTGCCGACAAAAGTCTGTCTAGTCGAAGCTATGGCTTTTCCAGTAGTCATGTACTGATGTGAGAGTTGGACCATAAGGAAAGCTGAATGCTGAAGAATTGATGCTTTTGAATCATGGTGTTGAAGACTCTTGAGAGTCCATTGGACTGCAAGGAGATCCAGCCAGTCAATCCCAAAGGAAATCAGTCTTGAATATTCATTGGAAGGACTGATGCTGAAGCTGAAGCTCCAATACTTTGGTCACCTGATGCAAAGATCTGACTCATTGGAAAAGACCCTGATGCTGGGAAAGATTGAAGGCAGGAGAAGAAGGGCATGACAGAGAATGAGATGGTTGGATGGCATCACCGGCTTTATGGATGAGTTTGAGAAAGCTCCAGGAGTTGGTGTAGGACAGGGAAGCCTCGCATGCTACTGTCCATGGGGTTGCAGAGTCAGACTGAGCCACTGAACTGAACTGATTCATGAATATTTAACATGTATTTTAAAGTCATAGAGCTGCCAAATTTTATATGGGGAAAGAAGCATTTAGTTCATCATCTCACACAGGACATAAACCCCTTACAATAAAGCATGGATTAAACGTGTTTGGAAGACTTGAGGTCTGCAAAGGCAGCTCACTCCAGTTTATCTAAACATCTCCACAGAAAGAATCAGAAGCTGTTTCCTTACAATTTTACTTGATTCTGGTGTGATCTTTTTAAACAATATGAAGCAAAGTTGTATGCCATCCTTATTATCCTTCCCATACAATGTTCAAAATAAAAACACTTAAATCCTTTTTTAAAATATATATAGCTTATATATTTAGCCATTTTAGTTCTTAAGTTCCTCTTGGGTGTGTTTGTATTCATAAATAGATTGCTTCTATTTAAATATTTTGTGAGTGTTTGTAACAATCTGCTATGTGATGTTTCCCCTTGTGAAAGCTAATTGTCTCATACACTAAGTGGTAAAAGTAATAGCATATCAAAATTCTATTGGTGTGCTCTGCTTCCTAGTATGATGTATATTTTCTCTAAAACCACACTCTCTTCATGTTAAAAAATATACAATCTCTGTAACCAATCAATTCCACTTCTAAGAATGTAACCAAGGAAATAATTTGGAATGTCAAATTAAAATATTATGCACAAAAATAGACTTTTAATATTACGCACAAAATATGTAGATATAAACTATTTAATGGTTCAATGATAGAAAATACTGAATAATTCCATTCAGCAAATAGAAATCCATTCCATGAATATTATGTGGGCCAGAAGAATGATTATGTAACAAGAAAATTATAATCATGTGATAATAATAAAAATAATACAATATGCACGATAAGTATATATGTATGGAAAGAGAGGATACATACACTATTCATTCCAAAGGCACTGAAAATAAAACACCCAAACTATAGTTACCTCTATAGGGTATACTATTTCATTTTTTTCTTTCCTGTATTTTTATACATTTTCCCAACTTTTTGTAATTAGCAAATATTACTTAGAGAATGAAAGATCTCCAATAAAATTCTATTTTTAACTGTTGAACTTTCTTATATGGAACACAATTTTTTCAGATACTTTTATGAACAAATTATAATTCTCCTTGTGTCATAGCACTAGATAGTTTTTTATTTCATTGCTGAATCTTTGAGGTTAATATACCAACTCATATAGTACCTGTCAAAAGCAGAATCTTGTTATTTCGACAAATGTATCTACCTGGGCTTGCAAAGTATCTCTTAAAACTCATGCGTTCTGCCCGTTTATTTTTATTTCTTTATGGAGAAAAGGGGGAGATGAGAGAATTATTGGGAGAGAGAGAAATTAGATGGGGAAAATTATGAGGCAAAGTGTGTGGTAAAAAGGACATAGAAAAAGCTGACTGCAACAGCTGCTCTGCTTATCTGAAGGTTTTAACTCGACTCTTACTCACATCCCAGGTGACTAGCTAATAAAAATAATTTAAGCTGTTACAAAACAAGGGTAATTTATAATGTGAAAACTGTAGTTTGGCACTTGTATCAGCACTAGAAAAGAATTTTCTGAAAGTTCCTTAGGGGACTGGAACTAGCAGGGACGTACAGTTTAATAACAACTTTCTTTCCAGTCAATCGCCCTGTCCCAGACCCCCACCCCCTGCTGTCAACTTTGCTTCAACATGGAAATCTTGAATCCAGGGTATTACATTCTGTCTCACTGTTGGATTCTCCATGTTGTTTTTAAAGAAACCTTCAAATCATACTGCTTTTCTCTTTACATAAAAGTATTTGTAAAAAAAAAAATCAAGCCTTAATATTAATTGTTTTCAATAAAATTATTGCCACTGCAAATCTAACTTTATATGAAAGACTCAGTTTGAGCAGAAATAATTTAATTGTTGAACTAGAATATTCATCCTATATGTCAAAATGACACTTTTCTTGAATCAGGGTCTTTTGAAAAAGAAATGTATCACAAAAAGGATATATTCTAATATTTTTCATCCCTATTGAATTAGAGCAGAAATTAACCTGCTAAATGGAAAGCTACCATCACATAGCATGTTGTATAAAATGAACATACACATGGAAATTAATCAAAACAAGCACAACATCAGCATCATAGCAGTGTCATGCTTAAAATGAACTTGAATTTTTATTCTGCCTTGAGGATACACAGATTGTTTTGTTTTAATGGCTTCCAGCCATCTCTATTACATAGCATAAAGGCTCAAAGGGAAAAGCAGATTTTAGTCCTCAGAATAACATCTATAAGGAAGGAGTTTAAAAGTGCTGATGAAGCAGATGTTGTTGGGTTAGTCTGTCTGCTTCATAGTTGGGCTTAAGTCATTGTGGGACAAATATTCAACTATTGGCATGATTGTCTGGACATTATATAAAACCTGGATTAAAAAAAAAAACAGTGAATCTTGAGCATCTCTGAGGATGCATTTTAAATGACAGGCATAGCTTGGAGAAGAGGGAAACAGAGGGATGAGATGGTTGGATGGCATCACTGATTCAATGAGCGTAAACATGGACAAATTCCGGGAGATAGTGAGAGAGAGGGAAGACTGGCATGCTGCAGTCCATTGGGTTGCAAAGAGTTGGACACAACTTGGCCACTGAACAACAACACATAGCTTGTTTAAAAGAATTCCTTGGTAGATTTACTAACAGAGAAATTAAATCTGGTATTACAAGGCAATAAGTTCAACTAATAATTAAAAACTAAGAATCGGATAAATTCTTGGAGGCATATGGACTCTCACTGGTTGGCAACTTGTCTTTCTCTGCAAACTCAGCCTCTGAATTTGGAGTGAGAAATAAAGGCTCAAGCATGCTTCTATCACATAGCTACTATGTGACCTTCATTAAATCATTTAACTTTCTGATCCTAGGTTTCCTCATTACTGAAATGGAAATCATAATAATAATTGTTCTGTCTAATTCATGGGTCTGTTCAATATCAAATGAGGTAATGAATGCAAAAGTATTTCATAGCTGCAAACAATAGGGAAAATTTTGTTCACTATATTAAGAATGAATTCAGGTACATTTTGTGCATAACTTTTTACGGACATTTGAGAAGAAATAAGAAGGCTAGAATTCTGATTTGAAGTTGGAACACCTATGTTCAAATCCAAGCATTGAGAAAACCTAGTTCTGTTATAAGGAGCAAGTTACTAGATTTAAACCTCCATTTTTGTATATCTAACTACTACTACTTGCCTATTAGAGTTAATAATACCACTTGCCTATTAGATTGTCTGAAGATGAAATGACACCATATAAATAAAAACACTGTCTAACATTACTGCTATTATTGTCATTATCTTTCAAAAAGTCTCTTTTGATGATCAAAGACTAAGAAAATTTCTAACCAACATGGAACTCACTTAACTAGATCTGGTTTCACACCCTCCCTTTGTTCAAATTGCTTCTCTAGTGCAAATTAATTCTTTTTGGAAATTGTAAATCTTCTACCAGGAACTTTGTGTTTTGTTTCTTTTTCTTTATATGTGGTGGCAGAATAATTTTTGGATGATTTACCAAATTTTTAAGGATAATTTAAGAAAACACAATAACTGACAAAGTTGTTATGTTAATGGACTAAAGAATCAAACAAACTGGCAGAGCAGAAGAATCTCTGGCAACACTGTATGTTTCTGGGATGCCATCTCCAACAGCTTGATGTGAAGTATGCAGGGCAAGGTTAGAGAGTGAAGTCAACTGGATTCTAGCTTGGATCTGATACCAGTTCACTGGGACTTTTTTTAAATTTGCAAACAGAGCATTAGAGTGAATAGTAATAGGACCTTACTACTTTGACATTTACTTTAGCCCTTGAAGTCTCAGTAATTTGTAGATACTCAGTGGCAAAGAATCCGGCTGCCAGTGCAGGACCTGCAGGAGACACAGGTTTGATCCCTGGGAGGGGAAGATACCCTGGAGGAGAAAATGGCTACTGACTCCAGTATTAGTTTTTAAATTAATTAATTAATTTTAATTGGAGGCTAACTACTTTACAATATTGTAGTGGTTTTTGCCATACATTGACATGAATTAGCCACAGGTATACATGTGTTCCCCCATCCCAAACCTCCCTCCCACATCCCTTCCCATTCCATTCCTCTGAGTTGTCCCAATGCACCAGCTTTGGGTGCCCTGTTTCATGCATTAAACTTGGATTGGTCATCTATTTCACATATGGTAATATACATGTTTCAATGCTGTTCTCTCAAATCATCCCACTCTCACCTTCTCCTACAGAGTCCAAAAGTCTGTTCTTCATATCTGTGTGTCTCTTTTGCTATCTCACATATAGGGTCATTTTTACCATCTTTTTAAACTCCATATATATGCGTTAATATACTGTATTGGTGTTTTTCTTTCTAACTTACTTCACTCTGTATAATAGGTTCCAGTTTCATCCACCTCATTAGAACTGACTCAAATGCATTCTTTAATAGTTGAGTAATATTCCATTATGTATATGTACCACAACTTTCTTATCCATTTGTCCACCAGTGGACTTCTAGATTGGTTCCATGTCCTAGCTATTGTAAACAGTACTGTGATGAACACTGGGGGTACATATGTCTCTTTAAATTCTAGATTACTCAATGTGTATGCCCAGCAGTGGGATTGCCGGGTCATATGGGAGTTCTATTTTCAGTTTTTTAAGAAACCTCCACAGTGTTCTCCATAGTGACTGTACTAGATTGCATTCCCACCAACAGCATAAAAGAGTGCCCTTTTCTCCACACCCCCTCCAGCATCTGTAGACATTTTGATAGCAGCCATTCTGAGCAGCTTAAGATGGTACCTCATTGTGGTTTTGATTTTTATTTCTCTGATAATGAATGATGTTGAGCATCTTTTTATGTGTTTGTTAGCCATCTGTATGTCGCTGGACAAATGTCTGCTTAGTTCTTTGGTCCATTTTTGGTTGTATTGTTTATTTTTCTGGTATTGAGCTGCATGAGCTGCTTGTATATTTTTCAGATTAATTCTTTGTCAGTTGCTTCGTTTGCTATTTTTTTTTCCCTATTCTGAAGGCTGTCTTTTTGCTTATAGTTTCCTTCATTGTTCAAAAGCTTTTAAGTTTAATTAGGTCCCATTTGTTTATTTTTGCTTTTATTTCCATTGTTCCAGGAGGTGGGTCATAGAGGATCTTGCTGTGCTTTATTTCAGAGAGTGTTCTATGTTTTCCTCTAGGAGTTTTACAGTTTCTGGTCTTACATTTAAATCTCTATTCCATTTTGAGTTTATTTTTGTGTACAGTGTTAGAAAGTGTTCTAGTTTCATTCTTTCACAGGTGGTTGACCCGTTTTCTCAGCACCACTTGTTAAAGAGATTGTCTTTTCTCCATTATGTATCTTTGCCTCCTTTGTCAAAGATAAGGTGTCCATAGGTGCATGGATTCATCTTGGGGCTTTCTATTTTGTTCCATTGATTTATATTTCTGTCTTTGTGCCAGTACCATACTGTCTTGATGACTGTTGCTTTGTAATATAGTCTGAAGTCTGGTAGGTTGATTCCTCCAGTTCCATTTTTCTTTATCAAGATTGCTTTGGCTATTCGAGTTTTTTTGTATTTCCATACAAATTGTAAAATTATTTGTTCTAGTTCTGTGAAAATACCATTGGTAGTTTCACTCCAGTACTCTTGCCTGGAAAATACCATGGATGGAGGAGCCTGGTAGGCTGCAGTTCATGGGGTCACTAGGAGTCAGACATGACTGAGCGACTTCACTTTCACTTTTCACTTTCATGCATTGGAGAAGGAAATGGCAACCCACTCTAGTGTTCTTGCCTGGAGAATCCCAGGGATGGGGGAGCCTGATGGGCTGCCGTCTCTGGGGCTGCACAGAGTCATACATGACTGAAGAGACTTAGCAGCAGTAGCAGCAGCAGCTTGATATGGATTGCATTGAATCTATAGATTGCTTTGGATATTATACTAATTTTCACTATATTGATTCTTCTGATCCATGAACATGGTATATTTCTCCATCTATTTGTGTTATCTTTGATTTTGTTCATCAGTGTTTTATAGTTTTATTTATATAGGTTCTTTGTTTCTTTGAGTAAATTTATTCCTAAGTATTTTATTCTTTTCATTGCAATGGTGAATGGGATTTTCCCCTTAATTTCTCTTTCTGTTTTCTCATTGTTAGTGTAGAGGGATGCAAGGGATTTCTGTGTATTAATTTTATATCCTGACACTTTACTATATTCATTGATTAGCTCTAGAAATTTTCTGGTGGAGTATTTAGGGTTTTCTATGTAGAGGATCATGTCATCTGTGAACAGTGAGTTTTACTTCTTCTTTTCCAGTCTGGATCACTTTTATTTATTTTTCTCCTCTGATTGCTGCGGCTAAAACTTCCAAAACTATGTTGGATAGTAGTAATGAGACTGGGCACCCTTATCTTGTTCCTGACTTTAGGGGAAATGCTTTCATCTTTTCACCATTGAGAATAGTGTTTACTGTGGGTGTATCATATATGGCTTTTATTACTTTGAGGTATGTTCCTTCTATGCCTGTTTTCTGGATAGTTTTTTTTTTTTATCATAAGTGGATGTTGAATTTTGTCAAAGGCTTTCTCTGCATCTATTAAGAAAATCATATGGTTTTTATCTTTCAATTTGTTAATGTGGTGCATCACATTGATTGATTTGTGAATACTGAAGAATCCTTGCATCCCTGGGATAAAACCCACTTGGTCATGATGCGTGATCTTTTTAATATGTTGCTGCATTCTGCTTGCTAGAGTTTTGTTGAAGATTTTTGCGTCTATGTTCATTAGTGATATTGGCCTGTAGTTTTCTTTTTTTATGGCATCTTTGTCTGGTTTTAGTATTAGCGTGATGGTGGCCTCATAGAATGAGTTTTGCAGTTTACCTTCCTCTGTAATTTTCTGGAAGAGTTTGAGTAGGATAGATGTTAGCTCTTCTCTAAATTTCTGGTAAAATTTAGCTGTGAAGACTTATGGTCCTGGGCTTTTGTTTGTTGGCAGATTTTTTATTACAGTTTCGATTTCCATGCTTGTGATGGATCTATTAAGATTTTCTGTTTCCTCTTGGTTCAATTTTGGAACGTTATAGTTTTCTAAGAATTTATCCATTTCTTCCAAGTTTTCTGTTTTATTGGCATATAGTTGCTGATCAGTTCAGTTCAGTTCAGTCACTCAGTCGTATCCGACTCTTTGCGACCCCATGAATCGCAGCACGCCAGGCCTCTCTGTTCATCACCAACTCCCGGAGTTCACTCAGACTCACATCCATCGAGTCAGTGATGCCATCCAGCCGTCTCATCCTCTGTTGTCTCCTTCTCCTCTTGCCCCCAACCCCTCCAAGCATCAGAGTCTTTTCCAATGAGTCAACTCTTCGCATGAGGTGGCCAAAGTACTGGAGTTTCAGCTTCAGCATCATTCCTTCCAAAGAAATCCCAGGGCTGATCTCCTTCAGGATGGACTGGTTGGATCTCCTTGCAGTCCAAGGGATTCTCAAAAGTCTTCTCCAACACCACAGTTCAAAAGCATCAATTCTTCAGTGCTCAGCCTTCTTCACAGTCCAACTCTCACATCCATACATGACCACAGGAAAAACCATAGCCTTGACTAGACGGCCTTAGTCGGCAAAGTAATGTCTCTGCTTTTGAATATGCTATCTAGGTTGGTCATAACTTCTCTTCCAAGGAGGAAGCGTCTTTTAATTTCATGGCTGCAGTCACCATCTGCAGTGATTTTGGAGCCCCCAAAAATAAAGTCTGACACTGTTTCCCCTGTTTCTCCATCTAGTAACCTCTTATAATCCTTTGTGTTTCTGTGTTATCTGTTGTGATTTCTCCATTTTCATCTCTAATTTTGTTGATTTGATTCTTCTCCCTTTTTTCCTTGATGAGACTGGCTAATGGTTTGTCTATTTTATTTATCTTCTCAGAAAACCAGCTTTTAGTTTTGTTGATATTTGCTATAGTCTCCTTTGTTTCTTTTTCATTTATTTCTACTCTGATTTTTCTTATTTCTTTTCTTCTACTACTTTTGGGGTTCTTCATTTCTTCTTTTTCTAGTTTCTTTAGGTGTTGCTGCTGCTGCTAAGTCACTTCAGTCGTGTCCGACTCTGTGTTACCCCATAGACGGCAGCCCAGCAGGCTCCCCTGCCCCTGGGATTCCCCAGGCAAGAACACTGGAGTGGGTTGCCATTTCCTCCTCCAATGCATGAAAGTGAAAAGTGAAAGTGGAGTCACTCAGTCATGTCCGACTCTTAGCGACCCCATGGACTGCAGCCCACCAGGCTCCTCCGTCCATGGGATTTTCAGGCAAGAGTACTGGAGTGGGGTGCCATTGCCTTCTCCATTCTTTAGTTGTAAAGTTAGGTAATTTATTTGATTTCTCTCTTGTTTCTTGAGATAAGCTTGTATTCTATGAACCTTTCTCTTAGCACTGCTTTTACTGAATCCCATAGGTTTTGGGTTGTCTGTTTTTCATTTTCATTTGTTTCTATGCATATTTTTATTTCCTTTTTGATTTCTTTTATGATCTGTTGGTTTTTCAGAAGTGTGTTGTTCAGCTTCCATATTTTTGTATTTTTAATAGCTTTTTTTACCCCTGTAGTTGACATCTAATCTTATTGCATTATGATCAGAAAAAATTCTTGAAAGGATTTTAATTTCTTTTAATTTACCAAGGCTAAATTTATGGCCCAGGATGTGATCTATCCTGGAGAATGTTCTGTGTGCACTTGAAAAAAAGGTGAAATTCATTGTTTTGCAGTGAATATCCTATAGAGATCAAATAGGTCTAACAGATCCATTGTATCATTTAAAGCTTGTCTTTCCTTGCTAATTTTCTGTTTTGTTGATCTATCCAAAGGTGTGAGTGGGGTATTAAAGTCTCCCACTGTTATTGTGTTACTGTTAATTTCCCCTTTCATACTTGTTAAGCATTTGCCTTATATACTGAGGTGCTCCTATGTTGGGCACATATATATTTATAATTGTTATATTTTCTTCTTGGATTGATCCTTTGATCATTATGTAGTGTCCTTCATTGTTTCTTTTTACAGTCTTTGAAAGTCTGTTTTATCTGATGTGAGTATTGCTACTCCTGTTTTTTTTTTTTTTTTCCCTTTTGGTCTGCATTTGCATGAAATATCCTTTTCTAACCCTTCACTTTCAGTCTGCATGTGTTTGAGCCTGGTCTCTTATAGACAGCATATAGAGGGGTCTTGTTTTGATATCCATTCAGCCAGTCTTTGTCTTTTGGTTGGGGCATTCAACCCATTTATATTTAACATAATCATTTATAAGTATGGTCCCATTGCCATTTACTTTGTTGTTTTGGGTTCGATTTTATAAACCTTTTCTGTGTTTCCTGTCTAGAGATGATCCTTTAGCATTCGTTGAAGAGCTGGTTTGGTGGTACTGAATTCTCTCAGCTTTTGCTTGTATGTAAAGCTTTTGATTTCTCCTTCATATCTGAATGAGATCCTTGCTGGGTATAATAATTGGGTGGTAGGTTTTTCTCTTTCATCAGTTTAAGTATGTCCTGCCATTCCCTTCTTGCCTGAAGAGTTTCTAGTGAGAGATCAGCTGTTATCCTTATAGGGATCCCCTTGTATGTTATTTGTTGCTTTTCCCTTGCTGCTTTTAATATTTGTTCTTTGTGTTTGATCTTTGTTAGTTTGATTAATATATGTCTTGGGGTGTTTTGTCTTGGGTTTATCCTGTTTGGGACTCTCTGGGTTTCTTGGACTTGGGTGGCTATTGCCTTCCCCATTTTAGGGAATTTTTCAACTATTATCTCCTCAAGTATTTTCTCATGCCCTTTCTTTTTGTCTTATTTTTCTGGGACACTGAGGATTCGAATGTTGGGGTGTTTAACATTGTCCCAGAGGTCTCTGATATTGTTCTCATTTCTTTTCATTCTTTTTTCTTTTTTCTGCTCTGCTTCATTTATTTTCACCATTCTATCTTCCACCTCACTTATCCTCTTTTCTACCTCAGTTATTCTACTGTTGATTCCCTCCAGAGTGCTTTTGATCTCAGTTATTGCATTATTCATTATTGATGACTCTTCTTTATTTCTTCTAGGTCCTTGCTAAACATTTCTTGCATCTTCTCAATCCTAGTGGCTCGTCAAGGTTTCCTGGTTGGGGAAGTTTGAGGTCTGTGTTATGATGGGTGGAGCTGGATCTCTTCTCTCTGGAGTGCAATGAAGTGTCCAGTAGTAAGTTTTGAGGTGTCTGTGGGTTTGGCATGGCTTTGGGCAGCCTGTCTTTTAATGCTCAAGGGTGTGTTCCTGCTTTGCTGGAGAATGTGTGATATATCTTGCACTGGAAAATTGTTGCCTCCTGGATGGAGCTTGGTTTTAGTGTGGGTATGGAGACTTTCAGGTGAGGTTTTTCCTATTACTGTTCCCTGGAATCAGGAGTTCTCTGATGTTCCCAAGTTCTGGAGTTAAGCCTCATGCTTCTGGCTTTTAGTCCTTCTCTTACAGTAGACTCAAGACTTCTCCATCCATACAGCGCAGATGATAAAACATCTAGGTTAATGGTGACACAATTCTCCACAATGAGGGACACCCAGGGAGATTCATAGAGTTACATAGAGTAGAGGGGCTTCCCTGGTGGTGCAGAGGTTAAAGCATCTGCCTGCAATGTGGGAGACCTGGGTTTGATCCCTGGGTCAGGAATATCCCCTGGAGAAGGAAATGGCAACCCACTCCAGTATTCTTGCCTGGGGAATCCCATGGACGGAGGAGCTTGGTGGGCTACAGTCCAAGGGTCACAAAGAGTTGGACACAACTGAGCGACTTCACTTTACATAGAGTAGAGAAGAGGGAGGAGGGAGATAGAAGTGACCCAAAGAGAAGAGTCAAAAGGCAAGAGAGCAATCTAGCCAGTAATCATTTCCCTAAGTGTTCTTTACAGCCCAGAACACCCAGAGAGATTCACAGAGTTAAGTAGAGAAGAGAAGGTGAGGAATGAGATACAGGTGACCTGGGGGAGAAAAGGGAGCATCAAAAGGGAAGAGAGCAATCAAGACAGTAATCACATCCCTAAGTGAAAATGGATACTGAAGATTAGCTTCTTAAAGGTACAAAATTGATAACAAGTACCAAAAAGAAATTTCTTGCTTTGGCTCTATCCCTTCATTCTTTCTGGAGTTATTTCTCCACTGATTTCCAGTAGTATATTGGGCACCTAACGACCTGGGGAGTTCCTCTTTTGGTATCCTATCATTTTGCCTTTTCACACTGTTCATAGGGTTCTCAAGGCAAGAATATTGAAGTGGTTTGCCATTCCCTTCTCCAGTGGACCACGCTCTGTCAGACCTCTCCACCATGACTCGCCCATCTTGGGTTGCCCCACAGGCATGGCTTGGTTTCATTGAGTTAGACAAGGCTGTGGTCCCACTGTGATTAGATTGACCAGCCTTCTGTGAGTATGGTTTCAGTGTGTCTGCCCTCTGATGCCCTCTGATGCCCTCTTGCAACACCTACCATCCTACTTGGGCCTCTCCCACCTTGGGCATGGGGTATCTCCTCATGGCTGCTCCAGCAAAGCACAGTCGCTGCTCCTTACCTTGGACGAGGGGTATCTCTTTACCACCGCCATTCCTTACCTTCAACATGGGATAGCTCCTCTAGGCCGTCCTGTGCCCTCCTCGGGATGCTCCTCCAGGCCACTGGCCCTAGCCTCGGGCATCGGTGGCTCCTCCCAGCTGCCGCCCCTGGCCTTGGGCTCAGGGTGGCTCCTCAGAGTCACCGCCCCAGGCCTCGGACGCAAGGTGGCTTCTCCTGGCTGCCCCGACCTCGGATGCAGGATAGCTCCTCCCGGCCGCCGCCCCTGACCTTGGATGCCAGGTAGCTCCTGTAGGCCATTCCTGTGCCATCACAGCCTGGCACTCTAGGCCTCTGGCCCTGACCTTGGACCTGGGGTAGCTCCTCTCAGCCGTGCTTAGTGCGCCAAAAGGAACCTGGAATGTCAGGTCCATGAATCAAGGCAAATTGGAAGTGGTCAAACAAGAGATGGCAAGGGTGAACGTCGACATTCTAGGAATCAGCGAACTAAATTGGACTGGAATGTGTGAATTTAACTCACATGACCATTATATCTACTACTGCAGGCAGGAATCCCTCAAAAGAAATGGAGTAGCCATCATGGTCAACAAAAGAGTCCGAAACGCAGTACTTGGATGCCATCTCAAAAATGACAGAATGATCTCTGTTCATCTCCAAGGCAAACCATTCAATATCATAGTTATCCAAGTCTATGCCCTGACCAGTAACGCTGAAGAAGCTGAAATTGAACGGTTTTGTGAAGACCTACAAGGCCTTTTAGAACTAACACCCAAAAAAGATGTCCTTTTTCATTATAGGGGACTGGAATGCAAAAGTAGGAAGTCAAGAAACACCTGGAGTAATGGGCAAATTTGGCCTTGGAATGCGGAATGAAGCAGGGCAAAGACTAATAGAGTTTTGCCAAGAAAATGCACTGGTCATAGCAAACACCCTCTTCCAACAACAGAGGAGAAGACTCTACACATGGACATCACCAGATGGTCAACACTGAAATCAGATTGATTATATTCTATGCAGCCAAAGATGGAGAAGCTATATACAGTCAACAAAAACAAGCCCAGGAGCTGACTGTGGCTCAGATCATGAGCTCCTTATTGCCAAATTCAGACGTAAATTGAAGAAAGTAGGGAAAACCGCTAGTCCATTCAGGTATGACCTCACTCAAATCCCTTATGATTATATAGTGGGAGCGAGAAATAGATTTAAAGGCCTAGATCTGATAGATAGAGTGCCTGATGAACTATGGAATGAGGTTCGTGACATTGTACAGGAGAGAGGGATCAAGACCATCCCCATGGAAAAGAAATGCAAAAAAGCAAAATGGCTGTCTAGGAAGGCCTTACAAATAGCTGTGAAAAGAAGAGAGGAGAAAAAGGAAAGATATAAGCATCTAAATGCAGAGTTTCAAAGAATAGCAAGAAGAGATAAGAAAACCTTCCTCAGGGATCAATGCAAAGAAATAGAGGAAAACAACAGAATGGGAAAGCCTAGAGATCTCTTCAAGAAAATTAGAGATACCAAGGGAACATTTCATGCAAAGATGGGCTTGATAAAGGACAGAAATGGTATGGACCTAACAGAAGGAGAAGATATTAAGAAGAGGTGGCAAGAATACACGGAAGAACTGTACAAAAAAGATCTTCACGACCCAGATAATCATGATGATGTGATCACTAATCTAGAGCCAGACACCTTGGAAAATGAAGCCAAGTGGGCCTTAGAAAGCATCACTATGAACAAAGCTAGTGGAGGTGATGGAATTCCAGTTGAGCTGTTTCAAATCCTGAAAGATGGTGCTGTGAAAGTGCTGCACTCAATATGCCAGCAAATTTGGAAAACTCAGCAGTGGCCACAGGACTGGAAAAGGTCAGTTTTCATTCCAATTCCAAAGAAAGGCAATGCCAAAGAATGCTCAAACTACCACACAATTGCACTGATCTCACATGCTAGTAAATAATGCTCAGAATTCTCCAAGCCAGGCTTCAGCAATACATGAACTGTGAACTCCCTGATGTTCAAGCTGGTTTTAGAAAAGGCAGAGAAACCAGAGATCAAATTGCCAACATCCGCTGGATCATGGAAAAAGCAAGAGAGTTCCAGAAAAACATCTATTTCTGCTTTATTGACTATGCCAAAGCCTTTGACTGTGTGGATCACAATAAACTGTGGAAAATTCTGAAAGAGATGGGAATACCAGGCCACCTGACCTGCCTCTTGAGAAATCTGTATGCAGGTCAGGAAGCAACAGTTAGAACTGGACATGGAACAACAGACTGGTTCCAAATAGGAAAAGGAGTACGTCAAGGCTGTATATTGTCACCCTGCTTATTTAACTTCTATGCAGAGTACATCATGAGAAACGCTGGACTGGAAGAAACTCAAGCTGGAATCAAGATTGCCAGGAGAAATATCAATAACCTCAGATATGCAGATGACACCACCCTTATGGCAGAAAGTGAAGAGAAACTAAAAAGCCTCTTGATGAAAGTGAAAGAGGAGAGCGAAAAAGTTGGCCTAAAGCTCAACATTCAGAAAATGAAGATCATGGCATCTGGTCCCATCACTTCATGGGAAATAGATGGGGAAACATGTAAACAGTGTCCGACTTTATTTTGGGGGGCTCCAAAATCACTGCAGATGGTGACTGCAGCCAGGAAATTAAGAAATGGTTACTCCTTGGAAGAAAGTATGACCAACCTAGACAGCATATTCAAAAGCAGAGATATTACTTTACTGACTAAGGTCCATCTAGTCAAGGCTATGGTTTTTCCTGTGGTCATGTATGGATGTGAGAGTTGGACTGTGAAGAAAGCTGAGCGCCAAAGAATTGATGCTTTTGAACTGTGGTGTTGGAGAAGACTCTTGAGAGTCCCTTGGACTGCAAGGAGATCCAACCAGTCCATTCTGAAGGAGATCAGCCCTGGGATTTCTTTGGAGGGAATGATGCTAAAGCTGAAACTCCAGTACTTTGGCCACCTCATGCGAAGAGTTTACTCACTGGGAAATGACTGATGCTGAAAGGGATTGAGGGCAGCAGGAAAAGGGGACGACAAAGGATGAGATGGCTGGATGGCATCATGGACTTGACAGACGTGAGTCTGAACTCCGGGTGAAGGTGATGAACAGGGAGGCCTGGTGTGCTGCGAATCATGGAGTCGCAAAGAGTCGGACATGACTGAGCGACTGAACTGAACTGACCTGAACCAAAAAGAAAAGATTAAAAATCTAGACTAAAGGTTCTACTCTCAAAAATACAATTAAAGAAATACAAAACAAAATCAATAACAAAAATTTAAATATATATATAAGAAATTTTTTGCAAGGTAATAGTTGTTTATAAAAATGAAAATTAAAAGAGTAATAAAGACCTTAAATTTTAAAAAAGTTAAAAAGTGATAATAGTAAAAATATATCTAGGAATTTTTCTGGAGCTGTTGTGGGTAGTGTTGGGTCAGTTTAGTTTCAGATAGTTCCTTGTTCTAGCTTGTATTTATTCTCAAAATCTATAGGCCCCCTCCAAGCCACTTTCAATGTTAACTACAGGGTTTTAGTCTGTTGCACCTGTCACTTCCAGAGTGGTTCCCTCTTCTATGTTTATTTTGGCTTCCTTTGTTTGCAAGCCTTTTCAGTGTCTAATTTCCCCCCTGACACAAGGGGAAAAAGGTGGTCACTTATTTAGGCCCACTAGTTCAGTTGTGTGATGGGGAGGGAGGGTCACTGCAAACAAATATCATAGGTGTGTGTGGGGAGTGTTTGCATTGTATGGACTACACTGGGTTTGTCACAGCTCAGGGTGGCATGTGCTTCCCAGGTCTACCCTGCTCAGGCTCCAGGGTGCTCTGCAAGAGCACTATCCCAAGTGGACTCTGCATTTCATGCACTTCCTAGGTCTAAGCCGCTCAGGTTCTCGGGTACTCCGCAAGGGCACAGACCTGGTTGGGCTTGCATTTTGTGCCATTCCCAGGTCCGAGTAGCTCAGGCAACCAGGTGTTTGGTGAGTTCACTCTCCCAGGTGGGCCGTGCATCTTAGTCACCTCCCCAGTCCTGGCTGCTCGGTTTCCTGGGTGCACCACGAAATCACTGTCTCAGCTGTGCCATGTGTCTCCTCTGAGGAGCTGATCTCAGGCTGCAACCCTCCTGGCAGATGTCAACCATCCAGGATCCCAGGTGGTTAGCAACTGGAACCTGCTCGCAGTTTGGTGGAAGATGCCATCTCTGGGGCCGAGATTGGGGCAGCCCCTTGCCTTCTGGCTCTGGCTGTCCTCACTTGCCTCTCTGCCTCTGGCAGGGGGGTGGGGGATGGGGTGGTGGGCTTTATGCAGCTGGCCCTCTTTCCTTTGGTGTTCGCTCAATCCTTTGTTCTGTGAGTGTGCCAGGCTGCGCGTTAGAGCCTTTTGCAGAAAAGTTCTCTCTCGCTCTCTCTCTCTCTTTTTTTTTTTTTTTTGTCTCTCTGGTGATCCCTCAGTTTGGGCTGCTATCTCAATTTAGCTCCCTCAGACTGTCTTCAGGGCATTCAGGTCCGGTCCTTAGCCTAAGGATCGATGATATAGCCTGTGCCTCCGTGCCCAGCCCTGCTCGCTGGTGCTGGACTCGAGCATCTGGGATACTTCTCTGCTGGCAGTTGTGGCTAGGTGTGTATTCTGTGTTGTTTTTTTTTTTTCCCCTCTTCTAGTTATGTTGCCCACTGAGATTCCAGAACTCCCCACAGACCTGCCTGTGAGAGGGTTTTCTACTGCGTCGAAACTTCTCCTTCACGACTCCCTCCCCAGGATGGGTCTCCATTCCTAACTCTTTTGTCTCTCCTTTTTGTCTTTCATATTTTGTCCTACCTCCATTTGAAGACAACGGGCTGCCTTTCTGGGTGCCTGGTGTCTTGGCGGCATTCAGAAGTTGTTTTGTGGAAATTGCTCAACATTCAAATAATCTTTTGATGAATTTGTGGGGGAGAAAGTGGTCTCCCTGTCCTATTCCTCTGCCATCTTGGGACCGTCCCCTCCAATTCCAGTATTATTGCCTGGGAAATTTCAAGGACAGAGGAGGCTGGTGGGCTACAGTCCACAGCGTCTCAAAGAATCGGACATGACTTAGTGACTGAGTATACTCACACACACACACACACACACACACACACACACACACACACACACACAGATAAAAGGGCTCTGACTGTTCTTATTGATCAATGTAGTTCAGCCAAAAGGCAGAGCTATTTAATTGGGAGTTAAAACTTTTGAAGTTGTTGTTTGACAGGGCTTTACTTTTGACTCTGAGAATTTACTTTTCAAAACTGCTTGAAAAGTCATAGTGCTCTACTTAATAATATCCTCATGGTAAGAAAAAACTGATGTGGATTCCTGGGAAGTCCTGTGTAGTTCTAGAAAGAAACTTTAAATTCTGGCAGAATCTGGTTCAATAAGTATGAACTCAGCCAGTTCAGTCGCTCAGTCATGTCCAACTCTTTGTGGTCCAATGGACTATAGCATGCCAGGCTTCCCTGTCCATCACCAACTCCCAGAGCTTGCTCAGACTCATGTACATCAAGTCAGTGATGCCATCCAACCATCTCATCCTCTGTCATCTCCTTCTCCCCTCAATCTTTCCCAGCATTGTCAGGGTCTTTTCTAATGTGTCAGCTCTTTGCTTCAGGTGGCCAAAGTATTAGAGTTTCAGCTTCAACATCAATCCTTCCAATGAACACCCAGGACTGATTTCCTTTAGGATTGACTGGTTTGATCTCCTTTCAGTCCAAGTGACTCTCAAGAGTCTTGTCCAACACCACAGTCCAAAAGCATCAGTTCTTCAACACTCAGCCTTCTGTATGGTCCAAAATTCATCTATGCAAATATATCTAAAATTAGTGGTTACTTAAAAATGCAATTGCAGATATGCAAGAGTTAAATTCAGCAAAAGAGCTTCTATTTCTTTTTGATGTTATACAAGGGACATTGGTGGATATTTTTCATCTTAATACCCCAAATGTTAAGTTACACAAATACATTAGAAACATTTAAAAATAAAATCTAAATGAAAATTCTGTGAAATGAACATTTCTGTATTTTACAGTTTTAAATCCCTTCACAGTTTATATTTAAACTTTAATTTGATATCTTTTATCTTATTTGATTTGACCCCCCAAAAAACTAAAACTTGGGTAGTTAATGATACTATTTTGGGGGGATAAAATTATGAGCTGAACTGTAGTTTTCCAAAGCAATTTAAAATAAACTACATCAGTGTTTTAATCCATGATATTGAATAGTTGATGGTTATATGTAAAGTAGTGTCTTGGTCATTCAATGGGGCTCCCCAGGTGGTGCTAGTGGTAAAGAACATGCCTGTCAATGCCAGAGATGTAAGAGTCATAGGTTTGATCCCTGGGTTAGGAAGATGCCCTGCAGGAGGGCACGGCAATCTACTCCAATATTCTTGCCTGGAGAATCCCATGGACAGAGGAGCCTGGAGGCTACAGTCCATGGGGTCACAAAGAGTCGGATATGACTGAAGCAACCTTGCATGCTTGGTCATTTAATATGCAACATTAAATTCCCAGGGCTTTTCTGGTGGCTCAGATGGAAAAGAATCTGTGCAATGTAGGAGACTCTGGTTCTATCCCTGGGTTGGGAGATTCCCTGGAGGAGGGTATGGCAATCCACTCCAGTTTTCTTGCCCAGAAAATCCCCATGGACAGAGGAACCTGGTGGGATACAGTCCATGGGGTTGCAAAAAGTCAGACATGACTGAGCAATTAAGCATAGCACAGCAAATTCCAGAACCTTTACTTAAAGTTAGATCATCTAATATACTATTATTTCACTTTTTGCATAGCTTACAAGAAAAGACAATGACATCCTTAGTTGCCTAATTTAGATAAACATTTCAAATTTCAGAGGTACATATTGACTACAAAAGTATATGAGAACAAAAATATGAAATAAAGATAGATCTTCTGAGTTAAGCTTATGTATTTAATTTCAAATCCTTGCTTTTTGGGAAAATGTGTGCCCTGTTATAAACAAGCATTAATTGGATATTATGGTGAATGAATATACAATAAATTATAATCTTCCAAACCTTTCATCCTCTTATTAGTTACAATATCTAGGAAACTATGCTTAAAGTGTGGCTTAGAATATAGGAATAAATTACCATGCAAATATACCTTGCCTGTAAGTAATATCTGTTAGTGTCTAAACATATTCTACATGTAAAAAAATCTGATGCTCTTAAATTCTAAAAGGATATCTGGAAAAAGATAACTTTCAGTGCTTAAAATTATTTTATTCTCTCCAAGATATTTCTAAAATTTTTCTCAGTTACCATATAAAAAAAAAAAGTAAATCTAGTGATTTAGTTTATTAGTATTATTCTTTCTGTTCTACTGATTTCTAATTTCCTTCAGCCTTATTGTTCATGAAAAAAGTAAGGCATGGAGTAAGGAAAGGCTCCCAGAGAAGCTTAGATAGTGAGTTTCCCCACCAAGAAGCAAACTTTCAAACATTACAATAATCATATTTGTGCCAAGTCGCTTCAGTCGTGTCTGACTCTTTGTGACCCTATGAACATGGATTTTCCCAGGCAAGAATGCTGGAGAGGGTTGCCATTGTCTTCTCCAGGCAATCTTCCCTACCCAGGCATTGAACCTGTCTGTCATGTCTCCTGTATTGGCAGGTGAGTTCTTTACCAGTTGAGCCAGCAGGGAAAGAGAAAATCAAATGCAAAAAGCACCCATCTCCTTCCAAGAGGTTTTTTGACAAAAGGAAAGAGAAGTGTTTCTGATAAATGACCTGCATGCTCTACAAGCTTTAAATGGAGAAGAGCAAATAGAAACAGAGTTTTACCTCAATGCTATACATAATCCACTTAAGTCAAGACCTACAGTTTAATTTCAAATCTTTGCCTTTTTAGAATTCTTAAGCTGTAACAGGGTAACATGGTACAGTAAATTGTTGTTCAGGTATTATGGGGAATGAACATACGGTAAATTATATACTGTTCCTTTTGGTGTTCCAAACCTCTAGGTCATTAAGATATAAGGAAATACATGTCTTGGGCATGATCATTGAAAATCAAGCTCTTAGTTCTTTTTTGAAAACTGATGGTTCATTATGTCTAATTGCCTCAGTGGGCTAAGGGCCTATTTACCATGATCTTCACACTACATAATGGTATCATCTCTTAAAAATATAACGTTGCTTGTTTTGGGAATTTTGTACCAAGCTTAATAATACAATACAAGGATTAATCAGATAAACTCTTTAAGATATTCAAAATCATTATGAATAAGATAAAATTCCTTTGAATTACAAAATGTTCTCTATTAATTCTGATTGAACAGGGGTCATACATTAATTATTGCTCACTTAATTTCATTTAGCTAGCTTATTTCATGCTTTAGTTACATTACAGCCCATTCTACTTATATTTATATATGACCTCTTTGTGTATATTTAGTTCAGGAATAGGATAGTGGCTCTGCCTTTAAATTTATTTTACCTTGGTGACTGGTCTAGCAACTGATGGTTAGCAAATAACTCCTCCTCTCTGGCCAGAGATTGGATGTTGAATAGACAAACCTGACTTTGAGCTAGTGTTACTGGGAGATTTGAATGCAGATTTCCAAAGAATAGCAAGGGGAGACAAGAAAGCCTTCCTCAGTGATCAGTGCAAAGAAATAGAGGAAAACAACAGAATGGGAAAGACTAGAGATCTCTTCAAGAAAATTAGAGATACCAAGGGAACATTTCATGCAAAGATGGGCATAATAAAGGACAGAAATGGTATGGACTTAACAGAAGCAGAAGATAAGAAGAGGTGGCAAAAATACACAGAAGAACTACACAAAAAAGATCTTCATGACCCAGATAATCACGATGGTATGATCACTCACCTAAAACCAGACATCCTGGAATGTGAAATCAAGTGGGTCTTAAGAAGCATCACTACGAACAAAGCTAGTGGAGGTGATGGAATTCCAGTTGAGCTGTTTCAAATCCTAAAAGCTGTTGCTGTGAAAGTGCTGCACTCAATATGCCAGCAAATTTGAAAAACTCAGCAGTGGCCACAGGACTGGAAAAGGTCAGTTTTCCTTCCAATCCCAAAGAAAGGCAATGCCAAAGAATGCTCAAACTACTGCACAATTGCACTCACCTCACATGCTAGTAAAGTAATGCTCAAAATTCTCCAAGCCAGCCTTGAACAGTATGTGAACTGTGAACTTCCAGATGTTCAAGCTGGATTTAGAAAAGGCAGAGGAACAGAGATCAAATTGCCAGCATCTCCTGGATCATTGAGAAAGCAAAAGAGTTCCAGACAAACATCTCTTTCTGCTTTATTGACTATGCCAAGCCTTTGACTGTGTGGATCACCACAAACTATGGAAAATTCTTAAAGTGATGGGAATACCAGACTAGCTGAGCTGTCTCTTGAGAAATCTATAAGCAGGTCAGGAAGCAACAGTTAGAACTGGACATGGAACAACAGACTGGTTCCAAACAGGAAAAGGAGTACATCAGGCTGTATATTGTCACCCTGCTTATTTAACTTACATGCAGAGTACATCATGAGAAACGTTGAGCTGGATGAAGCACAAGCTGGAATCAAGATTGCTGGGAGATATCTCAATAACCTCATATATGCAGATGACATCACCCTTATGGCAGAAAGCGAAGAACTAGAGAGCCTCTTGATGAAAGTGTTAAGAGGAGAGTGAAAAAGTTGGCTTAAAGCTCAACATTCAGAAAATGAAGATCATGGCATCTGGTCCCATCACTTTATGGGAAATAGATGGGGACACAATGGAAAGAGTGTCAGACTTTATTTTCTTGGGCTCCAAAATCACTGAAGATGGTGATTGCAGCCATGAAATTAAAGGACACTTACTCCTTGGAAGAAAGGTTATGACCAAGCTAGACAGCATATTAAAAAGCAGAGACATTATTTTGCTAACAAAGGTCTGTCTAGTCAAAGCTATGGTTTTTCCAGTAGTCATGTACAGATATGAGAGTTGGACCATAAATAAAGCTGAATGCCAAAAAATTGATGGTTTTGAACTGTGGTGCTGGAGAAGACTCTTGAGAGCCCCTTGGACTGCAAGGAGATTCAATCACTCAGTCCTAAAGGAAATCAGCCCTGAATATTCATTGGAAGGATTTATGCTGAAGCTGAAACTCTAATACTTTGGCTATCTGATGTGAAGAACTGATTCATTTGAAAACACCCTGATGCTGGGAAAGATTGAAGGTGGGAGGAGAAGGAGAAGAGGATGAGATGGCTGGACGGCATCACTGACTCGATGGACATATGAGTTTGAGTAAACCCCATGTGTTGGTGATGGACAGGGAGGCCTGGCAGTGCTTCAGTCCACTGGGTCACATTGGGTCACAAAGAGTCTGACACAACTGAGCGACTGAACTGAACTGAACTACCGGAAGATGGCATTTGGTCATATCTTTGAAACAAAACCAGCATCTCTCCTGTTTTTTTGTCCCTTCTCTCTCTTTCCTTTTTCCCCCTCTCCCTTACTGAATATGATACATTTAAAAACACGCATTCCTGGGCTTGCCTGGTGGCTCAGTGGTAAAGAATCTGCATGCTAGAGCAGGAGACTCGGGCTTGATCCCTGACGCAGGAAGATCTCACATGCCGTGGAGCAACGACACCCATTCACCATAACCTGCGCTAGAGCCCAGGAGCCACACCTACTGAAGCCCACATGCCCTAGCGCCTGTGCTCCATAACAAGAGAGACATCATCGGGCACTACAGCTAGAGAACAGTCCCCGCTCTCTGCAACCAGAGAAAAGCCCGCACGGCAACTAAGACCCAACACAACCAAAAGTGAAAAAATAATTTTTTAAAAAGACACATTTCCCAGTGCCTGGGAGTCACCGTATTATTATATGAAGGGAAAAATTTATACTTAGGAAGCAAGTTATGATATTGTTAAGAACAAAAGACATATAAAACAAATGATTAATACCACGCTATGAAGAAATAAAAGAAAAATATAAGTGTGGCTGATATTATTTGTGTAGATTTACTTAGATCAGGGTTTCCCTGGTGGCTCAGACAGTAAAGAATCTGCCTGCAATGTATGAGACCTAGGTTTGGTCCCCGGGTTGGGAAGATCCACTGGAGAAGGAAATGGCAACCTGCTGCAGGATTCTTGCCTACAGAATTTCCTGGTCAGAGGAGCCTGAGGGGCTACAGTCCACAGAGTCACAAAGAGTTTGACACGACTGAGTGACCAACAGTTTCACTTTCTTTACTTAGATGAAGACTTGAATTGTTTCCTTAAAAATACATTAAATTTGAATAATGGATAAAAATGGAGCTAATGCAATTGTAGGAAAGTGAAAGATGAAAATGGGATGCAGACTACAGGACTGAAAGGGGATGGTGAGGAAACTAGCTTGGTTCAAGCTACATCTTTATGTTGCAAAGTTTAGACTGATTGCCAGGAAAAGAGTGCTTTCTGAATTCCTAACTTTATACTTGGTGAACATTAACTCAACTGCTAGTGCCCCTGTTGTTGGCAATTTGCAGTGAAGAAGTGCAGAATACGTCAGTGATGCTTCTGTTTCACTTCGTTGGAGAAACTGTCCCTCTTTCAATAGAATCTTAGTAGGACTGTAATCATTAAAACTTGCCCACAGCCATAGCAATGAGCTTATCACTGAGGCTGAACCAATTATTGTTCTGAATTATTTTAGACACAATTCTAGTTCCAGTGATGGCATATATCTCAGAGAAACTTCAAGTCCTTTTCAGGGACTAGTACATAGACGCTGGAAGAAAGAGTCACTATTCCCAGAAAGATAAAGTTCTGGTTCTGCCAGAGTCCATGTCGCTTATCATATGGAGAAAGTTAGCCCACAGAGTGAAGTCAGACAAAGCAGGAAAGCAGGGAGGTGGAGAAATTAAGATAACCTCAGTGCGCACATTTGAGCTTCCAGTTCCAATTGTGCCAGCAGGCAATAAGTTCTATTGTGATTTCCTAGTTACATAAAGCAAGCAATATATCCCCTTCAGCTTGGCTTCAGAGTCTGTCCCTTTACCAGTAGAATCTTAATTAGTGCTATGAGTCAACCAGTGGGGAAAGGATTGAAATATTAACAGGATCATGAACACAGATCACAGACAGTAGTTTTATTCTTATTAATATGTTATCAATGCTCCATAAGCAAGAATATGAGGTCAAGGGAGCTTGGTGGCCAAGAACTGGCTTAAGGTAATCAATTACTCAGCACTTGGAACGGCTTTGATATAACTGAGTAAAAATTAAGGAATCAAACAACAGTATAGCAGGATCTCTGCATTTTGCTAATCTAGTAAATGAATCCAAGACAAAGTGGCCTTTTTCCGTAATTGTCTTCAGTCTACATTGTCATTTAAGTGGTTATTTTTTATAATTTTATTTATTTATTCTTCTGCTTATCTATCTATTCATTTTTGGCTGTGCTGGGCCTTCGTTGCTGCTTGGTCTTTCCTCTAGTTGCGGTGAGCAGGGGCTACTCTCTAGTTGTGATGTGTGAGCCTCTGATTGTGGTATCTTCTCTCTTGTTGTGGAGCACAGGCTCCAGGGCGCAAGGGCTTCAGTAGTGGCGGCTCCTAAGCTCTAGCGCATAGGCTCAATAGTTGGGGCGTGCATGGGCTTATTTGCTCCAAGGCATGTTGGAAGCTTCCCAGATCAGGGAATCAAACCTGTTTCTCCCACACTGACAGGAGGGTTCTTTAGCAGGGAAGTCCAAGAGATCATTTTTAAATAAAGTTTTAGGAAATAAAAATATGACTTTTTTAAAAGTAAAGATATTCCAGAAACAAAGACATTAGCATGCAGGTTGTAATATAAATATAATTCTACCTTCTCACCTCTTGGCTCTGTGTATATACTATCAACACAGCAGATAATTTCAATACGTCCACTGGGTAGGTTAAAAACATCAGCCAAATAGTCTGGCTATCTGGCGCCAAGAAAACAAAATGACTGTTGATGGGACAAAGTTTTCCTGTTTGAATAAGTAGTTGTACCATTAGGCTAACAGCTAAATAAAAGATGGGGCAATTTCCAATGACAGGAACATATAAAACCTCACACTGAAAGGTTAGATTGCTTAGCAAGGAAGTTTTGACACCAAGACAACTTGACTTCAGGTGTGTTGTATATAATGTATATATGTTTGTGAGAACAAATTTTAAACTCTATACTTTTTACTGGTGTGCAAGCCTATACTAAATACCTTAAGAAACATTTAAATCCAAGCTGGGGGGAAAAAAAAAAAACCCTCCCCATTGCTAGTGTACAATTAAAATACCGAGTCCCAGCAGTTGCTGTAATCACAATGCAATTTGATACCAAGTGTGGAAAGATCTACTTTGGGGGATGGGGGTTTGAGAGCTGTCAGGAGACTTGCTCCTTTGGCAGTGATTAACAGTTTGGTAACGAGGGTCTGTTGTGTAGGGGTGAGAATCCAAACACTGTGTCAAATGGTTAGCTGCTCTTTTTGTGACCCCAAAGTCCACAGCAGCCCTGGAGCTGAGAGAGAGAGAGGGAAAGAGCAAGAGAGTGAGAGAAGCTGAAAGAGACTGACAAAGGATTCCAAGATTCTTACCTTTATACAAAGATATAAGTTGGTTTTCTAATTTGGTCAGCCCACCAATCCCACACCCTCTGCCTCCAAAAAGAAACTCTGGTCGAATGATCTGATGGTAATTAAAAAATAACTGAAACAAACACAAACAGAAGAAATTTAGGACAACAGGTTCGGGATTTGAATCTATTAACAAAATGACTTTTTTAACTTAAAAAAAAGCAACTTAAAAAAGCAGTAATTTATTTAAATGTGGTTTTCAAAATAGCTTTAACAATAGATTCAACTATCACAGAAACTTTCTCATTTACCCATCATTTTTATGCCTTAAAAAGTGATCTCTTAACTCAACCTTATATGAAATAAACAAAGTGAAAAAGAAATTAATTCCTTGGGAAGATCTGAGGAGGGGAAAAAAAGGCTAACTGTAAGCTTCAGTGTCTTTATATTTATTGGCTTCAGGTCTGTTATGAGACATCTTGGATATTGTATCCATAATGTTTGTGGTTTTTCCCCTTAGCTACATATCCAGAGCTGTGTTGTTCATGAGAGACAGAAATATCTGGGCGTGAATTCCTTATCTGTCAATTATTGTGACCTTGGGAACTTATTTGACTTTGGTTTCCAATAATAATACTATAATAATACCTTGTACTTCTTGCAAAGAATGAATGAAATAACATAGTGTCTGATACATAAAAAATCATGAAAAGATATCAGGACCGTTTCTTTTCCCTTTTGCTCTATTCAATTTAGGATAGCTTTATGATTATTATTAATTTGATTAATTTTTAGGTAAAGTGCACATTTAAAAAATATATTACCTCTAAGTATGAAGCTTATTTACTACTGTACTTTGATGTATTTCAAATTTTAATGAAACAAAGAATGCATAAGGATTTCTGCCTCAGCAACAATAAAGAAAGGAAAAAAATAATTTTAGGGGTAAATATATCAATCATCAAGGCTCTTTTGTTAAAAACGTGACTGTAAACAAACTTTAGTGTAAAGTTTAGCTGAACATAAAATGTTAATGAAGAAAGTACAAGACTCACATGGATGTGTAAACCCCAGAAAATGTCCAAAGTGGATTTTGGCTAAAGTCGCCTGGACAGTTGCCTGGGTAATACAAAGCCAAAGCAAAGAGAAGCTGGGCCAAAGGAAGCCTAAGTACATAAACACGAAACTACTGAACTCTGAGGAAATTAGTGGACGAGTTAAATCCTGATCCGGGAGCTCTCTGTTCATTTTTATCAGGGGGATATTCTCATCTAAGCAGGCATCTGGTTTTCATGTTTTGAAGAAAGGTCTAAAGTTGGTGGGGGATGTTGATAGTGAGATAGGCTATGCCTGTGTGGGGGCAGAGAACATATGAGAAATTTCTGTACCTTCTCCTCAGTTTTATTGTAAACTTAAAACTGTTCTACAAAATAAAGTCTGAATTTTTTTTTTTAATCTATGAGTATGAAGACGGTAACTAAGCATGGACGTATTCAAACACTGATTCCCTTTCCTCCAGTATAAACCATTCATTTATGAATTAATTAAATCTTATTATATTTTATACAATTTAGACACTTTCCTAAAGCAGAATAAATAAGCCCTGTCTTGAAAAGGAAGTTTATTTTTGTTGCAAACAGATTTTTAAAATTTGCCCTCTAATTTGATGTTTTTAATATCGAGTCCACAGACCTGGTTGGGATATAGAATTCAGCATATCTATGTTAGGAAAAAAAAAAAAATCTTTTTTTTTTTTTTTTTACTATCCTCTAACTGAAATTTAGAGTTTCCTTGCATTGTGAATGTGGTAAGTCAGTATCATAGCTATCTTTATAGCATATTATGGTTGTTGCAGATACATTGAATTATCAATGTGATTGGTCATTGTCACTTAGAAATTATGATACTTATTAGACTGCCAGTGGGGTCTGCAGCAAAAATAAGCATAAATACCCCTGAAGTAAACTCATATATATACATCTGTCTCAATTCACGAAAGATGTTTAAACTGGGTGAATGTATTGGGTTAGTAAAAGAAGGAAGTTCCCCTGTCCCTTCCCCAATATATATTAACCTAACAATTTACAAACTCATTCATATTGTTCTCTGTAAAGCATTTCAACAACAAAGACCATGAGGTTAGGGACTGCTGTTTCTTTTAAAGCCCTAATAGTGCCTTGAGAGTCTGATTATAGAGTACTGGCAACAGTTCCCCTAGGCAAATCTGTAAATTGACTCTGTTCCATAAAGCCTTTCTTTCCCATACCGTATGCTCCAGTCTGGTGGTCAAAATTTGGAAAACAAGAATGTAGAAATTTAGGTAATTATGTTAAATCTCAGTTGTCTTCATGATATATAAGAGAGTAGGATAAATGAGAGTCTTTGGCTTTAGACTGACTGTCAAGAGGATAAAAGGGCATACATGAGATCATCCTCGTGAGAATAAACACCGAACAAGGTGTTATCCCCTAAAAATTAAAGAAACTCTGTTATATTAAAGAAAAGCTGTCTCTCAATTATTCACTAACCACTGAGCTGAATGTGTTTAATCATGAACATGGTGTATTTAGGGTCAATTTTTGTAGTGTCAATAAATATATTTTCAAATCTAATCACTAACTAATGATGAGTTCAAATACCCACAATATGCCTCAAGCTTGTCACATTGCAGGCAACTGAAGTATTTTCAGAACATGTTAGCATTGGAAAGAAACATTTTCGGCAGATGAATTCTTAGTAGGGCTTTTGTTTTGGTTAAGAGGATTTTTTTTTTTTTTTTTTTTGCCATGGAATGAAGAGAACTGACTGCTGACTGAGAATCTAATAGCTTTTTGTTCCAAACAATGGCAAATCATTGAATCTCTCATGCGTAATGAGGAGTGATGTAGATGAACCTAGAGATTAACATACAGAGTGAAGTAAATCAGAAAGAGAAAAACAAATATTGTGTATTAACGCATATATATGGAATCCTGAAAAATGGTGTTGATGAACCTATTTGCAGGGCAGGAATAGAGACAGACATGGAGAACAGGCTTATGGACAGAGAAGGGGAAGAAAAGGGTGGGATGGATTGAGAGAGTAGCATTGATATATATACACTATTGCATGTAAAATAGCTAGTGGGGAGATGCTGCGTAACACAGGAAGCTCAGTCCAGGGCTCTGTGATGAGCTAGAGTAGGATGATGGGGTAAGTGGGAAGGAGTCTCAAGAGGGAGGAGATATATGTATACATATAGCAGACTCACATTGTTGTGCAGCAGAAACTAATACAACATTGTAAAGCAATTATCTTCTAATTAATTTTTTTTAGGTCAGTCAGTTCAGTAGCTCAGTCGTGTCCGACTCTTTGTGACTCCATGGACTGCAGCCCGCCAGGCCTCCCTGTCCATCACCAACTCCTGGAGCTTGCTCAAACTCACGTCCTTCGAGTCGGTGATGCCATCCAGCCATCTCATCCTCTGTCGTCCCCTTCTCCTGCCTTCAGTCTTTCCCAACATCAGGGTCTTTTCCAATGAGTCAGTTCTTCGCATCAGGTGGCCAAAGTATTGGAGTTTCACTGAAGCTTTTCTTTAAAAAAAAAAAAAAAAATGTGTATTAAAACTCCAAAACTACATTGTTTCTATGACATCCAAAATAGAGATACCCTAAAGTGTTTGTTAGAAACTTCCATCCCCATGACATATTTTCATTTAAAAAATCAAAAGCAGCCAAGAAATTTATTTTTCAATCTTATATATAGGATACTCAATCTTACTCAGTGTTTTATGACCTTTTCCTTATATTTTGGGGGCAAAATTTCCGCTTAGAGGAAAGTTTTTCTTCATAAAAGGGCTGACAGGCAGTGTGGTAAAACTAATGCTGCTGCTGTCCTTCTCTGGAGACCAGTTTAGCCACACATTCTTTTTTTTTCCTATGAGGACTCTTGAGATTGACCCTGGAAGCATTTTCATTTCCTCCGTTAAATGTGGAGAAGAAAGAGTGGTGGAAAATAGGGCTGGAACTTGTGTTTCTATTTCAACCCACCTAGTAATACAAGCTTGTATAAACAATTTTTCACTATTTGTTCTGAGTCAGCTCTCTGGAAAACAGATATGTATTATCAGTTGGCCAGTTCTTAGAATAAAAGAGACAGGCTAAAAATCAAAAGTCATTTGAGTGAATTTACGTCATTGAATTACTGTGATGCAATCTTTTAGTTAGAGCCTTTCTAACCCCCAGAATATAAAGTAATAAAAATTATATAAATCAAAGCAATGCCATAGCTTTTTGCTTCTGCTTAGGATATCATTGAGGATATCACATTCACTAAGAAAACAAACAAATGAAAAACCTTGGTTATGATGAAGAATATTCATGAGAAGCAAGGTCCTGGGCTGTATTTTCACACACACTTTTGATACATGGAGATCCTGATCCCTTGCAAAAACAATAAGGTATAATCATGCAATTAGAGTATCATGAAATATCATGCCCTTAATAACTCCGTTATGCTATATAGTATAACAGCTCATTGACCCTTTTATTCATGAGAGCTTGTCATAGATGCTGAGCGCTGGACAAAGATGAACTTTTATTCATGAGAGCTTGTCATGGATGCTGAGCGCTGGACAAAGATGAACAAGATAGACGAAATCTATGTATTCACAGACTTTTTACTAAAGCTGAAAATTACAGATATAAATGAATAAATGTTCAATATTAAGATAAATATTAAGATATTAAGTAAAATGAAAAAGTAAAGCATCCCCCAAGTGTAGAGATTGAGCAAGGGTGCAAAGAATTGGAGGGAGAAGAGGACCAAGGTGGTGGGTGGGAAGGAGGGAACATCGGAGCAGAGAAATGAACAAAATGAGAGCAGGAGTCATGGGGAAATCAAAGACTAAGAGAAGAGGAATTGCAGCAGAGACAAGAGAGCATGCAAAGGTCCTGAGGCCTATTCAAAGAAAGATTAAAGTATCTAGACAAAGAACAGGCTGAGTGAGTGAGAAAGGAGATGAGCCTGAGGAAAGGAAGAGATGGGACCACTGATGGTCTTCTAGGCCATCTTAAAGTGTTTGGTTTTGTCCTAAATGTGATCAAGAACTAATAGAGTGTTTTGATGAGGCGGTCAACATTGTCACATTTATGTTTTAAAAGGAATACCTTGACTGCTGGGTTTGAAATATAGCCTCATTAGGTAGCTTATACTTTGTAAAAGAAGTTATATATCTAAAATTATGCTATCTTTAGAAAAAGCAGTCTTATGTTCCCAGCACCATTTTTTACTTCCCTGGTATCAACCCTGGAAATATTTCAGATTACAAAGATGTAGGGTACACTAATGGACTGAGACAGTGGTAACACTTTAATTCCATTATTCAACGCTCATCGGTTCTGTTCCTTTTCTTGAAGCTCTGTGCTGGTTTCATGAAATAGTCACATATATTATTCCTCTGAAATACAAATGGTAGTAAAGTATTGGTGGTAATTATCAATATTATGAAAGACTTAGTTGAAAAATTGCTTTACAGTTATTGTAAAAATTCCAAAATGTAATAGCCTTGGAAATGTCATTATGCAAACTATAGGAAATCAATGAAGTCAGGACATCAAATTGTAAAAAGGACCTCTGATTTTACTGGCTTATCAAATCTCTTCTGATCACCAAGTATGTGCCAAACATGAAGCTGACTTCTGGAAGTTGAAATCAATTAGGATATTGCTCTTTGCTTTATGGTACTCATGATCTATGCACACAATTATAGTGAGTGAAATTGAATTTCAATCTGAGAAAACAGGATGAGTAAACATTTCATAAAAACACATGCAAAACAACAAACTGACTTTCCTAGTCTTGCCTCCAGTAATTTACAACATTTTGCCTAACAGAAGAGAGACATTTCAATCTGACTGTGTAGCAGGAAGCAGTGATGAGGAGGAATATTTAAAGCATGTCAAAGATGTGACAGCAGCTCTGGGGTTTCGATACAGGACAGCACATAACTTAGGTCCTTGATGAGAAAGTGTGATGTTACAGAAATACAAATTTCAGAGTCACACATACAGCTCTCTTCCTATGAAATGTTAGAACTGGGGCAGATTTGAAGTCATTCAAGGAAAGTGACAATAACAATAAATTCTTTTCCAGGTTGCTATGAAGTATAAGTAAATTAACATAGTTCAAGCGGCTTAGATTGCATTGCCACACGACTGATTCAACCTTTGCAGGCTCAGTCGTGTCCAGCTCTTTGGGACCTCCATGGACTGTAGCCTACCAGGCTCCTCTGTCTATGGGATTCTCCAGGCAAGAATACTGGAGTGGGTCACCAGTCCATCCTCCAGGGGATCTTCTTGACCCAGGGATTGAAACTGCGCCTCTCGTGTTTCCTGCATTGGCAGTCAGATTCTTTATACCACTGAGCCACCTGGGAAGTTCAAGGGCCTAAGACTGCATTGCCACATAGCTGGTTTGCTTCCCTTCCAGCTGAACAGTAACAGTAAACTTCTTTCTGTGTCACCAGACTAGCTGAAGCAGTGGACAGTTCTATAGCTATGCTCACAAAATTGTAATGAATACTAGATCTTGATTATATGATTTACTCACCCCGTATGGGTATTGGGGGATTAATTAATTGATACTTGTAAGGCACTTTATGATTCATAGGTCAAAGGCACTTGTGAATGCAAAGTTCCTCTATTAAAGGTACCCACCTGCAGGCTCCACTGCTTTCCCTCAGAAACACTGTGTGAGTCAAGACATGCTTTTTCAGAAAGCAGATTTTCTCATGGTTTCCTTCTGCCACCACTGAAAGAAAAATGCGGTATTTCAATGAGAAATATTACCACATTGCTTGTTCTTGAGGGATTTCCAGGAGAAATACCACAAAAATGTTTTTCTTTGAGAGTATGTGGACTGAAATTCTTATAGATTGAGTAGATATCAACACAGCTCGTATTGGGGGGTGGTATAGATAGTCTGGTTTTATTGTTGCTGTTGCTCTAGAAAAGGGTGCCACGTAGAAATTCAAGGAATTCCTTTATTTGGTGGAAGATACAGGGTGAATGGTCAGCTAATCTGAAAAGCAAACTCCTCTGAAAAATTCTGGAAAAAAAGTGAAATAGAACTCCCATTTACAAGGTAAAAAAAAAATCACTTAAAAGATCAAATAAAGCAATGTCACTGTCAGTAATTAATACATAAGCATACATTTCCCAAAGGATATTTATTTATCCTTTGGGATAAATTTATCCTGCTGATGGTGACAACAGATTTTATATCTTCCTTCTAGGAGTCCTCTTTCCAATAAAAGATGATATTACCATCTTGGTGACTTGATAAGAAAATCGTTCTTTCCTCCAGCCTTTCTCTGAATAAAAAAGGCTTTATTAATTTGAGCATAGGTAATTGTTGAATTAACCAGAATCATTTAGAGAAACACTGTCCTAAAACAATGAACTGCTTCAGTTCGATTGCATATCTATTGTATTATGTGCTCTCCACTGAGCTCAGCAGTGGGATCTGCCAACAGGCAGGAGACTGTAAATATGTAGAAAGGATTTTGTGTGTAGACACCAAAATTCACACTTATTACTGGTCTTTTGCTGTTATAGGAGGTTGGGCAAGTTGCTCAGTTTTTCTAACCTTCAGCTTCATAGCACAGGAGATGGAGAGAACAGTACAAACCCTTCCATTTTGGGGGAGGGTTAGCATAAAGGGAATTTTATATAGAAACTGCTCTTAGACTAATAGCAACAATGATGCTGCTGAAGGTGAAATAATAGTTATTCAGGAATTTATGGTTCACGTGGGGCAACAAAACAAATCCAAAACCAGATTTTAAAAATTAGGAATTATATAAGTAACATATGTAAAATACTGAAATGATTTCATGGCTATGATCATAGATTTAAAGTTTTGTGATTATTAATAATTAAATTTTACAAACCCAAGTTTGTTTATTTGTTGTTGTTTTGGCTGTGTGGCCCCCTGCCCTGTCCCCCAGGCTTGCAGGATCTTTAGTTCCCTAACCAGGAGACCCAGCAGTGGAAGAGCAGAGTCCTAACCACTGGACCTCAGGGAATTCCTCCAAAACCAAGTTTTAAACATACTCACTTTTTGCAGATTTTCTGATGGCAACAGGTAAAATCTATCAAGTTTATTGTAAATTGGAGAATTTATTTGGTATTGGTAGATTGGTTAGATTTTTGTCTTGCTACTTTCATCATCATTTAAATAATCTCATAATTACTAAATAATGATGCTAATGTATGAAATACCCTCATGTTCCTCAAAACTATGGTGTGAGATTCTAACTCCAGCTGCCAAATTCACTAATTTTTGAGTATTCAGTGAAGTAAAGGTCTGGATTACATTTCTCCTGAGTCTATCAATGAGAAGTGATACCTCAAGCAGGAAAGACCGTGTTTATTCTTCCAGATGCAAAGAACATGAAACATTTCATGTCTTTCTAATGTAACTGGTGATGCCCAGTTAGCCAACTTCGGTCTGTCTTCTTTAAATGAGGTAGGTCTGTGAGAGTGGGGGGGAGGGCGGAGGGGGAGGTGGGGGGGAGGGCGGAGGGGGAGGTGGGGGGGAGGGCGGAGGGGGAGGTGGGGGGGGCGGAGGGGGAGGTGGGGGGGGCGGTGGGCGGTGTTCCGGTACCAGATCAGATTAGTTACTTGTAAGACTTGGAGCAGCTATAGTTAATTTAAAAGACGAAACACAGGTCATAATTTTTCTCTGTATTTTTGTTACTAAAAATTCCTCTTGAGAACCCAAGTTCAGCCTTTATTCTCTAACCCCAGCCTTGTCAGCGCTGCCACCTACAGGAAGTTAGGGTGGCAAAATGTGAAATTTTGTAAAATTCATGTAAAATCCTGTAACTAAATGCACTTCCTCACTTCCATCCTTACGGCAACCTCTTTAAGTCACTCCTAACAAACACAAACAATTGGTGCCCCCCTATGCATATATGCACACACAACACAGCCCCAATCCCCCAATTTTTGACACCCCACCACCATGTCTTGTCGGCAGTGATTTAACTCTATTGTAAGGCAGTGTCCTAAATTGTAGTTGTCTATGCTCTCCTTTGACCTAGTCTCTATACTTTCAAAAGTAAAACATTGATTATCTTTTGTCTGTCACGTCTGGGCTGGATTTTTATGTCCTCTTTTACTGAGACTGAAATGTCAATCTGGACACTTGGAACCATACAGCATGGGGAAAGGGTTAAAGGTCATGATGAACAAAGCATTGGCATTTTGCCAAAGACATGCAGGTTTCAATCTGACCTATAGTTCTAAAAAAAAGAATCATCTTGGCCCTATCCCTAGGGGACAGTAGTCTATGTCAGAAAGAACTTCTGTATATAATTCAACACAATAGGCAGTCCTGTTAAGTTGAAAGCTGGGGCTGTATTTGCAAAGAGGATTAACTACTTTCCCCCTTAGAGAGGGAGAGAAAGAGTGTGAAATTTCTTGCCAAGGGTTCAATTCTTTGGAAAGGTTCACATCCAAGTTGTTTGTGTCGGCCACAGAGAAGCAATGATGCCCATTTTTTAAAAGCCTAGTTACAAATACCTATGTTCATGTTGTTTTTGCATCCTGCAATTGATCTGGCTGTACTTCTGCTAATGAAGTCATTTTCCCCCAAACCCTTATGCCAATATTACCATGAATCACATTTAATTTCCCCAGCTGCACCAAGGGATGGGCCACGGTGGTAAATGTGTCAACTCAGATGCCTGTTCAGTTAAATTGGTGGTGACTTCCTGGAGAGCTCTGCCGAGAAGGCTAGGATAAAGCAAGAGCTTAGCAGGAAATTGTGCCCTGATTAAAATACTGGCTACGGAGGTGGGATCCACGAAGGTGGTCCTGTGTATATTATGTAGTTGGCCATATCTGGACTAGGGGCTATACAAATAGTATAGAAAGGGTTAGACTAAACAGTAATTCTCCCACTAGAGGGAAGTCTACAGGAAATAGAGAAATATTGAAAATGGTGATATAAATTTAAATGTATAATACATTTCCATCATTTATGGATAAGACAGCAACTATAGCTGGCAGGGTGTTGAGTGAAAATGAAATTGTGGGTTTTATCCATTTAGATGGGCTGGGGGAAGTTGTAAGTGGGAGAGGATGGAGCGAGGATACTGAACCACATTCCTATTTAAGCCCTGTTAACAGACTTGCCCTCACTCTAACACGGCTCATTTATTCATGCTGGCAGATCCTTGTAAGACCACAGCCTGAGACTGGCCCTCACTCTGCAAGATTTCCTGTCTGAGTAGCAACTATTTGAGTCTCTGTGCCCCTTTGGTACTGACATTTTGCTGTTCCTGATTTGTCTTACCTTCCTCTAGACCTCTGATACATGTACATATTCCGGTTCTGGACTCCCCACTAGGGTTTCTAGTCCCTGCTCTGCTTTGGCCGTATGTCAAGTTTTTGGTGTCACCGTGGTGATCCCCATGTTTGATTTCTATCTCCAAATCTTGATGCTAATGCTTTGTGTGGCCCCAGTCTCAAGTATAATATAAGTACAGCACGTGACAAATTGGGAAGAGTCACTCTAGCAGAGGAAAGAGCTCAAGGAAGAGATAGAGGCAAAAGTAGGAAGAGATAGGGGGTCAATCAGATGAGCAAATTAGCTGGGAGGACATGGACAGGACAAGCTAGAAGTAAAATCTCAGGGGAAATGTTCTGTGTGGTCCCATAAAAACTTTAAGCAAAAAGTTAAGGAACGCTTAGGTAAGATTCATTGTGGGAAATAGAGAATATAAAAAAATCATTTTCTCAAGGAACTTGGAAACTTGGTGTCTTAATGAACTGTCAAAGAAAATTCTGGGGAAAAATGGTGATATAGTGTCAGGGGACAGTGAGGGAAGAGAAAGGAAGGCATGAGCCGGAGCGAGGAGGGAAACGCAGTCGCATTTGGTAATATGCCATGCTAATTCCAGGCTACAATTCCCTGGGGGTCTGGTGACCCTTAATACCACCCACTCCTGAGTCGCTAGATGATTATTTTAGTGGCAATTAAACCATGGGTGAGAGAGAGAGAGAGAGAGAGAGTGTGTGTGTGTGTTTTAATAAAGTAGGCTTATGTGAAATTGTTTCAGGGAGAAAACCATCCCCGGAGCAACGTGCATTTCATTCCCAGGCCCCTTCTTTTCTCCCTCTAAAAAATAAAATAAAAGACCCTGACTGTAAGATCCAGTTCGAGAATGTCTGGTTTAAGACCTGCTGTTAGGACCTCACACTTTCAGAAATTAATTGGGGCAATCAACATGCCAGGAAGCAACAGAACAAAGCTGGGATCGCTTTAGTGAAATCCTAACTGGGAAGATGCTTCTTAAATTCACTAGTTTTTGATTAACACATATACACATAAAAGTACCAAAATCTTTATTCATTTATTTCTCTAACCATAAATTTCTGAAAGGTCAGAAAAAAGTGAGACATTCTCCTGGAACATACAAACAGTATAGATATGTGTCAATGGATAAAGCACCCAGTAAACAAGAGACTCTCCTTAAAAACCTAAAAAGCCCAATTTATTGTCTTCTGTAAAGAACTTAATAGAAGTCAAACTAGAAAGGCACCAAGCAGTTTAAATAGTTCACAAACGAAGGGTGTGTTATAGGTACTTTTCCCATTAAATCAAATTGCAAGAAATCCTGTATTTATAGTGTTACTGTAGTTCCTTTTTGCTTTGAAACTTCTTTGCAAATAATATGTATGGAAAAGGTCATAGACAAGAGTATCTCCTAACAACTCACAGATCTCAACAGACTTGGTGTCTTCAATCAGCAGGACACAGAGTGCAAAAAAAAATTATACTAATTACAGAAAAAAAAATGCTTCTAAGTTGTTTACACATATTTTCAACTAATCTAAAACTTCCTAGAACGAGATACAGAAAAAATGTTGGAATAAAATCTGAGGCCATTCACAGTCTGACTGAGAAGAGAGTCCCCAAATTAGTGTATTATCATTCATCAAATTTGGGGGGCCCAACTTTAAATGCAGAGTGACAAATCCAACCACTAGCCATCACTGGAAGACCCAACAGAGCCTTGAAATCTCACTCAATGCTTGTACTGCCTCATATCCATGGCAGGCAGAATGTAAATACCTTACCATGTTTTTCTTTAAGGAAGAAGTGTAATATCAAGTAATTAGGGATTCATTCTTTGCAAAGCATCAACCGGCAAAGAGGAAACAGTCCCAGATGCTTTTTAAGAGAAAGGAGAAAGTCCTTATAAAGTTCATCCTAGGAAAAGCACAGCAGCACTGTTTTTAATGAATAGTATCATTTACAAATGTCACCAAGTGGAATAAGCAAGACACATGGCATCCTGGAGATCACATGGAGATAAAATCTTTACAAAGATGAAAGAGATTGCTGTGCTGAATAAGGTAATATTTATGGGAGAGAGCTGGACAATATTTTAATTGTGGCAAAATAAGAATAGCTTGGGGGAGAGAGGCAGCTTCTAAATCAGGGTAAATTTCTTATTTCATTTTATTGTTGCTAAGACCAAAGTAGAGTAAAATAAACTAAATCCCAAGATTTCAAAATCAAATTTTCCTCCCTTTGTTACTTCAGAAAAGACACTGTTTGGAACTGTCTTTTGGCCAATGGAAATTGATAGTATTGTTGTTTTGGACTGGAATAGTCTAGCTTCCTTTGTACTCATGGTGACCTTTGAAGTGAAGATCATTGGATAGTTAGGTCTTTCCTATGCTCACAGAAATCTAAGCTAGTCTCGGGTACAGTTAATGACCTGAGAAATTGTTCTAAATTTCTGCTGTTTTCTATTGTGACTGCCTGGCACAGAAGTGGGAAAGGACTACATGATCCCCAGAGGACACTGTGGGATGTTTACAAGGGGTCATGACGCTGCTCTGTCTCGCCCACTAGAACAGGCTTTTAGTTCTTTCCAAGGTCCTCTTGTTTCTGGCATTTTGTTTCTGTGATTCTGACCACCTCCTTGATGATAATTTCATGCCCCATATTTTACCACCAGCTTTTTGACTTTTACCATCTACTTATCTCTCCATCTACTGGTTTCCAAAATCCCCGCTTTTCTGTGTTCACTTTCCATTTACTCAGCTTCTGCCTTGGTTTTGTCATCCCTACTTTCTAGACAAGTAACCTCAATGTCTTTGGTTGGGGAATTATCCCAAGCTCGCCTGATACTTGGAACCATGAAACTATCTATGGAACCAAAACTGCTAGAGGAACTGTCCCTTCAATTTTATACCTCTATAATGCAGAAGTGAAAATTGAAGTCTTGAAATTGACTACACTTTGAGCAATTTCCCTTTTATGGAGGTTTGTTTCTGCTCTAGAAATGTACACTTTCCTAATTTAGGCATATCTCAGAACAGAAAGAAATCAACTTAGCACAGCCAGCTTGTTTACTCATTCCTGATGGCCCCTATTCAAACGGAACAACAATAACAATAACAAATGTTTTGGGTCATAGAAAATAGCAGGAAATTGGGAATAAGATTTCAGCTTACATTTCTAAAGAGTACACAGATTACAATGGAAAATTGAAAAAGAATTTTAATACTGCCTCAAAGTAATTGAAGGTTGCTTAATCTTAAAAAGTTACCCTTTATGACCCAGCAATCCCACTGCTGGGCATACACACCGAGGAAACCAGAATCAAAAGAGACACATGTACCTCGATGTTCATCGCAGCAATGTTTATAATAGCCAGGACATGGAAGCAACCTAGATGTCCATCAGCAGATGAATGGATAAGAAAGCTGTGGTACATATACACAATGGAATATTATTCAGCCATTAAAAAGAATACATTTGAATCAGTTCTAATGAGGTGGATGAAACTGGAGAAACTGGAGCCGATTATACAGAGTGAAGTAAGCCAGAAAGAAAAACACCAATACAGTATACTAACACATATATATGGAATTTATAAAGATGGTAACGATAACCTTCTATGCGAGACAGCAAAAGAGACACAGATGTATAGAACAGTCTTTTTGACTCTGAGGGAGAGTGAGAGGGTGGGATGATTTGGGAGAATGGCATTGAAACGTGTATAATATCGTGTAAGAAATGAATCGCCAGTCCAGGTTCGATGCAGGATACAGGATGCTTGGGGCTGGTGCACTGGGATGACCCAGAGAGATGGTATGGGGAGGGAGGTGGGAGGGGGGTTCAGTATTGGGAACTCAGGTACACCTGTGGTGGATTCATGTTGATGTATGGCAAAACCAATACGGTATTGTAAAGTAAAATAAAAAAATAAAATAGAAAAATAAAAGTTACCTAAAGAGAGAAAAGTGTAGAGAAGTCTTTAGGGGCTGGCTACCAGAAAACGTAATCTGTGTCAAAATGAGGTGGTGATAGATGCTTATTGAAAAGAAATAGAATTGCAAGCCTGCGATCTAGTTGTCCTCACTATTAGGTCCGTGGAGGAAATATGAGTTTAGAGATTAAGACCAAACAAGGGTTTTTACCCAAGATTTTGGTGAGAACTTTGAAAAGTCAAGCTGTAAGCAATGGAAGCTCCTTTTAAATCAGGCTAAATTTGTCTGGGTGGCCTAAAATTAAAGCAGTCCACAACCCTTAATTTCTTTTTCCCCACCAGGTCTTTTGGACCTTAGATCTTATTATTCCAGTGCCACAAAAAAATGAGTCAAGAACTCTCAGACATCAAGAAGAAAGCAGTGAATTGAAGATACTGAGTGAGCAAAAGGGACTGAGAGCATCTGATGCAAAGTCGGGACGGAGGAGCCTGGTCCACAGGGTCCAAAGAGTCAGATACAACTGAAGCAACTTAGTTTGGAGCACACACACACTAGATGAAGGAAAAGGCCTGAAAGAGGAGCTTCTGGTGGGGAACTCAACTTTGAGAAAACATTAAGAAAACATTGAGAGGACAAAAGTCTAATTTACCTCCATTTTACAAAGACTCTTCAAAAGTATATATGGTTGTTTTTTAATTACTCATTGTATATGAAAGAATAAAAATGCTCCTAATACTTTAAATTCTGTACTTTTCTACATTATAAGAATTTGCATACTTCTGTCAAATGGATGGGCCTCCCAGTTGGCACTAGTGGTAAAGAACCTGCCTGCCAATTCAGGAGTCATAAGAGACGCGGGTTTGACCCCTGGGTTGTGCAGATTCCTTGGAGGAGGACGTGGCAACCCACTCTACTTGCCTGGAGACGTTTCTCTGGTTTCAGATGGGGAATAAAAGCAGAAGCAGAGATCAGTTATGGGATTACTAAAGAAAGAAATCAGGAGAGTCCCATAGGTTTCTGTCCTGAGCATGTGAAAAATGGTGGAGTTTTTTATAAAGTTTAAAAATATTGACATTGGTCAGGATAGAAATTCAAGGACTCTAGTTAGGTATGTTAATTTTTAGAACCCCTATTAGATAGCCAAGTGAACACACTGAGTAGGTAGCTGATTATATGGATAAGAGTTCAGTGGAGAAATCAGAAGAGGAGATACAAATTTACATATTAATGGTATTTAAAACCACGAATCTGGAGGAGATTGTTGAGGAGAGAGATGAAATTACTTAGGAGATGACTGTAAAGAAAACTTAGTTTTTGGAGAAGTGGGTTGTTATTTTATTCACTAAGTGCTGTCCAACTCTTTTGAGACCTCATGGACTGTAGCCCACCAGGATGCTCTGTCCATGGGATTTCCCAGACAAGAAAACTGGAGTGAGTTGCCATTTCCTCTTCTGGAGGCTCTTCCTGACCCAGGAATTGAACCCACATCTTCCTGCACTGGCACACCTGGAAAGTCTTGGAAGAGTGGGTTCTCCAGTATCAAAGGATAACACCCCACTCTCTGAAGCAAACCTTGACCTTGAGGAATGGAATTGGTATATACATATACCCCTCTTCAGCCCCTTTGGCATTCTGATGTGGTTTCTACAAGGCTTTTGAGAGAATTCCCAGCGAGATAGAATCCCGGATGTGAGCTGCTAGTGAGCAGATCAAATATCACCTTTCCTTCCTTTGTCCCTACTTCATTTTACCAATGCCCCTTTCCTGTTCCTTGGGATCATTTGCAAAACTAAGCTACCTGCACAAAAACCCATGTCCCAGGCTTTGCTTTCCAGGGAACCTGAGTTAAGTCACTGTGATATTGTGATTTATAATAAATATATATTTCGGTTTTCATCCAAGGTTCCTGGCTCACAGCTCTCAAAACCTATGCAAATTTCCTGAGCGATAACAGCAATGGGAGCATCTTTTACTACAACACTTAGTCTTCTGTCTTCACTTCCTGGTCTTGAAATCACTCCAGAACCAAAAAGGTAAAATGGGTATCTTGTCATTCATCACAAGCCCCTCTCAACCACACTTGAGTTTTATGAATGAGGTGACACTTGGAAAGCCCCCAGATAACTTGCTGCCAAAGGAACTAACCATGTGACTAAAGGAACTTTACTTTACACCACACTCATACCTCCAAAGAGGGAAGAGAGGCTGGAGATTAAGTTCAGTCATGATTGGCCAATGATTCAATCCATCAAGGCTACATAATGAAGTCTCCATAAAAATTCCTGAACTATAGGGCTCAGAGAGCTTCCAGCTCGGTGCACTCCAAAACCCACAGGGACAGAAGCTCCTGCGTTAGGACTCCCTCTAGACCTTGCCCTGTGTTTCTCTTCAGATGGCAGTTCATTTGTATTCTTCAATGTCTTTTGTAATAAACTGATTATTAGCAAGTAAACTGGTTTCCCAACTTCTGCAAGTTGCTGATGCAAATTAATAGAACCCAAGGAAAGGGTCATGGGGACCTCCAATTTATAGCTAGTTTGTGAGAAGGAAATGGCAACCCACGCCAGTACCCTTGCCTGGAAAATCCCACGGATGGAGGAGCCTGGTAGGCTACAGTCCATAGGGTCGTAAAGAGTCGGACATAACTGAGCGACTTCACTTTCACTTTCACTTTTGTGAGAAGCACTAGTAACAACCTGGACTTGTAATTGACATCTGAATTGGAGGCAGTCTTGTGGGACTGAGACCTTCACTGTGGGATCTGATGTTATCTCCAGGTAGATGTGTCAGAATTGAGTTCAATTTGTAGGTTACCTACAAATAGATCTGCTGAGCATTGGAGAACTGCTTGATGGTATTGGAAAAATGCACATTGCAGTCACCTACCATCAGAAAGACATTAAATTGCTTCCTCCGTGATGAGCAGAGACTTATGCTTAGCCTTTCAACATCTTTTCCTTGTTTACTCTTCTAACCAATCATATGGCATCAGGGAAAGTTGTCCAGGTTTCAGGACTCAGTTTCTAGCCATATAAATACAATGATTTTCTCTGGTGAACACTGATAGGTGTTTCTAGGAAAAAGTAATAACCTGTTATCCTCCTCATGTATTCAGCTATGCTTTAACCAAACAAGTCAATCAAGCTAGGAAATGAAAGAAAATATGTCAAAATTAAAATTACCAAGAAAGTCCCAACGACAGCAAATCCATTTCCACTGGGATGATAGATAACTTTGAACCCTAAGGAAAGAGAGACATGTGCTATAGAGCCTGGATTCCCTTTCAGCTCTCCTCCCTGGAGTCGAGCTCAGCCTCTCCTGGGGACAGCCTTCTGCTGTTCTTGGCCTTCTCCTCTCAACCAGCTCCAGAGAGCTGCTCACCAGAGAGCAGAAGAAGTGCTTCTTGGCTAAGAACCTTTTCAGGTGGTTGGCCTCCAACCTGTACTATTGGGAAGGGCTCCTAGAAACGATCCTCCTGATTATTTTCCCAAGCAGCTGGTCTCTTCCCACTACCCATCTGGGAGGGGTTGAGAGGAAGCAGTCAGAACAAAGAGGGACACCAAGAACACTGTCTGGTGGAAGAGCAACAGATCCCACTGTCAAGGGAGTGTAATCCCTCTCCAGGGCTCGGCCGACTCCTTCCATCCTTGGATCTGCCCATGAAGGGCCGAACTGTCTCCTTGGCCAGCCGGCTTGCCTCACGATTCTTGGAAACACATCTGCATCTTTCATAAAACATTACAGGGAACATCCAGAACATTCATAACATGTTCATAAATATAAATCTTTAAATGAAATGATTCCCCCCCCCCCACCTTGGATGAAATGGACTTGTTGAAAAAGAAGCATTTGGCATTCCTCAAACTGCTTTGGATCATGTGCTGTTTAAGTAACTGTCAGTTCACTGCTGGGTTCATTGACACTTGGTTCTTTAATGGTGCTTATAGTGAATAATGCTGTCTGCACAGAAAGGGTAAAGAAAACAGTCATAGGAAATTCAAACCGTTGTATGGTGGATGGTGAGAATGAATATTTCTGATATGCTGATTAAATCTGAAGCCTTAATTTTCTTTACATGCAATCAACAAGAAGTCAAAATAATTATTTTACCCAAATGCTGTGTGTACAGGTTCAGTCTATTTTCATAAAAGAAAAAAAAAAAAACTCAACAGATGGCTAGAAAGAGTAGTTTAAGACATCAAAAACAGCTGAATAAACTTTCAATAGTCTGGGGTGAGAGACAAAGAAACAAGCTTACATTTTAACGTTCTAGCCCATTATATATTTATAGGCATTGTGGGGTTCATTGAGTTATGTTACAAAATATATTTTAACATGTATTCACTGATTTTTAAATGAGAAAATATAATTCAAAAGGAACAGTATAAACCATTGTCTGATAATAACATGCAATGCATACATAATAAAATAATAAACAATTATAATCAACAATCATTTTATTTTTTGTAATTATTATTTTTGTAAATAATAAATTTAACCACATGTTAAATAAATAATATTGCTTTAATAGTCTTACCATTGAGTAGAGGAAGTAATATCCAGGGACTATTTCTATATTAAAGATCATATAACAACAACAGAAGAAGGACTGGGGAGAAGTGTGTCACTATTGAATTATAACAGCAATCTGGATTTGCTCAAAACTGTATGGAGAATCTAACAAGGATAAAACTTTCCTGGAAATTATGACCCCGAAACAGTTAAAGCAGCACAAATGTCCTGTATTGCACATAGGTATATGTTTCAGGGGACCTGAGTCTCCCTGTGATTCTGGACAAAATTGCTCAACCTTTCCAGACCTCAGTTTCATCAATTCTAAAATGGATAGATTGAACCGCAAAATATCTTACTTTCCTTCATCTCTAATGTTTAATGACTCTAACAGAGTCATCCTTATCCATATCATGTGTTTCAGCTTAAGGTGAAAAAAATATTTGTCCTCTCCCCAACCCTTTCCTTTCATTCTTCTTCCTTTATCCCAAATGTCTTCCTCACCATATGATTGTTACAGAAAACAGTATTAGAAAGAGGACCCATTATTGGCTATCAACCCTTTATCTGAAATTAGTTTTAACTGCCACTAGGGGAGAAAACACAAATGTAGTGAGGCCTATGCTTTCCCAGCGTGATTCATCCTGTGGATTGCTTCCTGAGGTCACAGCAGTGGGAGAGGCCAGAGCTGATACCTGGAACACTGGCAGATCTAAACAGTAGAGATAAGGTGAAGAAATGGAGTGGGCACATCATCATTTTATGGTTTACAGCAATCACCATAACCAGTATTAGATTTCTCCAGCCAAAAGGAACAGGCCTCAAACACCCAGTCTCACTTTCACTTCCTGTTACCAAATATTTTGAACATTGTTCATTGGAAAAATAAAAATACTTTAATTGGATTTGAGATATTCCTCTCATGCTCCCTCTGCCACTCATAGAGAGCTCTAGTACATTCTATGAAAGTACCCCAGTTAAAATCGTTATTAGTATTAAAAACATATCATTTAGTTCATGCAACCTACAACCCCTCAATATTTATAATCATCAATATTCGTGTTTGAAAAAAAAAAACAACTTAAATCTCCAAGTTAATATCATCAAGATTCAAATACTTCTGACTCATTATAGTTATTAAAGTACATAGGTTTAATCTGACATTAATCATTCTTTTAACCTTGAGATTTATTATTTAATGTCCTGATCTCTCTCATGAGTCCCACGAATTTATTTTTGCTGATGTGTTACAGAGACCATCCAGGTATCTAAATTCTTGTACATTTTTATTCAAAGATAATGTTGTCTTGTAAATTTAAGCATTGGGTTAGGTTTAAATTCTTAAATGAATGCTGCTGCTGCTGTTGTTGTTAAGACACCAAACTACTTTCTTAAGACTATGAGACAACAATGTCTAAACTTTAGTCATCTAAAATTTGGCTCCTTGTTAATAAATCCAGTGCACAAAAATTTAGACTTATTTTTTGAAAAGACAAATTTGGGAAGTAATTAAGAATGTCACACACGCACACACACACACACACACACACACACAAACTATTTATTTTATAACAGAATTTCCTTAAAAAAAAACTTTCAAATAGCTGTTATTTAATTTATAGTAAACTGCTTTAATACTTTCCCCAAGTCTATTTATTGCACAAAGTAAGATGATTTTCTTTCATTTTGAGATACCATTTTCTCTAAGCTTGAAAGTGAAAGTGAAAGTGAAGTCACTCAGTCATGTCTGACTCTTTGTGACTCCATGGACTGTAGCCTACCAGGCTCCTCTGTCCATGGGATTTTCCAGGCAACAGTACTGGAGTGGATTGCCATTTCCTTCTCTAAGCTTAAACATCACTAAAAAACAAAATAGTTTTAGTCACACAGTAGGTCAAAAATAACAAAAAAATCCTAATTGTTAAATAATGCAGTCATTGGTGATGAATGTATCCCAGGACAGTCCAAAGTATATGAATTAAAAAAGGTACTAATTCCAGCTGAGTTTCTAATTTTAGCGTATTTATTCCACCAAATCTGTTTAATTAGCACATCACTTGGCAGTTTGTTATCTTGTATGAACATTTGTTAATTCTTACTTGATTCCATATGTAAAATTCCAAGTGCTATATTAAATGTGTTAATTGTATGACAATGTATCTATTACGTTAAATCTAGCTTTCTGTCTACTTTCTCCACTTGTCACTTTTTTTTTTTTTTTTAGAAATTTATTAGAAAAAAAAGAGAATTTTACTGCTTATTTTTGAAACAGAACCATGATTCTGTGTGTGACTTTCAGGAAGGTCCTGACACCATAATATCTCTTTGGGTCCACTCCATTATTCTTGATTAGATGAGAAACAGTAAGTTAGGGCTACATGTGAGCATGGATTAACATTCCCCATGAAAGTGCTAGAAACAGACGATTTTCATATCGTTTAAATTCACCTAAAACTGAAAACGAGGTTGCCTTATTATTCTCCTCCTCATACTGCACACTCCATTGCCTTCTCCTTGGCTTCTTGGGAGGCTTATTCACAGTCACATATTGCAGCCTGTAGTGCACCCATAAAGATGGCCGATGTGTAGCTGTAAAAATTCTTCTCAGTCTTTCTTCAGGGTCCTCTCCCTTCTCGCACCCCTCACTCCCGCCCCAGCCCCGAGCCCCGCCCCCATAAAGCCTTCCAGAGATCCAAGGCAGACATCCTTATTGACTCAGTGGCACAGCCAGCTCTGGCCACGTGCAAATGAAAACTCTGCTCATTTAAAAGATAACCCTCTCTTCCGGATTTTCACGCTGGCACCTCTCTTTTCCTGTTTTTCCAGACAAACCGGGAAAGATATATACAATATTACCAAGCTGACCCGTTATGGAAGTTGCAAAGTTTTATTTCCTGTGAAGAACCAAGGTTTAATTAGCTAAAAAGGAAGTGAACAGAAGAATGATAAGTAAAAGTTGGGTCTCTGTCTTCCTAGGGAGATTATCCTCAGTACCTCTGAACTTTATTATCCAAACAATGAGGGAATGGCGTGACTTGGAGCCTCTGATAATCTCATACTCATTACTGTTCATGTAAAACTGTGAAGAGGCTGTCAGCTATTGCAGTGGCTTTGGGCTAAGGAGAAGCAAACCTCAGAAGGTTTGTGATTTGGAAGAAGTTCACATATGCTTCCAGAATTTGGCTGCTTGTCCAAAGCTTATCCGAACTATCTGAACCTTTTAAGTCTTCAGAATTGGCCTGGACATTTCTGGCTCTTTCTTACTGGACCTGGCTTGGAACTGTGTAAGGATGGCCTTTTATAAAAATTTTTGGCACCTCTGGTTCTGATGCTGCTTACAATCTGCAAACTAAAAATGTGCAAATCAAAAATGTATTTTAATTATTTTAAAATGTTACAGTTGGAGTTTTGCAAAAACTTTTTTTTTAATGCTAACACTCTTCACAGATCTTTTTATAATTATGTGATCATATGAACTAAGGTAACCAATTGTTTCAGGTTGCCAACAACTGATAAGTTTCCTTAGAGGGTGGGAGTTTTTGATTCCAAAATGGGGGATGTACTGGATAACTAAGACAAGTTACTCACCCTAATATGAACATTTCAACAGCAGACCAAATTCTGGCTAAAGTCCAAAATAGAATGTAATGAATAACATATCTAGTAATGTTTTTTAGATAATACATTTATCTGTGCTAATTATTATATAATTAGAATTTTGACCTTAGTCAAAGACTTTAAAAGATAATTATTTTTTCCCTACTGGTTCTACCGTTTCTACAAGATACAACCCTGGCTGATTTACCTGTGGATGTAACAATCTTACACAGAAAAAAGTAATGGAGTTAGGAGAAAAAAGTATAAAAATTTCAGATTTTTACTCCATGTCATGACCATGAGCTAAAATTCCATTTAAAAAAAAATCAAAAAACAAAAGAGAAATTATACTTAAATTATATTCCGTGGAGTGTTTTAATGCAGTCTCGGGGGCCAAGATACAGTCTAGTACAGAATAATGATCATGAGAATTATTAATATAAAGTAGATCACCATTGCTGAACTTTTACTTTGCTCTAGAGTGATATCAGTTTAATATTTTCTTAGAACACACACATTTTTAGAATCCAGTCTTCATTATTTTTCTTCTTGGTCCTTATAGAACAGAGCTGTGGAATTTCCTATAAATGGTCTCCAGCAAAAGTCCTATTTTCTTTACCCCCTCCTTCCAGCTCATTTCTTCCAAAGAAACTTCAACTTTCATTCCCCAACTAAGGAGTCTTGGGACTACACGGATCATGTAATTTATAGTCCTCACCAACAACTTTTGAAAGTGAAGAGGGTGCTATTAATAATTAAGCTAGGATAACAGGCATAAATCTGGTCTATCCAAAGCATACACTGTGAATGTTCACACCCGCAATCTACAAAGTGTATAGATGACCGTTGTAGAATTTGGTTCTGAGTCTTTCATGCATATCTTTATTTAATTACTAGTGCTCTCTTCTTTACAACCACCCCTCCCACCCCGCTCCGCTCACTCTCCACACACAAATTCTTTTTCCTTCCCCGTGTCTCTCCCATGTTTCTCTGAGTAGCACAGATTCTTCAATCAACCAGTGTCCTCAGGAATCTTAGGAAGCAGGTTTGTTCTGCTGCTGTCAGAATCAACAGAGCAAAACTTGCCCTGCCTCCTTCTCTCTCTTTTACCCTGCTTTCTTGCCTTTTTCGTGTTTTCTCTTTAAACTCTAGAATTTGTGAATGGTCATGATATAGGGGAGGAATTATTTTTCCATAATGATAACATTTTCCCTTTAATGACCTTGGGTTTTCTGGTCTTTAAATACTTCACTTTTTTTTTTTTTTTTTTTTTTTTAGTATCTGGTAAGTAACTTAAAGGAGAAGGCAATGGCACCCTACTCCAGTACTCTTGCCTGGAAAATCCCATGGACAGAGGAGCCTGGTAGGCTGCAGTCCATAGGGTTGCTAAGAGTCGGACATGACTGAGCGACTTCACTTTTACTTTTCACTTTCATGCATTGGAGAAGGAAATGGCAACGCACTCCAGTGTTCTTGCCCGGAGAATCCCAGGGACGGTGGAGTCTGGTGGGCTGCCGTCTCTGGGGTTGCCCAGAGTCGGACACGACTGAAGCAACTTAGCAGCAGCAGCAGCAGCAGCAGCAAGTAACTTAAAAAAAATTTTTTTTAACTCCATCTCTACTGTGAGGAAATTAGAACGTACTCTCCAGTGTTGAAACAATCTTCCTCTCACCTCTTAGTGTGAGAATTATAGTCCTTGAGACATGTGAATCCAAAAGTAGACTCGGCCCTTTTCTCCCAGGGGGCCTTGTAACTAACAAGATGTAACCACAGCTTGTGGTAGGCTGCTCAATTTTCAGAGTTTTCTCCGTTGGTGCATAAATTAGGGCTCTTCCAAGGGCTCCATGATTTAGCAAGAAAGAAAAAAAAAAAAAAACCAGCCTCAATATTAGCCCATAGTAAAATGGAAAGCAAAACTAATCATTACAATTTTAAGTAATATATAAGTAGTTCAACAGGAATTTCTTCTTAATTTGTGAATAATGACTCAGTTCCATGATGACATTTGAGATGTATCATGAGTTTTTTATTAGTGTCTGCCACTTTGAGCAGGACTTGACCATGTCTAAATGTTGTGCGTTTTGTGTGGTCCACTCAGATAATGGTATCCCACCTTCTAGGTGTCATTTGACTGGAGGGAGAGATGATCATGACCAATTGTGTGATGACTGGCACATTGCCCATGGCCTGGACTTAGGTCCAGTGGCTGTTGTCAAGCAAATTCCGCTAAAGTTTCTGTCGCTTTTAGGGCCAGTCTTTGCTTAGCTCTGTTACACAGACCATAAACAGTCTCAACTGTAGAGAAAGGCTGCCTTTCTGGCACTGGATAAAATGTCTGGCTGTATCATGTGAGCTCTCTAACCCTTAATTGATAATGGGAACAAGTCATGCCAGTCATTCAGGAACTCCTCATCTCCATCTCAAGTAACCTTGTGGATGAGGGCTGGCACAGCCCCTTGCATTTCAAACATTTCAGATACTGTTTCTTGCTTTTTGGCGAAAACTCACTGATGCTGGAAAAAGACCAAGATATGTTATGTTGTTACTGTTTTTCAATCCTGACTTTGCTTTCCTTTAGAAAATATGCTGCTTGACTTACTAAATGTGTGTGTGTTGGGGGGGGCCGCCGGGGCGCGGTGTGGTGGAATCTCCCTCTTCTCGTTTTCCCTTCCCACTGGGGGCTCAAGGTGATGTCAAGAATGCTACTAAGTGGCACCTTTTTAGATGGCATACTGGACACATGGCAGTCAGATCCATTTCACTGGCACCTTAGTTAATGGGCTTTTTATGGTACTCTTGTGCACATAGGGTTTCTGGCTCATTTCCTAAATTACCATTCAGAGGAGGGAAAAGTCTTTCAGTACAGCATGATGTTCTATTGTGTTCAGGCAGGGATACTGTTTAGAAAATTTAGCACACCATGAATTTGATACCACTCATGAAGGTATCAAAATGGAATCACCAAACATTAATTTACAATTTCACACTGAGTAAAAATTCTTCAAGGGAGCTTTAGCCTAACAGGCAGCCCCCTTTTGGGGTGCTTTCTTGTCACCCATACAAAACTACTGTCACCCACTAAGTCACCCTGGAAATCTTAGAACCAAACTTGACACAGCCATCAGTCCCCCATGACCCCAGATAAACAACTGTTTACTTTTGATGGTTTTGTTCGCTTTTCTTGGGCAACCTGAGATTGAAGGCTGAATAAAATTCTTTTCCCTCATATGATTCCATTAATTGAGGAAAATAAAGACTCCTTCTATTTCCTTGTACCTTCATTCTCCCAGAAATATATTTTGTTAAAGGAACAAGGAGAGATAAAGGAAAGGGTAGAGTCCCCACATCCATCTTCCTAAGCTCAGAAGTACAGAAGTAGTTGTATGCTTCCCAAGGCAGAGTGTTAGGGCTTGTTCTCAGATACCTGATGGCTGAATTTAATTTTGGGATCCCCTTAGTTTCCTTAATCATGGCAGAGGACACTATCACTTTATATTCAATGTTTATTTAAGCATCAAGTTTAGGCAATAATATTATTTTAGGAATAAAGAGATATGACAAGTAGGTCTCTCCTAAAAACATAGAGTAAGCAGAGAAAAATGAAGGGGTTTTGAGGTGATAAGATAACAGTCAAATTGCAAGATCATCAGAGAAAATAAAGGAAATGGAAAATCCCTAGAACTGAGAGAAAATTAGGAGGAAAAAAAAAAAAGGAGAAAAGAAGGAGATGAAGAACTGAGGATCTGTTCATTGTATTTCAAAACGACAGAAGTGATTTGTGTAGAAACTCATTGTACCCAGTAAGAAATTCAAGTGTGCAACAGATGGGCTGATTGTTTAGTGTTTGGACTCCACAGGCCTTTTTGATCATTAATATTAATAATTAAATGGCAATTCAAGAAGATCACACATATTTCTAGTCACTTTCCTAATATGTTGAAGTTTAGATAAGTAGAACAAAATTACAGATGTGAAAAACAATCTTGTATAAGTCTATCCACTCAACTCAGGTAGATGAGTGTTTATAAATCAAAAACAATAAGAAGGGGGATCCTAAATAGAGGTGGAAATTTCTAAGAACTTTTTCTTTGAATCCTTGAATTTTAAAAGGAATTGGTATAGTCATAAATACCATTGAGAGGTAGGTTGACCAATGGTTCTCCATCCCTACTGAGGGAGAAGAATAAAATAAACTAATTCTCTGAGGAGATGATTCAAATTAAATACATAGGAGGGACTTTCCTAGTAGTCCAGAGGTTAATATTTTGCTTTCCAATGCAGTGGGTGTGGGTTCGATCCCTGGTCAGGGAACTAAGATCCTACATGCCTTGTGGCCAAAACTAGAAACCCAAAACATGAAACAGAAACATTATCACAACAGATTTAATCATGCTTAGTTGCTCAGTCATTTCCAACTTTCTGTAATGCAGTTTAATAAAGACTTTAAAAATGGTTCACGTTAAAAAAAATCTTTAAAACATTTTTAAGTAAATAAATAGATGGGAGATTTATCTTGCAGCAAGGGCTGTGTACAGTTCAGTTCAGTTCAATTGCTCAGTCGTGTCCGACTTTTTGCAACCCCATGAATTGCAGCACGCCAGGCCCCCCTGTCCATCACCAACTCCCGGAGTTTACCCAAACTCATGCCCATTGAGTCGGTGATGCCATCCAGCCATCTCATCCTCTGTCGTCCCCGTCTCCTCCTGCCCCCAGTCTCTCCCAGCATCAGGGTCTTTTCCAATGAGTCAACTCTTCACATGAGGTGGCCAAAGTATTGGTGTTTCAGCTTCAGCGTCAGTCCTTTCAATGAACACCCAGGACTGATCTCCTTAGGATGGACTCGTTGGATCTTAGGAAGCCTTAAATGTCCTACTGATGGTCTCTGAAATTGAGCTTAACCTTGCTTGATTTGTTTTTGTTTGGGAGAGTTAGGGTATAACATTGGATAACCTCTGTAACTTCTGGGTGTATTCAATGAGAAGAGCTAAAATTCTGTTTCATAAATCAGGACCCAAGTCAGTGGGCATATTGTTTTTCCCTCTTTTGTGTTACGTGGTAGATGGCCTAGTCTGGAGGACTAAGTTTCTTCATCCTTTTGAAGTCAATTTTTAATGAAACTTTCTCAGAGCAGCCTAACTGCTACCTGCCTATCCTCATCTCTCTTGGTTCTGTGTCCACTGAGATGAGTAAACAAACAGTATCCTCTGAAATTTTTATCAGGGATTTCTAGTTTTATATCATTCAATTTGAAATTTTAAAAACTGTGAACATGACTACTATCCAAACAATGATACTGACTATTTCATTGAGGTAAAGCCTGAATATTCTGTCTACAACCTGTGCAAATTTTTAAAATGATTATAACAACTTAAATGTAAAGTTCCTGGTTTATCAACTCACCTGGACAAAACCCATTGCTTTAAAAAAGCATCCTTCTGGTTTCTGCAAATGTTAGCAAACCTTGCTTATTGCTCCTGCATCAGGTTTCTCAAGTTCGCCACTAACTTCTCTCACTGTCTTAACCTCAGATTTTCTAATTATTTCTTTTTAATCTCAAAAAGTAGAACACATGATTTAAATCAGCAAACAATACAAATTGAGTTGTCTGTAAAGAATATCCTACTTATAATAGAAACATCTAAAAAACTTATCAAGACTTCCTTGGCAATCCAGTGGTTAAGGCTTCACATTCCAATGCAAGAATCCCTGGTCTGATTGGATCTCTGGTCAAGGAGCTAAGATCCCACAGGCCTCTTCGCCAAAAACCAAAACATGAAACAGAAGCAATATTGTAACAAATTCAAGAAAGACTTTAAAAAACAGTCCACATAAAAGAAAATCTTAAAAAGTAAAATAAGAAAGGAAGTCATTGGTTAAGATATCTAATACAAATTAATATAACTTTAAGATATCTGCACTGTTTATCAGTGCCTCCTACTATAACAGTCATTCACATCACCTGAGTGAATGAGTGCCTGAAAGTTGTTCAGTCGTGGCCGATTCTTTGCAACCCCGTGGACAGGGCCCCACCAGGCTCCCCTGTCCATGGAATTCTCCAGGCAAGAATACTGGCGTGGGTTGCCATTCCCTTCTCCAGGGGATCTTCCTGAGCCAGGGATAGAACCTGTGTCTCCTGCATTGCAGGCAGATTCTTTATTGTCTGAGCCAACAGGGCACATCACCTGAGGAGTTTATTGAAAACACAGATTCCAGGGCACCACCAGAGGGAGGTCTTCATTCCAAAGATCTAGGAGATAATCTGTGGTCCTCCAAGTTTGGAAATCACAGACCTTGGTTAGTTCAGCACAGGTTGTAGAATTTAAGATCCTAAAATCAGTAGTGAGCAACAACACAGAGAAAATGCAATTAAGACAAAAATGTAAAAATCGTGTTCTTCAGTTTTTGTTTTCCCCCAATATACTCTCGTCTTGACCTTCTTTCTACTTTTGGAGGAATAAATTAAATGCCTACGAAGTAGGAGAGACTTTTCTTTTGCTATGGGATTAGCCAGCAGGCCAATCAACCATCAATTGACCTGTTTCCCTTCTTTTCCTGTTTGCATTCCAGGCATGTTCAAGTGATTAAGTACCATTTGAACTCTGCCTGGGAAGTAAGGTGATGACAGGACAAGAGGAGAAATAAGTTACCTCAACACAGAGCCTGTTATAGCACATAGAAATGCAGATGTTTACTTGTGTTTGAGTTAAAGAAAGCATTAAGCTTCTGATTCCTTTAAGTGTAAATGCTGACTAAATAGCCTTTGATCACCATGTAAATTCGTGTAGTGCAAAAGTTCATATTTTGGATTTTCTGCTAAAGAATCTTCAGTTTTCTGTGTTTCAGGAGATTCTACAGTTGCACTGACTGTTAATTATGGGCACTTATATATGAGGTACAATAGCCCCTAGCAACAGTGGAAAGATGCAAGAAGGACGAGAGACCTGAGATTTGAGGAGAGGTATTACAAACCTAGAGAGAGTATTAAAAAGCAGAGACATCACTTTGCTGACCAAGGTCTGTATGGTCAAAGCTGTGGTTTTTCCAGTAGTCATGTATGGATATGAGAGTTGGACCCTAAAGGAGGCTGGGTGCTGAAGAATTTATGCTTTCAAATTGTGGTGCTGGAGAAGATTCTTGTGAGTCCCTTGGACAGCAAAGAGATCAAACCAGTGAATCCTAAAGGAAAACAACTCTAAATATTCATTGGAAGGGCTGATACTGAAGCTGAAGCTCCAGTACTTTGGCCACATGATGTGAAGAGCCCACTCATAGGAAAAGACCCTGATCTTCAGGAAGATTGAGGACAGAAGGAGCAGCAGGTGGCAGAGGATGAGGTGATTGGACAGCATCACTGACTCAGTGGACATGAGTTTGATCAAGCTCTGGGAGAGAGTGAAGGACAGGGAAGACGCCTGGTGTGCTTCAGTCCATGGGGTCACAAAGAGTTGGCCATGACTGAGTGACTGGACAACCATTGAATAATAGGTAAATGAAGAGAACTGTACCAGCTACCAAAATTGGCCACTGATGTAGTCAGGTAACACTTAGTGATTGGACTTGAGTAGAAATTACAGATGCGTTGGATTGATAGGGAGCCAAGATCTCTGTGCATAGGTGGCAAGACCATGGTCATTGGCGTAGGGTTCAGGAGTGAATTTCTAATTTCAAAGCTAGCACGGAGGAGTGATAGGAAGAGGGGCTGGCAAGACTCTTGCTGGGTCCGCACCATCATAGGGCACTGGATTCTGGGTATGGTTGGAGACAGAGAGTCTAGCAGTCAACACAATGACCCCTGAATACCAAACTTCAGCAGACAGATGAAATGTGGATTGAGAGATGTGTTTTATTTTAGCATGTATTGAGGATGAAGGGTAGGCTATCCTCTTGATGGAAAAATCAGTGAGCCAAACTGGGAAAGACAGAGACTGTGGAGCCAGTGAAATGCTGATAAGGTGCCAAGTGTATCTGGACACTCTGTAGAACATTATGCCAATGGTATTCCTATTCCTGTTGGGAACAGAAGTATTTTTAAATGTTAGAAAAGAATATTAAATTCTGTTTGAAATTTTAAGAGGGAGAAAGAACTCAAAGCAGACTGAACCAATATTTTTAAAAAATTATCTATGAATCATCCTTTAGAGCTAACATGGCAAACTACACTTCCACTGATGAATCCATGTATTGTCCTAACAATCTCTTGTTAACCATGACTATATACATCCCTACCCAAAATAGCTTGCCAAGCTTATGTAAAGGGAAAGCCCAGACTCCTCAGTTAGCATTCAGTCATAGCTAGGCTATGCTTGCAGCCTCTTTTCTTATTTCATTCTGCGCTCTGGCTCCCCAACTCCATTCTCCATTTCCTGAACAAATTTCACAACTTCACAACTTTCCTTTAACCAAAATTATGCAACTTAAATAGCAACAGCCTTCCATGATTGCCAATCAAAAATAACTTCTTTTTCTTCTGTGTACTTTGGTTTGTTCACTTAATTCTGCCTTCCGTTTACTTTGTCCCTCTTTTTCTTCGTTCATTCGAGGCTTTGACCAAGCCAACCAGAAACTGAGCTTTTTTATGAAGAGATTGTTTTTTCATTGTTATAATCCCCAGTGTCTAGTACAGAGTTTTGCAGGTGGCAAGGACTCACATTTTAAATTAAATAACCATCTGTCTGGTATGAATGCAAAATGTATATTCTAATTATATTTATTGTTTAAAAAAAGGCACAGATCTCTTATTTTATAATGAAGACAAATATTAATACTTTATGCTCTAATGAATTACCTTCTTGTTCCTTAATGAAATGCCTCTTCTGGATTAATCCTCAATCTGTGTTTTCATCATAACACATTAATTATAATTTTAAAACTATGCTTTGATAATACTGCATTCAGTCAAAGTCCCCTATTCCGAGTGTAGCAGTCCATTCTAATTTTTGAATACATGGCAGGCAAAGTGTGTAGACCCCAAATTAAGCTACTAAAAGTCATTAGAGTAATCCATTGCTTTTTTTCTCATGAAAGTTTCACTTTCCCCTCTTTATTTCTCATGTGACCTAGATTTAAAAGGGAACATTCTCTATTCCATGCTTAAAGTCCACTTTAGGCATTTTTGGTTTCATTATCTTTGATTTCCTTAACACTCTGAGCAAGGCCAACTCTTAGGACAAGGAAAAGAGCATTTTAAGTTTAACCAAAGCTCTGTCTCTAGTCAGCAGAGGTTCCAAATTAATGAGCTCTGAAGAGATCCAAGTCTAGTCCCTGCTGGACTATGCTGTGGGGCCAGGACAGGGCAGAGACACCAATTGAATAATAGAGTGTCTCAATGACAATGGAACTTATTCACCCCAGGGATAAAAAAGCACCATTAAAAGCAAATAACATCTAATTAGAATCTTCTCTTCATTCAGATTTCTTCTGAAGATGAATTTTCTTTCATTTTATAATAGATTATAGATCCATCATCTGAATTCAAACTGCAATTGCTTTGTAAGATTGAAATGAGATAGATCACTCAGGTCCCCCATTCACTGAGATCTGCACAAAAGAGTGATTAGAGAATACACAAGCAGAGCACTGTAAAAATGGTCACAAAATAATTTTATTTATGTTTGTAAAATATATTCTCTCCAGAGAATTCTTCTCAACTTGGAGACAACAGCTCTTTCTAGGAGGTCTTTCTTATTCATATGTTCCAGCTGGGTTGAGCAAAATCTTGAGAAAAAGTTAGCTAAGTTACCCTTCTCAGGTTGATAGGTTATGCCAGAATGGCTCAGGGTGAGAAAAGTAAGAAAAAATATTCTACTTATTTGTTTATCCCAGAGTAGAAACTAGGAAAAGTAAACAGCTGCTTAAATTTTTTTAAGTACCAAATCTATCAGCTTTCCATGGGGCTACAAAGAGACACAACTGAGTGAGCATGCGTGCGCGCGTGCGTGTGCGTGCACACACACACACGTCACTATACATACACCTGCCAGTCAAGAATTATTTGAATATTTCCCGGGAAAAATGCTAATATGCAGCACAATGCTTTTAAAGTATCTATTTGAAAGATACTTAATGATTTAGAGATTGATGTGAAGTGTTCACAGTGGATCAGGCAATTTACCTTTTTTAGGGGGTGAGGAAGTGGACCCTGTTGCAAGGCTTGCAGGATCTTAGTTCCTCCACCAGGGATTAAAACCGGGCCATGATCAGGAAAATGCATTGTCACTGGTCCTAACCACTGGACTGCCAGGGAACTCCCAAGACAATTGAATTAACTATATTTTAAAATTTAATCAGAAATGGTAATCCTGGAAGTGAAGTGAAGTCACTCCGTCGTGTCCGACTCTGCGACCGCGTGGACTGTAGCCCGCTCAGGCTCCTCAGTCCATTGGGATTCTCCAGGCAAGAATACTGGAGTGGGTTGCCATTTCCTTCTCCAGGGGATCTTTCCAACCTAGGGATCGAATCTGGGTCTCCTGCATTGCAGGCAGACGCTTTATCCTCTGAGCCACCAGGGAAGCCTGGAAGATAGGTATTAATAGCCTCTATTTTAAAGAGGATGGAGGTGAGCCTTAAAGAAGTGAAGCAATTTCGCTAAGTTCTCAGTGGAAACTGGGTTCACTCACAGGCTGCCCTTTCCTTACACTATACCATATTGCCTTTCTAGAAAAAATAGTCCTCACAATTGCTGACTTATTTCATACTGCCTTCTTTATGAGAATGCAAAATTATATCAGAGCAAATCTTGTCAGACTCAACCATTATGTGGAGAAGAATTCAATATGTACAAAAATTCTGAGAATGGACAACTATAAGTAAAGTTCCCATTCATATTTCCTCAGTACAGTTCAGTTGCTCAGTCGTGTCCGACTCTTTGCAACCCCATGGACTGTAGCACACCAGGCTTCCCTGTCCATCACCAACTCCCAGAGCTTACTCAAACTCATGTTCATTGACTTGGTGATGCCATCCAATCATCTCATCCTCTGTTGTCCCCTTCTCCTCCTGCTTTCAATCTTTCCCAGCATCAGGGTCTTTTCAAATGAGTTAGTTCTTCGCATCAGGTAGCCAAAGTTTCGGAGTTTCAGCTTCAGCATCAGTCCTTCCAATGAATATTCAGGACTGATTTCCTTTAGGACTGACTGGTTGGATCTCCTTGAAGTTCAAGGAACTCTCAAGAGTCTTCTCCAGCATGACAGCTGGAAAGCATCAATTCTTTGGCGCTCAGCTTTCTTTATAGTCCAACTCTTACACCCATACATGACTACCGGAAAAACCATAGCTTTGACTAGATGGACTTTTGACAAAGTAATGTCTCTGCTTTTGAATATGCTGTCTATGTTGGTCATAGCTTTTCTTCCAAGGAGCAAGTGTCTTTTAATTTTATGGCTACGATCACCATCTGCAGTGATTTTGGAACCCAGAAAAATAAAGTCTCACTGTTTCCATTATTTCCCCATCTATTTGCCATGAAGTGATGGGACCAGATGCCATGATCTTAGTTTTCTCAATGTTGAGTTTTAAGGCAACTTTTTCACTCTCCTCTTTCACTTTCAGCAAAAGGCTCTTTAGTTCTTCTTCACTTTCTGCCAGAAGGGTGGTGTCCTCTGCATATCTGAGGTTATTGATATTTCTCCCGGCAATCTTGATTCCAGCTTGTGCTTCTTCCAGCCAAGCGTTTCTCATGATGTACTCTGCATAGAAGTTAAATAAGCAGGGTGACGATATAGAGCCTTGACATACTCCTTTTCCTAATTGGAACCAGTCTGTTGTTCCATGTCCAGTTCTAACTGTTGCTTCCTGACCTGCATACAGATTTCTCAAGAGGCAGGTCAGCTGGTCTGGTATTCCCATCTCTCTCAGAATCTTCCACAGTTTCTTGTGATCCACACAGTCAAAGGCTTTGGCATAGTCAAGAAAGCAGAAATAGATGTTTTTCTGGAACTCTCTTGCTTTTTCCATGATCCAGCGGATGTTGGCAATTTGATCTCTGGTTCCTCTGCCTTTTCTAAATCCAGCTTGAACATCTGGAAGTTCACAGATCATGTACTATTGGAGCTTGGTTTGGAGAATTTTGATTCCTAGTAGGCAATTTTAAAAAAATTATAATTATACTTAATACAATTTTGATGTTCATTTTGAACCAATCCTTTGGCATCCTGTTTGATTAAAAAGAAAATGAAAAGGCAAATCTAATTAAGTACTTGTTTGTTAAGATCGTTTCTTCGTTTGGCTTCTGAGATAGCACTCTCTTCCTTCCTCACTGGTCATTCTTACTCTCACTAACTCCTCCTTATCTCCCTCCTACTTTAACAAACAGCCTTAATCCTCTAACTTCTGTGTTTACCCTCACTCCCTTGGTTAGTAAATTCATAAATTCTTAGTAAAAGATCAGTCTGAATAGTCCCAAATCATCATTTCCATGCAAAAACTCTCCCCCTAATCTTGAGATTCATAACCTGACTGCCTTTCAAGATTTCTGTTTATGTGTAGACACCTCAAATATAAGATGTCAACAGACACATTTCTCATTCTCCCCCATGAAAGTGTTTATCAGTTTTTTCTAGAAAAGGGCAATGCCATCCCTCTAGTTTTTCTGCACTCTTAATTGCTTTCTTTCTCTGATATTTTACGTCCCATCTTTGAATAAATCAACATTACTATCAAAATATGCCCAGAATTTGATGAGCTTTCCTGATGAGCTTTTTTTTTTTTTTTATGATACAGACTTTTTCAGTAGCCTTATAGCTGGTCTCCCTGCTTCTTCTATTCTGGCATTTTCCAGTTTATTCTCACAAAGCAGCCAAATAGATCTTTAGAAACACAAACATTGATTTTTTACATGTTTCTCTGTTCTAGCCCCTTTAATGGCTCTGCACTTCACTCACGCAATACCTTTAAACTGGCCCACAAGTCTTTATGTGTCCTGATTCCCTCTGGACACTCTCTGGACTTTTTCTACATTCTCCCTTGACCATTCCAAGTGCAGGTTTATCTTAGTTTCTTCAGTCTACTGTTCCCTCAGATCTCTACATAACTCGTTCCTTCAAAATATCTGCTGAAATGTGCCCTCGTCATTGAAGCTGCTCCTGACAACTGTGCAAGACTGTTCTTCTCTGGGTAGAGCACTCCTTACCCCCTTGCACAGGATCATTTTTACCCTTCACAGTGTTCACAACTGACACGTTATGCATTTATATACACATAGAATGGATACCCCAACCATGAGATAATTTGAGGGCAGGGTTTCCTTATTCTATTTTTCAATATTCTTTTTCCAGCTCTTGGAGCAGCGCCTGTCACAAACAAAGAGCTTAGTAAATGCGTGTGTGTGTGCGCATGCTGTCATGTCTGATTTGTGCAACCCTATGGCCTTGAGCCTGCCAAGCTTTTCTGTCCATGGGATTCTCCAGGCAGGAATGCTGGAGAGGGTTGCCATACGCTTCTCCAGGGTATCTTGCCAATCCAGGGATCGAACCTGTGTCTCTTCGGTCTCCGGCATTGGCAGGCGGGTTCTTTACCACTAGCACCACCTGGAGAGTCCAGTAAATACTTACTGGATGAACAAATGAAGCATAACCAGTGAGGTAAACAGGCAATCAGAATGTCTTAAAGTCTTCATTGGGAGTGGCAAGGATCCTTGCATGGTCAAAAAATGTAAACAATTTAGAATATTTGGGATACAAGAGGAACAATGTGGCAAAAGAAAAGCTTAAAAGCAAAAGCAGAATATTGTACATGGCTTTGCTTTAGAATGATAGCTTCAAATCTAGGATCTCAGAAAAAATATCATAAGCAAAATAATTTAGTTCATCTGTTAATAACTGTTATGCAAAATTAACAACATAATGAAATCTTTCAGTCCACTGGGAGTTATAGCCTAACAGAAACCACTTTGGTTTCATAGGTCTTTAAAAGATTTAGCTGATGCTCATTCCAAGGGACCCTTAACAGATAACATATAGATAAACAGAAATAGTCCAAAAGTTTCTCATTAGAAATACAACTGGGAGCATTTTTATATAACTCTAACAATTTTGAGCAAAGCCTGGGTACCAAATCAAATTTTGTCTTTAATAAGCTTTGAAATTCTGGATGGAGTGGCATGCAACTCCTTGGAGCCATATTTCCTGTTTATAAAACAAGAATAGATAGCAATTCCTGTATCACATGGTTGTTAGGATCAAATAAGAAACATCTATTAACACAGTATGGAACAGGGAGTGAAGTCATCAGGATTCCAGGATTTTAGTCCTTGGTCTTCAGGTAGCCTTAGAGAAGACAGTTGACTTTATGGATTTCAGCTCCAATATCTACAAATATAAATATCCAGGGTCTTTAAATTCTAAGATATGCAACACCCTTTGAAAACTGTAAAGTAAACATGTGAATATTTGGTACTAAAACAAACAGCAAAAATGATAGCTGCAAAAATGATACTTATATTCTCTATATACAAAAACAATTTCCACAGTGCTAAACTGACCCCACCTCACACCCACACCCTCTGCTCCAGAGTTACCTACAGCAATCAAGGTGTGCCAGACACTCACACACCCACCAAACTCAGAAAAATAGCTGCTACAAACATTAGGATGGCAAAGCCATAAAGCCAGTTCATGATTGCTAAGCTAGTCTGTGTGTGCAGTCCAGCACCGCTGCAAGTGGCTTGCTTTTGTTGTTTTTTTTTCAGAAAATTATGATGCCAGCAATGGACAATGGCAGCTTCTTAAAAACGTCAGAGTTGAATAATAGTTGTAAATACAGGAAATCAAAGATTTGTATTTAATAGTAAGTAAATTTGCTTGTGACTCAGTTTCCCTATTTGAGCTACAATAAAAGATAATTTGCCATGTCTTAAAGAAAGATTGTAAGGAGACACAAACTTCAAAATGAACTCTGGGTTTTGAAGAACAATGGTGTAAATGACCTTTTCTCTCAGTCTATCAACTGTAAATCTCTTTGAAATGTCTCCAGTAAAGTGATAATTGAAGCTCATTACTACTAGGTTATTGAGTGATCCTGAAGAACTACTAGTAAAAAGAAAAAAAAAATAGCTTATAATCATCAGTGTTGGCACAATGCACATTTTATCCTTCTCCAATTGATAAACATGTGGCTCTCTCATGCAAACAAAGAATCTTTTAGATGTACCTCCAACTTTTCATCTTAGGAATGGTTTTCTTGACGTATACCAATGTGAACAATTGAACAATAAGCACTCAGGAGCTAATCTTTATGGCTTGCCTATTTATCTTATTGAAATGATCAGAGAAGATGCTAATTTTGAAAGTACAATGAATTCCACATTATATAGTAAAGTCTAAATACTAATGTCTATTAAATTGGCAGTGATAACTATGGTTTCTAGCATCACCTGCTGTGAGGTTTTACAAAGGGCTGGGAAGTAACAGAAATCTCCCTTCTTATCTCACCGGCATCTGTGAAATTTCAAGACTATTAAATTCTAGCAAATAATTAGTTCTTCAATATGAATATAGCCTTTAATAGGGCAAACAATCTAAATACCCTCTCTAACGATGACCCCCTGAAAGAGAATAAAGTCGTTGTGAATTATTTGAGTTGTTTTAGATCATTTGAGTTATGACATTTCTTTCTTTCATAGTGACATATTCCAAAGGAACTTGCTTTTTGTGTGCGTGGGGGCGGTGGCGGGGGGGGGGGGGTGTGGGGGCGTGTAGTATGAATCTCCTCTAATGGAGACAAAAACATCACAACCTTTTGAAAACACTCAGAATGAAATCATATAGATTTGATGTTTTGTTTTTTGGTTTATCTGTTGTTTCCTGTTCAAGAATGTGAATCTTCTTTTATTAGCAGTCATGTTTATTAAGTGGCACTGCAACTTGCCTTTCCCACCAGGCAGTCCTTTGCTCTCCTCTTCTTCTCCCACCCTGCCTCCCCCCACGACTTCCACCACTCTCTCCTGTGTTAATTTGCACACCTCACCTGCTCCCCTGTAATTGACCGTTGCTATGTGTGTGGTATTCGGAGGGGCAGGGAAAGAAAAAGGAGAGGAATGCGCGGGTCAGCTTCCTTTGCCTGATACACAGCCACGGAGCGCGGTTCCTGCCCTCTCCTTGGATCTAGTGAAATGCTATGAAGTATTATTACTTCATAGCACTTTGAATATCATCCAAAGAACCCAAAGTGCTTTATAAATACGATGCCCTTGACACCGAGTGCCACGCATTTCTCTCTTTTGGGAGAGCAGTTCCCCTCCCAGGGGCCCGCCTCTGAGGACATTCGCTGCTAGACCCTTTGACTCTCACATCTGGGAATGTGAACTGAGAAATTGCTACCACTCAGGCTCTGGAAGTATCCTGGACTCCGAAAGTCTGCGTGATTAAGCGGGTGAGCAGCAGACAACACCACCACCACCCTCCCCAGGCATTTCCCCTGATTAGCCTGAAATCCAGCCCCTGTTCTTAATGTGACTATTTTGGTCTGTGGGTTCATATTAGGTTCACAGATGAAAATGAACAAAACCAAGGTCCAAAATTCCAGTTGGAACCAGGAAGACGTTGAATTTCAATTTTATAATTGTCTTTTGTTTTTGTGATTACCAGTACGGGTTACCTGGGAATTTAATCAAGATTAAAGTATCTTAAATGAATGTTGCATAAAATTCTTAAAGTTAAGATTAACTTCCACTAACTAATATAGTGTTTTCAATTTTGTGATTTTGCCAGGAAAAATATCTTAGAGCAATAAAAAAGTTTATAACATCAATTTGCTAGTTGATATGTGGAACGTCACCTCTGAAATTCCCAAACTATTACTTGTGACATTTATCCTTTATCAGAGGCTTCCCTAGTGGCTCAGAGGTTAAAGTGTATCTCAGACAAATATCACATACTGAATATTTGCATTTATATCCTAAATCCAAATGCAGTCTACACCCTTAACCAATCACCCTTGATACTATTTATGACATTAAGGGATATTTGAAGAACATGGAGTTAGACTATCTTTTGCAAAACCAGAGAGGGACAAGTTATGAATGAATGATGGCTCATATTTTGACTAATTAGATTTTAATTTTTATTTTCTCATCTACTTACAGAAAATCATTAATCAGTGTGGAGGAAGAGAAAGAAAAAGACATTTCAAAGTAAAGTATAGTGACATGACATTACAGCTACTCTTTATGGTGTGGCAAAGCCTAAGAGTAAAAGAAAGAGAAGAAATTGTTCTTTAATGTATTAGGGATTTATAAAGTCTCATTGCGTTATTCCACAGTCACTGGAACTTTTGAAAATGACTGTGGTCATTAACCATCTGGTTTACTACGACGTTAACTTAAAAAAAGTGTCTCAAAAATGCCCAAACTGGCTGCAACTCCCAATGCTGGCTTATTGCTCTTTAGACGGGCACTAACATGTCTAAACTCCAGGGAACGTGGTCCTTACACGGCAGTGCAGCACGGCAAACACCTGGAATATATTCTCCAGAGTGAAAACAGCAGGGAACTGACCAGAAATAACCTCTCTCATATTATTGCTTCAATTAGACCAAAACAACTTTCCCTTTGAAAACTTAATAATAAACACTGCAGGTCATTCACTTGTTTTGAGCCCCTTTGGGAGAGAGGAGCAGATGCATCCCCTTAGCCATCCCCCTTGCTGTCATAGAGACAAGAGGCATAAATCAGGACAGATATTGATTTTAATTGGAACCAACAGCACCTACATGCCAAATTAATTTTCACATCTTCCTACAAAAAAATTTTTTTAAACGTTCATTTTTGGTTCTAAGAGTTTGCTTAGATAGAGTGATACAGTGAATACATCTGTAAGTTGAATACTGCAGCAAACTTAAGTACTTCTAAAAAGCTTTATTGTGAATGAAAAGCCTAGATGAAAACATGCTTAATACATTAGATTCTTTATATTGATGTTTATGACCAGTGAATGGGTATTTTTCTTAATAGCTTTCACTGGAGTCTCAAAAGATGCCACAGACACAGCGAGAACAAGCAGCAAGGAGAAACTTTTATACACCTAGATGGTTTGCATCGTTATTTTTCTTCCCATAATTAAAATTGTCCAGTGAAATTATTTCCACACAAAATAAAGGTGACCTTCAAACATGCTTTGTTTTACCCTCACTAGATCTCATCATCCTCTAAACATAAAGGTAATGCCATTATCTTTAAAAACAAAAAACAAGAAAATTTCCCCCCAGTTCTATCTTTCCCGAAGATATATTCATTCCACACAGGCTGGGAGGTGCAATATGTTCTATGCTTATTCTACTGATAAACATATTTCACTGCTTGCTGACAGCACCCCAAAATGGTCCTCAAACTTTCCCAGGCTCCACATTATATATTCTGCATCAGTAGGTCTAGGGTAGGGCCCAGGAATCTGCATTTATAACCAGCACTCCAGGTCATTCAGATCCAAGTTTTGGAGAACGCTGATGTGGCAGCTTTGAGCTTAGATAATCATGTCACTTGAAGAGATGGAGACTAAAGGGTTCAATGTCTGCTCATTTATTCCCATAGTAGCAAAATAAACAAACTGGTAAAACTGTAATCATAGATCTCAAAAGACAGCATTTATATGTGAGTTAGCTTATTTGTTTCAGCTCTCCAACTAATAGTTATTGAGAGCTATCGTTTGAGTGGTCATGTGCTGGGTATCAAGGGAGAAAATCCTCAACGAGAAAGAGAAGACTTTTTATTGTAATTTCAAGTTACTGAAATGGATCTATAGTTGATATAGACCCATCTCAGTGTGTGTGCTCTTATATACATTTTTTTAATCTGAGAAAAGGGGAAAGTAAGAATAAAGTGAATTATTTTATAGAAAAAAACCACAAAGACTATCAATCTTACCTCCTTATTTACCTTAAAAATCCATATTTTCAGTGTTTGTTCTAACGTATGTATTTTCCATCACATCTGCAGACAAAAGATTGTTTTAGTAGAAAGTGATATATTCTTACGATGTCATTGAAGTTATGTTTTTGTGTTTAATGATAGAAAATATGCTGAATTATAAATTAAAAAATTTTTCAAAGTATTTTTATATATGATAATATATTTGGTGATAATAAGAATCTATTACATGCTGGATATGTATCTAGTGAGGTTGTATATGTATCTAGTGAGATTATAGATTATTTTTACTCTTTTTTCTTTTGCTTGGTCATATTTTCTAAATTTGTTGCAGCAACCACATATTATTATTTTTTTAACATATTACTTTAATACTAGGTTAAAAGAAAAGCACTTTCTAGTTGACTATTACGTAACAACTGGGAACTTGTGAAATAGCAAGGATGCCAGAAAATAAGACCAGATACAGAACATTCTAGAAGAGAATTTCTTGGGCCATTTTATCTTCCTCCTTTCTTCTGCACTGCCAGCCTTCATGAAGGGAGTTTCAAGACAGGACTGTAATTTAGAGTTAAAAGAGATGATATAAAATAAAAGTTAAAAGATATGGCTGAGGCTGAGGCAAATCCTAGATACAAATCTGGACTAGCCCATCTCCACCAAGACTTCAGGGAAGTGAACAAAATCTTATTTGAAAACTTTAGGCAAAATGAGTAGTAAGTAACTGTCCCTGGCTTGGAAGTAGAAAACACCCACCTTACCTATTCTATATTCGTAAATTGGCAACATTGGTAGTCATTTACAAATACGTGGAAATTTTCAGAGAAAGTTAAAGAATAGTTTGACAAACTCTTCTCAGGTTTTAGTTTATTTCTGCTCTTTAAAACATTTGAAGTAACTAATCATCAAGAACATACTATAGAATTAAGAAAATATGAAAAAGACATAAAAAAGAAGAGAAGCAAGATAGAAAGCAAAGAGAAGTGATGCTGAACACAGGGGTCTTAATATTAGCTGGCCTGCATAAAGACAAAGGGAAAAGATTAACGACAATAACAACAAAACCATAACCACATTTTACTGAGTATCTGTGAAGTGCTAGACGCTGCTGAGCAATATATAAATCATCTCTGATCTTGGTACAGTTCTGCAAGAAAGGTAATAGTAACCACATATACACGTGGGGAAATAGAATTCAGAAAGATTTAGTGAATTGCTCAAGGCCAGTTCATATCATATAAGTAGTAGAAGACTCTTGAGAGTCCCTTGGACTGCAAGGAGATCCAACCAGACAGTCCTAAAGGAAATCAGTCCTGAATATTCAGTGGAAGGACTGATGAGGAAGCTGAAGCTCCAATACTTTGGCCACCTGATGGGAACAGTAGACTCATTGGAAAAGACCCCGATGCTGGGAAAGATTGAAGGCAGGGGGAGAAGGGGATGACAGAGGATGAGATGGTTGGATGGCATCAGTGACTCAATGGATGTGAGTTGGAGCAAGCTCCGGGAGTTGGTGATGGACAGGGAAGCCTGGCGTGCTGCGGTCCACGGGGTGGAAAAGAGTGGAGTGACCGAAGAGCAACAACAACAAGCTGGTAGAACAATTGTATATTATGCCATGTTTAAAAACATGGGTGAACAACTCCAGATTATGCCATTCTGAAATGTTTTGAACACTAATGTGTATCACTAATGTATATTTATTCTTCTGTTCAGTCAATCATTGGGCAAACCAGTGGAAAACCAAAGGGCAAAACTCCCTGCCCTCATGGCCTTTCTAATTGAAAGAATATTGAAGAGTAAATTATGTAGTATGGTGGATGATGATCAATTCCATGAGGGAGCATAAGGCAGGAAAGAAGCCTTCGTAATGTTGATGAGGGGACTGAGCACCTCCTGGAGGTGCTCCTTTATCTTACTAAAATGGAGGTACCTCTTAAGGGCACTTTTGGAGAGGTATAGACGGTACAGTACCTTGATTATTTTCACAGCAAGCTACATACACAATCTTACTTGGAAGGAGCCAGCACTAGGCAAAGCTGTTTTTTAAAAATCATAAAAATACACTGTGTGTGATCTGATACTTCTTTCCATATTATAGTCTTAAGAGCAGGATCTCTTCAGGAGGAGTTCACAGTTCTTTTCATCTGTTTCTTTTGTATTCCTTTTTCTCTCACTTCACTGGTTTTAAGTTGGTTTGGGGAGTTTGGCAAGATTTGTTTTTGTCAAAGCTTCCTTGTTCTCTAAGCAGGTTTTCTCAAACTTGGGTTTAAAGGGCCCCCTGGAGAAGCACTACAAGACAAACACTAATTAGCGTAACAATTTATTAAGGGAGATCTTTGATCTTTTCTCACCTACCCAGTTGCCTAGCTCTGCTTTGTCTCCACAGTTATAAAATGTGTTTACATAACTAATTAACACAACAGATTGAGTTTTACTGGGTACATGATAATAAGTGGTTCAAATGGTTTGATCTCATGATAAAGGAGGAAGTGTTGGGAATTAGCACTTCCTAAGAGACCCAAATGGGAGTAACCATTGTGAGTTCCCATAAAATAAAAGTTCTTAATGTTCCCAAATGGGACACTCTATTATAGTAAGCTTCAGCATTTCAAGTCTCACTACTGAAGGTTTTATAAGAAAAATATGTAAATACAGCAAATTCTAAGCTATTTTCAGAGATGGAATGAGCTTTTAAAAATATTATGTTTATTTTCCCCTTGTAAATTTTCCTATTAGTAACTTAAACTAATTTTAGATAAAGTATTTTGGGAGAAGAAAGTTTGAGCTTTTTGCTTTGTTAAGCTCACATCTAAGAGACGATGAGTTCATAGTTGTAAATAAACCCAATTGTGTAGATTATGAAGTTTAAAATAAGTCTTTTGTTATGAAATATAACACTAATATTATTCACAGTCATGTTTACTTGTAATTTTAAATAATTAGAATCTTCCTGCTTCATTGGTCACTTAACACCTTCTACAGTGTAAACTCTAAAAACACTTTCTCTTGGAGGGAAGAATCTCATATTTCCAAGGGTAAGTCAAAGTCTACATCAAAAGATTTGATGCAGAGTCAAAACTTCAAAAATCTTTTCCTTTTCCAAGAACAGGTGAGGTACACACAGTTTTGCCCATCCTTGATTTCTGAATTTAAAAATTCAGTTCATTCTTCTGAGAGGTGATTGTTTATGCACACTTGGAAAAATTCAACTTTCTGTGGAGAAAGATAGAGACTTATGATTACAAAACAGTTTGACAGCTTAAGTGCAAATGAATCAGAAACATGTGGATTAAATTTTCCTTGAAACACACATGATTTTTAAAAATTAAGAGGAAAGGAGCTTGGCAACAAGCATTTTAGTTTTTGCCAAATCCAAAGCATTTGAAAAATAATCCAGATTGTGGCTGGCCCTCTCCTTCACAGTCAGTTCTCAGTACCTGAAGTTTCACATCACCAATACAGCATACAGATGTAGCAATACTTTAATTTTTACTTCCATATTATTTTAGGATAAATAGAAATCAAAGTGGTTGTGAACAAATTGGGAGTGGGGAAAAGGGTCCTCATTAGAGAATTGGCACACATTCTCAAGATAAATGGCAGCAAGCTTATTTTAAAGAATGCTGGCATGTGAATATCTCACACACTTGGAGAAGCAAATGCATTCAGAGAAAAGGATCGTATATTTATATTTTAGGATAGTCAAGAAAGTGAAGGTCCTGCAGATCACTAGGAAACCTAGAAGAGGGCATACCTTTAATCTATCGTGCTGTTTCAATACTATGATCAATGCTACTGAATGAAAAACACACTCAGGAATTCAAAGTCTCATCTATATTTACAGGAGACAGAACTATCATAATATTGAGCATTTTCTCTTATAATTAGAAAGTATTTTTCCCCTTACAGGGTAATCCAGATAGTACAAATAGTCCTGTTTACAGACATGGAAAATTTATTCTTAAATGTCCTACCTGCATTAGGTTTTGGATTCTCACGTAGTAACTAAAAATCTGTTGACTACATAAACAGGAAAAAGAAAAGGAGAAAAGGAAGGAGGGAAGAAAAGAAAGAGAGAAAGGGGAAATGTAGCAAAAGCAAGAAAGGAAAAAAGACTGAATTTTTGGATTTCCTTTAAAGGCAGCTTTTGGAGAATTAGAATAAAAAACACTAAATATCCTTAGGGTATTCAGGACCCAAACTGCAATGTTAGCAAAGCTAGCAGTGACAGCCGAAATACAACCATTACTATCCAGGAGTGCTAACCCCGTTCCAGACACTGCGGTAGGTGCGTCACATGCATTATCTGTTTTCATGTCAACACAAACTCTCAGGACAAGGAATTATAAGCTAATTAACTCACCTAAGGCTTCAGGACTGGGTTCAGAGTCAAGTCCTTTTCAGTCTAGAGCCCAAGCACTCACTTACTTCGTCTCCTCCCCTAAGATGCTCCACGGCAAGGCTTCCTCCAAACAAGACTCATTTGTTAGTTCAAACCCTTCATTATCAATTAGGACACTACTATCTAATCCAGTTACTGAGGTCAGCAGTGTGTCCTTCCTCAGAGTCCAGTAGGATCCCTGAAGTGAATCTTATCACACAAGGGTCAGCTGCTGAACACTTTAAACAGAAGATCATTTTCAAATTGTACACACTCATTTCTAATTATTTATTCAAAATCTATTCTAATTTTATACACAGTTGTCTTTTAGGATGCACAAATTAAGCAGAAAACATTGTGTTAGTATGTATTAGTACTTCTTTACAGAGACCTTGAGATTTTTAAAGTCATATACATTTTTAAAAATGAATTTGCTCAGAAATCTCAAAAGGTATATAATTTTCTTATATTATAGTGACATATATTATTAATTTCCAATTGGATGATAAAAGAAGATGTAAAATAGAATCTCAGATATTTGGCCTATTTGATCAAGTCAGTAACTTTCAAATGCTGTTAGTAACATCCACCTTCTTCATAGATTGATCTATGTTAATAAATAATTATTAAGTCCAGCTTTTTTGGATTCAATTATTTGCTATTCTAACTCCCAAAACTATTCCAATTTCTCTGTGCCCATTTTTTTAGTAAGTAATGGTATTTAGGAGAATAAATATATTTCCTTTGAAATAAATAATACTATAGATCAGAAAATTTTAAATAAAATGATTTTTGGCTCACATTCCTTGTCCTGGAATATGGACATTTTTCACCCTGAAATATATAAAAGAGCCAAGTTTGTTCATGGAAACTGCTCTTTACTGAAAAACTCTGTGAATAGAAACCACTCATATAAACTCACTGGTTCAACATTTACTAAGTATCAGTATTTTCAAGACACTGTACTGAGTATTATAAATAAGATTTTATTCTGCCTTTAAGGAAACTGAAGCAGACGTAACAATCTCTCAGCAGCATGTATGATATAAGGATATATTCCCCAGAATAAAAGAAGCATTCCTTTCCCGAAATTTCATCATGTTCTCACTAAAGTATGAAATGTTAGTGCAGCTCTTAACTACTTGAGTGTATTAACTACGTGTGTGCATACATGCTAAGTTGCTTCAGTCTTATCCGATTCTTTGCGACCCTACGGACTGTAGCTGCCAAGCTCCTCTGTCCATGGGATTCTCCATCTAGTCTCCAATGTTCCATTTGCTGCTGCTTCTTACCTAAGAGTTGAACCTGTAAAATCTAGGTTTAAACAGCAGAAAAGTCAGTAAAATAAAATCAATGTCAGAGAAAGAGTCAGAAAATACATTTGCTTGGATGTTAAAAATCACTTTGAAACATTTCCTATACTTTTGATTTAATGCATTTTATAAGTGTGTACTGCACGTCTCTGTTTTAGGCACCTGGGGATTAGAGACGAACAAGACTCAGTCACTATACAGATCACATTCCAGAAGCACCTTCGAAGTCTCCCCTTTTCCACCCCATTTGCTTTGGACTTTGCCACTGATGCAGAAGAGAGCCTGAGGTTCACCTGGAAACCCCTTTGTAATGTCACTTGCTTACATTATCAAGTGTAACATTCATGTAATAGTTTATTCAAAATTAAAACACTTGAAAATGAACTTTAAGACTTTGAGTCGTCACTCGAGTTTTCTCTGAAGGTCCCGCAACAACTACAGGTAGCTTGGGAAGGCACATTCTTCTTCCTCTTGCAACACGAAAGACACGCCCCTTCAGAGTTGCCACCTGTGGGGTGTGGGAGGACCAGCTCCCTTCTCCCACTAGCAGACGACAAGGCTCATTCTTTCTATAATGAAGAGACTGATGATGGAGTCACCTTCCCAACTGCTGACACGCTTATCTTTCTCAGTTTAGCAGTAACAGACATGACCTGCTCCCTACCAGCTGGGCCTTGTGTGAGGGGCCCGTCCATCACGCCGTTTCCCCACTCCATCTGTTCGCCCCTCCTCCAAATTTCAGCCCATATGCCTACCGGCAGCCACCAATATGACTGTCTGTCAGTAGCTCTGTAATGAGACCAATTTATAAGGTCACATAATCCTGACTCTTAAAGAGGAAAAAAAAAAAAAATCCATCCCAGTTACTGAGAGAGTCACCTCTGCCTCTGGTTCTCATGACTATGGGAGGTCATGTATGAAAAACCAAGAGGTAATTTAAAATTAATTTTGAACCGTCTGTTTTCCACCAAATTTCCTTTAAAAGACATTTCCTCTATTTTGCTTTATTTGTTAGTGATCGTAGCTAGAAGTTGCAAAATGAAAATATTGACCTTTAGGGAGGAAACTAAAAGGTGGAGAAACAGTTTAGCTTACTCTGTCAAGTAAGTGAACATCCTATTCAGTTCTAGTAGTGTTTGTGGTTATCAGCACACCCTCTCTCTCACTTGTACAGGAAGCTTATGCACAGAATTTCCAAGGACCTGTCAGTAAGAATTCCTTGTTTTTATGGCACAGCAGAATTTTCCCCAGGAACATTTTGTGCCTTCAGCTGACTAGCGCAAATTAAATTCTATGTCAGTTTTGCCCAGAGGCTAAGAGCACCTCATTACATTTTATTGAATTCAAATAATTGCAATCAAAATATTTGTAAGCACAATGCAACCAGTGAATCTGACTTTTATGATATAAGCTGTCATGGGCGATATATTACATTTCTTTTCTACAAAGCATGGCACCTTAGACCGTGCAATTCCCTAGAGATTACACTCAACAACTGTTAATTAGTTCTGATATGTGGACGTTGCTGTGTTTAGCAGGAACAGATGAAGACCAAACACTAGATTGAGTTAAAGACTTCCAGGACATCTAAACTTTGAGAATTAACAGTTTTTGCTTTTTCATCCTTGAGGGACTCGTGCTGATTGGTTCAAAAGCCCCTGCTCAGCTTGGTTGCAGTGTTCAGAGTTGATTTTCTGGCCACAATGACTCCACCCTGAAACTACGCTGCCTCACTCCATCACCATGTTACTCCTAACTAACAGGCGAGTGGGTGAAGGAGACAGTCAGTGAAATGAATGCCAAACATTGCCATGCTTAAATGGTTTATATTTTTAACTCAGCAAATTGCTTGCACTTCATTTCTGTATTCCTGACTCCTGGAACCACAATTTTCTACTGATAAAAATCATTGTTACCTGTTCACTAACTATGCTTAATTCTAGTTAGTATTTGATTGTGGGACTGGTCATGATCCTTTACAGCAAGAAATAAAATATTCAGTCTTATGTAGAATTGGGCAGCAGATGAAGTAGAAAAATTACATGTTCTTAATGTGCTGATCCTGTCTTTCTTAGGGCTTCTTTTTGTAATTAAGGGACACGTTAATCTGTATAAAACATAATAAAATCTAGAACTGATATCTTCAAAGTTGGGGTTCTTTTTAGTATCTTATGTATTTGATAATAACTAAATTTACTTTACCTAAAGCTAAATATTTTGTTTTCTATGTTAAAGGATTAAGCCCAGCATACAATTATTACTCTCTTTTTTTGACCATGAGTATTAATTACCAGGCTTTGAGATTTCATTTTAATTTGATAAAAATAACCTATTGTCCTCGTATATGTCATTTTACTGGCCTATCATTAAAAAAAGAAGCTTGTGTTGAATTTCCAGTAATGATGGCCCTGTATAAGTCTACCTCTATGGTTTCACATAGATATATTTTTTTTTTTTTTGGCATTTGCAGAGCAGCTGACTGGGTTTGTTTTGTAGACTATAGCTAAAGAGAAAAATTGATCAGCCTGAAATAGATTTCAGGGAAAAATATATAGACTATTCTATCCATTGAGTTTCAAACATATTTAAATCTCATATTTTTGGTGAAAATGGGACTTCCTTAATTTATATTTTACGATTACTCATCAATGCAGTGTAAAGAATCTAGGAGTGAAGTCTCTAGACAGAAACTGGTGATTCAAAATGTATGAATTGCTTTGCACCTATATATATATATACACAATTTTTGTATCTATATTATTGTCTCTAATTAATAGACTAGAAGAAATGGACAGAGTTGTAAAAAACTGACCTATAGTCTTTAGAGCCTAACATTGAATAACAGAAGTATCCAGATTGTTGTCATTTAGCTTCTAGTCTGTGTCTGATTCTTTTGCCATCCGGTGGACTATAGTCCTCCAGGCTTCTCCGTCCATGGGATTTCCCAGGCAAGGATGCTGGAGTGGGTTGCCATTTCCTTCTCCAGGGGATCTTCCTGATCCGGAGATTGAACTTGCATCTCCTATATCCGCAGGCAGACTCTTTAACGCTGAGTCACCAGGGCAGCCAAGTATTCAGATACATATAGGCAAAACTGTAGATTAAAATGGTATTCTATAACCATAAAAAGGGTTTGCTAGATTCATCATAACATAGGAGACACATTAGCCTGCTTTCCTGAGACAAAGCATTTCTCAGGAAGGTATGTGTGAGAAAGAAAGGAAAGAAAGAAAAGAAAAATTTTGAAAAGCAAAATTCACTTGTGAGAGTGAAAGTTGTGAAAGCAGGGCACTGGGACTCTGAGCTGAGAACTAGGGTTAGAAAGATTAGCAGAGACCAGATAGGGAAGGTCCAGCTAAGCAGTTTGGAGTTTGTCCTCAGAGTAACATCTTCTTAAGAGGATTAACTTGATAGGGTTACATTCTAGGAAGAAGCCTCTAGTTGCAACAGGAGAAGTGGAGGAGTGTGGGGAGAGAATAGAGGTGGGAAAACAAGTACAATAACACTGTTTTGGCAATGTTGAGCCTCCTGAAGCAGTGTGAATGGAGATGGGGGACCCATTGAAAGCTGTTAGAAAGTTAGAATTATTAGGTCTTGGTGACTGACAGGATTTGGGTTGTTTAGAAGAAATAGGAGGCAGGAAAGGGTCAGAGATTGCTGATTTGAGTAGCTGAGATACTCTTCTAAGAGGAGCAGGAAAAAGAACAGGTTTAGGGGGAAATATGCTAAGTTTGTTTGGGATGTGTTGATTTGAAGTGTCTGTAGAATATGGACATAGAGAAACTCAGTGTGCAGCGGGAACTCTGAAAGAGGAGTCTAGGATCAGACTTGGATTTATAAGTTTCAGGGAGAGAGAAATTTGGAAGTCATAGCCATACATTACATTGTCCAGAGCTTCTTATCTACTTATTATGAGCTAAAGCACAACTCAAAACACAGTTTCCAGAATGAATCAGAAGCCCTTTTGTCTACTTACATCTCAGGTATTAATCCTGAACTATCTAAGGGTCTTCCAGATTTGGAGGTGAACTGAAGCAAATGCCCTAATGTTCATTTCCCTTGTTTGATATTGAAGGCACCCTCTTGTGTACCTGTAGTTTCTGGAGCCACACTCCTCACATCACTCATGCTTCTGGACAGCTGGAAAATGTCTTTGTGGTGGACTATGTCAGACAGGGGAAATTTTCCTAGCTGAGAAATTTGAACCAGGCCAACCTTCTCCATGAAGTCATCTCTGGAAGTTATTCTTCCAGGCATTCAGTCTAGAACATTTATATACAGTTTAACAGTCATGTACTTATTTGTTTAAGGTAAATAAATGTTTATGGTCTTTTTTTTTTTTAATGTATGCATTTCCTTTCTCCTCCTCCAACAAATAGATTCTAAGACCCTAGATCTCAAGGATTACCAAATCCAGTTCATTATCTCTGCTCCTTCTTTTTGGCTTCCTCATATTTGGACTCTCCATCTTTATTGGTTTACTGTCCCCTTCCAGGCTTCCCAGGTGGCTCAGATGGTAAAGAATCCACCTGCAATGTGGGAGACCTGGGTTCAATCTCTGGGTTGGGAAGATCCCCTGGAGGAGGGCGTGGCACTCCACTGTTCTTGCCTGGAGAATCCCCATGGACAGAGAAGCCTGGCCAGCTGGTTGCAAAGAGTCAGACCTGATTGAGCGACTAAGCACAGCACAGCACATCCCCTCTTCCGTGCAACACCAACTTGAAGCACAAAGAATTTTAGAGGCTCCATTTTCTACCTAGAGGTACCCATCAGATACAGTTTAGGGTGTTCTCCTTACCAGTTGCTTCAGGACACAGTACTTCAAGACTGGCCTTTGGGCTGTCAAGCTTCTCCCATGGATGCTCTGATATTAACCACCTAATTTCTGCTGGTAAAAACCCAAGTAACACTTGCTTTTTTCACCACCGTTTGCTAGGCTAGAGATGCAACTTTTCCATTTCCAAGTTTCTGTCCAGTCCTCTAGTTCTGTTTTTGCCAATCTTGAGATTGGAGCTCTGGAATTGTCCTCCAGCCCAGTTGCTTTACGAAGTCTTGAAGTTTTGTTACTTGCAGATAAATTCAGTCCTTGGAGGACTTCTGGAATTTCTGTAGTTTTAGGAATGATGTGGCCAAGCATATAGTCAACACTCCTCTTATTCACCAATATTCATTCCTCCTCTACCCTGAGAGTTTTGGAATTTACTGCTCCCTCTCAGGACTAGTGATTGGAAGTGAGACTGGTTCAGATATTGGAATTCATTCATTTTCTTGATTCCTGTGTAAGGATAACTTGAAGCAGAGTCCACAGGTCCTAACCCCCACCAATCTTCAACAGAAATGCCGTGTGAGAAGCAAACCTTTGCTGTTTCACTCGCTGAGATTTTTTAGATTGCTAGCTGCCGTAGTGTAAACTTGCTTATCCCGAATAATAAAATCACCTTTTCTTTTTGCTATTCTTGGTCTGCCACTCCTATTATGTAAATTGGCTACTTATCACCTCCAGGGTGCTGATTATCACTGCCTAGCTGACCAATCTTTTGCCTTGCTTCCTGGACTAAATCACCAAACAGAGGATTTTACTTAGAGCAGAGAAGAGTTTTCTTGAAATAAGAGCTGCAACAATTGTAATTCTATGTTTGGAAAAAGGAGATGGAAATTTTGTTCCTTGTCCATGCTTAAAAATGGGATAATGGCACAACAAAGGAATCCATTGACAAAATGAAATGAAAACTTACTGAATGGGAAAAAAAAATATTTTCAAATGATATGACCAATAAAGGGTTCACATCCAAAATATATGACCAGCTCATACAACTCAACATCAGGAAAAAAGCCCAATTAAAAAATGAGAAGGACACCTGAATAGACAGTTTTCCAACAGGCACATTAAAAGACGCTCAGCATCTTTTATCAGGGAAATGAAAATCAGAATGGCAATGAGATATCACCTGATACATGCCAGAATGGCTATCATCAAAAAGAACACACATAACAAATGATGGAGAGGATGTAGGGAAAAGGAAACCCTTGGTAAAAATGGAAATTGGTGCAGCCACTGTGGGAAACCTTCACAGTATGAAGGTTTCTCAAAAAACTAACAATAGAATTATCCTAAGATTCAGCAGTTCCACTACAGAGTGTATATTAAAAAAAATACTAATTCAAAAATATATGTGCATTCCAATATTCATAACAGAATTATTTATAATTGCCAAGGTAAGGAAGCAACCTGTGCTATCAACAGATAAACAGGTAAAGAAGATGTGGAATGGAATACTACTCCGCCACGAACAGAATGAAATTTTGCCATTTGCTGCAACATGAATGGACCTGCTAAACAAAACAAGTCAGAGAAAGACAAATACTGTATCACATATATAGAGAGACCCTAAAAAATATAACAAGCTAGTGACATAACAAAAAGAAACAGATAGTTATAGAGAATAAACTAGTGATTACCACTGAGGAGAGAGGAGGAGAGAGGAACAATTTAATGGTACGGGAGTTAAGGGTACAAAGTTTTATGTATAAAATAAACTACAAGGATATATTGTACAACACAACAAGGATATATTATACAAGAACTATGTCAATATTTTATAATAATTATAAGTAGAATATAACTTTTAAAAATGGTGAACCACTATATTGTATACCTGTAGCTTATACAATATTGTACATCAACTATACTTGGATTAAAAATAAATAAAATAATTACATTAAAAATAGAAATAATAAAAATTTTAAAATGAGATCTAGATTTAATCAGTCTGGAACGTCATTGCCATTGTGCTCAGTCACTCAGTTGTGTCAGACTCTTTTCGACCCAAGAACTAGCCCACAAGTCTCCTCTGTCCATGGAATCTTCCAGGCAAGAATACTGGAATGGGTTGCCATTTCCTCCTCCAGAAGATCTTCTTGAGCCAGGGATAAAACCTGTGGCTCCTGCATTGGCATGTGGATTCCTTACCAACCAATCTGGAATGACTTGAGGCAGTTCTGCCTGAAAGCAACAGGATGGACTAAGGCTGATTACAAGCTAAAACTGTGCTGTTTATCAATAACAAGCAACGTGCAGAATAGTGAATCTCTACCATAATGGCTCATCATTGTAAAAACAGTAAGCAAAACCTTTGCTAAACTTACTATGGAAAAAAAAAAGCGCAATTTTAGTTAGATAGCTATTGTGGTGATGTCCCCTTTAATAAGATGAATGTTAAGTTGATATACCTAATTAAAATCAGTGTAACAAAAACTACAAAAGCATATTGGCATATATGGCTCAGGGAATCACATGACACCTCAGAGATCTCACTTTGCCTTGGAACCACAATGCCCTCTACATCAAGAAGGCTTTAGGACTCTTGCTAAGGACATTGGCACACCTGAATTAACAGGAAATAAAAAGAAGATGGATTGATGCATCTTCTAATGCCACTTCCTGGGAGGACAACAGTGGAAAATAGTTGTCTTAATTCTGGTCCAATCCGTAGATTAAATGCTTTCCTTCAGTAAAAGAAGATAGAACCACTTAAAAAAAATCAGCTTTGTTGAGTTATAAATTATATTTTTTTTAATGTAAGGATTTTATTTATTTTTTTTTTAATTTTACTTTACAATACTGTATTGGTTTTGCCATACATCAACAATGTAAGGATTTTAAAGTATGGTTCAAAGTAAAAGCTGTGTGACCACCACTCCCACTAAGGATAAGGAACAGTTCCACCAATCCAGAAGTTCCCCCTCATATCACTTTGTAGTCATAGCCCTCTACTTATAAATTTGACTTCTGTCATCACAGGCCTTCCCTGGTGGCTCAGTGATAAAGAATCCACCTGCTAATGCAAGAGACACAGGACACGTGGGTTTGATCCCTGGGTAGGGAAGATCCCCTGGCGAAGGAAATGGCAACCCAGAAGTCTTCCTCATGTCACTTTGTGGTCAGTACTCCTCTACTTTTTTTTTCTTTTTAATTTTATTTATTTAATTTTGGCTGTGCTGGGTCTTCCTTGCTGCTCGGGTTTTTCTCTAGCTGTGGCCAGCAGGGTCTACTCTCTAGTTGCACTGCCTGGGCTTATTGCAGTGGCTTCTCTTGTTGGGGAGGACAGGCTCTGGAGTGCAGAGGCTTCAGTAGCTGTGGCTTGGGCTCAGCAGTTTGTGGCTCCCAGGCTTTAGAGTGCAGGCCCAACAGTTGTGGCGCATGCGCTTAGTTACTCTGCAGCACATGGTGTCTTCCTGGCCCAGGGATTGAATGTCTCTTCTGCATTGGCAGGCAGAGTCTTTACCACTGAGCCACCCTCTATTCGTTAATTTGACTTCTATCATCACAGCTTAGTTGTTCCTGTTGTAGAATGTCATATGTAATCATATGATATGCACTATCATGTGTGACTTCTCTCCATGTGATATTTCTGAGATTCATCCATGTTGTTAAGCCTATCAGTAGGTAATAGAATTGTATTGCTGAGTAGTATTCCTTACGTGAATGGATCGAAACTTGCTTTCACCTGCTGAATGATTCTAGATTTGGCTATTATAAATAAACACCTAGCAATGAAATTGCTAAGTCATAGGATGGGTTTTTGTTTAACTGTATAAGAAAGATTGAAGGCAGGAGGAGAAGGGGACAACAGAGGATGAGATGGTTGGATGGCATCACTGACTTAGTGGACTTGAGTTTGGGTGAACTCCGGGAATTGGTGATGGACAGGGAATCTTGGTGTGCTGTGATCCATGGGGTCACAAAGAGTCAGACATGACTGAGTGACTGAACTGAACTGAACTGAATAAGAAACTTTCAAACTATGTATCAAAGTGACTGCACAATTTTGTACTCCTGTGGACAATGTAAGAGAGTGACAGTTCTTGTTGGTTTTAATTTGTATTTCCTTTGTGACTAATGTCGAGCAACTTGTATGTATGTGTGTGTGAAGTCTCTTTTGAATCTTTTCCTCATTAAAAAAATCTGATTATCTATTTGTTAGTGGGCTGTAGGGGATGTTTAATATGTTCTAGATGTACGTTCTTTTGCAGATATGTACATCATGATTATTTTCTCTTATTATGTGTCTTCATTTTAAGGCTCTCTTTTGAAAAACTAATTTTTTTATTTTTATGAAATCAAATTTATAATTTTTTTCTTTCTGATGTCCTAAGAAAACTTTTCCCGTTCCAAGGTCCAGAAGGTAATCTTCACAAAGATACTTGTCTATATTTTCTTCTAGAAGTTTTACAGACTTAGGTCTACAGTAGGTTTCTAGTTAGGTTTTGTGAAAAATGAGAAAGAGAAGAAAAAGCTCCTTTTTAAAACAAATGTTGAGTTATTCTAGCACCATTTGTTGAAAAGACTATTTCCACATTGAATTATCTTGATGCATTAAAAAAAATCACTTAACTGTGTTCAATTTTATTTTTAGAATTTTTAATCCTGTTTCACTGATCTATTTGTCTATTCCTATGCCAATACCATGCTATTTAATTAGTTAGCTCTATAACAAGTCTTGAAATCAGATGTTATAGACTCTCTGTTCTTCTTTTACAAAGTTGTATTGTCTAATCTAAGTCCTTTGAATTTCTATAAGAACTTTGACATTAGTGCATCAGTTTCTATCAAAGACACTAGGATTTTGGTGAGAAGTGCATTGAATCAAGAATCAGCCTTTTAAAAATATTGTCTTTTATTTCATCACTATGGTATATCTTTCTAATTAGTTAAGTATTCCTTAGTTTCTCTTAGCAATGCTTTATGGTTTTGAAGCAACGAAGGACTTTGAAAACTATAGCAAGCTATTTAACTGGTGGCTCAGAGGTGAAAGCGTCTGCCTCCAATGCAGGAAACCCGGGTTCGATCCCTGGGTCAGGAAGATCCCCTGGAGAAGGAAATGGCAACCCACTCCAGTATTCTTGCCTGGAGAATCCCATGGACTGAGGAGCTTGGTAGGCTACAGTCCACAGGGTCACAAAGAGTCAGACACGACTGAGTGAGTTCACATTTAACTACTTTGATAAAATAAAAAAATATTCCTTGGAAAAAATGTTTCAAAAATCAATGTAAAAAGAAATTTTTAAAATGTAAATAACATTATATGAGACATTCTATTCATAATTACTAAGTCTCTTCTTTAAGTCATTGACATCTCTGTATTACTGATCCCACAATTTCACTTCTAGGCTTATACTAAAAATAATTGAAAGCAGGAACTCAAACAGATATTTGCATATCCATGTTCATAGTCAGACCGTCCATACTCATGCTCAGTTGTGTCCAACTCTTTGCAACCCTTGTACTGTAGCCCACCAGACTCCTCTGTCCATGGAATTTTCCAGGCAAGAATACTGGAGTGGGTTACCATTTCCTTCTCCAGGGGATCTTCACAACCCAGGGACTGAACCCACATCTCCTGTGTCTTCTGCATGGCAGGCAAATTCTTTACCCACTGAGCCGTAAGGGAAGTCCCCATGTTCATACAGCATTGAAATATTATTTAGCTTTACAAAAAGAAAGAAATTCACAGAATTCCCTGGTGATCCAGTGGTTAAGACTGGGCACTTTCACTACCAGAGCTCGGTTTCAATCCCTGGTCAGTAACTAAGATCCTGCAAGCTGCCCAGTGTGGGGAAAAAAGATTAAGAAGGAAATCCAGATACATTCTATAACATATATGAATGTTGAAGGCATCATGCTAAGTGAAATAAAGCAGTCACAAAATTACAAATACTCTATGATTGCATTTTAAACAGGTACTTGGGGCTACCCTGGTGGCTCAGAGGTTAAAGTGTCTGCCTGGAATACAGGAGACCTGGATTCGATCCCTGGGTTGGGAAGATCCCCTGGAGAAGGAAATGGCAACCCACTCCAGTACTCTTGCCTGGAGAATCCCATGGAGGGAGGAGCCTGGTAGGCTATAGTCCAGTTAGAGCAGTTTAATTCATAGACCAAAAGTATAGTTGCCAAGGGCTGGGAAGTGGGTTGCCATTTCTTTCTCCATGGCATCTTCCCAACCCAGGAATTGAACCCAGGTCTCCTGCATTACAGGCAGATTCTTTATTGACTGGGATACGAGGGACTCCTGAAGAGGGGGCAGTAGGAAGTTATTATTTAATGAGTACAGAGTTTCTGCTGGGAAGGTGGAAAAAGTTCTGGAGACAAATTGTGGTAATGGTTACATAAAAATGTGAATGTACTTAAAGCCACTGAACTTTGTACATAAAAATGGTGAAAATGGTAAATTTATATTATATATATTTTACTACAATAAAATTTTCTGACAGATTTCACCAGTGAATGAATCTACCTTCAGTTGGAATATTCCTTGGTGGGAGGAATTTTAGCTATTAAATCGATGCCTTTAGTATACTTAGATCCATTTACACTTTCTATTTCTGTATGTGTCAGTTTTGGTGGGTTGTGTTTTCAAATAATCGTCCCTTTTTTAATACTACTCAGCTATAAAAAAGGAGTGGATTGGAGTCAGTTCTAGTGAGGTGGATGATCCTACAGCCTACTATACAGAGTAAAGTAAGTCAGAAAGAGTAAAACAAATATCATATACTAACGCATATATATGGAATCTAGAAAAATGGTGGAGAAGGCAATGGCACCCCACTCCAGTACTCTTGCCTGGAAAATCCCATGGGCGGAGGAGCCTGGTGGGCTGCAGTCCATGGGGTCGCGAAGAGTCGGACACGACTGAGCAACTTCACTTTCACTTTTCCCTTTCACGCATTGGAGAAGGAAATGGCAACCCACTCCAATGCTCTTGCCTGGAGAATCCCACCTACGGGGAGCCTGGTGAGCTGCCGTCTATGGGGTCGCCCAGAGTCGGACATGACTGAAGCGACTTAGCAGCAGCAGCAGCAGCAGCAGCAGAAAAATGGTACTGATGAACCTATTTTCAGGGCAGCAATGGAAACACAGACATAGAGAACACAGGGATTGTTTGTGGACACAGGGCGGGGAAGGAGAGGGTGGGATGAATGGAGAGCAGCATGGAAACATGTATGCTGCTGCTGCTGCTGCTAAGTCGCTTCAATCGTGCCCGACTCTGTGCGACCCCAGAGACGACAGCCCACCAGGCACCCCCGTCCCTGGGATTCTCCAGGCAAGAACACTGGAGTGGGTTGCCATTTCCTTCTCCAATGCATGAAAGTGAAAAGTGGAAGTGAAGTCTCTCAGTTGTGTCCGACTCCTAGCGACCCCACGGACTGCAGCCCACCAGGCTCCTCTGTCCATGGGATTTTCCAGGCAAGAGCACTGGAGTGGGGTGCCATTGCCTTCTCCAAACATGCATACTACAGTATGTAAACTAGATTGTTGTTATTCAGTCGCTCAGTTGTGTCCGCCTCTTTGAGACCGCATGGACTGTGGCATGCCAGGCTTCTTTGTCCTTCATCTCCTGGAGCTTGCTCAAACTCACGTCCATTGAGTCTGTGATGCCATCCAACCAGCTCCTCCTCTGTCCTCCCTTTCTTCTCCCGCCTTCAATCATTCCCAGCATCAGGGTCTTTTCTAATGAGTCCGCACTTCACATTAGGTGGCTAAAGTACTGGAGTCCTTGCTTCAGCATCAGTAAATTAGACAGCAAGTGGGAATTTGCTGTATGACTCCGGAAGCTCCATCTAGGACTCTGTGACAACCTAGCAGGGTGGAATGGGGTGGGAGGTGGGAGGGAGGTTTAAGAGGTAGGGGACATATGTATACCTATGGCCGATTCATGTTACTGTATGGCAGAAACCAACACGACATTGTAACACAATATTAATCTTTCAATTAAAAATAAATTAATATTTAAAAATTGTCCATTTTTCCAAATTAGTGTATTTATTAGCATAAAGTTGATTAAAATGTCCTGTTATGCTTTTAATGTCTCTAGGACCTGTTGTGATATATACACTTTTATTTTTAATATTGGTCATTTGTGTTCTGTTCTGGATAAGTTAGCTAGGATTTTTACTTTTTTTTTTCTTTTCTTCTATCATTATTATTGTAACTTTTTAAAGTGGAAACTTATCTCATTGATTTAATCCTTACTTCTTTTCTAATATAAGCCCTTATAATGTTATAAATTTCCTAGTTTGGTTCCACCACACAAATTTTGATATGTTGTGTGTTAATTACCATTGAGTTAAAAATATTTTCTAATTTCCACTGAATTTTTTTGATCTATGAATTATTTAGAAGTGTACTATTTAGCTTCCAAATATTTGAGGCTTTTATTATCATTGATTTTTATCTAATCATTTATTGTCAAAGAACCTACTCTATGTGATTTCATTTTTTTTAAATTATTGACACCAGTTCTATGGTCCAGCATGTAACCTGTTTAGTGACTATATCCTATATGCTTGAAAAGATTGTGTGTGATTATATCCTATACGATTGAAAAGATTGTGTGTTCTGTGCTTGTTAGATATAGAATTCTATAAATATTATTAGATCATCATATTTGATAATGGTCAATTTATACCCATACTGATTTTGTTTTTGTCTGCATGAATTACTAATTATTGAAAGACTACTAAAACCTCTGTTTTCACCCTTAAGTTCTTTTTTTGTTTCATATTTTATTAAGTACTATTTTAATATTATAACATTTTTGTGACTATCTTTTACCCGTAATCTACAAGTATATTATCTTTTTGCTATATTTTATCAATAAAAATGGTCCTCTTAATCTCTGTTATATACATCTCTTGGGACTACTTTGATAGATTTTAACATAGTCAGTAACATGCTTATTCTTAGTGTTTTATAACATTGTTTTTAACCTTTTGCTTACAACCTGTGCTTTGTTTTTTCCTTCTTTAACTAGCTTGACAACTTCTATCTCTAATTGGAATGTTAATCCATTTCTGCTTAATGTGTAACAAAGTTTAGCACATTGCCACTTGTTTTCTATTTATGCCCTTTGTTCTTTCTGATTTTTTTTTCTGTCTTATTTTGTATTTATTGAGTATTTCATAGTATTATTACATTCCGTCTTTTCTATCGCCTTTGAAGGTATACTTCCTGATTTCATTTTTAGTGACTACTTTAGGAATTACAATGTGTATCCTTAGCTTATTCACAATTTGCCTCACATCAATTATATTGTTTACATTTAATGCAAGAAGCTTATTACTCTGTTTACCTTCTTTTCTTCTATTTTTATTATATATTTACCTCTATATGAAATACAAATTCTCAATGTATCATAATTATTTTACTTTAGTCAGTTGACCTTTAAAATATTAAGAAAAGAAAAAATAACTTTATATTTCCTCATATATTATTATTGCCAGTGATCTTCATTGCTTCCTCTACATTCTAATTTCCTTCTGGTGCTATTTTCTTTTACCTGAGAACTCCCCATAGCATACCTTGTAGTGTGGGTTTATTGGCAGTAAAGTCTCTTAGCCTTTGCATTTGTAAAAAATGCCTTTATTTTCATTTTTGAAAAATATTTTTTGCTGAATATATAATTGACTCCTTTTTGTCTCCATAAATATGTTATTCTATTTTTGCCAAACTTCTGTTATTTCTGATGAAAGGGTTGCCATTATTTTTGTCATTGTTTACTTTTATGTAATATGACTTCTGGCTGCTTTTGCGATTGTATGTCTGATTTATAACAATTTGACAAATTTGTGCTTTGAAGTGTTTTCCTTGGTAATAATCCTGTTTGACTTTCACTGAGCATCTTGGATCTGTGGATTTTATGTTTTATCAAACTAGGAGATTTTTGGCCATTAATTCTTCAGTTTTTCTGGTCTGTTCTCTCTTATCTTCTTCTGGGACTTTTTAATACTGTTCAATATGTCATTGAAGGGACTTCCCAGGTGGTGCTAATGGTAAAGATGTTGCCTGCCAACATAGGAGGCATAAGAGACATGGGTTTGATCCCTGGGTTGGGAAGATCCCCTGGAGGAGGACACGGCAACCCACTCCAGGATTCTTGCCTGGAGAATCCCATGGACAGAGAAGCCTGGTAGGTTCACAGGGTCACAAAGAGTGGAACACAGTTGAAGTGACCTGCATGCATGCATGCATGTCATTGAAAGTGTTTTGTTTTCTCCCTAGAGATTGCATGATTTCCTAATTGCATGATTTCAGTTGACTTGCTTCTGTGAGGTCATTCTTTCTTCTGTTGTAGTTAATTCTCTGTTAGTCCCATCCAGCAAAGTTTATATATTAGATATAATATTTCTCATTCTAGCATATCTATTTGGTTATATTTTTCTCTAAAAACTCTCCAGTATCCCCAATTACTTATCTTTTTACCATTATATTTATCCTTTCCTGTAGATACTTTAAAACATTTGTTATAGTTATTATAAATTCCTTTAGGGACTATTCTAACACTTATTTTACTTAGGAGTTTCTCCTGACTTTCTTTCTTGACTGCAAGTCATATTTTCACACTTTTTTTTGCATGTTTTATAATACTGTTTGTTGGATAACGTCTCTAAAGGAACAGTAGGTATTGTAGTACATTTTAAAAAGATACCACACACCTGTGTGTGTGTATGCTCAGTCAGTCATGTCTGACTCTTTGCAACCCCATGGACTATAGCCCACCAGGCTCCTCTGTCCGTGGATGTTTCAGGCAAGAATATTGGAGTGGCTTGCCATTTCCCACTTTAGGGGATCTTCTCGACCCAGGGATTGAAACCTTGACTCTTGCATCTTCTGCATTGGCAGGCCAATTCCTTACCACTGCACCACCTGGGAAGCCGTGTCCTCTCTATATTTTACACCTATACATACATATTAGGTTATATCATCTAATATCAAATTATATTATAAATCACATATATTTTCCCAATAAGGAACACTATTCCCTATGTTAGACCGCAGATGAAAAGGCTGATTTAACCATTGATTTAGCTACTTTGGGTCACGGTTGTGACTTTAATCCCTCAGACAACATCTTGGAATTCAAGCACCACAAATATAGCATGCTGTTTCTTTGCTTTTCATTCCAACTCTAACTTTTTCCACGGCGACTAGAATGACTGTTGTTGATCTTACCAGACATTGAATCAGGTAGGGTTTTGATTGCAGATTCAGTTAGACTCATTTTCTCTCTAGCATCGGATGCTTTGAGTGTGATTTCAAGCCTTTCTCCCTAGGTATGAGATCAAATATTGTCCGACAGAAAATCTGCAGAATCTTGAGTCTGTTTGACCTCCAAACTGCAAAATGGATAGATTCCTAGACCTGAAGATAGAGATCTCAAGACTAAGTGAAAGTCACTCAGTAGTGTCCGACTCTTTAAGACCCCATAGACTACACAGTCCATGGAATTCTCCAGGCCACAATACTGGAGTGGGTAGCTGTTCCCATCTCCAGAAGATGTTCTCAACCCAGGGATTGAATCAGGTGTCTCACATTGCAGGTAGATTCTTTACCAGCTGAGCCACAGGGAAGCCCCGATCTCAAGACTATTAGATATCAAATATGACACATTATGAAACTGCAAGACAGTGAGACTCTCAGACCTTGAAAATATGTTTGCAGAACCTGCAACTGTTGAGCTTGTGAGACCAGAAGTTTTCCAGACCACAAGACTTCAAAACTGTAGGAATGCGAGATCACCAAGACTGCTAGTCTGAGAGATTGTTAGTTTGGCAGAATGATCTCTGAATTTGGAGCTTCTGAAGATTCACATCCAGTAGGTCAGCCCAAAGGATTAGGAATCATTTATCAGACTTCTCATTTGAACAAAGAGCATCATTCTGTGGTAGTATTGCTTCTTTAACTGCTTCCGATCTCAGCAATGTTCTGTTCTTTGCTCACCAGTCTCTCTGAAGTTTTGATTCAGCTTTAGTAGTTTTAGATTTCTTGATGTCCAGAGCTCTTCATTAGTAGGAATTTTTGTCTTGTCCCTTGATTACTCATTTGGTGCAGCACCAACCTTTCATATCCTTCCACATCTTAACTGGAAGCAGAATTCCACTGAAGTTATTTGAGGAGGTGGGAGATGTTGAGAAATTATGTCAGTAGCTTCCACCTGTACCTTTCTCCACTTTCCCCACCCTGCTATGTCCTCTTGTCCTTTGGCTTCCATCCATTTCAGTCAATGGGAAGAAATTGGGGTATTTATTCCCCTACCTGCCTCCCTGCTGAATTGTCAATGGTTAGATGAGTTCCTTAAATATCAGAGCTCCAGTCAGGAAGCCCTTTCAATATTTTCCTCTCTGTCCCCTTATTCAGGAAGCTGCTCCCTTCATCCCATGGGATGATAATAACATTCTGCTGTTACTAACTCCAGGATATGACACTTTCTGTCATGGTTTCCTATGCCCTGTCCACACCTTTGTAAGTATTCCTCACAGTACCCAGTTTGAAAATGCAATTTGTATTTTGCTGATACTATGACACAAGGCATTTCAAATGGTGCGCTAGAACCAGCACCGCTGAGATGCATGGTGAGGGAAAAAAACAGACTCAAGCTAGAAACTGGAACGTGAACCTGATGTGAACTTGAAAACCAGGGTTGCAGAAGTGGCAAAAGCACAAAGAAGTACTGTCATTAGAGCTCAACAAAGCTTTCATTTTGGTCATAGCTTGTACCAGTACAGTACAAAATGATGACATAAAACCATAATGTGTGTTCATAGGAAGTTCAAAATCTAAAAGAAGAGATGCAATTTAAGCAAATGTCACAGTGTACCATATGCAAACAAAGTGATGTCTGCGTTAGAACTGATTGCACGTGAGAATTATCCAAGGGTCTTTTTGGAGCTCAGTCCACAGACCAAACTTAAAACTTCTGGGCTTGATAACATTCCTTTCAGTCTTATTGTTTAATGGTTACAAACTATGAGGGAGACCTGGATTTATGCCTTTTTCTTACCTGTCAATTAGACTCAGTTTAAGAGGTCTAGCAGATGGGTGAATTCTCAACTATCATACTTTGTCAACCTTGAAAATAAGTACAAAAAGTTCACCAACACACATTCTTTTTTTTTTTTTTTTGACCAGTGCCTCCCTCCCAGGACTTGCACAGGTGGGAAAATGAGTGGGATCAGAACTCTTTTCTGCTCACCCAACATAAATTATTACTTTCCATTGGAGAATGGTTATTTGCAAGCTTGCTGTAAATCTTGCAAATGAATACTTGCAAGGCAGCAGAGAGCAGGCTCTCACATTCCCTCAAAAAAAAGATGGTGGGGGAGGGAGCCTAGGAAATCATCTCTAACTTCCTAGATCAATAGACAGAGGGACTTCATAACTTCAGCTCCCAAAATAGCAGGAGAGGAAGGCAAAAAAAGAAAAAGGAAAAAAAAAAATAGTTAGGCATGCTGATTGCATTGTTACAACTTAAATTGTACTCAGATGCGAACTCTGACGTGCCAAAAACAGTGAAGGCCCAGCCTGAAAGATCAGAAAAGTGACATCTGGTATTGGATGCCCCAGCAGACATGACTAATACCATTGGTATTGTGTAGATTCTGCCTTTACTAATTTAATATTCAAATATGAGGGTCAGCCCCATGGTGCTCGGCAGTAACAGAAGACATAGGCATCTCAGAAGTCACCTCTTGCCCCCAGTATGGTTATTTAAGGGGACCGGAGGTCTATCTCACCGGCTAAGATGAACGCTGTTATTTGCACATGTTCATTAAGATCCTTTTGTTTTGTGGCTCTCACACATGGTTGAGCTATGAGGGAGCCCTGAGAACTCATCCATAGCTTGTAATAAATAAATAACCTCCTCATAGTTTGCCCCTTGGTTATTTGCTTTATGCCAGAACATTTTAGTTTTACACATACACATGCATGCAAATGTATTTCTCCACCGAAAATAGAAACCTGATGTCCCCCCATAACTTTTACTGCTGACACTCAAGAATACCACATTGGTTTGAGGCTGGATTCTGACTACATCGAAAGAGTTACACTGGACTCCATGTGAATCTTTCCAATTGTCAGATTTACCAATTTGGCAAATATTTACTGAATACCTGCTAAACACAGAGCATTGTGCTAGGTTCAGAGGCAGTTATGAAGATGAATAAAATACCCGTGCAAATTGTGATTTTATCATGCTTTCAGGATTCCAAAAAAATAATCAGAACTTTTGAGTAGCTCTGGGATTTACTAGCAAGGTCCAAAGGCCATTAAACGATAATGCAGGGTTTTGTCTTGAAGCATAATAATGATAATAAGAGGCATTGCTTATTGACTGTTTGCTATAAGTAAAGCACTGCACTAGTCCCTTCACAAGTAATACGTCAACAATCTTACAAGATACACAGGAAAATCAACAGGAATCAGGAAAGACATAAACGGAAATGAAAGGCCTATATACGATCATGTAGCTTACTAAGAATTGAGCAAAGATTCTATTTTTCAGTCTTGTTGTTCAGTCTCCAAGTTGTATCCAACACTTCACCACCCCATGGATTGTAGCAGGCCAGGCTTCCCTGTCCCTCACCATCTGCTGGAGTTTACCCAAGTTCATGTCCACTGAGTCAATGATGCCTTTCAACCATCTCATCCTCTGTCACCCTCTTCTCTCCTGCCTTCAATTTTTGCAGCATCAGTCTTTTCCAATGAGTCAGCTGTTCACATGCAGTCTACCTGAATCTTAAAAAAAAAAAAAATGATACAAATGAATTTATTTGTTAAACAGAATCAGACTCACAGACTTAGGGAATGAACTTATGGTTACCAGTGGGGAAGGATGTGGCAGAGGAGAAGGATAGATTGGGAGTTTGGGATAGACATGTACATACTGCCATATTTAAAATAAATAACCAACAACAACCTACTGACAGCAAAGGGAACTCTGCTCAATATTCTGTAATAACCTAAATGGGAAAAGAATTTGTAAAAGAATAGATACATGTATATATTAAAAAAAAAAAAAAAAACTTCCAATGTAAAAAGAAGAAAGTCAGCCTGACTTCAAAGCTTATGCATTTTCCTCTATTTTTTGTTTTGTTATAACCTTAGTAGGTAAAGAATCCACTTGCAATAAAGGAGACACAGGAGACTTGGTTTCCATCCCTGGGTCAGGAAGATCCCCTGGAACAGGAAACAGCAACCCACTCCAGTATTCTTTCCTGGAGATTTCCATGGCCAGAGGAGCATGGCTGGCTCCAGTGCATGCAGTCTCAAAGAATCAGACATGACTAAGCACACGGCGCACACTAATGCAGAAACATGAGCAGTTAATCCTTCAAGATTCTGAGATATTCATCCTCTCACCTACATGGGCATATAGAAACTCCTAAGACTAAGAATCATGACTCAGTGGACATGAACTTGGGTAAACTCCAGCAGATGGTGAGGGACAGGGAAGCCTGGCCTGCTACAGTCCATGGGGTGGTGAAGTGTTGGATACAACTTGGAGACTGAACAACAACAAGACTGAAAAATAGAATCTTTGCTCAATTCTTAGTAAGCTACATGATCGTATATTAGACTAAGACTAATTGCATTTTTTGTGGTTATTATAAAATATAACATTTCATTTGTACTTACCAAATCTAAAAATCTATATGAAAATTCAATGGATATCCATAGTCTTCACCTTTTCCACTCCCTCCCTTTCTCAAATGCCTGGCATCTATCTTCTGCCTGGACTCACTCTACTTGCCACACTGTCTCTCAAAGAGTCCATTTTTTTTTTGGTGGGTGATGTATTTATTTAGTCTTTCACTCACCAGTCTTTTTTGCTTTCCTGGAATTCTTCTATAGATTAGAGTGTAATATTTCATCTCTGTGATTTCTCAGAAAAAAATTCAAGTGCCTCTCATTGGGTTAGCTTCTTAAGGTCATGATTCTTAACTTCCTAAAACAGTTTAGGTTTTATGACTAGCCAGTCACCTCAGCAGCAACCTGAGAGACCAGGGCAAGGTCAGCTTTAATAGAAAATGAATCCAGAAAGCTCTGGGGTCAAAGAGAATGAAAGCCACTTGCACAGATCCACTAAGAGACTGAGAAACTCCACTGAGGGCCCTGGATACAGAGGAGACGGTGTGAGAACTTTGGTGGGGAGAAATGGGGCAGCACATGGGATCAATGGGAAAAAGAACTCAGAGGGAGGTAAAAAACCCAAGGAAATTTTAAGAAACTGTACTTTGGCCTGCGCATCATTTCTATTCTCTTGTCTTTGATTTATAGCATTTGTGTTGCATTTATAAGACAGTTAGTTCTTATGAACCTGAATTAAGCACTTTAAAATAAAATTATTACTGCTTTCCTTTTAATTGTTTTCCCCAGAAATAAGGGCTTCCCAGGTGGCACTAGTGGTAAAGAACCCATCTATCAATTCAGGAGATAAAAAAGATGTGGGTTTGATCCCTGGGGATGTGGGAAGATCCTCTGGAGGAGGGTGTGGCAACCGACCGACTCCAGTATTCTTGCCTGGGGAATCTCTCGGACAGAGGAGTCTGGTGGGCTACAGTCCATGGAGTCGCAAAGAGTAGGGCAGGTCTGAAGTGACTTAGCAGGCATGCACGCAGACTCCTTCAGAGAGGGGATGGCTAACACCCTCCTTGACAGGGTCCCTGACTATCCCCAGATGCATCTGGTGACAGAGATACATCGGGACAATTCAGGGGATTCAAAGCATTCCCCTGCTGGAAGATTCCCATCAGCTCCAGATGTGGCCAAGGCTGTGGGCAAGCCTAGTGTGCAGGTTGACCACAGGGAGAGATCACTCCATGCTGAGATAGTCTGCTCAGGAGAAGAATGAGTCCTCTCCACTCAGAAATGAGGCAGAGGGGAGACTGGGTTATTTTTCAAGTGGGTGTTGGAGGAGGAATGAGAGAGAGAGGGAGGGATTAGAAGGGTTAGTGGATTGAGGGTTAGCTTTTAATTTTACATTGAAGAGTCAGTTAACAATGGGTACCAAAGGAAATTAAAAGCCTGGAAGCAGTTGAGGTTTTTGTTATTTCTGAAGTTACGAAACACATCAATATTGCACAGGCCTGTGTTTAATGTGGTCTAACAATGTGACGGCCTGGGTGGATAGGCTCTGGAGCCCTTTGAATGGATTCCATGAGCAAATCAGCCTTCTCTTTATTACTGTGACCCTCGAATTGTGTGTGCCCATGTTTCTGGTTCTTAAAGGACACAGTCCCAGACGTGTCAAGAAATGCACTCAAGCAATGTGTGTCTGGGGATTTGAGGGCAAGAAGAAAGGTCTGGCTGAAAATGTGGCTGTGAAGGGGAAGAAAGGAAGAGTCCAGGAGAGAATCCGCAAGTGACAGTTAAAAGCAGCAATGTGACTGCTGATCATTCTTGGGATGAAATTGCCACTCAAATCTCATATCATAGCCAAAATATTACCATGCATTTGTACTTAACTACTTAACTACTTATAGAATGGGCTTCCCTGGTGCCTCAGAAGGTAAAGAATCCACCTGCAGAGTGGGAGACCTGGGTTCCTTCCCTGGGTTGGGAAGATCCCCTGGAGGAGGTTATGGCAACCCACTCCAGGGGAGCCTCCAGGACAGGGGAGCCTTGTGGGCTACAGTCCATGAGGTCTCAAAGAGTCAGACACGGCTGAGTGACTAACCATAGTACAGTGCCTATGAATGTCCTGTGGATGATGGAGCAAGGACGGGGCTTCTTCACAAGCTTGGTTAGATCAAGTATCTAAAAGAAAGAGCCAATCTCTCAAATCTCAATCTCTCACCAACTAACAGGTGAGTGTCAGATACTGCTTTAAATTATAGAAGAATAAGTGTACTACCACTTATTAACTTTGTATTACTTCTGGGTCTTTTGTACCAGGAACTCATCTAAAAGTTTTAATTATAATTATTCATGGAAGCCTCACAATGATCTGGTGGGATAGATGCTATTATCCTCATTAAACAGAAAAGTAGAGGGCGAGAGAAGTAAAATAACTTGTCCAAGTTCATACGGCTAGGAAGTTATTAATATAGAATTCATTCCTTGACAGACTGACACTGGTTCCCACACTCTTAACCATCACCTCTGCTCACAGCTACCCCATATGTTATTACTTCAAAGAAATGCATTCTTCAAATGAGAGAAGTAAATGGATTTCTACATTACTATACCATCCATGTAAACGACAGTTATAAGCAGCTTCTTTAATTAAATGATTTTCAAATAAAGTTGTGTTTTGTTATCTATATATACTCTAACTCAATCTGCACTGCAGAGGGGGCATATGATTCCCAGAACCCTTGCATCATGCAAAGCTCCTCCAGGCCTAACCCTATGTGATGAGGAGAAACGTAGGACTCAATTCTAGGGCCCGCCCCCCAGTGATATCCATGGGCCCTTTCTTCTCACACATTCTATTATTCTATACCTTCTTATGAGTGAACTCCGGGAGTTGGTGATGGACAGGGAGGCCTGGCGTGCTGCGATTCATGGGGTCGCAAAGAGTCGGACACGACTGAGGGACTGAACTGAACTGAACTGATGCTCAACAAGTGGTTGGTAGGCTTTCCCACGCCCCTAATAATCCAGGAGATGAAATCCCTTCGGCAGTTTTGGATCCTACAGAAGACTGAATGAACCAAGAGGGTGTGAAATAATGAAAGAGGGGGGTAGACTCCGAGGAAAGCGTCACCAGCCTGTTAGCATCACATTTCCCCCCGTTTACTTTTGAATTTTGCTTCATAGAAAAGGGGTAAAAGCTGACCATGTGTCTCCTTGAAGAATGACTCAGATTATATAATAAAAAAAAAATTAAAAAAAAATAAACCATTCACCACCTTGAAAAAATAAAAAATTAAAAAAAATTATATTATTCCCTCAGTGTACTTTCCTGTATACACAAACTCTAAAAGAGATTGACTTTAATCTACTAAAAATCACATAGGTGCATGCTCAGTCACTTCAGTCGTGTCCGACTCTTTATGATCCTATGGACTGTAGCCCGCCAGGCTCCTCTGTCCATGGGATTCTCCAGGCAAGAATAGTGGAGTGGGTTGCTGTGCCCTCTTTCAGGAAAAATCATGTATAATGAATCTCAGTTTTTTTTCTATATCTGTCATTTCCTTTGATTTTTATGGATGTGTGGGAAGGCAGATGAATTCCTAACACATATTCTGAGAACAAGTAGAAGGGGAAATTTTAAAATATATCATTCAAACTATTTGTGGAATATCTAAAATGTATTTGCTGAAGATAGTAAAAAAACAAAAAAACAAAAAAAACAATTACGCTTATTCATTTTCCCAGCAAGTGTTTGCTAAGATGAGATTTTTAATAAGATCATATATAAGATGATGTTCCTTATTATTTAAAAATATTTTGACAACTGTGATGGCAATTCCTCTGTTTCCTGGAACATGAGTCTTTCCAAAGAGTCTATAAAATCTTACCAGGCTATTACAAGGCCCTTTAAGTTGACCTTTTCTGCCATTTGCCCCATGTAAAAGAAGTTTTGCAGCTACTTGTCTTTGTATAAGCACTTCTTTGTTAAATAAACATGCTATGTTCCTCATTAGTAAAGGAGATGGAATATCATTAGTTAAATGTTTCCTATCAGATTATTAAAATTGACAGCTTAAAGTCAACTCAATCTTGGCAGAAGGCAGAATCAGGATAATAAAAAAAAAAGGGAGGGGAGGTAAATGACCTGCAGCAAATACTCAGTCTACCAATTCATTTAATTAATTTTTAAAAGAGAAAGAAATATAACGATGTCAAAAAGAGTTTGCAGTGTGACAAGGCAAGCAGCAGTCAAAATTGTAATCATTGAGTGTAAGGAAAAAGATACAAGAAACACAAGCATTGGTGGAGGGATTTGCTTCTGGTCAGATGCTTGACAATCCACACCATTCTGCAGGGACAACGGAAAAGACTGATGGTGTTGGGGACTGAAGAGGCTGATAGGAAACTGTTGAAGAGGAGTGACTGGAGGGGGAAATTGTAAGTTACCTGAAGAACCGTATGAGAAAAATAGTGCAGCCTTGAAACTTAGCTTCTAGAAGAGGAGAAATAGCTCCACTTTAAAATGAGTTTTTCTCATGATTCACTGTGTGCAAAGAGCTCTGAGAATCTGAGGCATTCGTTCTCAACATTAAAGAAAATAATAATAAAGTAATGATGAATAAGTAAAGGCTTCAGCTCTGAGCTAACTTGTCTCACCATAGTTTAAGAAATTTTGTCACATTCAGGAAGCAACACATTGGTCAAGCGGATTCCCTCGTGACCTCTAGGTTTTGGTTAACAAATCCCATTCAAATCTTCCTAAAATTCCTACAGACAAAACCTATACCAAAGAGTCATCCCTGAATCCCTGCTCTGACATGAGTTTAAAGCAAATGTTCACAGAATGCTGTGGCGTAGAGGAAAGAATATGGACCTTTGAAGTTGAGGGCGTAAGTCTAAGTTCTGTCTCCAATACTTACTGTTTGTGTAACTTTGGAAAAGCTTTTTAAAATCTCTGAGGTTCAGATTTCTTATTCTTAAAAATGAGAAAAATGGTGTCTTTGGGTTTCAAGGTGGTCACCACATGGTCCATTATCCAGCTCTGGGTATGTGAAGATCAGAGAAGGGCAGCTGCTACCACCCTTCCAGTTTAGTTAACCCTGGTACAAAAATAAAATTAACATCTGTGACATCACCAAAATTACCTAACTAGATCAAACTCTTAAGCAGGACTGACTACACAATTTACAGGGCTTCCCAGGTGGAGTTAGCGGTAAAGAACTCACTTGCCAAAGCAGGAGACGTAAGAGATGCAGATTCGATTCCTGGGTCAGGAAGATTCCCTAGAGGAGGGCATGACGACCCGCTCCAGTAGTCTTGCCTAGAGAATCCCATGGACAGAAAAACTTGGCAGGCTACTGCCCATAGGCATACGATCACAAATTGTCAAACATGACCGAAGTGACTTAGCATGTACAAAATGAAAATGTGAGACCTCCTATTCAAAAACTGTTCAGACTGCTTTAGCAGAGCTTTGAAACAAGCATGGATCCCTTCTAATCTTGCTGCCCTGTGTGATTACACAGGTCATATGCCCATGACACTGATCTTACTCTGAAGTGACCCTTGGAAATTTTAGATCTTGCTTCAAAAACAGGGATAGATAAGTAACCAATACCTACGGATGGCCAACATCTCTTGCTTCAGTAGAATCTAATAATACAACAACATTCTTACTGACAATCTGGATGTATATAGTGACGGAGAATCATCAGCCTGTTTCTTTTCCCTAGTTGTGTTTTGTGCCTTGGGTCAAACTTCCCAAAGAAATGCATTTAAGACTCAAGTCTTGTTGAGAAAAAGCTTCCATCAACCCTTCTTCCTTTTGTAGTAAAATCTACTCTTGGAAGTAGAAAATGAATTAGAGGAAACAAAATAAACATTAGAAAACCTGAGGCATTTTGAACAATGATCAGAGAGGAATATGTGTTAACAAATGTAATTCTGTTTAGGACTGCAAAATGAGAATACAGCTTTCATTAATACTCTGGGCTGAATCCAGGCTTTTGTCTGATTGATATGGAGAATCCCTGCTGTGAGGTTGGGAAAGAGATGGAGATTTATGCACACTGGTATTTTTTACAGTTTTGTTCATGACTCCAGAGGCTCAGGAAGATTTAATAAATCAAATAAATAAATAAGCAGAAGAAGCATCTTATGATCACTTCGCCATGCAACATTTCCACTATTGTCCAAGAGATTTCCACATGCACAGCAAGGACAGAAGATGGCTCTCTTGTTACCCATTAGTTGAAGAAAAATGTCTAGCTTTGATAATGATGTAATATACCTTTCACCCCCTGAACTTCAGAGAAACCTATTTAATCTTTACCAATGTCCCCTTATGAGCAAAGATGTATTTTCCACTTTTAATCTTGGTTGACCAGCTTGTGAATACTTTGTAAGGGAGAAATCATTGCTCTGGTTTGGGCTTTTCATGTGGTAAATAATTTCAACTCTGAGAGAGCCTGAAAAATAACTGTACCACTTGAGGAATCACTTTTTGCTTTGAAAGAGAGAGGGAAAGAAAGAAAGAGAAGGAAGAAAGATATGATACTTCTGAGCCCAGCAAAAGTCAACTGACAGAACTGAAATGCTTAATGCTTAAAAATGGGTCACTGAAATTCTGTTATAATTTAAGGAATCATAAGATCATATGATTTTAAACTGAGAGGCTTCGAAGAATTCAGAGGCCAAAACTTTATTTCATAGGTAAGGAACTAAAGCCCAAGGAAATTAATTTACTTACTAAACACTGCTAGTTTATGCACTAATTCCAGTTTTCCAGTTACATTGCTGTACTTTTCCTCCATGACCTCCCTATAGAGTTCATTTCAGGGAAATCTTTAAACAGAACCTCCTCTCCCAGAAAATTATGTGGGAACAGGTTTATAAATATTATCACATGATAATTCACTCATCTGTTTATTTATTAAATAAATTAGTTAGATCTTTCAAAGACTATATCCCAAGCCCCATGTTATATTTGGGACTGAAATAGAGACCCTGCTCTGGAGTGCGAGCGGTGAAAAACAAGGGGGAAAACACAGACATCAAAATGAAATGCAGTTCGTATCTAGGGAAGCCTATGAGTCTGGCATGAAAGTCAGTGTGTATGGGCAATGCACAGTAACTGAACAGTTAAAGACAGGGAAGCGCCTCTAAAATTGAGGCCTGGATTCTGGAGCCGGATCACCTCGCTTCAAGTTGCAGTTCTGCCACTCGCTAACTCTGAACTCTTAGAGAAGTTTCTTAACATTTTGAGGTTTCAGTTTCTTCCTCAGTAAAATGCAAATTAATAATATTACCTAGCTCATATGGCAGTGTTATGAGAATTAAAAGAGTTGATCCGTTTGATGACGTTTAGAACAGTCGTTGGCAAATGGTTAGCGTTGGATGAATGTTAGCCTTTTTATGAAGTTACAGAAACTAAACTTACCCACTGAAATGACTTATACTTGCCCTACAATGGGGTGTATTTCTCTAGCTTCAAAATACATGAATGCTAGTATTTCAATCATACTATCCTAAACTAAGGGATAAAGAGCAAACATTTTAAAAACATGGAAATTCTGGTTTTTCTTTATGATTTATTACAGTATATTTAGCAGCCCTAGATCATGAGTTCTGTATGAGGTATCTTTTTGGCAAAAAAGAAAATGCAAAACAACATCAGAATGTCTTATCAGTTGTCCAGGGCAACTCTTTTTACAATACAATATTAAAATAAACAGGGTTTATTTTATGGTACAGAACTCAAAGACTGGCAACATCGAAAGCCACTGTTCACTGCGGCTGCTTCTCTGTGTGTCTCTACCCAGGTCGCAGAAACAGGAAGCAGTTCTTGTGAAATGGAAGGAACGTGGGAACTAGAGTCAAACGTCTGGCGTCTCAAGGCTGGCTCTACCAATTCCTTCCTTGCTGGAACACAGAAAGTTGCTTAAACTGTCTGGGCCTTAGTTTCATCATCCTGAAATTGGGGATGATTATATGAGAGCATTATATGGAGATAAAGTGGGGATGATTATATGGAGAAAGCAATGGCACTCAACTCAGGCACCCTTGCCTAGAAAATGCCATGGACGGAAGAGCCTGGAAGACTGCAGTCCATGGATTCGCTAAGAGTCAGACACGACTGAGTGACCTCACTTTCACCTTTCACTTTCATGCATTGGGGAAGGAAATGGCAACCCACTCCAGTGTTCTTGCCTGGAGAATCCCAGGGACGGGGGAGACTGGTGGGCTGCTGTCTATGGGGTGGCACAGAGTCGGACACGATTGAAGCGACTTAGCAGCAACAGCAGCAGCAGCAGCATATGAGAGCATAATTTACGTGAAGGTGTGTGAAGCCATAGATTTGTGACAAAACTATAAAACAGTATAATCATTTATTGTAGTTAATTTAATTTCTCTTTACTCATTTCCTAGGCTTTGGACCAAGGCAAACTGTTTATGTCCGACCAGGATTATACGCCTTATTGCAAGATAACTCACTCACTTGTTTATTTATTAAATAAATTAGCTGGGTCTTTCAAAGATTACATCCCAAGCCCCCCATGTTACATTTGGGACTGAAATGGAGACTCTGCTCCTGATGGCAGGAGATGAAAAAAAGGAAACAAAACAAACAAAAAAAGAGACCTCAAAATGAAATGTAGTTAGTATCTATGGAAGCTCGTGAGTTTGGCCTTAAATACGGTGTGTATGGACAATGCACAGTAGCTACACAGTATAAACGTACATTATAAATAGAAGGCAAGCAAGGGGGTGGGGGTGTGGTGGGAATGGGGAACAGCCAGCCTTTCTGTTTCCATCTTTTGCTTCCTGTTACATCCCCATGCTTCTCCTCTGAAACAGTAGGAAGTAATCAAGTATCATTATTTACATTTTGACTGAGCTTGGTTCACACTGATGTGTTACCTCTCTTAGGAGTTTGCATTATAACCCTAATGTGTTCCCTCCCTTACTTATTTGGCATTTAATCTCCATTTAAAAGCAGTAGTTACTTGAAAGTGAAGCCGCAGATAGGTTGGTTTCAGCATTTTGGAGTGTGAAAGCATCATTCGGAAGGCACTTCAGAGGTACCTGGGGTGAGGGAGGCAGAGCCTCCTTCCGCTCCTTCTTTCCCTCTTCACACCTCTCTCCTTTAATCTTAATGTCTCTGAATATTCTGGCCGAACACTTCTTCTGTGCTCACAGTCAGATGCTCTCTCCTCTGCCTCCTCTGTGCTCACCCTTCTGCTTGGGGTACTCCTCCCCATTGGATAAGTGGCTCTCATCTCTGGTTCAAAGTTTCTCCTGATGAAAACCCCCAGAACTTATGGCTCCCACCTTAGAATGAGCCAATAGAGATAACAGCTCTCTTAATTTGATGGAGGAGAACCTGAAATGGGGTTGCATAGGGGGTAGGGGAGGATATGCGCTTCCCAGGTGGCTCAGTGGTAAAGACTCTGACTGAAAAGAAGGAGACATGGGTTCAATCCCTGGGTCAGGAAGATCCCCTGGAAGTGGAAATGGCAACCCACTCCAGTATTCTTGCCTGGAGAATTCCATGAACAGAGAAGCCAGGTGGGCTTCAGCCCACGAAGTCTCAAAGAGTTGGACATGACTGAGCATGGACGCATGCAGGAGAGAACGGAGGAATTTATGGACAGGATTAGAGCTGATGGGGGTCTCAGGCTTGGAGGGGAGAGCAAGCAGCGAAATCGTGATAATGTGAGGCCATGTGTTTAATACTACATGACTGTAATAAGAAGAAGTACGGGACATCTTGAAATTGTTTCTAATACTCTGTCTCATAATGGTGTTGGGGTATCAAGGTGGGGTGCTCTATACCTGGTGGCTTATTCACACTAGCAAGTGTGCACACATAACCCATAACTTTAGGGGCACCTAATCACTGAATCACTTGATGTTTCTGAATAGGAAACATCAAATAGCTGGGAGGGCAATGTCCAGTGCTCATCGTGTGCTGGCTTAGATGAGGGAAGTAGGTTCATGATGACCTACTGTGAAAATAAGTCCTATGTCCTACAACTCTGTCCCTTGAGTAGCAGAGACTTGTCTTAAAGGCATGATTATAGCAGCTCTAAAGAGAAGTTATCAGGACCTCTCTGATAGCCACTCTTCATCTAAAATGCCACACAGAGTAGCCAGGAATTCTCTGATTTTTCTGTTGTTGGTTGGTTGGTTGGTTGGTTTAGGTGGACTTTCTCCTCCTTATTTTTCTAAATTTTTCAGTCCACTGGCATTTTGAGAGTTTTTACCTAGTTGAGATTTGTATGTTTCTCCGTTGCTTGGTTTTGCTGTTTGATTGCTTACTTTGTTCTAAAGTTCTGCATGTTTATTTGATTTCATATCACATTTATCGTTCATCTATAAACAGAAATAGAAAGTTGTAGGAGTCCACCTCCTGATTGCTAAGGGTCAAAGGATAGATACGCTTTTTCTCTTGGTTGATACAGGATCTTACTAAGCCACCTTTCAGATCCTTAGCAGTAACACTAAAGGAGGCTTTTAATCTCAACATCAATAAGCAAGGAAATATGAACAGTGCTCTAAAATCAGATCAGTGATTTTAGAACTCAGAACAAGTCAAGGTCAAATTACTAATGAAGAAAAGCAGTATGAGACTCTCCAAAAGTAAATTTAAGAGAATCAATTATTCTCGCAAGTCAGTTAGAGGCTTCTATAAGGAAATTTGAAATTAAAACTATGTAGTCTCCAATACATACAATTTTCCTGATAATCTTCCTAAGAGATGACATGCTTCTTAGTTTAACCAAGATATTTTTCTGCTATATATCAGATTTAATGTTTAAGAAAAAGCAGTTTAACTTGAAAAGGATAAGATTAGCCAGGAAATATAGACTAACCTCTTTTCCTTATTCTCCTTTAAGAGATTCGAAGAAGATAAATGGCCCAAGACCTGATAACTAATAAATAAGTAATTGGATCTGATGTCAAAACATGACCTGTGTGAATCTAAACCAGTGCTCTTTCGGCCATGATGCTGGGGGAAGAAGGTCTTGTAAATCTCTTCAAATCCCTGATTTAAGAAGAACAAGGTATCATTAAGGCAGATTGGAAGTTACTGACCTCAGGCTCTTATATTAATTCACCCTCTTTCACAAAGCAAACTTCCAACCCATTGCTTCAGGGAACACCCAACAAATAACTCTGTTCCATTGATAATTCCTATCCAACTGAACTTGCTCTCATTAGTAACAGAAATAGTGTCAGAAGCCTCTTGTGACCAACTTCAAATACCTTTAGTCTCACCTCCTATTCCAGCCACTCTAGTCCACCATTGCAAGATTATTTATTAGTTTCTCATGGGGCTTCCATCTACTTGCCTCATACAGAGCCTCCAACTTCTTGTTTCCTACACTCAGCTTATAATCAGACCTAAAGTAATTCTAGAGACACATACTCTCTTTCTTGATGGATTGGGCTACTTAACCCAACTCTATAGTTCAGTGAAATTTAACCTTGTCAGCAGTATCCAGTTTCATATTACATCAGTCTATCATAGAAATCTATACATCAAGATGGCTGAGAGAAATATCAATAGCCTCAGATATGCAGATGACACCACCCTTACGGCAGAAAGTGAAGAGGAACTAAAAAGCCTCTTGATGAAAGTGAAAGAGGAGAGTGAAAAAGTTGGCTTAAAGCTCAACATTCAGAAAACGAAGATCATGGCATCTGGTCCCATCACTTCATGGCAAATAGATGGGGAAACAGTGGAAACAGTGAAAGACTTTATTTTGGGGGGCCCCAAAATCACTGCAGATGGTGATTGCAGCCATGAAATTAAGGGACGCTTGCTCCTTGGAAGAAAAGTTATGACCAACCTAGATAGCATATTCAAAAGCAGAGATATTACTTTGCCAACAAAGGTCTGTCTAGTCAAAGCTATGGTTTTTCCAGTAGTCATGTATAGGTGTGAGAGTTGGACTGTGAAGAAAGCTGAGCACTGAAGAATTGATGCTTTTGAACTGTGGTGTTGGAGAAGACTCTTGAGAGTCCCATGGACTGCAAGGAGATACAACCAGTCCAATCTGAAGGAGATCAGTCCTGGGTGTTCTTTGGAAGGAATGATGCTGAAGCTGAAACTCCAGTACTTTGGCCACTTCATGTGAAGAGTTGACTCATTGGAAAAGACTCTGATGCTGGGAGGGATTGGGGGCAGGAGGAAAAGGGGACGACAGAGGATGAGATGGCTGGATGGCATCACAGACTCGGTGGACATGGGTTTGGGTGAACTCTGGGAGTTGGTGATGGACAGGGAGGCCTGGCATGCTGTGATTCATGGGGTCGCAAAGAGTCAGACATGACTGAGCGACTGAACTAAACTGAAGCAGAAATATTGAAAACTAACTGGTAGGATAAAAACTTAAATATTTTGTGTAAATTATAATCTTGTTTAAACTACTTTGCCTTTACACCTCTTTATTTAACAACAAGAACAATGTATCTCATTAAATGTCCATCAGTTTAACTTAGTAATAATTTTTGTTGGTTTCAACATTAGATTCAGTAATGTATATAATACTTTATGCTGAGAGGGCACTACCAGAGAATTAAATGAAAAAAATGAAGGACTGTGTTTGTCTACACAATTTATAACTGTCTACACAAGTTTTAACTTTCCAATGTTTCAGGTACTATTGCTGTATAACAAGCCACCCAAAGTTTAAAGGAAAACAATCATTACATTATGCTCACAAATTCTGTGGGTTAGAAATTCATACTGCGAACAACAGGAATGGCTGATCTTTGCTCTGCAGTGTTTGAGATCTCAGCTGGGAAGATTTTAAGGCTGACGTGATTCAACAGCTGGGACTAAAATTATCTGGAGACATTTTCCCTCACATATCTGGTGGTTGGAGTTGGCTATGAGTTGGAACCTCAGCTTGGCTAAGGATCAGAACACCTGCATGCTCCTTCTTCATATAGTCTGTCTCTATGAGCTAGTGGGGGCTTCTTCACAGAATGGTGGTGGCTATGTCCCAAGAGCAAATATCCCTAAAGAGCAAACGAGTGGTTCATGGCATTTTTATGATGTAGCCTCAAAAAGTCAGTGTCATTTTCTCCATACGCTATTACTTGATACAGTCCAAAGGCATACCAATACAGGAAGAGAAAGGATGGACTTTTCCACTCAATGGGAAGAGTATTCAGGTTTCGAGGGCAGTTAGAAATGTGATCTGACTTTTACCTGACTGCCATCATAAGGAGATCGTGCAGGCTATCTTTGGAAAATAGAGTGTGCCAGTCTAACCTCTGGCCACAAATCTCACATCTCGTCTACACTCCCGCAGGGCACATGCACTCATTCTCTTCCCTGAGATTTCCAGGCCTCATTTTATTTTGGCACCTGCTTTAAATCTAATATTGCCTCATCTATTCAGGTCCAGGGTCTTCCCTGATGGCTTAGACAGTAAAGAATCTGCCTACAATATGGGAGACCCAGGTCTGACCAACCCCTGGGTTAAGATCCCCTGGAGGAGGGAATGACAACCCACTCCAGTATTCTTGCCTGGAGAATTCCATGAACGCTATAGTCCATGGGGCCACAAAGAGTCATTGTGAACATGCGGAAAAGAGCTGAGAGGACCTCGAGGAGCTGAGGGCAACCAGTACGGAAATGGGCACATCAGTCCTCCAACTGCAAGGACCTGAATTCTGCCAAGAAACAGCAAAAGGTTTTTCCCAGTGACTCCAGATAAGAATTTGGTGTGGCTAGCACCTTGATTTTAGACTTCCAATACTCTGAGTAGAGAATCCAGCCATACACTGCAAACCTCTGATCCACAGAACTGTGAGCTAATAAATGAGGCTGTTTTAAGCTGTTAAATTTATGGTAATTTGAAATGAAGCAATAGAAACTAATATAGTCACCCAGGAAATGAGAGTCTTACCTGAACAAGGTGTTGAGAATAAGCTTGACATAAGTAAGGAATGTGGGATAAAGGAGAACTCACGCTAAATTTAGGCTTACCTGGTGGCTCAGATGGTAACGAATCTGCCCGCAATGCAGGAGATTCAGGTTTGATCCCCGGGATGGGAAGATCCCCTGGAGAAGGAAATGGCAACCCACTCCAGTATTCCTGCCTGGAGAATTCCATTTTTATTTCCAGAATTCCACTTGCTTAAAACACTGTGGAACAACAGGGAGAAAGTCTCCCCAATGAGCCAACATGTAATGATAAGGTTAAGTTCCTGAGGGAAGGGTCTCAGGAACCTGTTTGGTGGGCAGTTAGAAATGTCATCTGATTTTATCTGACCTGAAGTGACTAAGACTAACTAGATTTTCAAAATCAAAAGCAATTTTAGACTTTTTAAAATTTACTTGTTTTTAGCAAAGAAATTTTGTTCTTGATGTTGGTAGTGGTAGCTATGCTTTGTATTTTAAATAAACACAACATTTTGTGTTACAACTCTCCCTTAATATACTAACTGTTAAAGAAGTGCTTAAAATTCAGACCAAAAAGAGACCATCAATAGTAGGAAAATGCTAAACTGTCTGTATCCTCTAGTTTAGATTATCTTATCTGTTAAAATGAAAAGTATATCCTGGGGCACAAAAAAAAAAAAAAAGAGAGAAGAGAAACATAAAAAGTGTAAATTGAACTTTTGCCTTGTGTTGCATCTCTGCTGTTTACCAAAATCAATTTACTTCTGTTTGTTTTACTGTCTATCTGCTGAAAACATATCTGAATCCAACGAAAATGTGAAACATGTGATTTAAAATAGTTTGAGAAAGGGAAAAGGAAGCATCCTGTTAAATGTTAAAAACGGGTTCTGTGGTGAATTGTATACATGCACCACATCAAAAGTAAATCGAAGTTAAAATAAATAATGTTACACTGAAAGTTGAAAGAATATAGCAAATCATAAAGATGCTTGTATACTAATTGAGAGTATTTTAATTGTTAAAAGATTTAGAGGAATAAACATCATAGATGGGAACACAGTACTGAAAGATCAGTGCCGGTTCTGGTTTTCCTTTCTAGTGGCTTGGCACAGCAGCTGTGCTGAGCTCCAGCCTCGCCTTCAGAAACAGAAGCAACACTGTTCAAAGGATTAATCAGTGGCCCATCCATAGGAGGCCTTGGGACAGCAACATCTGCAGCCCCAAAAGCTGTTATAGAAGATGTGTGCCCTCAGTCCTTGCTGAGCTGCGTTGCTACAAAGGCAGCAGTTCCTGGAAGGCGCACCCTTTAGAGTTAGGCTTGGTTTGTTTCTGTCTCCCTTGTCCGCAGGGCTCCTGATCACACCGACTTCACTGTTCCTCTCTGTTCGGTTGCAATGAGTAACACAGCAGTAAAATGACCTCTACCAAACTAGTCTCTTTTCTTATTCATGCTGGTCTATACTACGTGGCTAATATGGATCAAGAGAAAAAAATATTTTTTTCAGGAAAGAAAGCATTTAGTTGTTATATACGTCTCTCTCCAGTTCTGTTGAATTGATGTGAATTGAACTGCAATGCATTTTACAATGTAATTTATCAATTTTCGAATTGTGTACAAAAGTCCTCTAGGAGTCAATGAAGATATATAAACATTGGTCAGGCCTTGGGTATTCTGAGGAAGAAAAATATTTGGGTGTGTGTATGTCTTCCAAAGATACATCATATTAATTTTGAATCCACATTTTTCTTCTTTCTTCAAAGTTTATCTCATCCTCACCTTCGAGGGTCACATTAATTGCTAAGTGTTGTAAGCAAAGATACCAGATGGGGAAAAAAGTACTTGCTTTTGTAAGTGGATAATCTGTTGAATAAATAAATATCATTGGACATTTCTAACATCCACCATGGTACGTAAAAAATTTCTCTAGGTTTTACATAAAATACCATATTTAGTCCTTAACACTTAACATAAATATTAGTATCTCTATTTTATAAATTAAAAAATTAACTTCTGATGTATTAGTTCATTCATCTATTTTTTCCTAAAATATATGTTTTGATTATCTATTCTACACCATTCAAGGACAAGGACATGGGGATAAAACAGAGATAGCTGTGAAAAGAAGAGCAGCAAAAAGCAAAAGAGAAAAGGAAAGATATACCCATTTGAGTACAGAGTTCCAAAGAATAGCAAGGAGAGATAAGACAGCCTTCCTCAGTGATCAGCGCAAAGAAATAGAGGTCCATTCTCTCATTAGATTTCCAAAAGAAAGTAATAATTGTGCTATAGTAATTAAGTAGCAGATCTAATATTCAAGTCTAGGTCCTCTTGATGCCAGAGCCAGGGATTCACCCCCTTTTCTTTATCAGTCTTTCTCAATAAAGGAGAATAAATCTGATGTCAGAAGCCAGCCAGGCATTTTACTTTTGACCTCTTGTTGTCCCAGGTACACTAGATACCAAGAGGGCAAAGAATATTTTCTCCTCACTTAGGTTCTAGTTCTAGATCCTTAGGAGCACAGGTTTAATATTATCTTCAATTATTCCATTATCCAATGGAGCAGTCGTTTCAGTTCTAGTAATATCTCAGTCAACCATTTAGTTACCAAGTAAATAGGTCCAGCAGTATAGATTCTCAATGTACCCAGTAATTAAGGACACAGTTGATGCAAACTCTTGTTAGTGTTATTATTTTATGAACAATTCTTTTAGTCAAGGTTTCATTTTTTTGTCTGTTGACTCTACATTTTAAAAGATTGCTTACAATAAGAATGGATTTTTAAAATAGGATCATAAATCTAGAATATTGTGTGACTGGAGTCTTCTGCAAATAAATTTATTTTCCTGCCAAATAAATCAATAATCAATGTCATACATAAGTCTAAAACTAAACAGAATATGTTAAGAACTAATTTATCATCTCTTTTTCACGCCTCAACAAATTCAGGAAAGGGAAATAATTCCATCCCGCTTGTGGCACACACTGGTCAAAAGTCAAGAAACTCACAAATTTTGGGGTGATATGATCATTCAACCATCTATTCACAAGCAGGTTTAAAAACACACACATATCTAACAGCAAGTGACAAAGAGAAGCCAGAAGCACCCAATTTGGATGATCAGAGCCTATTTTCTTTTCCCAATAAGGAATGTGTCACCACTTACTAGAGGCCCAAGTGACCACACTGTGTTGTTTCAGGGACAATTGATTAGTGCAATGTCTTGCTGACATGGCTCCCTCCAAATGAATGCCTACCTTCCACTGATAATGCATGCATGTGCCCACTGAGTGGCTTTAGTCTTGTCCAGCTCTTTGAAACCCTATGGACCATGGCCCACCAGGTTCCTCTGTTCATGGGGTTCTCCAGGCAAAATTACTGGAGTGGGCTGCCACGTCTTCCTCCAGGGGATCTTCCAGACCCAGGGATCAAACCTGGACCCATCTTAACGTTTCCAACATTTGTAAGCCAGGTTTTTTTTGTTGTTGTTTTTTTACCACTAGCGCTACCTGAGAAGCCCTCATTGATAATAGCTACCCTTAAATTTCCTTGGAGATAAACTGAAAACAGCACTGAAAGAAGTCAAAAAAGATTTATGCATGCGGTCTTTGATTCCAGTGCTTGAACGATTTTGTCTGGTTATTGAAAAGACTAAACATTCTGGAATGAAATTTTGGTGGTTGCATGCATGTCAACTTACTTGCTGCAAATAAACCAAGGGTATATTGCAAGAGTTGTATATGTCATGTAACGGTTCAGCTTGCTTTGTTTCCCAGAATCTCAAGAGAAGCTGCTGTAGTCTCTATTGCTGCTCTGTTCATGCTGCGGCAAGACCTGAGAGCTACCCTCTCCCTCCAAACCATGTCAATTAAATCAACCTGTATCAGGAGATATGGTACCCCTGAGTGGTACAAAATGCTGCAGTGCTCTGAGAGTGCCTTTAGAGCCAGTCTTGAACACATCATGAAATATATGCCTCTCTTCACTAATGAAAATGGAGCCACGTTTTCCTGTTCTTTCAGCCAGATGGGGTTATGATTGGTGTGTGCTTGCCTTTTACATTAATATTTGATTCCATAATAAGAACCACATGAGACAGTTTCAGTTTATTAGTTCTTCAGTTGCCAATATGGCTTTTGTACAACTAATAAAATAAATAAAAATATTTCCCTTGTGTTTTTTCTTATAAAATACACTTGTTATGTAAAGGATAAACACATACCAGTCAAAAGCTGATCTGGCACAAACAATATTGTCTTGCTTTTTCTTGTTTAATAGAAAACAAAGGAGACATATTTATTAGTTTCCTAATAGCGTGGTTGGCTCACACTGGCCTGTATGTACACATCCGATATTGGAGGCATTTATTTAGAAAGAAATGGTTTATGCTGACATCTTGGTAAAATTTTCAAAACCTTATTACAAGTAAAAATACATTTCCCAGGAAATCATGTAAGGAAAGAAGTGAAAACAGTGAAAAGCTGCTTGTCCTCTCGATGTCCATGGTAATTCAGTCATGGCTACCTTCAAGATCAGCCCCTAAAACAGCACTGCCAGTGCTGGGCCTATTCTGCTGTACCAAGAAGTCCAACGTGAACCATGCTAAGGTCAGTGATCTACCATTCATTGAGACTAGGCTCAGATTTTGAGATTAAGTGGAAATGCCCTCTTTTGAACGTAAGTCACACCGCCCTGAAACTTGTCATTAGTCATCAGTTTACATAAATCCCTCTTAGGTCGTAAGAATGAATTCATAAATATTTCCCTTCAATATATGAATGCTCAACAGAGCAATGTTGTAAGAGCAGATCTGCAATGGAAGTTGGTTTTCTTCTTAGTCATCTTTCTGAGAAAGTATATATGAGCAAACATTATTGATGGGAAACTACTTTACCTCTGATAAGACATCACACTTCCATGAGTTGATATGGATCTTCCACCAAGCTTATGAAATCTATCTGAGGTCTTGTTCCTTCATTTCCTATTTTCAGTATTCAGAGACCTTAAAAAATGAAGAGAGGGTCACAGGTAATTTTCTAAAGTAAGGTTGAACTTACGAAAAGAAAACAAGTGAGCATTTGAGAAACGACTCTTTCCCTAAAACTCTTCATTCTTGCAAAGAAGAGGCTACACCACATAAGACTTGAATTATATTGCAGAAGACTTGAATTTAATTAAATGGTTGCAAGAAATACTTTATAAAGCTAAACTTTACTTATCATTTTTAAAAGAATAAAACCTGTCCATGTTGTTTCAATAGATTTTGGTGAAGAAAATTCCATTTCCTTAAACTCTTCCATTCCCTGGTTTGATCATTTTCTATCATTCCATCCTGAGAAATACAGAAAAGAAAAAAAAAAAAGCATTTTTCTACCTGAACCTTATAAAACCTGCATATCATATAAGCATGAACATCTGTCTTAAAGGAAAAAAAAATAAGGACAAGTACTCTTTAAAGAAGCCCAAAGATACTTTTCTCATCACTGTCAGGTTTGTAACTGGTAAAGACATGGGATATATGAAAAATGATTAAGCAGTGCAAGGGAAACAGTTTGTTGGGATAACAGACATACTGCGTTAACTTCAGCATTTTGTGTATGTACAAATATATGTATATGTATACATATTTTATATGTATTTGTTTATTTATTATGTAATGAAAATAGTGCAAGAGATATAAAAGACAGAATGTATTTGGGTGAAATATCTTAGAAGAAAGTTGTTTTCAATAGGTTTCAAGATGGAATAGAAGGGAGAGGATTGAACTGGGTCGCTTTCCCACTGCTTCATGGCACAGACTCATAAAAGGAGTCTGAGGGGCACTGAGGATTAACTTTGACCTTCCCATGGCTTCACAGAGTCCAGCTCAACTTGGAGAAACTGGGAGTGTTACTACACAGGGGAGAGCAATGCGATACAGCCCTGGTATTCCGTCTGACATAGACAGCCGACAAGAGCCTTTCACAGTCATGTTGCTTCTCTTTCTATGTCAGGGTTAAGGTCATTTTTAGGGCACGGTGAGGAAATGTGGAGGCCAGGGCTGTCTGCACCACACCTGGGCTGTGAGAAACAGGGGGTTTCAATTTCTAGCCTCTGGATACTACACCGCCTAACCTTTACCTACCTGTCCTCACCCCAGTACATGACAAATATAAAATAAAATCAGACATTTCAGAGCAGTGGACTAGCTAGATCAAGGGTGGACATTCCTAAAATGCAGTAAGACCTTCAGAAAAAGGTAAGCAATAAAGGCAGAGCTTTGTTATTTAGCTATAGTCCTGGTCTCCTATGTTTAGTTATTTTGGGGAGTCAATATGTAGAAACTGAATTTTAATTATTGTTTTGGTACATGTGGGGCTGAAATTTGACCTATTTATAAACACACAATTACTAAGGACTGAGTTTGCAAGTGTAAGTAGTTTCATATCAACTGTATCTTATTCATGTTATTTTCCTTAGTAATGGCTCAGTCACTCTCCTGGAACACAAGACAAAGCAATGAAACTGACACTGGAAGGGAAGAAAAGAGAAGCAAATAATTTACTTTAGGGTTCTGGAGCTAGTGAACTCATCTAAGAGAACAGAAACCTAATTATCAAAATCACAGTTATGAAAAAACATTCATAAAAGTTAGCATTGACCAAATGGTTATTCTGTGCTATGTGTTGCTTTTACGCTTTGCATATGGTAGCTTGCCAATCTTTATTGCATACCTATGTGTCACTATGGTTATTATTATTATTATTATTATCATTCTGATACAATGAGAACATTGAGATGGTTTTTCATACTTCATGTGATTTTCCTACACTTACCCGCAAAGTAACTGAATAGTCTTAATGTGTTCATGGGGTTCAATAACAGCAAAGTGCTATGGCCCCTTTTTACAATGAGGGGAACATGTTACTCATGGTGCCTGTGAGACTATCGGACTTCTCTGAGATTTTATAAATGTAAGTTCTTAGATTTACCATGCTATGCCAACCCAGAAGTCCTTTCATTGGAAATAATAGAGAAGGACCAATACTCCACAGATTGGTGCAGAGCCACGCCATGTATAGGACAAGAATACAGCTATCAGTAAGCCAGTTTCAGGGCCACTGGAAGGTTTGCTTATACTCAGAGATCTTCCCTCCAGAGAAATGAGCTCAGGCTTTCCAACCAGACAAAGCTAGGATCAAATACTAATTTTATCATAGTTATTATGACCCTGAGCTAAAGTTTCTTACTTCATCCATGAGTTGTCGTGAGGATGAAACAAGGCAGTGAATTTCAGTGCTTTAAATGTGATGTCTATTCTGTTTTCCTTTGACCTCCCCTTCTTTCTCTTTCCTATGATTTAACATGTTAGGGAAGTATTTTCATATTTTGAGTGATAAAAATATACGAAAGTCTTAGAAACTGCCCTTGAGGAACTCACTACTGAATGTTATCTTTTGTGACCTAGTGAAAAAGGCAGAGGTTTCCTTGGTGGATCAGATGGAAAAGAATCTGCCTTCAATGTGGGTGATCTGGGTTCGATCCCTGGGTTAGGAAGATTCTCTGGAGGAGAAAATGGCAACCCATTCTTGTATTCTTGCCTGGAAAACCCCTTTGGACAGAGGAGCCTGGAGGGCTACAGTTTATGGGGTCATGAAGAGTCAGACACAACTGAGTGACTAACACACACACGCACACACACACACAGAAAAGGCAATATGAACTCTGAAACACTTCTCAGTCATTTGGAGTATTTTTCCTGGCTAACAATAGAAATAAAAACCTCAGGAACTGATACTAATGCTTAGCCTATACAAAACAGCAGTAATTTCACATTGTCTTAGAAAGGAGAAATTGCATTGTCGATGGAATTTATTATCTCTTGGTCTTCTCCTGTTTCTCACCATGTTGCTATAAAGTTTCTGATAGTTAAAGAAAATCGGGAGTCTTAGAAACTGACTTTCATTTATAACCTGCTGATTCACCTAGATCAGGTTACTGGGAAGAAATCCAAGTTAGACCTCCTGACCTACCCGAAACAGCATGAAGTATGCCCTGCCACTAAATCCTGATTCCTGTGTACCTCACCCTGTCACTAAATATGATTTAGAGGAACGTTTAGAAAGTCAGGTATAAGGATTTAGTGCTTTACATGTAAGTCACAGCTGCTGGACTGGCTTTTATAGTAACGTAACTAAGTAATTTATTAAATGGCTCAGTCATTAGATATACCAGACCTTGAAAACATTCTTGTGAGGGAGGCTACCTTGGGTAGTGAGAAGATTAGCATTTCTCAGCAGCAAGTATTTGTGACTTGATTAATGAAGCACAGGGCAGATGGATTTGTTTCCCTCTTTGCGCCTGCTCTCCTGACTTCCTTGCCCTTTATTTGGTTGTCTTTTCCACCTGCTGCCACTGACATGGATGAGATGCCAAAACAGCATTCCTTTACTTCAACACTCTTCACACCTTTTTCTCCCCTCTTCTTTCTTCAAGGGAATTATTTCTTTCTCCTCCTCTGGGATTGGCAAAGGACACTATTCCGCTTTCTACATGATTGACAGGCCTTTTCACATGAAAAGAAATCACAGAATTATGAACAAGATCAGAAACACTCTCAACTACTTATTTTACATAAGAAAAACAGTTATGTAGGAGATCATTTAAAAATTAATACACTGCTTCTAATACAGCCTGCATTTCCCTTCAGAATTATCACCATCCCTATTGCTTCCATTTTGCCTTTTAGGAAGATATAACTTGCTTCATTTACTGGTATTTGATAAAATGTTTATGTTCCCATTTTCTTTCTAATGTTTTCAGGCACAAGAGACAGACACTGTCTGCTTTGTGAGCTTATTTCTCTTCAAAAAGATTTATATCATGCAGACTAATAACAAGTCTACTTTTCTTTAACAAAGCCTCCAACTTTGCTTCTGTTTGTTCTTCTTCCAGCTCAATTTCCCCTGATGCCTTCCAATAAGTTGCCATCCTTTTTATCCACAGAAGTCTCCTAAGTGTGTCCTTTACTTTGATAAATCGTATTTCTCACATCTTATAAAAAAAATTAATGCAACAGAATTTCCCATTTGTGTTTTTAGTATCTGCCAACAAATTTTTATGATGACCCCCAAGCACTGGTTATTTTTAGGTCAAAAGTAATGGCCAAGATATTTAAAGGCTAAAGACATGGTAAGATCTGTGGCCATCCCAAAGGCATTCCTGGGCAAAATGAGGGACTGTGAGTGTGGAAAGTTAAGAGATCGGCAAAAAGCACATAAAATATTGGATTTCTAAAGTTAAGGAAGATGTTTCATGTGTATTTTTATAACTTTATAATTTTAAGTTTAAATTTTGGTACTGATTTTATCATTCTTGATTTGACGGTAAATCTTTTAATATAAGCAAAATTTATAGGAATAATTAATTCAAAGAAATAAGTTATTTGACAGCAGCCATTATGCCAAAAATTTAGTTTCTTAGAAAATTTCTTATTTACTAGGTGCATCTATGTGCCTCAAAGCATCTGCATTCAGGAGGTGTTCAATTAGTACTTGGCCAAAACCACACATGGGATTTGTTTACATGGTTATAGACTCCAGAACAGGAGGAAAAGAAAATAGACCAAGTAAAGTGAAAGTGGAATTTTCTCACTTAAAATTACCAATGGCCCATGGTGGTAAAAAGGGAAATGATCTAAAGTTACAGAATGATCACTACAATGTGTTGAATAAGAAAACCAGCACTGGAGTCAAAGTTTGTGGCCAAATTGCCAGTCCGCTCTGAGGTCTTCATCTGTAAATAATAAGATCGATCACTTTGCAAGGTTGTTATAAAGGTTGAATCAAATAATGTATCTACATCTCCTGGAACAGTGGTTGATAATAGTAACATCATTAATTATTATCACTAACTTTAAAAGCACTGATTACTTTCTCAAGGAATATTTTGCATGTATAAACCTTAGAAACACAGGAAGAGTAAGTAATCACAGATAAGCAGAAGAGTAAGAAAAGAGTAAGCTTTAAGAACAAAGCCTGGAATGAACTGAAAATCGGAAGAACGGAAGCAGTTTAGAGCTGTTGGGGCTCAGGCATTAAGAAGGAGAAGGTAGAATGAACTGAGAAAGTGGCATTGACATAGATACCCTGTCATGTGTAAAATAGATAGCTGGTGGGAAGCTGATATGTAACAAAGGGCGCCCAGCCTGATACTCTGCAATGATCTAGAAGAGTGGGATGGGAGAGGGGAGGAAGGCTCAAGAGAGAGGGGATATATATAATGATTTGCATTGTCACATGGCAGAAATCAACACAATGTTGTAAAGCAATTATCCTCCAATTAAAAAAAAAAAAACAGAAGAAGCAGCAAAGAAAGGGATAGACCATTTGGTTGAGATAGGAAGATGTGGTGTTTAAGAAATTGTGAAAAAAAAAAAACAATTCTCAACTCCTATTTCACTCTGCCTGCTCTATGAAGTAGAATTATTCTTAAACAAGAAAAGGCAGAATAAACATTTTTGAGAGGAGATGGAAATTCAAGATAGGCTGGAAGATTGGAAAAGAGCCCCTAGCTTGATTTTATGTTAATAAAATATGTGGGTTCATTCAAGCTTGATGTAAAAATTTTTATAATATATGTGCTCACATAGCTATCCTTTACACAGTATTTTGAATCACCTGGAATGTCTTTCCCTAATTTTTTATTTGGAAAATGCTGTTGTTTAAACAAGAATTTCCCAGCTTCCCTCAGCAGATCTAATCACTCCCTGGCCACCATCCAGTCCATGCCTGTTTCTTCTAGCATCTGTGAGAATGGATTGCAAAAATAAGTTATATATCCTCCTGTGCCATTGTAATCTTCTTAAGAACACAGACCGTCAAACTTCGTAGTCTAAGATCCTACCACAGTGTATGGCTCAGAGTCAGTATTAAGTAATGTTAATTTGACTTGATTTAACTTAAGAAAAGGAATGGCTGCAGGAGCTAAGACTCAATGAGAATAGGCTTTCAGGAACAGGATGGAATTATAACTGTCTTCAATAAATAACAGGTAATACATGCAAGAAAGAGTAACTTCAGAGAACAGAAGCATGATTAACGGGGCAAAGTTAAAATGAAATAATTTTGACCCTGTATGAGGCTGAACTTCCTGTCAGTTTTCAATTGAAAAGGGTTATGTTGTATGGTAACAAATTCTCTACTAGGAAATATGCTTAAGGTAGAAACTGAATAATCTATTTAAATCATGGTACACTTATTTCTTGCAGAAGATTAAGAGTGGATTTGGAAATCTTAAAGTTTCTTTATGTAACGCTAAGATTCAATGATCAGCTTCATATTCATTAATGTCTCAGTTGGAAAGTCAGATATTGCAATAAATTTCTTTTTTCACAAAGACTCTGCTTATCTCAGCTGCCATCTTCTCCCAGATAATAATCTCTTCTACAAGTTTGTGAAACTTGTTCTTCGCTGCAGGCCCTGATTTTATTAACATTTCCCTCTGGGAAAAAAAAAAAAAAAGCCACACCACAGGTACCCACCATGCAGACAAAGAAACTTGGCATCTTTGAAACTCTATTGCAAAGTTTCCCCTGCTTAGTTTTGTAGTTTTTCAGCTTAGCTGAAATTAAAAAAAACTAATATGTTTAGAAGACTATTAGTATAAACCTGAATAATCAAAAAGAGGCTCAGTTCTGTAGACAACAATAATAATAATTAAAGTTGGCTTCTTTAGTGTCTGGAATTCCAACTGGGACAAGCTCAAAGCTTTGGTTTATCATCACAAAAGAGCCACAGAGCCCTCAAGAGCCCTTTCTGGGATTCCAAAGAAAATCTACCAAGGCAGAAACTTTTTCTTCAAGTTTTTTTTATTAAAAACAAATAAAGGCAAACACAAACACATTCCAATACAGAAGCACTTCTGAAGAGCCACAAATCCACAAGGTTCCAAGCCTCTGGCTAGTCCAATCCATTGCTGTAAATCACTAGACATAATTTCAGCCAGCGTGGGTCTGCCCCATGCAATAATCAAAGAAGGTAACATCACCACAAAAATCAGGCTCTCGTCTACATTACCACCTACCTTTGTTTATGTCTGCAGAGTTTGTATTTTCTTAAAAAATATATATATATATTGTTTCTTGCATGTGTCTTGTTCGATTTTTGAAGTGAATATTTTCATTCCATCTTCAGCTCTAAACTAATAGCACATATACTTTGTTTATTGGTATGGTGGCAAGACAATTTCATGATCTGCCCACAGCTTTCAAACTGATCAGTGGGGTCTGTCTCCACGGTGCCGTGACTAATGAACATCTGGAACTGTCAGTTGTGCCTTTGTGAGGCTGAGCCGTGACTTGAACTAAAGCTACAATGTGAGCAGTCATTTGAACTTCCCTGCCACTCGCTGGATAAAAAGGCAAGGAGGAGAGGATAATCTGTAGTATGAAGAAAATTTTTCATTCTGTTAGTGTGCACATCCCTTCATCTGATGTAATGATTTTGCCAATTTTATGCATCTGGTAATGTAGGACATTATTATAATTAATTGCTTGAGTTATGTATGTGCTGTATTCCAAGATTTCTTCTGTTTGTTGTAGTCTGGAGAATCCTCAGAGTAAAGTTTAAAGCGAATGGAGTAATACAACATAATTAATGAGAGCAGTTTCTCTTTTAAAACATTATGTGTGTCATTTAAAAAAATGGTATAATACACTAACGAGATAATATTAAGACAAGTAAACATAGCTACATGTGTTTATTTGTGAGAAGTAGTGTGACAGAATTAATAATTACAATCATGATATCTGACATGTATATTTATCATTTATGGCACTATTATGTACTCATAATTATACTAACCCATTTAATTTATACAAGAAGTAAGTTCCATTACAATCTCCATTTTATATATAAATAAACTGAGGTCTGGAGAGATTAAGTAATTTGTTCAAAAATAACTGAAATGGACTGTAGGCTGGATGTTTGGGTACTATTTTTATATCCAGAACTTCCTAAAGAATGAGAGTAAGGATTCAGCTGGAGTTATACGTGTACATCTACTAACAACTGCTAGGCTTCAGATGTACCTGTCAAGCTATGAAACAAGCCTGATGGTAATATAGTTGCATACCTCCTGCGTTGTTACAGTTCAGACATACTAGTGGGTAGTATTGATGGGGTGGCTTTCTCAAAGACCAAATACAAGATCCAGAGTAAGATCCCTGGAAAAGATTCCCCTTGAGAGAAAGTCAGGCATGATGAACTTGACCCAGTGACTCACTTCAGCCACAAAAGAATAGACATGTGTGTCTACCATGGCTGCTGACGTTGTTGTTCAGTTGCTAAGTTGTGTCTGACCCTTTGTGACCTCGTGGGCTGCAGCATGTCAGGTTTCCTTGTCCTCTACTATCTCCCGAAGTTTGCTTAAGTTTATGCCCATTGAGTTCGTGATGTCATCCAGCCATCTTATCCTCTGCTGCCTTCTCCTCGTGCCTTCAATCTTTCCTAGCATCAGGCTCTTTTTCAGTGAGTTGGCTCTTCACATCAGGTGGTCAAAGTATTAGAGCTTCAGCTTTAGCATCAGTCCTTCCAGTGAATATGCAGAGTTGATTTCCTTTAGGATAGACTGGTTTGATCTCCCTGCTATGCAAGGGACTCAAGAGTCTTCTCCACCTCTGCAGTTTGAAAGCATCAGTTCATAAGGACTCATCCTTTTTTATGATCCAACTCTCATATCTGTATATGACTATTGGAAAAACTGTAACTTTGACTATGTGGATCTTTGTTGGCAAAGTACTGTCTTTGCTTTTTAATATGTTCTCTAGGTTTGTCATAGCTTTCCTTTCAAGAAGCAAGCATCTTCTAATTTCATGACTGCAGTCACTATCTGCAGTGATTTTGGAGCCCAAGAAAAGAAAATCTGTCACTGCTTCTACTTTTTCTCCTATTTCCCATGAAGTGATGAGACCAGATGTTATGATCTTAGTTTTTGAATGTTGAGTTTTAAACCAGCTTTTTTACTCTCCTGTTTCACCCTCATCAAGAGGCTTTTTAGTTTCTTTAGTTTTGCTTTCTACCATTAGGATGATATCTGCATATCTGAGGTTGTTGATATTTTTCCTGGCAATATTGATTCCAGCTTGTGACTCCTCCAGCCTGGCATTTCACCTGATGTAGTCCGCATATAAGTTAAAAAACAGGGTGACAATATATAGCCTTGTCATAATCCTTTCCCAATTTTGACCCAGTCAGTATTTCCATATAAGGTTCCAATTGTTGATTCTTGATACACATACAGGTTTCTCAGGAGACAGGTAAGGAGGTCTGGTATTCCAGACTGAAATTTGAACCTAAATGACAGACAGAAAAGGCAGAAGAAGCAGAGATCAAACTGCCAACATTCATTCAGTTCAGTTCAGTTCAGTCGTGTCCAACTCTTTGTGACTCCATGAAATGCAGCACGCCAGGCCTCCCTGTCCATCACCAACTCCCAGAGCCCACCCAAACCGATGTCCATTGAGTCAGTGATGCCACCCAACCATCTTATCCTCTGTCGTCCCCTTCTCTTCCTGCCCTCAATCTTTCCCATCATCAGGGTCTTTTGAAATGAGACAGCTCTTCACATCAGGTGGCTAAAGTATTGGAGTTTCAGCTTCAACATCAGTCCTTCCAATGAATAGTCAGGACTGATCTCCTTTAGGATGGACTGGTTGGATCTCCTTGCAGTTCAAGGGACTCTCAAGAGTCTTTTCCAACACCACAGTTCAAAAGCATCAATTCTTCAGTGCTCAGCTTTTTTATAGTCCAACTCTCACATCCATACATGACCACTGGAAAAACCATAGTCTTGACTAGACAAACCTTCACTGGCAAAGTAATGTCTCTGCTTTTTAATATGCTCTCTAGGTTGGTCATAACTTACCTTTCAAGGAATAAGCGTCTTTTAATTTCATGGCTGCAGTCATCATCTGCAGTGATTTTGGAGCCCAGAAAAATAAAATCTGACACTGTTTCCACTGTTCCGTTGGATCATCAAAAAACAAAAGAGTTTCAGAAAAACGTCTATTTCTGCTTTATTGACTATGCCAAAGCCTTTGACTGTGTGGATCACAATAAACTGTGGAAAATTCTGAAAGAGATGGGCATACCAGACCACCTAAACTGCCTCTTGAGAAATCTGTATGCAGGTCAGGAAGCAACAGTTAGAACTGGACATGGAACAACGACTGGTTCCAAATAGCAAAAGGAGTACATCAAGGCTGTACATTGTCTCCCTGCTTATTTAACTTCTATGCAGAGTACATCATGAGAAACGCTTGGCTGGAAGAAGCACAAGCTGGAATCAAGATTGCTGGGAGAAATATCAATAACCTCAGATATGCAGATGACACTACCCTTATGGCAGAAAGTGAAGAGGAACTAAAAAGCCTATTGATGAAAGTGAAAGAGGAGAGTGAAAAAGTTGGCCTAAAGCTCAACATTCAGAAAATGAAGATCATGGCATCTGGTCCCATCACTTCATGGCAAATAGATGGGGAAACAGTGGAAACAGTGTCAGACTTTATTTTTGGGGCTCCAAAATCACTGCAGATGGTGACCGCAGCCATGAAATTAAAAGACATTTGCTCCTTGGAAGAAAAGTTATGACCAACATAGATCACATATTTAAAAGCAGAGACATCACTTTGCCAACACAGGTCCATCTAGTCAAGGCTATGGTTTTTCCAGTGGTCATGTATGGATGTGAGAGTTGGACTGTGAAGAAAGCTGAGCACTGAAGAATTGATGCTTTTGAACTGTGGTGTTGGAGAAGACTCTTGAGAGTTCGTTGGACTGCAAGGAGATCCAACCAGTCCATTCTGAAGGAGATCAGCCCTGGGATTTCTTTGAAGGGAATGATGCTGAAGCTGAAACTCCAGTACTTTGGCCACTTCATGCGAAGACTCATTGGAAAAGACGCTGGTGCTGGGAGGGATTGGGGGCAGGAGGAGAAGGGGACGGCAGAGGATGAGATGGCTGGATGGCATCACTGACTCAATGGACGTGAGTCTGAGTGAACTCCGGGAGTTGGTGATGGACAGGGAGGCCTGGTGTGCTGCGATTCTTGGGGTCACAAAGAGTTGGACATGACTGAGCGACTGAACTGAACTGAACTGATTAGGGAGGTAGTCAAGCAAAAGTAACTGAAACATAAAACTAAATAATAATCAGATATAATTTTATTGAATTCCCAGGTGCAACCTTTATTACAGGGACAAGAAATGTTTACTGTCAGTGTGATCTCCCTGCACATTTCTATTAGACACTTTATATCCATGGTGAGCATGGATATAAACAAGAAGAATTAAACAAATCTATTATTTAGTGGCCTTGGATTAAGCTAGGTTGATATGCTCATCTCACAATGAGTACAGTATTGACAGTGTGGTCTAAAATCCATCAGTTACACTTGCCTACATTTATCTGATGTAGAGGCTCCCTTGTGGCTCAGTCAGTAAAAAATCCACCTGCAATGCAAGAGACCCGAATTCTATCCCTGGCTTGGGAAGACTCCCTGGAGAAGGGAATGACAACCTACTCCAGTATTCTTGCCTGGAGAATTCCATAGACAGAGGATCCTGGTGTGTTACAGTCCATGAGGTCGCAAAGAGTCAGACATGACTGAGCAACTAACACACACACACACACACACACACACACACACATTCATCTGAATCCTAAAAATATCTCTGTAATTAGAAATCGAAATATTCCAGATTGAATAGTCAATTTTCATTTCCTTGGATTATCTTTGGATAGATATTGCCAGCATATACATCTGAGACCTCTTTCCTTTGTGTCCGGGAGTGACAAATTCTTCTTTCTGAAATGGTCACCCTTTTCTTAGGTATATTATCTTATTCAGATAGGTTACCCAAGACTTTTACTTCACCTGACATACTTTTTCTACATTCTGTTCATTTTATAGTTTAATTCAGACAAATTTTTAAAAAATTCAGTTCCAAGCTCTTGGAGATCACCTAATTAGATCCCAAAATTTTACTGTAGCCTCTCCTCAATAGTAGACTACAGGAAAATACTTTAAAAACTTACAGAAACTATCATAATTGTGATTGCAGCAGGCAGGGATTGATAAGATAGTTGAGAAGAGACAGGCAAGTCAGATAAAAGGCTCTTGTAATTCAAGCCATGAACCAGTGAGAGTTTTGAATAGGGACACAATAAGTCTTGCATAATAAAAAGTAATTAGAAGTAAGAAGAAGACAAAAAGGAAACACAAGGCTGTAAAGGCTAAAAAGAGCTGCATAATAAAGATACTTACTTTATAGACTTATATTAAACACAAAGTGTCACTGTTGTTCATTAGTTAGGACCCAAGGTCTCAGAGTAGAGAACACACCTGTCAGACATGCACCTCTCAAACATGCAAGTTGGCATACAACTAACACAACCTGCGTAATGGCTTCTGGGATGCTCTGTGCTATCAGGCCTCCTCTAAGTCTGTAGGAGCACCTCCATAGGTTTTGGAATGGATACATGGATGCTGGAGCAATCAGCAATGTCCAGAAACTGACCGAGGTGCGACCTGAAGAGAGTAAAAAACATTCTTTCTTCACTAAGCTTAAAACTGTAGATTCTAGAATATTGTTCCTTATATAATGGCTATGGACATCCAAAAGTTAGACTACAAACACTAACATTCATTACATATTTCAGAGGCTCATAGCAGCCTAACAGTAGCACCAAACGGCAGGGTTGACCACTTGCACACTCCAAACACTGGCAAAAGAACATTCTAAATGTGATCTCTTAATTTCTGTTTCTTTTACAGTAAGGCCAAATTTGTTCTCTGACTTGTTACAGTTTTGTCAAATATCCTCTAGTAGGGAAAAGAGGTTCTATTCTGTCCTTCATATTAAAATGCCTACTGATCTGGTTCCACTATGTAAGGATTAAACAAAAGACCGAGATGGGTCTATTTCATTGAGGCTAAAAGCGGTTAATTGCTTTCATTCATTCATTCATTACCTCCTTTGACAAGTATTTGTTCATATAATATGCTGGGTTCATTTCTTGCCTCAACTCGCTAAGCTAGTGAATGACTGAATCAGATCTACCCCTCTCAAAAACCTACGCTCTTTCCACTCTACCTTAAATTGAAATGGCACCTTTAAAAAAAAAAAAAAAACTAAACCAAAGTAACAGAATCGACAAACAGTAAAATGACTTACTGTTTAAAAGAACGATATTCTCACTAAACCACATGTAAATAATGTCTCGTTTGCCATACATTTATTTTACTCTCCTGCTGGCCAACACCACACTCCTTCAGATTAGAAAGTTTGGCCACACTACAGAACACACACTGGAAGTCAAGCAACACCCAAGGCTCCATTAAGGTCATTATTCTTGTAAATTTCTTTTCCTCCCACAGGGACAGGCATATCAATTTTTCTATATGTTTTGAAGAGCTAAGCCACATGATTTTAATCATTTCTCCCAGGTGGCTCTTAGAACTTGCATGGTGGCCCTATATATTATCCAACCAAGGACAGGTTCCAGTGCAGTTTGATGAATGAGCAGGAGACCAAAATCAGAGGTCTGAAATTCTCTTCCCCAAGGAGTAATAGTTTTACCTTCTATTGCTTGGGGATCCTAGGGAATGTGAATATTGGGAAACAATATAACCTAAGGTATTGAGCTAGACAACTTGAGATCATCTAATATCTTTTAGCAACTTTTTTTTTTTTTCACAAATATTCTGGTTAGGGTAAAATCTAAGCTATGTTTTCTTAAGTATTTTTCACTTCAATTTTTAGATTTCATATATTTTAATGGAAATTTGATTCTCTTAGTATTTATTTATAGTTAACTCATAAAATTGTATTTAGAGATGTATTTTCCAATTGGCTTTATGAAAAATTTTTATAAACTTCAGAATGAGTACACACACACACACACACCACACACACACACACACACACAAGGATACACACTCACATATTCTCTTGCCAGGAAAGAAAACAAAAAGAAAATAACAGCATCAAAAAGTTCAGGTTGGGTTCAGATCTCAAAAGCCACAGGTTCCGAATAATTCTAAACTTGGATGGTGGTTTCTTCCATCCAAGAATGTGTCCCACATGTTATTGAATGGTGCAACCACATTAACCACAAGTTTAACCTAGCTCTCTTGTACTTTTTAATTGACTTCAGCTCCAAACTTTCAAAGTGTAGACTTAATTGAACAACTCTAAAATATTGCAATTAAATGACATTTTTTTTTCATCAACCACTGGCATGCGAGGCAATGTCAATCATCTTTCCTTGGTACCAAAAAGTCTCTTTCTTTTCCCTCTTTATTTCCAGGCAACAGAGCTATGCAATTCTATTCCGGAATAATATTCTCTTATCTTTTCTAATAGATCTTCCTATCAGCACACTTTTCAAATCTTTGATTACCACATATGTTACTCATCAAATAGCTATTAAGTCCCTGTTAGAAATAAAATGCTTATTTTAACAAAAGTTAATTCTATAAATACATACAAATTGTCTACTGTCTGCCAGCAAAGATAATTCACTGAATGATATGAAAGCAATTTTAACATCAGGGTTGAACATTTGTATGTTCATAATTCTGCATTTCCCTCTGTGGCCCTGATAATAGGCACTGTTAATCAATCAGGTACACGTTCCTGCTGATCCTGTGCTTGATCTCCTCACAGTACTAGAAAGCCACCACCTAACTAATGAGGCTGGTACTGAAAATATAAATCTATCTTGTGTTTGTGTGCTTAGTCGATTAGTCATGTCTGACTCTTTACTACCCTATGAGCTGAAGCTCACCAGGCTCCTGTGTCCTTGGGATTCTCCAGGCACGAATACTGGAACGGGTTGCCATTTCCTACTCTGGGGGATCTTCCCTACCCAGGAATCGAACCTGTATCTCCTGCATCTCTCGCATTGGAAGGCAGGTTCTTTTTACCACCGAGACACCCAGGAAGCCCAATCTGTCTCATGCTACATACAATTATTCTGAGTGATCTTCAACTTTGATCTCTCTATGTGTTGCTGAAGTGTAGTGATAATAATCCACTGAGATTATCTGTACTGTCTGGATGTTCCCATCTTATGCTTATTCCAGTCCATCTCTTTTAGACCTGTCTCCTAAACACAGAGCACAGTCAGTCAGCTCAGTTCAGTAGCTCAGTTGTGTCCGACTGTTTGCAACAACATGGACTGCAGCACACCAGTTTCCCTGTCCATTACCAACTCCCAGAGCTTACTCAAACTCATGCTCATTGAGTCAGTGCAGCCATCCAGCCATCTCATCCTCTGTTATCCTGTCTCCTCCTGCCTTTAATCTTTCCCACCATCAGGGTGTTTTCAAATGTGTCAGTTCTTCACATCAGCTGGCCAAAGTATTGGAGCTTCAGCTTCAGCATCAGTCTTTCCAATGAATATTCAGGGCTGATTTCCTTTAGGATGGACTTGTTGGATCTCCTTGCAGTCCAAGAGGCTCTAGAGACTCTTCTCTAACACCACAGTTCAAAAGCATCAATCCTTTGGTGTTCAGCTTACTTTATAGTCGAACTCTCACATCCATACATGACCACTGGAAAAACCATAGCTTTGACAAGTGGACCTTTGTCAGCAAAGTAATGTCTCTGATTTTTAATATTCTGTCTAGGTTGGTCAAAGCTTTTCTTCCAAGAAGCAAGTCTTTTAATTTCATGGCTGCAGTTACCATCTGCAGTGACTTTGGAGCCCAAGAAAAAAAGACTGTCACTGTTTCCACTGTTTCTGCATCTATTTGCCATGAAGTGATGGGGCCAGACGCCATGATCTTAGTTTTCTGAATGTTCAGTTTTAAGCCAGCAGTTTTACTTTCCTGTTTCACTTTCAACAAGAGGCTCTCTAGTTCCTCTTCACTATCTACCATAAGGGTGATGTCCTCTGCATATCTGAGGTTATTGATATTTCTCCTGACAATCTTGATTCCAGCTTGTGCTTCATCCAGTACAGCATTTCACATGATGTACTCTGCATAGAAGTTAAACAAGCAGGGTGACAATATACTGCCCTGATGCCAGTCTGTTGTTCCATGTCCAGTTCTAACTTTCGCTCCTTGACCTGCATGCAGATTTCTCAGGAGGCAGGTAAGGTGGTCTGGTATTCCTATCTCTTTCAGAATTTTCCACAGTTTGCTGTGATCCACACAGTCACAGTCAAAATCCACATAGTCAATAAAGCAGTAGATGTTTTTCTGGAACTCTTTTGCTTTTTCCATAATCCAGTGGATGTTGGCAATTTGATCTCTGGTTCCTCTATCTTTTTTAAATCCAGCTTGAACATCTGGAAGTTCACAGTTCACATACTATCGAAGCCTGACTTGGAGAATTTTGAGCATTACTTTGCTAAAGTGTGAGATGAGTGAAATTGTGTGGTAGTTTGAATATTCTTTGGCATTGCCTTTCTTTGGTATTGGAATGAAAACTGACCTTTGCCAGTCCTATGGCCACTGCTAAGGTTTTCAAATTTGCTGGCATATTGAGTGCAGCACTTTCATAGCATTATCTTTTAGGATTTGAAATAGCTCTGCTGGAATCCCATCACCTACACTAGTTTTGTTTGTAGTGATGCTTCCTAAGGACCACTTGACTTCGCATTTCAGGATGTCTGGCTCTAGGTGCGTGATCACACCATCATGTTTATCTGGGTCGTGAAGATCTTTTTTGTACACTTCTTCTGTGTATTCTTGCCACTGCTTCTTAATGTCTTCTGCTTCTGTTAGGTCCATACCATTTCTGTCCTTTATTGGGCCCATCATTGCATGAAATGTTTCTTTGGTATTTCTAATTTTCTTGAAGAGAGTCCTAAACTTTCTCATTCTATTGTTTTCCTCTATTTCTTTGCATTGATTGCTGAGGAACTGCTTCATTTTGTCCTCCAAGGCCAAATTTGCCTGCTATTCCAGGTATCATCTGACTTCCTACTTTTGCATTCCAATCCCCTATAATGAAAAGGACATCTTTTGGGGGTGTTAGTTCTGGAAGGTCTTGTAGGTCTTTGTAGAACTGTCCAATTTAGCTTCTTTAGTGTTACTGGTTGGGGCATAGACTTGGATTACTGTGATACTGAATGGTTTGCCTTGGAAACGAACAGAGATCATTCTGTTGCTTTTGAATTTGCACCCAAGTACTGCATTTTGGAGTCTTTTGTTAACATCTCCATTTCTTCTAAGGGATCTTGCCCACAGTAGTAGATATAATGGTCATCTGAATTAAATTTGCCCCTTTCAGTCCATTTTAGTTCACTGATTCCTAAAATGTCTATGTTCACTCTTGCCATCTCCTGTTTGACCACTTCCAATTTCCTTGATGTATGGACCTAACATTCCAGGTTCCTTTGCAATAATCTTCTTTACAGCATCGGACTTTACTTCCATTACCAGTCACATCAACAACTGGGCGTTGTTTTTCCTTTAGCTCCTTCTCTTCATTCTTTCTGGAATTATTTCTCTCATCTTCTCCAGTAGCGTACTGGGCACTTACTGCCCTGGGGAGCTCATCTTTCAGTGTCCTATCTTTTTGCCTTTCCTTACTTGTTCATGGTTTCTCAAGGGAAGAATACTGAAGTGGTTTGCCATTCCCTTTACCATGTTTTTCAGAATTCTCCACCATGACCCTTCTATCTTTGGTGGCCCTACACATTGCTCATAGTTTCATTGAGTTAGACAAGGCTGTGGTCCATGTGATCAGTTTGATTCGTTTTTTTGTGATTGTGTTTTTCATTCTGTCTGCCCTCTGAAGGATAAGGATAAGAGGCTTGTGGAAGCTTCCTGATGGGAGAGACTGACTGAGGAGATACCTGGGTCTTTTTTGATGGGTGGGGCCATGCTCAGTAAATCTTTAATCCAATTTTCTGTTGATGGGCAGGGCTGTGTTCCCTCCCTGTTGTTTGACCTGAAACCAAACTGTGGTGGAGGTAATGAAGATGATGGCGACCTCCTTCCAAAGGCCCCATGCAAGCACTGCCGCACTCAGTGTTCCAACCCTGCAGGAGGGCATCGCAAACCCACGCCTCTGCCAGAGACCCCTGGACACTCACAGGCAAGTCTGGATCAGTTCTTGCAGGGTCACTGCTCCTTTCTCCTGGGCCCTGGTGGGCACAAGGTTTTGTTTGTGCCCTCCAAGAGTCTGTTTCCCCTGTCCTGTGTAAGTTCTGTAATCAAATCTCACTGGCCTCCAAAGTAAAGTTCCCTGTGAGTTCTCAGTCCCTTTGCCAGATCCCCAGATTGGAAAATCTGTTGTTTGTCCTAGAACTTTCTTAACAGTGTGAGAATTTATTTGGCATATTGTTCTGCAGGTTGTGGTTTGTCTGCTCAGTGGCTCTATGGTGGGGTTAATGGCGACCTCCTCCCAGAGGGCTTATGTCACACCCAGGACTGTTGCCCCCAGAGCCTCTGCCCCTCCGGCAGGCCACTGCTGAACCTGCTACTGATTTTTTTTTCTCTAAAATTTATTTTTCTCATTGTTAAGATTAGGAAAAGCAGATACTGAAACAATATCTATCCAACAAAGTGAAAGTTGAAATCTGTCGTATTTACATAAACAAGGAGAAACAGATGAATATGATATATTAGAGAGACAAAGCCTTTAGGAGGCAGGAAATAAGGATCATGTGTCCCTAATACTCCACCTAATGCCAACTCTCTACCTTTGCTGAACCATTTTTCATTCACCCATCCATCAAAATAATATTTGGAAGCAATCGCCATGTGTCAGCCACTCTTCAAAGGCCTTTGTTTACTCATCTGAAAATGAGGAACATACATTTCTTTCAGCTTAAGATGTTGACCAGATCAAGACTGTTATAGAAGTTCCAATTCTTGGCTTTTCTGAAGGGCTATTGTTTTGCCCTGATCTAGAACCAGCAATTTAAGTCAGTTAAGAAATTAGTCTTCATTATACTCCCAGGAATGATTTCCGCTGATGAGCTCAGAGAACATTCTGACCATGACAGTACCCAGTTCCTACTTTTTCTTTTTCCTCTTCTACTTTCACATCTTTTCATGTTTGGCTTTATTTTACTTCTCCTGTCTAACCTGGACAAAACTTCAGAAACACCATGTCATCTCCAGTATTTTTCATCTTTTTTTCCCCCTCACCTCTAAATAATTTATCATCTTCATTGTTCAAATTAACAAATCCTTTCAGCTAGATAGGTTTTCATTGGATTATATTACACCTTCCAGGTACCAGTGATTGAGAGAAAAAAACAAAAGTCATAAAAAATCATATGTGCCCACAAGGCAAATTTCAGTGAATTAACAACTCCAAGATGATATCAAAGCTGAGTTACAATAAAATATATAGTTGAAGAATTATGACACTTCAGAATACAAGAGATATCATAAAATAAGTGGTCACTTCTTATAATAATAAAAAAGAATGAAAATATATAAACATTTAGTTCAATAAAAGAGAATAGTAACAAAAAATACTAGTCTAGACAATTTGAAAGAAAAATATACAGTAGATTGAAAAACAGTAATGAATAGATTAGAATAAAGCATATACCATGTCTAAAGTTAAAACCCTAGAACTACACTGTCCAATAGGGTACTCTAACCACATGTGGTTATTTAAATCAGAAACAATCAAATACAATTAGATACATAACTTAGTTTCAATAGCCACATTTTAAGTACTCAATTGTTGCATGCAACTATTGGCTACAATATTGAACAGTAGAAAATACGGAACATTTCCATCAATGCAGGAAGTTTTATGACAGTGCTGTTCTAAAGTAAAAACAGCGTGAAAACTAGCACAAGCATTAACTGTGTTCTGATCAATGCAATTAGAAAAAAAGAATAAACATTTTTGTTTCAGAAGTGCAATTGTATTGCACGGAGATATAATGTCACAACTGAAAATTTCAAGACATTCATTCAGGAAACTATAACCAACAATAAGAGAATTCAGTAAATTAGCGAAGGATAATATCAATATAACAAAATCAATAGCCTTCTTATAGAAAAGCAACTCTCAGTTGCAAAACATAATAAAAAGGAATCCATTTTGAATGACAACAGAAAAGATGTAACACACTAAGAATAAATTTGGCAAGAAATGTGTCAGAAGTGTAAACAGAAAGCTTAAAATATTATTAAAGAAGATAAGTAGAAATATATGTTCTATTCTTTGACAGGAAAAATTTAAATGTGTATAAAATGTCTACACATCCTTAAGAAAGTACCAAATGGAATATTCTTAAATACATTTTAAAATTTATTTTCAAAAATTAATCTAAATGATTCTACAGTTTTTATGGCAAAATAAATATGCAAAAAATGTCAAGTAATGTCTGAAATAGGAGAAATAAAGACACAATATCAGATAATAAACTATAATGTAAAATTTTATTAAAGTAGAATTCATATGAAATATCAATGCAAACATATCAATGTAATAGAACAGTAGGTATTGATGTAGACCCAAATTTGTATTCATATATCTAAAATACTGTAGATGGTATTCACCGTCTGTGGTCAAAAATGAATCACTGCGGGGAGAGATAGATTGGGAGTTTGAGATTGATACACACACACTGCTATATTTAAAATGGGTAACCAACAAGGGAGATATTAGTTTGCCAACAAAGGTCCATCTAGTCAGGCTATGGTTTTTCCAGTGGTCATGTATGGATCTGAGAGTTGGACTGTGAAGAAAGCTGAGCGCTGAAGAATTGATGCTTTTGAACTGTGGTGTTGGAGAAGACTCTTGAGACTCCCTTGGACTGCAAGGAGATCCAACCAGTCCATTCTGAAGGAGATCAGCCCTGGGATTTCTTTGGAAGGAATGATGCTAAAGCTGAAACTCCAATACTTTGGCCACCTCATGCGAAGAGTTGACTCATTGGAAAAGACCTTGATGCTGGGAGGGATTGGGGGAGGAGGAGAAGGGGACGACATGGGATGGCTGGAGGGAAGGGGGAGGATGAGATGGCTGGATGGCATCACCAACTCAATGGACATGAGTCTGGGTAAGCTCTGGGAGTTGGTGATGGACAGGGAGGCCTGGTGTGCTGCGATTCATGGGGTCGCACAGAGTCAGACACGACTGAGCAACTGAACTGAACTGAACCAACAAGGATCCACTGTATAACACAGGGAACTGCGTTCAGTATTCTGTAATAATATAAAAGGGAAAAAATTAAAAAAGAATAGATACATGTATATGCATAACTGAATCATTCTGCTGTATACCTGAAACTAACAACATTGTTCATCAATTACACAGCAATCTAAAACAAAAAATTTAAAGAAATGAATCAGTGAATCAATTAGTTGGGAAAAAATGGAAGCCATTTTAAAATACAAGTATTCACTACCTCAAGCCTTATGTCAAATAACTTTCAGATGAGTCAAAGAATTTAGCATAAAATTTGAAACTATAAGACTACTAGGTCTCAATATGCAACATGCAGATGCTATAGACAAAAACTGATAATTTATTTGTATAAATTTTTTAATTGCTGCAGGAAATGAATATGACATTAAAAGCAAAAGAAAAATGATGAGCTGGGAAATATATATAATACACACAACATAGGACAAGGGACTTAGAATTTAAATACATTCTATCATCAATAAGGAAGGACCCAATAATCCAATGGAAAATTAGACAAAGTACATATCTCTGTCTTAGTTTTATGTGTCAATTTGGCTAACCTGAAATCTCCAGTTATTCAGACACTAATCTGTGTTGCTGTAAAGGTATTTTGCAAATGTGATTAACATCTCCAACTAGCTGACTGTAAGTACAGATGATTACCCTCAGTTCTCTAGGTGGGCCAGATCCAATCTTGGGAAAGCCTGCTTTATGAATTTTAGACTAGCTTATTCAGCCCCTATAATCACATAATCCAATGTATAAACAAACAAACAAAAGTAAAGATGCGTGGGTGAGTGTGTCTAATTTTTCCTTAAGGTTTTGTAACTTTGGTAGAATCATGACTGTACAACACTGAGTGGAATTCCTTGATTGCAGGGTGTAACGTAGTTCAACTTCACTAGCAATACCGAATGTTTTCCATAGTAGTTCTTTCTATGTATTTAAAAAATTTGATAGCTTATAATATTATTTTAGGACATTTTGTATTTTAGATAATATTCTTCAGTTGGCGATATGTGTTGTAACTTTAAGCATACTGTGCCTTTATAACTTTTTAGTGATTTTGAGCTAAAGGTCTTATGTTTCAGTTCAGTTCAGCCACTCAGTCGTGTCCAACTCTTTGCGACCCCATGAATCACAGCACACCAGGCCTCCCTGTTCATCACCAACTCCCGGAGTTCACTCAGACTCACATCCATCAAGTCCGTGATGCCATCCAGCCATCTCATCCTCAGTCATCCCCTTCTCCTCCTGCCCCTAATCCCTTCCAGCATCAGAGTTTTTTCCAATGAGTCAACTCTTCGCATGAGGTGGCCAAAGTACTGGAGCTTCAGCTCTAGCATCATTCCTTCCAAAGAAATCCCAGGGCTGATCTCCTTCAGAATGGACTGGTTGGATCTCCTTGCAGTCCAAGGGACTCTCAAGAGTCTTCTCCAACACCACAGTTCAAAACCATCAATTCTTCAGTGCTCAGCCTTCTTCACAGTCCAACTCTCACATCCATATATGACCACAGGGAAAACCATAGCCTTGACTAGACGGACCTTAGTCGGCAAAGTAATGTCTCTGCTTTTGAATATGCTATCTAGGTTGGTCATCACTTTTCTTCCAAGGAGGAAGCGTCTTTTAATTTCATGGCTGCAGTCACCATCTGCAGTGATTTTGGAGCCCCAAAAATAAAGTCTGACACTGTTTCCACTGTTTCCCCATCTATTTCCCATGAAGTGATGGGACTGGATGCCATGATCTTCGTTTTCTGAATGTTGAGCTTTAAGCCAACTTTTTCACTCTCCTCTTTCACTTTCATCAAGAGGCTTTTTAGTTCCTCTTCACTTTCTGCCGTAAGAGTGGTGTCATCTGCATATTTGAGCTTATTGATATTCCTCCCAGCAATCTTGATTCCAGCTTGTGTTTCTTCCAGTCCAGCATTTCTCATGATGTACTCTGCATATAAGTTAAATAAGCAGGGTGACAATACAGCCTTGACGTACTCCTTTTCCTATTTGGAACCAGTCTGTTTTTCCATGTCCAGTTCTAACTGTTGCTTCCTAACCTGCATACAGATTTCTCAAGAGGCAGGCTAGGTGGTCTGGTATTCCCATCTCTTTCAGAATTTTCCACAGTTTATTGTGATCTACACAGTCAAAGGCTTTGGCATAGTCAAGAAAGCAGAAATAGATGTTTTTCTGGAACTCTCTTGCTTTTTCCATGACCCAGCAGATGTTGGCAATTTAATCTCTGGTTCCTCTGCCTTTTCTAAAACCAGCTTGAACATCAGGTTCACGGTTCACGTATTGTTGAAGCCTGGCTTGGAGAATGTTTACTATGGTCTAATTGTATCCATCTCTTCTTTTATAGTTAGTACATTTACTACTTTGCTTAGGAAAATTTTCTTTGTCGTGATGTCAGAAAGATACTTTCCCTACAGTTTCCTTAAAATTAAAAAAAATTGATCTGTTTAGTCAATCAGAAATTTATATTTGTGTATGGTTTGAAACAGTGTTCCAGTTTAATTCTTTCCATACATCTAATCAGCTGATATTTTATAGTCTCTCCTCTTCCCTGTGACTTGCAATGATGACTCTAATGTATATTCTTTTTCATACATTAATGGGTCTATCTCTGGGCTCTTAATGCTATTTTATTCATTACTTTTAACATTATTCCAATTAATGATAATAAGTCTTAGTACCTGGTTAAACAACACCTCCCCAACATGATTCCTCTGTTTCAGATATGTCCTGACTAATCTTTGGCCCTTGAACTTCTTCATAAGTTTTAAAATCTGTATTTCCTTCACAGCTGAAATCTACCAAAAATCTAGAGAAGAGCTAAACACCTATCCTACTCAAACTCTTCCAGAAAACTGCAGAGGAAGGTAAACTGCCAAACTCATTTTTTGAGGCTACCATCACCCAAATACCAAAACCAGACAAAGATACCACACAAAAAAAGAAAACTACAGCCTAAAATCACTGATGAACATAGATGCAAAAATCTTAACAAAATTCTAGCAAACAGAATCCAACAACATATAAAAAGATCATATATAATGACCAAGTGGGTTTTATCCCAGGGATGCAAGGATTCTTCAATATTCACAAATCAATGTGATACACCACATTAACAAATTGAAAGATAAAAACCATATGATTATCTCAATAGATGCAGAGAAAGCCTTGACAAAATTCAACATCCATTTATTATAAAAACCCTCGAGAAAGCAGGCATAGAAGGAATATATCTCAATATAAGAAAAGCCATATATGATAAACCCACAGCAAACATTATCCTCAGTGGTGACAAATTGAAAGTATTTCCCCTAAAGTCAGGAACAAAACAAGGGTGCCCACTCTCACCACTACTATTCAACACAATTTTGGAAATTTTAGCCACAGCAATCAGAGAAGAAAAAGAAATAAAAGGAATCCAGATTGGAGAAGAAGAAGTAAAACTCTCACTGTTTGCAGATGACATGATCCTCTACATAGAAAACCCTAAAGACTCCACCAGAAAATTACTAGAGCTAATGAAGAGATCCAACCAGTCCATCCTAAAGATCAGTCCTGGGTGTTCATTGGAGGGCCTTAGGTTGAAGCTGAAACTTTGGCCACCTGATATGGAGAGCTGACTCATTTGAAAAGACTCTGATGCAATTAAAAAGAATACATTTGAATCAGTTCTAATGAGGTGGTGAAACTGGAGCCGATTATACAGAGCGAAGTAAGCTAGAAAGAAAAACACCAATACAGTATACTAACACATGTATATGGAATTTAGAAAGATGGTAATGATAACCCTGTATGCGAGACAGCAAAAGAGACACAGATGTATAAAACAGTCTTTTTGACTCTGTGGGAGAGCGAGAGGGTGGGATGATTTGGGAGAATGGCATTGAAACATGTATAATAGCATATAAGAAATGAATTGCCAGTCTAGGTTCGATGTAGGATCCAGGATGCTTGGGGCTGGTGCACTGGGATGACCCAGAGGGATGGTATGGGGAGGGAGGTGGCAGAGGGGTTCAGGATTGGGAACACGTGTACACCCGTAGTGGATTCATGTTGATGTATGGCAAAACCAATACAGTATTGTAAACTGAAAAAAAAAAAAAAAGGAAAAATAAAATAAAAATAAAAAATAAAATAAAAAGAAAAGACCCTGATTATGGGAAAGATTGAGGGCAGGAGAAGGGGACAACAGAGGATGAGATGGTTGGATGGCATCAGCAACACAATGGACATGGGTTTGGGTAAACTCCAGGAGTTGGTGATGGACAGGGAGGCCTGGCATGCTGCGGTTCATGGGGTCACAAAGAGTCGGACATGACTAAGGAACTGAACTGAACGGAATCAATGAATATAGTAAAGTTGCAGGATATAAAATTAATACACAGAAATCCCTTGCATTCTTATACACTAACAATGAGAAAACAAAAAGAGAAATTAAGGGAAAAATCTCATTCACCATTGCAATGAAAAGAATAAAATACTTAAGAATAAATTTACCTAAAGAAACAAAGGAATTTAGAAAGATGGTAACGATGACCCTATATACGAGACAGCAAAAGAGACCCAGATATAAAGAACAAACTTTTGGACTCTGTGGGAGAAGGTGAGGGTGGGATGATTTGAGAGAACAGCATTGAAACATGTATATTATCATATGTGAAATAGACCGCCAGTTCAGGTTTGATGCATGAGAAGGGCACTCAGGGCTGGAGCACAGGGATGACCCTGAGGGATGGGATGGGGAGGGAGGTAGGAGAGGGGTTCAGATGGGAAACACATGTACACTGGTGGCTGATTCATGTCAGGGTATGGCAAAAACCACTACAATATGGTAAAGGAATTAGCCTCCAATTAAAATAAATTAATTTTAAAAATTAAAAAAAAATATGTATGTCAAATTCCTAAAAAAAATCCCATTTGGATTTTGATCATAACTGCATTGACCATGTATATCAATTTGGGGAAAACTTCTATTTTTCAAGATGTTTAGTCTTTCTATCTATAAACATGGCATAATTAGCTACTAATGTAAGTCTTCTTTAACACCTTAATTCTCACTTCTCTCTGTTCCTTTTGCCCTTGCTAATTTCCATTTTTCAGTGAGAAGATCCATAATTACAAATGACATTTGTTATAATTAGTGCAGTCCCTAGTTGCCAATAGGTTGGAACTTCAGAGTGTCTAGTCTACTGCATTGATTGAATACAAAGTATAATTCTTATCTGAGATTAACTCAAAAATAATGATCACTTGTTAGTAAGTTTTTCTTTTAAAATGAAGGAGGAAAATGTTCCATGGTTGTACCCAGGACTAATGATTAAAAACAGAAGGAAGAAAAAAACAAAACATATCAGAACCTGAAACAAAAGGACTATGGAGGAGAAGGAAACCTCAGAAAACAAGAAGTCCTTCAGTTTAACCTCCCAACTGATATAATAATTCTTTTGACAGCATGCTACAAATGACTTTCCAACATCTCCAAAAACATTTTACAATGATATTCAGTTTGAGTTCTAGAACCATATCTAAGACTTTCTTTTAAAAAGAATTTGAACCATATTCCTTTCCCTGGTAGATTTATTAATGTAATCCAATTTTCCAAAATAAGTGAAAACATGATTGAACATTTGCCTGAACCTTCAGTATTACAATAATGATGACACCATATAGATACCATGTCAACACAGTATATCATTTAAAAATCAGGGCACAACTGCATCTTATTTAAAAATTGGAAGATGCTTTCACATTTTTAGAAGCTATGTTTCAAATCAATCAACATATGAACGGTACCCTTGGGACAAGCAATAACTCTGAGACTATCCTTCTTAGAAAACACTACTTAGACCCTGAGAAATATAAACAGAAATAAATCTCTAATTTGTAAATGGCTTGCTACATTTTATATTAGGTGAGAAGAAATGGAAATCCTAATTAGAAATGGCATCTGTTTATTTAATACTCTACACAAAAGGGAATTTTGGAAATACATCTGGTGTATCCAGTGACTGTATTATAATCAGTATATCCTGAGTCAGAAGAGAAATTCAAAGTACAGACTTGAAAGAATAATATGATCTCTATCCTATCAACTAAACATCTCAGGCTTACAAGTCTTCTCAAAGTGGTATGTCTGAGAAGCATTCCAGAATATCTGATGCGCTATCGAGTTCCATCTGCTTTCTCATATTCCTTAGCCCCTTTTTCAGTTCGACACTAGCATGTGACAAATGAAATAGAAAGGTGTATATGGGTATATATATATATATATATATAGACACCTCAGCTACCAAGTTGAGGGGATTAAAAACCTCACCAAGGACTCTCCTGTATTTCTTCCTCTTTCCCAACAATCAAGGATGCCATGTTTTAGAAGGTACTGATACAAATAGGGGAGCCTCTGTAAATCTGGGGTACTAAGGAAATCTATGCAAACTACATTTCTGTCTGTGTGATGTGAGGAAGCATAAGATAAAGCACTGAGATTAGGGATTAATTTGCTATAATAGAAAAATCTAGTTATTTCTGGTTTGAACATCTATTGAACATCTATTAGTAGTAGTAGTAATGTTAGTCGCTCAGTCGTGTCTGACTCTTTGAGACTCTGTGGACAGTGGCCCGCCAGGCTCCTCGGTCCATGGGCTTCTCCAGGCAAGAATACTGGAGTGGATTGCCATTCCCTTCTCCAAAGGATCCTTCTGACCCAGGGATTGAATCCGGGTCTTCCCAGAACATCTGTTAGATACATTATTTTTTAATTTATTTTTAATTGTAGAATAATTTCTTTATAGTATTGTGTTGTCTTCTGCCATTACAACAATATTAATCAGCCATAAGTATACATATGTCCCCTCCCTCTTGAACCTTCTCCCACCCCCGCCCCTTCCTACCCCTCTAGGTTGTCACAGAGTACCCCTTTGAGTTCTCTGTGTCATACAGTAACTTTCCATGAACAATCTATTTTACGTATGGTAACATATATTTCCGGAGAAGGCAATGGCACCCCACTCCAGTACTCTTGCCTGGAAAATCCCATGGACGGAGGGGCCTGGTAGGCTGCAGTCCACGGGGTCGCTGAGGGTTGGACACGACTGAGCGACTTCACTTTCACTTTTCACTTTCATGTATTGAAGAAGGAAATGGCAACCCACTCCAGTGCTCTTGCCTGGAGAATCCCAGGGACAGCAGAGCCTAGTGGGCTGCCATCTATGGGGTTGCACAGAATTGGACATGAGTATACATGTTTCCATGCTGCTCTCTTCATTCATCCCACCCTCTCTTTTCCCCACTGTGTACAGAGTCTCTTCTCTATGTCTGCATATAGGTTCATCAGCACGATTTTCTAGATTATTAATATACAATACTTGTTTTTCTTTCTGACTTACTTCATCTACCTCACTAGAACTGACTCAAATGGGTTCCTTTTTATGGCCAAGTAATATTCCATTATTTTTACAAATTAAAAAGTTTTCAAAATTTTACGGTGAGTCCCATAATGAGAAAAATGCTTGAACATTTTCCTTTATTTTTCAGTTCAGTTCAGTTCAGTTGCTCAGTCGTGTCCGACTCTTTGCGACCTCATGAATCACAGCACGCCAGGCCTCCCTGTTCATCACCATCTCCTGGAGTTCACTCAGACTCACATCCATCGAGTCTGTGATGCCATCCAGCCATCTCATCCTCTGTCGTCCCCTTCTCCTCCTGCCCCCAATCCCTCCCAGCATCAGAGTCTTTTCCAATGAGTCAACTCTTCGCATGAGGTGGCCAAAGCACTGGAGCTTCAGCTTAAGCATCATTCCTTCCAAAGAAATCCCAGGGCTGATCTCCTTCAGAATGAACTGGTTGGATCCCCTTGCATTCCAAGGGACTCTCAAGAGTCTTCTCCAACACCACAGTTCAAAAGCATCAATTCTTCAGCACTCAGCCTTCTTCACAGTCCGACTCTCACATCCATACATGACCACAGGAAAAACCATAGCCTTGACTAGACGGACCTTAGTCGGCAAAGTAATGTCTCTGCTTTTGAATATGCTATCTAGGTTGGTCATCACTTTTCTTCCAAGGAGGAAGCGTCTTTTAATTTCATGGCTGCAGTCACCATCTGCAGTGATTTTGGAGCCCCAAAAATAAAGTCTGACACTGTTTCCACTGTTTCCCCATCTATTTCCCTTGAAGTGATGGGACCGGATGCCATGATCTTCGTTTTCTGATGTTGAGCTTTAAGCCAACTTTTTCGCTTTCCTCTTTCACTTTCATCAGGAGGCTTTTTAGCTTCTCTTCACTTTCTGCCATAAGGGTGGTGTCATCTGCATATTTGAGGTTATTGATATTTCTCCCAGCAATCTTGATTTATTTTTCAAGGTGGGTATAATTCTACATTGACTTCCCGGGTGGTCCAATGGCTAAGACGCTGAGGTCTCAGTGCAGGGTGCCCAGGTTTGATCTCTGGTCAGGGAACTAGATCTCACATCGGCTTCCCAGGCGGTTCTAATGGTAAAGAACCCACCTGCCAATGCAGGAGACATAAGAGACGTGGGTTTAATCCCTGGGCTGGGAAGATCCCCTGGAGGAGAACATGGCAACCCACTCCAGCATTCTTGCCTGGAGAATCCCATGGGAAGAGGAGCCTGGCAGGCTACGGTCCATAAGGACGCAAGGAGTCGGATACAACTGAAGTGACTTAGCAGGAATGCATAATTCTACATTACACAGAAAGGATTGAATACTAATTGATGTGCTTTACTTTAATACTCAGAAGACCCTCCCTTAATCCATTACATCTGATAAATGGACATGCTAACTATTATTACTTGAGAATTATTAACTCAGTGAGGAGCAAATGACCCAGACATGTAGCATAACAAGAAAGGCAAGATGGAGTCAGGTCCTTGGTTGGAATGGACCTTGGCAGTGCTCAGAGAAACGAAGACAGTTTTTCTATGCTGCTCTAGACTCTGTCCTAATGGTCTTATCTCTTTCACCTCTGCACCTTCCTCTCTGACCCCTCTGGCTATAGCCCCATGTTCACATTTTCCCAACCACTGTGGAATTTGGCACAGTCATCTCCTTAAAGACGCAAAAGAACAAGGTATACCTGTTATTGTAAGCTACTGCCTGCTCTTGAAAATCTTAGAACCTGGAATAGTTATGGGGTTCAAAAATAGGAGCCAATATAATTTTTTATAACAGAAACCCAAATCAGAATACAAATAAGTAGCAATTAGCAACTATTATGTATATCCATTCTGTCAATTAATTTTAACTGAACAGCCACAAAATGCTGACTATCATGATAAGCGACTGAATATAACGCAATAAAGAGGACCAAATTGTTTCTCATTCTCTGCTCTCTTGGAGGGGCTCTGAATCTAGTGGACACAAAACAAACTAGAGATGAAGAGAAAAAAGTTAAGCAATCCATCTTGTCCTTCAGGTAAATATTTATATTAATAGAAATGAATCATACCACACTGATAACTACAGTCTTTCAGTGGTTTTTTCATCATACCAAAACAAAAGATGAATTATTTACTACTTCCTGTGAGTCATTTCGTGACTGGGTCTCTACCTATTTAAGCATCTGTTTCTTCATCTGCAACATGTTGATAATAATATTTACTGCATAGAATTTTTGTGAGGATCAAGTGTGATAATCTATGCATTTTATCTGGCAATAGAAAGCACACAATATCTCTCCTACATTATCCCATGACTTCCTTTTCCTCACTCTACTTCACCCACACTGCCCTCTGAAAACTGACTAGGTCAACTTCCTGTCTTCATATGGATTTGAACTTTCTAATCTTTACTAAGCCCTAGGTCTGACAGGCTTCCTTTCATTGTTCACATTTCAACTTATATATTGTCACTTTCAAGACTCTACCTAACGTGCCCTCCTATACCTATTTGTCTCCATCTCAGTACACGTACAGGTATATATACGTATACCTATGGCTGATTCATGTTGAGGTTTGACAGAAAACAGCAAAATTCTGTAAAGCAATTATCCTTCAACTAAAAAATAAATAAATTTTAAAAAGCATTTAAGGAGTACGTACTATTTATATGTAAAATATTTGATGATTAAAATTGAATAATGTGCCAATTTACTGAGTGTTTTCATATCAATTGCCTTAAATCACAATATATATTTAAGATCATCACTTTTTCGGTAGAAAAACTAAGTCATTTTTCATTTTTCCAGGTCATCAGTAAATTGCAGATTTTTAAGAGTGATCTAGAACATCAGACTCTATCTACTTCAATGCTCTTTTACTATCCCATATCTGTCTCCCAGTTGCAGTTGATTTTTTTACTCCACTTCAAATACTATAAGTAACTGTGTGCAGAATTGAATATATCACTCATAGTATTTGCTTACATGATTTAAGTTTATATTTTCCAACCATTTAAGCAGTTATTATAGCAGAAACATTGCCCTAAACGTTTACTAAATATATGTATATATATGACTGAAAGTGTAGTCGCTCAGTTGTGTCTGACTCTTTGTGACCCCATGAACTATAGCCCGCCAGGCTCCTCTGTCCATGGAATCCTCCAGGCAAGAATACCGGAGTGGGTCACCATTCCATTCTCCAGGGGATCTTCCTGACCCAGGGATTGAAACTTTGCAGCTAGAGCCCACCAGGAAAGCCCTTTTTTCTTAACTTAAAAGGAGTATGAGAGATAAAAAAAATAATAATTTCAGCAGAAATATTTAATCAAAGGTTGAATGCTTGAAATTAAGCCTTTCAGTTTTTACTGATTAAAAACAGTATAAATGCTAAATGAAAACTGAACTTAGTGAGGGTAAGTAACTTAGGACCATCATGTTACAGTGTTAGCCTATAAGAAATTGAGCTGATATCAAAGGTATAATTATATTAATACAACAGTGTTATGCTATTTAGACTTTTTCTTTTTAAAGAACAGCTCAAGAGTTTACAATTTACTGTTCTATTTTTGTTTTTATTACCCAGAACATTTATGCTTTCAATCTTACCAAGCTTTTCACTTGTACCCATCTTAAGGGTCATATTTTGCTCAACATCTTACTATTTGACACTTGTGTTATTATAAGTCAAATCTGATTATCTCCCATATCTCTTCTATAAAATCAAGCAATCAAAAAATTCTTTAAATAGAGGAAAATATACCAAATTATAATTTCTATCAGTCACAATATGAAGATACAGAATAATTATAAGTAGATACTGCTTTAACTGAATAAGGAGTTAATCACAAATATTTGTATTGCTGGTGACATTTATTTCTTAATAGCTTTCTAAAAATTATTATAGCATCCTTTGTCCCCCAAATTGGAAAACCTGAGAAACTGATACATATAACTTTCTTTATTGAATATTATTTTAATGCCAATATAAACATTTTATTTTATGCATAACACTTTTCTTTAGGGTCCATTAAAAAAAAAAAACCTGAAAGATTCTGTATCTGTTTCACTGGTGATGACAAGTATGTTAATTGCTTGCAGATAACATCTGTTCTAGTGAAATCAAGATGCAGAGGCTGGGTTGGATCTGTAGTGCTAGCAGTTTTCTAAAGCTTTGTCTGGGAGACCCACTACATGCATTTCACAGACTCTTCAGGCAGCTGGAGGGCTTTTGAGCTTTTTTGAGAACCTTCCAGCAACTGAAATAAAATCTTCCAGGAATCTTGGGTCATCGAAATGTCTCTCTCTAAGCAGTGGACTCACCTTTGAAGCTCCAAGATATCCACTGACCATGACGCCTGAGTGCTCTCTGGCTAAAGCAAGTTCAGGGTGAGCTGCCAACCTCCTGCATGCAAGACAGGGCCTCTGACTTCCTTCTCTGTTTACAGAGCAGGGTGAAGGGCCTCTCTAGAGGGAATAGCAGGAGCTTGGTCAATATAATGTCAGATATAAAGCACCCTTATGCACAACAGGCCACGTTTACAATTTTACAGGGTTCATGGACTACAATTGCTTACCAGATGTGCCTATGGGGTTGGCTAACCATGGCAATGCAGTGGCTGGGGCCCCAACCTTTCCTGGGCCTTACATGTTTGCTTCTCCTCTAAGCTATGTGTACCCTGTGATGTGCTCTTCCTGGAAAAGCCAGTGCTACTCACCCGTGGATCAGACAGTCTTGCTGCCTTGTGCTTTGTGGGCCACACATGGGGTCAGACCTGGGATGTCTTTTTCACTATGTGCAGACCCAGCAGACTGCATCAGCCAAAGTTATGAGCTTGGGAGTTTCACTGAGTTTACAGGTAGATTTACGGTAATGAAGTTCAAGAAACTGAAAAAAAAAATCTTTATTTGTTACAGATTATCTCACTGAATTAAAAAAGGGGTCCAGAGACATGGGTGGAAGAAATGAAGAAGGTAAGCACAGGAGGCACCTGAGGAAGAGGACAGAGACACAATACCAGGAGTCATAAAAATGAAAGCAGTGAGAATAAAGATGTTGAATAATATGACATGTTCACACTACAGTGGAAAATTTTATTTTAAAAATTTACGTCTGAAATGGAATTCTTCTTTGCTAGTATGAGTTTTTAAAATATATTTTCACTGTGTTTTAACACATCCTATTTGTACAAAAACTAATGATGTAATAACAAACACATTCTAACTGTGTAATCTGGGAGAAATAAGCTCTTTCCACCAATTCATTACATACAGAGGGTTGAGGAGGGTCCTCAACCCTCTGTATGTAATAAGCAAATATAATAGCAAATTCATAATGGAAAGTAGGTTTCCTCACATGTGGAAACATTTCATTCTCATGGGTTTCCCTGACATTACTCTGAACTCCTTCAGTGCATAAATAAAAACAATTATTCTTACAAACTTAGTAACACTGAATAAGATGTATTTATCTGTTAAAAGAAAGTGCAGACATATATATTGATACAATTACCAATAGTGTTCTCAGGATTATAGTTCCAGAACACTTACTACAGAAAAAATTAAATGCATTGACTGGGAGGTGGCCCAAAGGGCTTTTGTCTCTGCAGATAGAAGTACAGAAATCAGCTTCTGTTGGCTGTTTTTGGTAAACCTATTTTCTAGACTTCTTCAAAAAATGTAAGCTTTATTCTTTCAAACAAATCCAAAATCAAACAGCAATTTTTCAGCAATCTAACACCATATTCCTCAGAGCTAACAGAAAGTTTGTTTTTTTAATGAGTAGTTTTAAAAAACTTGAGTAGCATTTATTTAAACTTAGAATTTTAAAACACTTCAGAAGCCTGATTATAAATGTATCTATGTTTTTACAAGAATACAGATTATACATGAACAAACACACACATACACATACATGATCAAAGAATTTTATTGTTTGATTCTTGTTAGATGATGGCAATCTTACATAAAACATAGCTGTTAGTTTTTTAAAGCATATACTTATTTGTATAATTTCTAGGTAGAATGCTTCAAAAGGAGAAGGCTCAAAATGAACATCAATGCCTCACCTAATGAGAGAGTGAAATGCTGGGAATTCTTGCCTTTTTCATTCTAGGCTGCTTGTTATCATTTCTTTACTTTACTCATATAACTGGGAGAAACTATTTTCAGGATGGTCATTTTCAATAGCAGAAGAGGAATTATGTTACCTACTTGTGTGATTGTTTACCGATCAGTGGTTATATAGATAATGTTATTGCTCTCTTATCAATCACCATTTTTTAAATATTTTACTTCTTATTTAGAAAGAGAATATAAGCAAGAGTAATAGGACAAAAATTTTAAGTAGGCTACCTTTATCAGACATTACACACTGAAATAATTGGATAATATAAGTTATTTTCTTTATCTGGACATCATCCTTACTTCTCTCATCAACATAAATGAGTAAAAATTTAGTGCTGATATTTTCATCAATTAGAAAGTAACTGTAACAAAAGAACAAATTTGGGAACATTTTAGACCAGCAAATTAAACTGAAGTATAAAAATTAAAAAAAAAAGAAAATATAAATACTGACAATTATGATTATCATTGAAATTATCAACAAGGATAGAGAGATTTTCAGTTCAACAGAAACAGATTAATTAGAGAAGGTCATGTTACTAAAACCAAAAGTTACAGATATTTGTATGTCTTTAAAAATACTAAGAAAGAAATTTTAACATGTATGAGTATAGATCCAGTTTATGATCTGATTTTTAAAATCCTTTGGATTAGAGGGGTTTTTTATGATTAGATTGTTGTTCTCAGCTATTTAAACTGAACCGAAGGAAATTACTTTTAAGCAAAATCATTTCAGACTTTTAGAATTAAAAATATCATTTTGAATAGGTAAAGTTTCATTTTAAAGATGGTTCACATAAACACAACTCCATAGCTCCTATTTCTCCTTTGCAGAACTTATCCCTCTTCTTACTGTCTGCTCAGTAAGTGCTTTTCTCATAGGCAGTGAGCAGCATGAGGACTGGGGTCTGGGGTGTCTTGTCAGTGGATAACTTACTGATCCGGAGTAGATACTCAACTAAAGTACTATACTATCTGTGAAGGAAAGGATAGAGAGTGAGAGGAAGAGAGAGGCAGAATGGAGGAACACAGATAGCTTGTAAATGTTGTGTGTTAGATCAGTTTGATACCAGTGATACTAGGTCATGAACAAAGAGAAGAAAAGGGGAGAAGTGCTATTTTCTTTGGAAATCTGATGTGAAAGGCAATGTATTAAGAGGGAAGAGAGAGAGAGAGAAAATGGTTCAGAGCCTAATACCTCAAAAAAGGAAAACTGGGATGAAACACTTTAATGAATGAAACATAAAGATCAAAACAGCTAAGATTCAAGAGGAGGCAGACTGCTCTATCATCAAGGTGAAGATGAATGTACGAAAGGAATCAAGAGTTGAGTAGACCAGTGGTACCTAGGCCAGTGCAAGCCCAGTTTTACCTGTCCGTGAGATGAGCACAGAATGTGAGTAAGCATTTAGAGATGTTTGTCGAAGAACTGATGCTTTTGAACTGCGGTGTTGGAGAAGACTCTTGAGAGTCCCTTGGACTGCAAGGAGATCCAACCAGTCCATTCTGAAGGAGATCAACCCTGGGATTTCTTTGGAGGGAATGATGCTAAAGCTGAAGCTCCAGTACTTTGGCCACCTGATGAGAAGAGTTGACTCATTGGAAAAGACTCTGATGCTGGGAGGGATTGGGGGCAGGAGGAGAAGGGGATGACAGAGGATGAGATGGCTGGATGGCATCACGGACTCGATGGACGTGAGTCTGAGTGAACTCCGGGAGACGGTGATGGACAGGGAGGCCTGTCGTGCTGTGATTCATGGGGTCGCAAAGAGTCGGACACGACGGAGGGACTGAACTGAACTGAACTGAACTGACACAATTTGATGGAATAATTTTGTGCAGTTGAATTCAATGAAGACAGATTTGGGTTTATATCTACATTTTCTATTTGATTTTAGGGGAACTCATTTTAATTGTATTTTTAGAAACTAAAATAATAAATTGAAAATGTACAAAATAAATGTTTAAAAATGAAAAAAAAAGAAATAAAATATTTAAAATTTAACAGCTAGCCTTCACCAAAGACAGCCTGAGAAGCACTGACACAGAGAAAATGTTGCCAGAAGTGCATAGTTCTCTCTGCTGCTTTTTTCATCTCCTTTGTGGTCGCACTTTTCTGTTTTTTTAGAGCAAGCATACATGAGTGTCCTCTGCAAGCTTTCTCACAATGAAAAAATAATCTTCAACATACTAAATTTGGGAATTATTTTAAAGAGCTTTCTAATTTGTGGCATGTGACAATATATGGAACTTCAAGTAGAATAAATACAGAGGTTTGGGGTTTAGTTTCAATACACAAAGTTATGACATTGTCACCACGTGGGCTTAAAATTTTTTCCTGCTCAATGGTTTCTATAAATGTTTACATAGAACTATACCACTTTTCAAGCATTTGCAAATAGTAGCTTGCTATGTTATGGGTTCATGAAATGTTTCTTTCAGAAAAAAAAAAAAAAACCTTGTAAGTAGAAATATTGAGCTTTACAGATCTACTTAAAGTCCTCCAGTTTTCCTCTTATATAACAACACTCCATATTACAATTTCAGTTTCACCCTTTATCTCCTTAAAAAAATTATAACACATTTCAAACAAGCAAAAATATATGAAGAATGGCATAAAAAATGTCAAAATATGTAATACTGAGCTGAATGAGGGAAAGTTACTAGTGAAATTGTGAAAGGGCCCGATAAGCAACATCCTTTTCCCCAGCTGAGTGCCGAAGCAAGAAAAAGACAAACACACGGGTCAGACAGAACCAGAGGGAAAGACCACCAGCTTTAGATTACTCCCCTGACCGGAAATTCTGACAAAACCTTACCCTGTGAAGGAAAGCAAATGGTCCTTCTTTCTGAGACAGATTTGAAGAGAACGGAGAGAGAGACTGAGGAGAGCAAGTACAACTCTTTCTTCTCAAATCACTAATCGTATAATTCACTCCTGTTCCCTTTGGGGAAAATGTGTGAGTAGGTAGAGAAAAGCAAGAAGTCAGCGTAACTCTGAAAGGCCCTATACTTGAAACCTTAAAGCCTGAACAGAAATTTCTCTTCAACATAAACTATAGCCCCTCAGTTTTCTTCTGCTTTTACTTCCTGCTGGCACAGATGGTAAAAGGAACTGCCTGAAATGCAAGAGACACGGTTTTGATCCCTGGGTGGGGGAAAATCCCCTGGAGGAGGGCATGGCAACCCACTCCAGTATTCTTGCCTGGAGAATCCCCATGGATAAAGGAGTCACAAAGAGTCAGTTGGAATGATTTCACTTTCTTTCATGGTCCTTCAATTTTCTTCTATTTTTACTCCATATGTAAGTATATTTAAGAAATACTGTGTATTGTCTTTGTACTTTTCATTTATTTTAAATTCTATAAATTGAAATGAACACAATGGATTATGTGTTTTATACAATGGGGTTCTGATACTGATTTCTTGTGGGTTTTTTTCCTCACAAAATAACTATGAATGATTTCTTAGTTCTGGCCAAAATCATACTTGAATTGTGGTTTGTTTGATGATGTCCTCTTTTTTAATTTCCCAATTTTAGTTCATTCATTTATCTGTTGTTATTGTTGTTGTTCAACAGCCAAGTGGTGTCTGACACTTTGAAACCCCATGGACTGCAGCATGCCAGGCTTCCCTGTCCCTCCGTAGCTCCTGGAGTTTGCCCAAGTTCATGTCCATTGAGGGGATATTGAGGAGTTGCTCATTCCTCAGTAACCTGTCTCTATAGATGACCCTATTCCAGATATTACATATAAATGGACATCTACAATGTATGGGCTTTTTCTGTGACTAGCTTCTTTCACTCAGCACGTTTTTAAGGTTCATCCATATTATGAACAGGCTTCCCTTGTGGTTCAGCTGGTAAAGAATCCACCCGCAGGGCGGAAGACCTGGGTTCAATCCCTGGGCTGGGAAGATCCACTGGAGAAGGGAAAGGCTACCCAATCCAGTATTCTGGCCTGGAGAATATAGTCCATGGGGTTGCAAAGAGTCAGGCACAACTGAGCAGCTTTCATTTTCATATTATAATGCAAATCAGTAAGTCATTCTTTTTCATGCTGGATGAACATAGCTCATTTTTTAGATCCATTTGTCCATTGATGGATATGTATGTCATCCTCACAGGATAGTGGTTTTTTTTTTTTTTTTCAGAATTCATTTCTTCCTTTTCCCTGGCCAGATGTTTAGCTCCCATTGGTTGGGTGGTTGCTGAAGATGTCATTAGGCCTAGAAAAGAAAACAACAGTCTCAAAGGCCCTTGCTGAATCATCTAACTTCAGAGAAAACAAAACCGAACTTTATGTCCTGCCCTGATGCTCCAGGCCAGTTGTATCTGCTTGGGACATATCACCCCCTGTCCAGAAACCTTCTACCCGCTACATCTGCCAGGGACTTATCACCTCCTGCCCAGGGAACTTATCACCCCCTGCCCAACTACAAATGCCATCTCAACTAAAGAATACCCAAAACATCCCGCCTGACTAGCATTTCCCTTATCACTTCCACAAACCTCCCTTTAAACATGAAGCTTCCCTGATCCCTCTTGCACTCAGCCTGGTCTTTAGGCCGACTGTCGCCCTTCCTTGACTGAATAAAGGTAACCTATCTCCGTTGAAGTATCTCTTCTTCTTTTCTGCCTCAGCCTGCAGTTGCTTTATTGTTTTCAACAATGTCCTTGGGCATAGATTTATCAACATACTTTGGCAATCAAATTTATGCTCCTCTGAAGGAGCGTGTCCAAGGTTAGTCAATGATGAGATTTATTCTGACTCCAGAGTTTCCTCTCAGTTATCTCTTTCCCCACTTTTTTCCCCCAAAACATTAGCCAGCCTGTATAGCTTAGCTTGTATCTTTACTGAATCTATGAGTCCCCTCCCAGTTGACTTTCACCACAAATGCCACTGCTTTTCAGAGCACCCTAAGGCTTGAACTTCTCCATGCTCTATTGCAAATGGAGTGAGTTAATTTGGAAGAGACTAAGGACTACCTCCTGATTCCTCCTCCTCCCACCAGGCAAAGTCTCTGAGTGGGAAAAGTCTCTGGAGCAAGGCACAGTAGCACCCTTTTCTCTTAATGACATCTCCCTAAAAACTGAGAACTTGGAGATGGTCTTGGTTAGCCACTCTCAACCTGGAACCACCACCTATGAGCTAAGGCAAGGATGATTGGAGCTCTAGTTTTCTCAGTGATATTTGGGGAAAAGTCCTCTAGTTGGAAGCTGGTGGGAAAGAGGGTCCTGTGCTCTTGGGTGGCCCACTGTGGAGCACAATTTCTACCTCTCTGAGTTGAAACAGGGGAGAGAGCGATCAGTTTCAGTTCAAAAACATTTTCTTTCCAAATGTTTGTAGATTGCCTTGAAGAGGTGTTTCTTCATTTGCTGTAAGCAACTAGGACCATTTTCAGAACCTGTAAATGGTTGTTTTGTGTTCTGATAATTCCTATCGGTGTGACTGGGGGGTGGTCTGCCGAATTCCTCACACTGTCATGCATGTCAATCCCTCTGCTGTTAAACTTTTGATAATAGTAGTACACAGTATGTATGCTTTCACAGCCAGATTTGTATCTTAATATTTTGTTTGCTGGATTCAGCCACGTTGATTTTTGTTTCTTCATTTTAGTCATTATGATATTCCATTGAATGTTTATAATACCACTGATTTATCTATTTTCCCATAGATATTTAGGTCATTTCTATTTTCATTATTGCAAATTAACATTAACCATTCTGCAATTAACATTCTCGAGCACATTCCTTGTATTTATATTAGTCTTATCATGCATATAACTAAGATGGTAGTTCTTCAATTTTAGAGACTATGTATGTAAATATCACCAAACTGATTTTTAAAACATTTGTATCAGTTAGCCCTTCCACCAAAAGTGATATTAGTTTTCACTTCTCCACATTCTTACTATCATTTGGTGTCTTAGGAATTACAATGACCATGTGAGTGACCCAATAATTCACTGTGGTTTCAGTATTCATTTGCTTGATTGTTAGTAAAGCTGAAGATATTTTTATATTTTCATTGATTATTTGTGTTTCCTTTTGGTACTGCATATAATTTTTTATTGCTTAGCATAGTATCTAAATTGGAAACGTTTCATCTGCACTTGAAAAAAATCTGTATTTTGCTTTTGTTGAGAGTGTGTCCTATATGTTTTAGGTCAATTGATTGATAGTGTTGTTCAAATCTTCTATCACCTTTCTAAATTTCTGTATTATTACATAAATTACTAAGAACAGAGTATTGAAATACAGGCTTTGCAGCCCTATGAACTACAGCCTGCTAGGCTCCTCTTTCCATGGGATTCTCCAAGCAAGAATACTGGAGTGGGTTGCCATGCCCTCCTCCAGGGGATCTTCCTGACTCAGAGATTGAACCCACGTCTCTTACGTCTCCTGTATTAGCAGATTTTACCCCTAGTGGCACCTGGGAAGCCCTCAAGTCAGTTCAGTTCAGTCGCTCAGTCGTATCCGACACTTTGTGACTCTATGGACTGCAGCACGCCAAGCCTCCTTGTCCATCGCCAACTACTGAAGTTTACTCAGTCTCATGTCTATTGAGTCGGTGATGCCATCCAACCATCTCATCCTCTGTCGTTCCCTTCTCCTCCTGCCCTCAATCTTTCTTAGCATCAGGGTCTTTTCCAATGAGCCAGTTCTTCGCATTAGGTGGCCAAAGTACTGGAGTTTCAGCTTCAACATCAGTCCTTCCAATGAATGTTCAAGACTGATTCCTTTAGGATGGACTGGTTTGATCTCCTGGCAGTCCAAGGGGCTCTCAAGAGTCTTGCTCCAATGCCACAGTTCAAAAGCATCAATTCTTTAGAATTCAGCTTTTTTTATAGTCTAACTTTCACATCCATACATGACTCCTAGAAAACCCATGACTCCATGGCCTTGACTAGACGGACCTTTATTGGCAAAGTAATGTCTCTGCTTTTTAATATGCTGTCTAGGTCATAATTTTTCTTCCAAGGAGCAAGCATCTTTTAATTTCATGGCTGCAGTCACCATCTGCAGTGATTTTGGAGCCCCTCAAAAATAAAGTCTGTCACTGTTTCCATTGTTTCCCCATCTATTTGCCATGAAGTGATGAGACCAGATGCCATGATCTTAGTTTTCTTAATGTTGAGTTTTAAGCTAGCATTTTCACTCTCCTCTTTCACTTTCAACAAAAGGCTCTTTAGTTCTTCTTTGCTTTCTGCCAAAGTGTGGTATCATCTGCGTATCTGAGGTTATTGATATTTCTCCCTGCAATCTTGATTCCAGTTTGTGCTTCCTCCAGCCCAGCGTTTCTCATGATGTACTCTGCATATAAGTTAAATAAGCAGGGTGACAATATACAACCTTGACGTCCTCCTTTTCCCATTTGGAACCAGTCTGTTGTTCCATGTCCAGTTCTAACTGTTGCTTCCTGACCTGCATACAGATTTCTCAAGCAGCAGGTCAGGTGGTCTTATATTTCCATCTCTTTAAGAATTTTCCAGAGTTGGTTGTGGTCCACAGTCAGAGGCTTTGGCATAGTCAATAAAGCAGAAGTAGATGTTTTTCTGGAACTAATTTGCTTTTTCCATGATCCAGCGGATGTTGGCAATTTGATCTCGGGTTCCTTTGCTTTTTCTAAAACCAGCTTGAACATCTGGAAGTTCACAGTTTACATACTGTTGAAGCCTGACTTGGAAAATTTTGAGCAATACTTTACTAGCGTGTGAGATGAGTGCAATTGTGCGGTAGTATGAGCATTCTTTGTCATTGTTTTTCTTTAGAATTGGAATGAAAACTGACCTTTTCCAGTCCTGTGGCCACTGCTGAGTTTTCCAAATTTGCAGGAATATTGAGTGCAGCACTTTCACAGCATCATCTTTTAGGATTTGAAATAGCTCAACTGGAATTCAATCACCTCCACTAGCTTTGTTCGTAGTGATGCTTTCTAAGGCCCACTTGACTTCACATTCCAGGATGTCTTCTAGGTTGGTGATCACACTATCGTGATTATCTGGGTTGTGAAGATCTTTTTTGTATAGTTCTTCTGTGTATTCTTGCCACCTCTTCTTAATGTCTTCTGCTTCTGTTAGGTCCATACCATTTCTGTCCTTTATTGAGCCCATCTTTGCATGAAATGTTCCCTTGGTATCTCTAATTTTCTTAAAGAGATCTCTAGACTTTCCCATTCTATTGTTTTCCTCTATTTCTTTGCACTGATTTCTGAGGAAGACTTTCTTATCTCTCCTAGCTATTCTTTGGAATTCTGCATTCAAACAAGTACAGCTCTCCTTTTCTCCTTTGCCTTTTGCTTCTCTTCTATTCACAGCTATTTGCAAGGCCTCCTCAGACAACCATTTTGCCTTTTTGCATTTCTTTTTCTTGGGGATGGTCTTGATCCATGCCTCCTGAATAATGTCACGAATCTCTGTCTGTAGTTCTTCAGGCACTCTGTCTATCAGATCTAATCCCTTGAATCTATTTGTCACTTCCACTGTACAATTGTAAGGGATTTGATTTAGGTCATACCTGAATGGTCTAGTGATTTTCCCTACTTTCTTCAATTTGAGTCTGAATATGACAACAAAGAGTTCATGATCTGAGCCCAGTCTTGTTTTTGCTGACTGTATAGAACGTCTCCATCTTTGACTGCAAAGAATATAATCAATCTGATTGTGGTATTGACCATCTGGTGATGTCCATGTGTACAGGCTTCTCTTGTGTTGTTGGAAGAGGGTGTTTGCTATGACCAGTGCGTTCTCTTGGCAAAATCCTATCTTTAGCTAATTTAGCCCATCTTCTGAGGTAAGACTCCTCTGAGAACTCTAGCTGGTATTTTATGAATCAAGAAGTCTTTTCATTCTGATGAGTGAGAACAGAAATTATTCTTAGCCCTGTATGAGGTTGAGGATTGTTCTACTTCTCTCAAGCCATTCTTTGCATAAGCTGGCTATTTTCCTCATTGTAATAAGACAGTACTCAGCCAAAGACTCAGGGGATCCCTCTGCAATTTCCTGGAGTTCTCTCTCTCTTTCTCTCTGATATTTTACCCTACAGTGCTAGCCACTGTAACCTGACTATGCTAAACTCTGTCTCCTCAACTTATTGAGATGCTTGAGTTCTCTTTGGGTTCCCACTTCCTGCACAACTCCCTGAAAACACTACAGTCAGCTGATTTATCCATCTTATTTGTTTGCCTGTTGTACGGTGCCTGAGAAGCATTATATCATATCTGTCACATTGTTTTCTTTGTTAAGGTGGGAAGATAAATCTGGTCCCAGTTATTCCTTTATGGCCAAAAATAGAAATCTCTTAAGTATCTCATTCTTAAATATTCATGGAAAAGTATGATTTGTAGACATCTAAAGAAAGTCTATAACATGAAAAAGAAAAGAAAAAAAAAAAAACCCAAGAGTAAGCAGAATTAATGTAGGGCAAAAAACTTAAAAAAAAAAAATCCTGAGAATAATAAGTGAGAGTGAAAGTGTTAGTCACTCAGTGGTGTCTGACACTTGCAGCCCTATAGCCCACCAGGCTCCTCTGTCCCTGGGATTTCCCAGTTGAAAATACTGGAGTGCTTTGCCATTCCCTTCTCCAGGGGATATAATAAATCTATAAAATATCTGAGAAATAGGAAAATTAATCAAACTTAAAGTACACTAGATGACTATTTTAAATTCTAGTTTAAAAAATAATATCAATTATATTTTTAGAAAACAAAGCAAATAGGAAATTGGACTAAAATGATAAAATATTTAGGAAAACCAATCCAGGGTGCTCACTATCAGGGTAGTGGTGTTCCAGAAAGGAAAAAGAGAAAATATAAGAAATAAAATTATCAAACATACAGAAAAAGAAATCCATATATAAGGGAAGAAATTATCCAGTTTCTAATGATTTGGCACAATAAATGCAAAAACAGTACCACACTAATGCACACTTTTATGCAATATCATGATATCAGTGATAAAGGAAAGATCCAATGACTTCTGTGGAGAATAATGTATTTTATATGAAGGACATATTAGAAAGACATTTTTCCACAGCAGTACTTGGTCCTATAGGATAATGAAGGATCTAAGGGAGTATTTGGAAATATTTATGAATAAAAGAAAGTTATATAAGTTAAAAAAATGAGACAATTCTTAACTTCAGAAAAAAAGATCTTAAGAGAGAAAATTCAATCATAGTGTAGTATAAATTAGGGCTTCCCTGGTAGCTTAGTTGGTAAAGAATCTGCCTGCAATGCAGGAGATCCAGGTTCAATTCCTGGGTCAGGAAGATCTGCTGGAGAAGGGATAGGCTACCCACTCCAGTATTCTTGGATTTCCTTGTCACTCAACTGGTAAAGAAGCTGGCTGCAGTGCTGGAGGCACAGGGTCCAATTCCTAGGTCAGGAAGATTTCCTGAAGAAAAGAATGACTACCCACATCAGTATACTTGCCTGGAGAATCTCATGGACAGAGGAACCTGGAGGACTACAGTCATGGGGTTGCAAAGAGCCAGACTTGTCTGAATGACTAATTCATACTATAAATTTATACATTCATAGTTATACATTATTACCTAATAATTATGATATGCTACATTGGTAGGTAATAATCTGCATGAAAGAAATTTACATTCTTTTTCAAAACAATGAGAAGTTTATTTCAGATCTTAAAATTGTAAATCAAGGAAAAGAGGTACAATCATGCTATTTGGGTTATGAAAATTGGAGAAATGAAGGCTAATACCAAAAGGTATAACTAAAAGGATTATTGCTCCTTGTAGGTAGTCTAGGGGAAGGCAATACAGAGGACATTGATTAAAAAAAAAATCCTTTGGTACTAAATATGCGCATGAGTTATTTTGAGTAAAAATTAAGACACAATTTCAGTAAGATATAAAAAAAAATTTGACTCTGTACCCTGTGTCCTTGGGGCAGATTTAATCCTCTCTGGAGATTTTAGCCAAGCTAATTTATGTGCAATTCCCTGTTCATCATTTTTGTTCAGGAATTAATTTTTTTGTTTTTAAGCAGAGCTACTAAAAGATGAGGCAACCTGTGTCTCCATATTCATTTTATTTATAGCGGTCTTAAAATACCAACTAAAGAAATTATAGACACATGCCACACCTAAGATATTTTCAAGCATGCATTTTGTTGCTCACTTTCATTCATCGCTCAGCTCTCATCACCTCTACTCACTATCCCTTCCAAACTCCCCTCTGCTTGCTCCCTTGGGATGATATTAGTTAAGCCATTCCTTCACTAGCTGCTGTACTCTTTGGTGTGAACAGGGCCTTGTGTCCAGTTCAGTCAGGACTTGTAGCTGAAGAGCTCATTTGGACCCTGCTTCACTTGGTCCCATTCCAACTATGTTCTTGGCTTACTTTACTTTGGTGGTTGAGAAATTACAGACACCATAACATTTATCTTTTCTTATCTTACCTGCATCTTCATATATCTTACTGACTAAGACACATTCTTCTGATTTAATACATCTTATTGCTTTTAAAATAACAAAAATTCCAAATATACCTAAGTACATTATTATAACTTTCTTTTACACAAACCAAACATATTTTATAAAAGTATTGTAAAACAAAATATAATTTACTCTTGGCCTTTATCATTCACCACTAAGTAGAATGATAAAGGAATAGTCATCATCTTCACAAAGTATTATACATTTTTCATGGTTTAAATGCTTTCTATGGAGTGGTCTCTACGTTAAGTAATGCATAAGTATTCTCACAACAGCCCTGTAATGTAAGTACTCTTATTATCTTAGATAAAAGAATTGAGATTTAGGGATATTAAATATCTTCCAAAGATCATAAATTAAGTCAGAGATATAGCTACAAGGTACAAGTTTCTATGGAGTCATATAGACTGGAAAGAAAACCTACTTTGCCTGCTAGAAATAAAGGTCTTGAAAATGAGTCCTTAAAAAGATGATGCCTGAACTGAGTCCTGAAAATAAAACAAGAAAATAAATAAAGATTGAGAAGATAATGTGTGCCAGGAAAAAAAAAAAACAGTAAGGGCCAACATGTAGAGTATGGCACTTAGGAACACCATAGAGAGATTCCTATGACACAAATATATACCCTATGTTGACAAAAGGATGGAGTTTTATTGAAATCCAACCATTCCTATTTCTTATGTGTTGTTTATGGCTGCTCTCGTACTATAAAGGCAAAGTTGAGCAATTGCAACAAAGTCCATTTGGCCCACAAAGCTGAAAAATATTTGCTATCTGATGCTTTACAGAGAAAGTTTGCCAACCCCTATTTTAGAAAATCAGTTAAGTTTTAGAGCAATTAAAAGTAAGAAAACAATTATTTTTACCCTCTTTTCTTCTGTCTCCAGCATTCTTTATTTCTTTGTGTAGGTCCAAATTGTGATTGAGTATCATATTCCTGCTGTCTGAAGATTTAAGATCTCTTATGATTCAGGTCTAGAAATGGCAACCCACTCCAGTGTTCTTGCCTGGAGAATCCCAGGGACAGAGGAGCCTGGTGGACTGCCGTCTATGGGGTTGCACAGAGTCAGACACGACTGATGTGACTTAGCAGCAGCAGCAGCAGCTGCAGATCACTACTCTCCAGTGAGGAGCTGCCTTATCAGAATGAGCACAGTCTCACTGAAATACCACGACTAAGTCTACCTCCGTTTGCTTTTATTCTTATTTCATACCTCTCCAGAGGTTTTGCATGCTTTTTTAAAAATAATTTTTTACTAAAAAATATTAAATCCTGAAAAGAAAGTTCAGGAATATTACAATGAACTCTCGTGTACACTCACCTACAGTGACCACTGTTAATATTGTTTTGCCATATCTTCTTCTCTCTACACACAGACATACATGCTAAGTATCAGCTGAAACACTTGAGTGTCAGATTGTCATGACCCTTAACCCCTCAAATACTTCAGTGTACATTTCCTAAGAAATAGGACATTTTCTTATATGAAACATAGCTTTATTAAGTTCAGAAAATTAAACATCAATATAAAATTATTTAACCTGTTGTCTCAATGTTGTCTTTTATAGCATATATATATATTTTTTTTGATCAAGTATCCCAGTGCAAAATCCTGCCTGTGTTTCCTTGTTATGTTCTTTTATCTCCTTTAATCTAGAAGTATTAAGATAAAGAAGAATCTAAAAACTGAAGAAATCCTGAGTCTTTCTTTGTGTAGTGTAAATGTCTGACATTAAACTTTTGATTGCTGAAGCATTCATTTCAGACATCCATCTTGAATAGACCACTGTCAGCTCTATGGTACAGCTATTAGCCACAGGACTAGGTAAGGACCAGGTTACTCCCATTCATGAACTCCTCCTTCCATAAAGTCCTAGGAAATGTAGATAATTGACAGCTTAAAGTGACCCCACTTTTCCCTTTTTGCATTTTAATTTCCCATCTTATGCTTTAAATTCACCAACAAAGAGTGAGCCCGTGAAACCCAGGCACTTCATCTTTGGGACCCTAATACAGACAAAGCCCCAGGTCCATGCTTCCTCCTTCTCTCTCTGCCTGTGACCTCTCTGTGTGGCCCTCAGGCATGCCATGTACCCCCAAGGACCTGGGAGTAATAAATCTTTTTCTTTAATGTTCCCTGGTAGTTTTGCTGAGATGTGTCCTGTGGTCATAATAAGAACCACAAAGGCTAGTCCAGCCACAACATTGGCCTTGGTGGTAGTGGGGGTAGTGTCTGTGGGACTTGCTACAGTAAATACAGGGTCCGGGTGAGAGCTTCAGAATTCCTAGCCAAGAACATCACTATCAACAGACACAACACTGTGTCTTTCATAAAGTGACTTCTTTATTTTTTTTAAAGAATGCATGCCAGCTATTTTGAAGAAAGTTCTCCAGTTTGGATTGTCTGATAATTTTTCATGATTAGATTCAGATTATGTACCAGATTAGATTCAGATTATCCTGGTAGGAATACTATATAAGTGATGTATCCTTCTTAATATTCCATTTCAAGAGGCACACAATATTTGTTTGCCGCTTTCTTGGTGATGTTGATTTTAGACACTTTGTGAAGATGGAGACTGTCAGATTTTTTCACTGTATAAATATCCTTTTCTCCTACTATCTACCAAACAATGTGTGGGAGACTTTTTTTTTTTTTGAGGCTGTATAAATACTGTACTCTTCAAATATATTCCTCTAATGATGAATGGTCGGCCAGAGGCCTGGTTTCTCAACTTATTGCCATGCTCAGATTGGTTAGCAAAAAGTGGCTATAAATCCTCAGTGCAATGCACCATTTGTTGTTCAGTTGCTCAGTCATGTCCGACTCTCTGCGAACCCATGGACTGCAGCATGTCAGGCTTCCCTGTCCTTCACTGTCTCCCAGAGTTTGCTCAGATTCCTATCTGTTGAGTCTGTGATGCTATCTAACCACCTCATCCTCTGTTGCCCCATTCCCCTCCTGCCCTCAATCCTTCCCAGCATCAAGGTCTTTTCCAATATACTATACTCTAGGACTCTTGTTTCTTGGTTTTTGTTTAGTCACTCAGTCATGTCCGACCCTCTGTGACCCCATGGACTGCAGCATGCCAGGCTTTCCCTGTCCTTCACCATCTCCTGGAGTTTGCTCAAACTCATGTCCATTGAGTCAGTGATGCCACCCAACCGTCTCATCCTCGGTCGTCCCCTTCCCCTCCTGCCTTCAATCTTTCCCAGCATCAGGGTCTTTTGTTTGTTTGTTTCTTGCCTTTTCTATTTTCAAGCATTTGTTTCCCAAGTCCTATGAGATGGCAATAAATTTCACTTTGAATTTTAAAAGATTTTAGTTTATATTTCAGCCTCTTCCATAGTCTTAGAATATAGCAAATGTCTTTTGTGGAAAATGGTTATGTATCTGTGGACTTCAAACCTTCAATTTTGTCTCTCTATCCCCAAGTGACTTCTAAAGGCTACATTGGTTTCTCCTTCTTCTAAATGTTTCTCTCTGTCTGAGCCAAACCACAAACTTCAGCTCACACCAAGAACTGGCAAATTCCCTCATATAAAAAAATCAACTGCTATTTATCTACTCACCTCTGAATGTTTTTCCTCTCTATATAATTTAGCACCGTTTTGTTCTCATAGCTCCCACAGTTCCATGGTGCCTTTTCAAAAGTATTTTTTGTAATGTATCTTTTTTCCCTTGTTATGAACTGTGAGACTATAGGCTTGACATAACCTTTTAGATCCTACTCAGAAGTCCAAGAACAATCAGTTCTTGCTTGCATCCGATAACTCCAGCATCTGCATCTCCTGTGGTTCTGTTTCAATTGGCTGTTTTTCCTCTTTGTTCTTTTGTCATGTTTTCTGTCTCTATTTCTGTCTGGTAACATTTTGACTAAATGGCCAACATTTTAAGTAAAGACTTGCAGGGATAATTTGAAGTTTGAGATGATGTTATCTTCTCCAAGAGATGATTCATTTTTTTTGTTTTATGCAAACAGGCTGAAGGCAGATAACTTGAATCCAATCAGGAACTGAATCTTTTCTAAATTCTTTAGGAGGGTTAGTCTTGTGTGTTTCTCCCTTACTTTCAAAGAGCAGCCCAGTAAAAGTTTCATCTGGCAGCTTGGAGTATATGTCAGATTTTTCTCCTCGGAAGGTCCGGAAGTCCAATTTTTGTTTCCAGATTCTGAGAGGACTGCGGGAGACTCCCTAGTTTCTCATTCTTTTAGCTGCAGCTCACAAAATGACAAATGTCAAAAGGAAAAGTGGTGCGGTGTTTGTTTTTTTTTTTTTTCTTTCTGTTTTTCTGTTTTTACCACTCTTGTCTCTGGTATCTTTGACTCTCCCTGAGATCTTTATGCTTAGTTCCCCAGTGTCTCAAAACAGATTGGGTATGTGTGTATGTGTGTATGTGAACATAATTCTTGTTTATACATTTATACCGAAATCAAAGATTGTTCTGCCACAAGCTACACTGCCATTTCTGATACCTTTTGTTTATTTTCGTTTGCTTGCTATATATTGCCTACTTGTAAATATTTTATTTACTTTTTTTTTTTTTTTTTAGATTTTACATGTGTATCATATACATAGTACAGAGTTAGGTTTCGCTTCATGAATCATTCTGTAACTATTATTTTTAAAATAAAAATGGCCTTTTCTTTTAAACCATTTTTATTTTTTGCCCCTACTCTCATAGAGTCTTTTCCTCACAAACTTTAACCTTTTTATTTTGTATGGGGGTACATCTAACTAGCAATGTTGTGGTATTTCCAGGTGAATAGCAAAATGACCCAGCCATATATACTTGTACCCATTCTCCCTCAAATCTCCTTCTCATCCGGGCTGACACATAGCACTGAGCAGAGCTCTGTGTGCTGTGCAATAGGCCCTGTTGGTAACCCATTTTGAATATAGCAGTGTGTGCTTGATTTTCCTAAACTCTCTTAACTCTCCCCTCCCCCTGGCAACCATAAATAAGCATTTGATATCTCATAATGTGAATATGTCTGGTCTTAGTTCTGACTTCACTTTTTGTTATTTTTTCTATTTTTATAGTTTTCAAAAGGTCTTTCAGAATGTAATGCTTTTTCTTTACATGGTGTGTATATTTGTAATTATTAAAATACTGATTTTTAAATATTATTATATGGATTACTCTTATAACTTGATATCTTTCCTGGTGTCTCAGTGGTAAAGAATTCACCTCCCAATGCAGGAGACTCAGGAGATGTGGGTTTGATCCCTGGGTTGGGAAGATGCCCTGGAGGAGGGAATGGGAATCCACTTCAGTATTCTTGCCTGTGAAATCCCACGGACAGAGGAGCCTGGCTGGCTATAGTCCATGGGGTTGCAAAAGAATCAGATATGACTTAGTGACTGAACAACAATCTTACTTTCAGCTCTGTATTTTAAAAGTACAGAAAAAAAAACCAACAACTGTGTCCTTTGTTCCTTTATCATATGCAGTATAACTTTTTCTTTTTCTTAGGGCTTCCCAGGTGGCTCAGTGGTGAAGAATCCACCTGCCAATGCAGGAGATGTGGGAGACTCAGTTTTGATCCCTGGGTTGGGAAGATACTCTGGAGTAGGAAATGATAACCTGCTCCAGTATCCTTGCCTGAAAGATCCCATCGACAGAGGAGCCTGGTGGGCTACATAGGGTCCAGAATCAGGTGTGACTGAGCGTGCACATTTCTTTTTCTTACCCTCCCCTTATTCCATCGTTTAAATTTAGTTAATAAACTTAGTTTCTTAATGTTTACTTTAATATATTAAATCAATTTATACTTCTGTTCCTTGATTTATTCCAGTTTGGAATGAAGTCATTTGCTCCCCAGTATTTACATGAAGTGAACTCAAGCTTTCTGTAAGCCCCACTTTTAAATTTTGAGGTTAATGTGTATATTGTGAAGGCATATCATATTTACATTTTCATCTGTCACCATGATACCTGCAGTTAATACGTCAGAATTAAGAACAAGTACTGTAAAATGTTTTTCTCTGTCTTTTAGATGTAGTTCAACATTTACCAGTGTACTCACATGAATTTTTTGCTGTAGTTACCTTATTTATCATGTGGTGAGATGAACTTCATCTTCTAATTGATTTCTCCAAAAAAGCTCAAAAAATTTTTGCATGCAAATAATTATAATTTTTTAATCTGTTTTTTACTACTTGAAGAATACTTTCACTGGATATGAAATCCTTAAGTAAAGCTTATTTTATTAAGTTTCCTAAGTAAATTTTATTCACTGAATGTCCTTGAATGCTGTGTGGGAAATCTGGGACTGTCTGATCCTTCCCCTATTACAGATGACATTTATTTCTTTTACTGTTGTGTAAAGGATTTTTTCTCTCTCTTTCAAGTCCAATAATATCTTAATATCTTAGCGCTAACCATCTTGGATCTTTTTTTTCACATGCATTGTACATTTTAAATATTTAGGTTCAAATATCCCTTTATTTCTTAAAAAATTATATTGAATTATCATTTTAATTTGTTATAATCCTAATCCTTTGTTTTCCTTTTATTTATGTAACTTTAGCTTACTGTTTCTTTTAATTATAAATAAAAATTAAAATCCTTCTTAAGACAACAAATGTTGTATAATTTAAAAAATTTTAAACTTTGTAGTTATATTTATGGTCAAAACCACTGTACTTGCAAACTGATATATGTGATGATTTCCACTCAAGTCCTAATGGAATAAACCTATGCAACCTGAGCAAAACACCACATTGGACAAGTATAAATAAATATAAAAGGTGATGACACTTCATTTACATAATTCATGATATGTGAACATAAGAAGTATAACCCAGGAAAGTCCATTAATTTGTCATACCCACTTCATAGAGTAATTTTCTGTCTATTTATTCAGATTCAGCTAAATGAAACTAAGAGAAACCACCTATTGTACTTTTCTCATTTCATAGGAAAAATTTCTGATACTCAGAGGTCATGTGACCTTATCAACACTTTATCAAAGAAAAATCTGAATTCTCATAGTTTTCTAATATTGGCCATAAGAAGAAGAAGAAAAAAAAAAAAAAACCACCTGATGTCACTTCAACATCCCTACTAAGACTTGAATTTTTTCTTTAACCTTTTAATTAGCTAAAAGTATTTGTGAAGAGAAATTGATGAATCCTATAAATCATAACATCTCGTTGTCTTGGGAGTTTAAAAATCCACTCCATGTACTCGTTTTCAATTTCTGCTCTGAATAGACTATGAACCATATAAAAGTGAGATATTATTAATAGCAGATTTGATCACACAGGAAGTAACTGCAGTTAGATATTCTGCACCAGCTTGCTTCAAGTGCAAACACAAACCGAAGAGAAACTCCAGCAAATGGTTGAAACTTACTGCCATACAGCTCCCCACTTATGTGTAAAAGAAAAAATAAAAACCATCTTTAGCACCATTAGTGCCATATACAAAGCAACCTGTTCAGTGCGTGGCAAATGACAGATCCATAATATATCAATGTTATTGTGAATTTACAGATTCAGAAACCAAGACTTAGAGATAAATGAACTTCTTAAGGTCAGTTGTTAGGAAGCAGAACTGAGATTCAAATACAATTCTGTCCATTTTACCTCTTTCTGAAAATTTTCTCTCTAATGACCTAGAAACATATTTGTGTCAGTGATAACTTTCAAAATAACAAATATCTGTATAATCTTTCTTTAACATCACAGTTTAAAATATCTGAAGGTGGTTACCATATACCGTAGGTCTTCCACAGTGGCTCAGCGGTAAAGAATATGTCTGCAATGCAGGAGCTGCAGCAGACGTGGGTCTGATCCTTGGGTGGGGAAGATCCCCTGGAGGAGGGCATGGCAGCCCACTCCAGTATTCTGGCCTGGAGAATCCCATGGACAGAGGAGCCTAGCAGGCTACAGTCCATAATATCCCAGTTTGGACACGACTGAAGTTATTACACACACATGCATGCACCATATACCACAATAGTCTCCTCTGCTCTAAATGGATATTCTCTTTCTAATAGTTCATCTTTAATATGACATGTGGCTGATTTTACAGTCCACTCATCGATCTGATCATTCCTTCTGGACATATTCCCAGTTGTCCATGCCTCCTTCTAAAATGTAACATCTAGAAATTATCAAAACACTCCAGTTATGTTGTCATTACTGAATACAAAGTAGACCGTTTAGAGGTCTAACTATTAACTGGGGATAATGAGGAATTGCTGTATCTTGGCTGAACTCAAGTATCAGGAGGAGAAAAAAACCTCTGAAAAAATATCTCCTTTCAGTTGGGTCATAATATTCTGCTTCTGACAGAAAATGGTCCAAAATAACCACCACTTTTACTGAATTCTGAAGATATAAATATGTTGGTTATTCTGCAAGAAGGCACCAATGCTGAATGGAGGAAGTTCATGGGACAGTCACTGGATAGCTGCTTTTCTTGAATTTACAAATAATCTGTTACTTCTACCAGTGACAGGGAGATACCTGCTGCACGCCTCCTACAGGTTAAGTACAAGTTATACTATTTAATCCTAAACACAATCATCAAAGTTACTGAAGACTGTCCATTTTTATGTATTTTCAACTGAGGGATGATAGCATATCTTAGCACTCATTTATTTATCTTCACAACAGAAATTGGAGCCTTGCCTATGTTCATACAGTTAGGAAGGTATAGAGAGCAGATTCTACGTTAAGTCTGAGGACTGTCCCTAGAGTCCATGTGCTTTCTTACATGTCAGGTTGATTCACAAGATGTGGTAGGAATTCTCTAAATGCCCTCCAATGATTTTCTGCCTCCTGATATTTGCATCTGTGTTGAATTTCCTCCTTTTGGGTGTGGGCTGGCCCTTGAATGAATAGAAATGGCCAAAGTGATGTAAACTTGCTTCCAAAATTAGATAATAAAGAGACAGTGTCAGCCTTCTAGGGTACTCCTTCTTCCGCTCACTCAATTACTCACTTTAAGGAAGGCCAACCGCACTATTGCAAGCGGCCGTGTGGAAAGACCTACATGGCAAGGAGTTGATGTCTCAATGAAGAGCCAGTAAGGACGTGAGGCCAGTCAACAGCCATATGAATGAACTTGAAAGCAGATTCTCTCTCAAAAGACCTTTGAAATGGCTGTAGTCCCAGCCAACACTGGGCGAAATCTCCAGCAAAGTCATGGCTTGATTTCCTGAATCATTGGGATTATAACATGATTAATGCCTACTGCTTTCAGCTATTCAGTTTGGGGGTAATTTGTTACACAGCAATAGGTAAGCAAGATGCCATAGCAAAGCAGAGTCAGTGGGAAGGAAGCAGAGCTGCGTGAAGTCACCAACACCTGTCTTTCACCCATAAGGTGTCGAGTGTGCTTTAAACACTGTCCCAGCATTGTGCTTATTTTGCAGCTACGCTATGCACATTCTTAATGGAATTGAAGCTGACTCCATACATGCATTATGTTGTGCTGGTCCAAAGCTTCTTTTTTCTTAAGCATGGTAAAAAGGATAAACTTCTCATACTTTCCCTTGTTTCTGCCATTTACAAACACAACTATTAGAATGTAAATGTATCATCTTAATGATTATGAATGTTTTGATGCCTGTTTTATAAAAATTCTAAAGTTGAATCACAAGTAGTTTGAGGGCTATTGTCATGGATTTTACCCACCACTGCATTTCCAGGCCAGCTCACATGGTAAACACCCATGAGTATCTCTATAGAACACTGTCTTATTGGCAACTTAATAGTGTTTAGGATTAAAGTGACTAAGTATGAACCACAGCCCAATTGTACCTTTCTTGCTGTTTCTTATAGAAAGCAGTTCTGCAAGAAGTTGACACATTCAGTTTGGCCAAAAGACTTGTCAGAAGTATTCATGAGTCCTTGACTCCAGCAAATGCAGGTACCCTCCTAACTTTCATGTACTAACATACAATTTTCACATAGTGCTTATAACTGTTCTTATGGGCCATAAGCAACAAAGGGACAAACTAAGAATAGGTTACTCATGCTAAACCACTTCAGTCATTTCCAACTCTTTTGCAACCCTATGGACTGTAGCCCACCAGGCTCCTCTGTCCATGGGATTCTCCAGGCAAGGATATTGGAATGTGTTGCCATGCCTGCTCCAAGAGATCTTCCTGACCCAGGGATCAAACCTGCATCTCTTACATCTTCTGCATGGGTTCTTTACCACTAGCACCACATTTGAAGCCCACAAATAGGCTATATTTAGAATTCAATTCTAAACCAGTCACTCTTAAGGTAAAACAACTCTGAATACTCATTAGAAGGACTGATGCTGAAGCTGAAACTCTAGTATTTTGATCATCTGATGCAAACAGGTGACTCATTGGAAAAGTCCCTGATGCTGGGTAAGATTGAGGGCAGAAGGAGAAGAGGGCATCAGAGGATGAGATGGCTAGATGGCATCACTGATGCAACGGACATGAACTTGGGCAAACTTTGGGAGATGGTGAGGGACGGGGAGGCCTGGTGTGCTGCAGTCCATGGGGTCGCAAAGTTGAACATGACTGGGCAATGAACAACAACAAAGAATTTAAGTAAAACTTAAGATGTTATAATTATCTACAGAGGTAAATAGTTTGAGTTGGAAAATGTATGTGCTCACTGAAATGTCACTATTTAGAAAACTTCATTTTATTTTTTGATCATGCTTTGTGACATGCAGGATCTTAGTTCCCCAAACAGATTCTTAACCAGTGGACCATCAGGGAAGTCATTTTAATATATGAGATAAACTGTTAACAGATTATGAATGACTATTAAAAGCACATAAAAACTCATAAAATTTTGACTGGGAGTAACTTCCTCCCAGGGAATGTAAAGCTGACCTAATTCCAATACACCAGCAAAATTTAGAAGAGTTATTTTTATTTTTAAAGAACAATGATGAACATTATAAACATGCATTTTCTTTATTTAAATAAACAGTTCTAGCATTTTTTTTTACTGAGACACATACTGCTATTTGTCCCCCGATATCCATAGTCTGGTTTTTTTTTTTTTTCAGGGTCTGATCTGGACTTTATTTAAATTGTGTACATAGCTTATTCATCAAGGATTATTTTTTGCATTAATTTTGACTTTTAAAAGCATTGCAGTCAAGTATTATTTATCTGGATTACTGAGTTTTTTGGCATCTCCCTAAATTTAGAGCCTGAGGTGAATGCCTCATTTGCACCCTAGCCCCAGTCCCGGCAGAGGCAAAATTGGAACCCAGGGCTGCTGATTCCAAAATCATGCTCTTAACTATTTTCTGTGCTGACCGCTTACCCATATGTGCATGTGAACACAGATGCACTCATTTATAGTAAAATATTCTTTTCTTCAATAAACCTTACTGTGGCAACAGAGAGGGCAGGGGCTTAGAAATCAAACAGTTCTGGGTTTGAACCTTACTACTTATTATTACTATTTTGCTGTGCTGTGTCTCGTTGCCATGCACCAGCATTTCTCTCTAGTTGTGGTTCCATAGTCTCTTTATTCCTTAGAATCTCATTTTTTTATGTTTTGCTAAACCCATGGCTATTTGGAGAAATGGCAGCATTTCTCAGCCTTTCTTGAAACATGGTGTACCCCTCAGTTCTGGCCAGTGGATTGTAAGGAAAAGTTCAAACAGTGAGAGAGGGTTCACCTCTCTCTCCTTGCTTCTGATGGATAGAAAGGGTAGAGTTCCAAAAATCATCTTGGAACATGAGGGAAACTTTCTAGTTATAAGGATCTTTGTTACTGACTTGGAAGAACCCTGGAAAGGTTAAGTAACATATTCTTCATTGCCTCACTGTCCAATCTAACCTCCCTCCAGGGATCCTAGGGGAAAGCTGCCCACGGGAACACTGTCTCTAATCCCTCACTTCCATCCACTGTGCACAAAATTGCTTTCCCAAAGGCCTAAAGGATAGTTAGTAACCAAACTACCCACCTACTGGGTAGGTCTGAGTTAACAGATACTCATTTCAGATTATCTGGGCAAATGAGGTCAAAATTCGAATCAGAGATTTGAACAGGATAGCTTGGGAAAAGCTCTCTAATATGTGAAAAGAAAATAGAAACTTTAAATATGAAAAACAGAGGGCTTCTTTGGGTAATAATGTTTGAACTGAAGTTTAGTCAGACTCTTCAGCACCAAGATGAATTTTTTTTTTAAGTGGTATTCAGTTTGGGAAAGATGAGCATAATTTTCCAGGGGCTTTTTAGACTTTTAAACAGTAATAGTTCATGACATAGTATAAATACAGAGAAAACTAAATATTAGTTTCTGCCTAATTTTGCTGGAAGTTTCTCCCAAATTTTTGAAGTATTCTTAGAAAAACACACATTATGTTTTCCCTTTTTCAATATCTAAAGATTAAATATATGTTGTTGTGTTGTGTGTGTTAGTCTCTCAGTCATGTCCGACACTTTGTGATCCCATGGACTGTAGCCCTCCAGGCTCCTCTGTCCATGGAATTCTCCAGGCAAGATTACTGGAATGGGTTGTCATTCTCTGCTCCAGAAAATCTTCCCGACTCAGGGACTGAACCCAGGTTTTCCCCCCATTGGAGGCACATTCTTTACCATCTGAGCCACCAGGGAAGCCCTTATATATGATGATGGTTCTGTTTACTAAACTTTAAATTGTCTTTAATAGCCTTTCTATAAATCTCTTGTTTTATACTTATCCACCATTTGCACAAAATTAGACCTGGTTTTGTCCTTATTTTTTCTCTTATTTTTTCATGTATCTGGAAATTATATAACAGCCCCATCCCAGGCAGCAAATCCATCTGTACTTTGGTAGAGCCTGTGGCACTGCTTATGGGACTACTGAGCTAGTCTGTGTGTCTCCTGATATTATTCATCATTGAGTTTTGTGCCAGTTTTTGTCTCCTAGGCCTTTTCAGTTTACATTCCTCATTCAAAGAGATGCCAAAAAACCAGCAAGAAAGCATTTATTAAGTTGGACAGTGAGACATTACAGAAATGAAGGCGCTGGATGGATGAGTATTTATCTTTACGAGGCCCCAGCAGCGAAGCCTGTTAGATACCGGCAATTGCTTGATTTCGTTTGGTGTTCACACCACTGTCTCCCTGCTTCAGTGTGCTGCCGTCCTCAGAGAGCTAAAGAAAGGACTGTGAATGTATTATACACATGTAAGCACTTCTGGGAATGAACTAGTAGACACAAAATCATGCATTTTTTTTAATAAAATCATGACAGAAATCTATGGAAGGAAGGAAAGAAAGTGCATTCTTGAATGTTTAGTAAATCAAAATGCATGGTTGACAAAAATCTTTGGGCTTAATTCCTCACCACAAGTCGAGAACTGAATAAAAAATGTTTCCCATGTCTTCTGTAGCGGGGATAGAAGCAGAGTGGCAGCGTTACTGCTTCGTGGTCTTGGTGGGCTTCCATGGCTCAGCTTCTTCAGATCCTCCTCTGCCTGAAAGGCCAGAAGTCCCTTCTCATTGATCCATTAAGTTCCAGGTTTCTGACACTGTCAGTAACTTCTTACTGGTTAGCATTAGAAGCAGTCATTTTTTTTTTTAATTAGAAAATGGAAATCTATATATCTTCAGCTATACTGAAGCTCCTGCACAAAGAAAGCAAAAGCTTCTTGGACTTTGAAAAGACTTTTGACATTATTTCTGCTTTTCTAGTCCAAGCACAAAGCTAAGGTGAAGCAGGTCTGACAAGGAAATATGTGGAGACAGGTGAGGAATGCCACTTTTTCATCCTCTGATTTTTGTATATCCACTGGGGCCACTAGGGAAGGATGTTTGACCTTTGAAAATGCTATGGTTGGTAACTTTAGGCTTTTTTTGTGATGCTGACACAAGATCTCATTTCTGGAGTCAGGTAATTTGCAGACGTTGTATACTTTGGCCTCATGAAACTTGAGGGAAAATATCTTTAATTGGTACTAGCAAAAAAAAAAAAAAAATTCTGGCGTGAGATTTCTGTAGTGTCAAAACTGAAGTATTTCCCAGGAACTCACAACTAGACTGAAAGCTGATGGATGACAAGGGCTGAGTCTAATATAGTCTTATGTTACCAAAATGTTTATTATGTGCCTGTGTAAGTTACTCATGAAATATGAGTCATATATGAGGAAATTTATTTATTGATAAAAAATTATAAACAAAACTTCTTTTAAAGGGTAAAAAAGCTTGCTTATTATTTGACCATTCATACTCAGAACTAATTAATCATTTATTCATTCAACAAAAATGTATTATAATCTTCTGATGCCAAAACAAAACAAAATTTTAAAATGAATATTAATTTATAGGAGGACAGTTTAAAGGAGATAAAATATGGCCTCACTCAACAGAGTCTTTAAGTCAATTAAAAAGCGATTATTTGAGTAAAATAGAAATTATATAACTATCATAAAATCCTTGGAATCTATCAAAAAATTCTATTGGAAAAAATAAATAGTAGAATAGTAGTGACAAATTTCCTACATCTAAATGATAGATATTGGAAATACAAGTTCATACCAATCACAGGTTATAAAATATTGATTTTTGGAATGAAATTTCCAATTGGAGTTGATTAAATCTACCCTTGGCCTAATTTTGATGACAAGATTTCCTTTGTAGCATTAGGGGTTAATTTTGAATTACAAATGTAGTGTAACAAAAACCTAAAGAGAGAAAGAAGAAAAAACCTGGATATGTACAACTACAAGAGTTAAGAATTTCTTGCAAAAGATATTGAGGCACCAGTTTTCAAGCACCTTCATTGATCTGAGACTGAGGAGTTATACTGCCGGTCTCTCTGCCTCGACCTGTTAGGAAGGATGACACACACTTATGTGCACTCTCAAAAAGAAGGAAGTCAGACCTGAGGAAAGCTAACACATTCCTTTTTTGAGGTTGTGGACCCCCTGTTTGCTGGTTTTGGGGTCAAATAGCTACTGAATATTTTCTATCCTAGTTATGGAGGGAAATGAGATTAATTATTAAATTAGAACAACTGATTATTCCTCTGTTCTCCTTTTGTCTTTTAGTGGCCTCTATGTTCTTTCCCAACTTGCAGGCAAGTTGGGAAAACAGCCCCTTACTGTGGACAGTAACTGCATCCATAAAATTAAAAGACTCTTGCTCCTTGGAAGGAATGCTCTGACAAACTCAGACAGCATATTGAAAAGTAGAAACATCAGTTTGATGACAAAAATCTGTATGCTCAAAGCTACGGCTTTTCCAGTAGTCATGGACAGACATGAGAGTTGCACCATAAAGAAGACTGAGCGCCGAAGAACTGGTGTTTTCGAACTGTGGTCCTAGAGAGGACTCTTGAGAGTCCCTTGGACTGCATGGAGAGCATTCCTTCCAAGGAGCAAGAGTCTTTTAATTTGATGGCTGCAGTTACTGTCCATAGTAAGAGGCTGTTTTCCCAACTTTATTCATTGGAAGCACTGATGCTGAAGCTGAAGCTCCAATATTTTGGCCACCTGATGTGAAGATCTGACTCATTGGAAAAGACCCTAGTGCTGGGAAATATTGAGGGCAGAAGAAGAGGGCGACAGAGGATGAGATGATTAGATAGCATCACTGACTCAATGGACATGAATTTGAGCAAATCCTGGGAGACAGTGGATGACAGAGGAGCCTAGTATGCTGTAGTCCATGGGGTCACACAGAGTTGGACATGACTTAGCAACTGAACAATAACAACAGCATTAATAGAAAGGTAAAATATGATGTATTTATATGCATGCTGCTGCTGCTGCTGCTAAGTTGCTTCAGTCGTGTCTGACTCTGTGCGACCCCATAGACGGCAGCCCACCAGGCTCCCCCATCCCTGGGATTCTCCAGGCAAGAACACTGGAGTGGGTTGCCATTTCCTTCTCCAATGCATGAAAGTGAAAAGTGAAAGTGAAGTCGCTCAGTCGTGTCCGACTCTTCGCGACCCCATGGACTGCAGCCTACCAGGATCCTCCATCCATGGGATTTTCCAGGCAAGAGTACTAGAGTGGGGTGCCATTTCCTTCTCTGATTTACATGCATAGGTTCAGATAAAATAAAAGATCGAAGGGGAGAGGCATGTCAATATAGAATCCTCTCTTGATGTGCACAAATCATAAATTCAATACAAAAACATGATCAGCTACAGTGAGGATTCCCAGAAGAAATCATTTTTGTTCCCACCAGTCCTTTTTCACCTCTCTATGAAAATACCCCTGATCTACATTCCAAGATACAAAATATTAGTACATTCATCAAAATTCCCCTCTTGCTGCATGCCCTCAGACTGAGGATGGGAAAATGAGCTCAGGGAAATGCTTTTGAAATTCTTTGGAATGCAGCTAAATATAGGAAAACATGAATTACAATTGCTCCATGTAAGCAGTAATTCACTGGGGCGGGGGCGGGGGGAGGGAAATGGTGTCTGAAACCACAAAGCAGTTGATGATTCTTAAATCTGGCAGCCAAGTCACGAGATCCTAGGCTCTGATCTTTTTGGAGGATCGCTATTTCTGACATGAAGGTTAAAAGTCATTAATTTCCTCAAATTACCATGCAAGATTTTTCCCAATTTTATTTAATTGACTATATTATTTTCAGAACCTTGATTTAATGTCAGTCACATAAAGCAAGAAAATAGATAACAATTCCAGAAGTAGAGGGGCAGAAATAGGTTATTGAAGGATATATACTTGGCCAAGTACAAAATCTCTCTTCTCCTTTGCTTTCTGCTATCCATTATGATATAGAGTAGCACAATTGCATGTGTGTGTGTATAACAAAGAAAACAAAAAAGTTCTCCTTATATTTTCACATTGAAATAAAAATCTGCTTTCACGTGGAATTTGTTTCTTCAGAGAATTGAAACATTCATAAAAGCAGGTGCTAAATCAGTCCTATTAGATTACATACATTTCTCCACCCTATACTGTACATACATTTGTACACTATAGTATGGCCATGTGGTAACTAATTGTGTAGTATATAAAGATTCTGGAGGAGAAGCAGCCCATTTTCTTCTCAGATAGTGAGAGATAGAGTAACAGGTACACGCTAGATGAGATGCTATGGAAGAAAAGAAGACAGGCTGAGAAGCCTGAAGAGATGTCTGTTAGAGCAAAAAAAGAGACGTGGGGAAACAGCAGGCAGACAACAGAGCAGAAACAAAGGGCAGGGAGTGGTACCTGCCATAAGGGTAGAGCTCGTCATGGAGTATTTAAGTTTTGGTTTGATATACAAGAGGGATTGAATCTTCTAGCTCTAGAATGGATAAAATAAGGCCTGGAGGTGGAAGTAGACCAATAACTGAAAAAGAAGCTACCTGTTGGAGAGTAGTATAGATGAAGGCTGATTAACTAAGAAGATTGTGAAAGCCAGGCTAAGCACATTCAACTCAATATAATAAGAAATGAGAAATCATTAACACAGCATATAGGGATTTTTAAAAAGGACTTTATAGATATTCAGATCTTATTTATTTGATTTTAAATAAATTAGCTAATCTTTCTGATACTCAATATTTTTCTTCTGTAAATAATATAATACAGTTGATCCTTGAATAGTCTAGAGGTTGGGACACTGACCCTCCAAGAGGTGGAAAATCCCAGGATAACTTTAGAGCCTCTCCTCTGTACCCAAGGTTCTGCATTTGCAGATTCAACCAACTGTGGCTTAGGTAGTACTGTAATATGTATTTCATGAAAATAAATCCACATATAAGTGGACCTAGTCAGTTCAAATTTGTGTTGTTCGATGTTACACTGTCATCTACAGTATGTTGTTGTGTTGTAAAGATTAAATATGCTTACTTATGCAAAGCAGCTGGCTTATTTTAATATGCATGATGATTATTAATTAGTTCATTCTTTCTTCCTTTAACAGAGTGTTGTAGAAAGTAGAATATTAAGACAATTAGTTAGATAGTGAAAAATGTTAGAAATTGAATTTAGCAGAAATAGTAGATAAAAGTATAGAAAAGTTCAGTATTTTAACACACTTACTGGTTAATGGTCACTATTAATAATTTATCATTGTCTCTAAGATATAACTTGATTGTAATAAGACAAAATAGTTCCTATTCACTTCAACCTTAACAGATACTTTCTTTATATGAACAGTGCTATCTGATAGGTATCCTTGTCTTTTTAAAAAACATAACAATGTTTGGCTTTAGGAGTATTTTGAGTGCTATAAATTATTCTTGCCAAAAACCAATCCTGTATTCTTTGAGCCTTAACGAATCTAGTAAAGTGAACTATTCCTGCTTTTAGCACAAAACATTTCACTGTTAAAAGAGTGACCTGCTTTTGATAAATACCAAAGTTATTGTTGGCTCTAAATTTTCTCTATGCAACTGAATGAATATTTGTATGTATGCAAGTTATGAAACCTAATACAGACTGTAAAATTGTACAAATCCTCCAGTAATTCCATTTGTCTGTACAAATGGTGTCAAGAGAACTCAAAATATATTTCAAAACTTTCACGTTGTCTTTGCTACATTCTAACTTTCTATTGCTACACTGCTGTTCAGCCAAGAGTGGAATAATGTCAGAATTTCAGTAATAAGAAATTGACTATATTATAGGAAAGAAAGCTGTTGTCAACAACTCTCATATTTTAGAAATTTTAGAGATACCCTGGAAAAAAATAAACTGGTAGGTTAGTTTTACTACTTTGAGATATTCCCTGGTATCTACTTGAGTGAATTTATATTGGTTTTATTGAAAAAACACTTCGGTTTTCAATTTAACTTTTAGTGGTAGAATTAGGCTTTTTTAAAAATAATTTTCTTTTTTAAAAGAATTGTTAGCAAGGCTTCCCTGATGGCTTAATGGCAATGCCATGACGTGGGTTTGATCCCTGATCCAGGAAGACCCTGCATGCTGTGGAGCAACTAAGCCCACTAGCCACAACTCTTGAGCCTGAACTCTAGAAACCAGGAGCCACACTGACCAAGCCCAGGAGCCACAGCTGCTGCCTGCAAGCCCTAGAGCCTGTGCTCCACAACAGGAGAAGCCACTGCAATGAGAGGCCCATGCACCACAACTAGAGAGGAGCCCCCGCTGCCCACAGCCAGGGAAAGCCCTGTAGCAGCGAAGACCTGGCACAGCCAAAAATAAGTGAAATAAACAAAAAATTAAAAAGCATTGTTTGCATATTAAAGTAGATGTTAATGTTCTATCTGTCATTGCTTTTTTTCCTACACCTCTTGTTGGAGAGTCTGAGACAACCTTTCAGGAAGTGCATATTGAAACATCCCTGTTCTCGGCCGACAACCCAGTTTCTTGATTAAATCTGAAGTGTGTACATGACACAAGCTGAGATAATCATGCTCTTTCCCTTGAGAATGAAAATGTAGTACACAGAAACCACATTAAGTCAGCGGTAGGTGCCAGTCATAGAAGGTTATGGAGCCTAAAGTCATATTGCTGGGCATCTATAAAGGATCATGTGAATGCAATAAAACCAGATCTGTAAACAGAGAGACATGAAATAGATGCCCACACAGACAGAGTATGTCAAGGCTGTATATTGTCACCCTGCCTATTTAACTTATGTGCAGAGTACATCATGAGAAACGCTGGGCTGGAAGAAGCACAAGCTGGAGTCAAGATTGCCAGGAGAAATATCAATAACCTCGGATATACAGATGACACCACCCTTATGGCAGAAAGGGAAGAGGAACTAAAAAGCCTCTTGATGAAAGTGAAAGAGGAGAGTGAAAAAGTTGGCTTAAAGGTCAACATTCAGAAAACGAAGATCATGGCATCTGGTCCCATCAATTAGATGGGGAAACAGTAGAAACAGTGTCAGACTTTATTTTTGGGGGGCTCCAAAATCACTGCAGATGGTGACTGCAGCCATGAAATTAAGAGATGCTTACTCCTTGGATGAAAAGTTATGACCAATCTAGATAGTATATTCAAAAACAGAGACATTACTTTGCCGACTAAGGTCCGTCTAGTCAAGGCTATGTTTTTTCCTGTGGTCATGTATGGATGTGAGAGTTGGACTGTGAAGAAGGCTGAGTGCCGAAGAATTGATGCTTTTGAACTGGGGTGTTGGAGAAGACTCTTGAGAGTCCCTTGGACTGCAAGGAGATCCAACCAGTCCATTCTGAAGGAGATCAACCCTGGGATTTCTTTGGAAGGAATGATGCTAAAGCTGAAGCTCCAGTACTTTGGTCACTTCATGCAAAGAGTTGACTCACGGGAAAAGACTGTGATGCTGGGAGGTATTGGGGGCAGGAGGAGAACGGGACGACCGAGGTTGAGATGGCTGGATGGCATCACGGACTCGATGGACGTGAGTCTGAGTGAACTCCAGGAGTTGGTGATGGACGGGAAGGCTTGGCATGCTGCGATTCATGGGGTCGCAAAGAGTCAGACACGACTGAGCGACTGAGTTGAACTGAACTTAGTTCACTGATTCCTAGAATGTCAACATTCACTCTTGCCATCTCTTGTTTGACCACTGCCAATTTGCCTTGATTCATGGACCTGACATTCTAGGTTCCTATGCAATATTGCTCTTTACAGCATCAGATCTTGCTTCTATCACCAGTCACATACAGCTGGGTATTGTTTTTGCTTTGGCTCCAACCCTTCATTCTTTCTGGAGTTATTTCTCCACTGATCTCCAGTAGCATATTGGGCACCTACTGACCTGGGGAGTCCATCTTTCAGTATCCTATCATTTTGCCTTTTCATACAGTTCATGGGGTTCTCAGGCAAGAATACAGAAGTGGTTTGCCATTCCCTTCTCCAGTGGACCACAATCTGTCAGACCTCTCCACCATGACCCACTCGTCTTGGGTTGCCCCACAGGCATGACTTAGTTTCATTGAGTTAGACAAGGCTGTGGTCCTAGTGTGATTAGATTGACTAGATTTCTGTGAGTATGGTTTCAGTGTGTCTGCCCTCTGATGCCCTCTTGCAACACCTACCATCTTACTTGGGTTTCTCTTACCTTGGGCGTGGGGTATCTCTTAACGGCTGTTCCAGCAAAGCACAGCCGCTGCTCCTTACCTTGGATGAGGGGTATCTCCTCCCACTGCCCTTCCTGACCTTCAACGTGGGATGGCTCCTCTAGGCCCTCCTGCACCTGCACAGCCACCACTCCTTGGACATGGGGTTGCCCCTCACGGCCGCCATCCCTAGCCTTGGGCATGGGGTTGCTTCTTCCTGCTGCCACCCTTGGCCTCCAGCGCCACCCCTGAGTCAATATATAATAGGCCATTGTCATTCTCAACAAGATGAACACTGAGGCCTTGGGTGAAACAGCAGGGTTCATCCATCAGTTTATTCTACTCTAGGCAACAGAAGAGTCCAGCATGCATCTAAACTCTGGGACATCCCAGAAATCTTATGACCCAGTCAGTTGCATTCTCTAACCCACACTGTAGTAGTTTAAGAAATCAATCGTGCTACGTAGGAGAAACAAAAAGTGAGTAAAGTTTGTGAATTTCATGAAAATGAAATTGTAAGTTCCTCTATTCCTTAAAGTTAGTAAACTAAAGAAAAAAATGATTGAGAGAGACTCCACAAAGTAAGAAACAAGGCATAGTATCACACATTGCATGTTATGAAGCATTCATAGGTGAAACATTTTTATATCCATTGTTATAACTGCTCCAAAATCTTCCAAAACTAGGAGTTCCTAGTCCTCATGTTTTATCTCCAAACATGACTTAAGCTATTATAAAAATTTGTACCTTTCACCCATTTGGGAATGAAGAATTTGTTATTACATTAAAGTCATAGAATCACAAGAGGTCTAGTGGTTACTGAAAATTATTGTGATTGCCTTGTAATAGGAAAATTTCCAAAGTTCTCCCTTAATGTGGTTGCAATTTTGAATAGTTGATATGGGAGAGTCAGTGTGGTAAAGATACAAAATCCTTAGATTTCTTTACTAGAATAAAGACCTGGAGAAAAAGTCGTGAGCTGTGCAAACAATTCATCTTGGTTGGTGCTTAGAGGGTTTATACAAATGTAGAAACACTAAGAAGAGATCATTTTCCTCATCTTTTGAGTGTAAAATATTGGAACGGAATTTTGTTTGGCCACATCTTCAAAAAGCGAGTATCATTGTGTGTAAACGATACCAATCCAACAGAGGGAGCTAAATGCACACACGGATTGAGGAGATGGCAAAGACAATTAGGAAATTATAGTCAGGCGCATATTTTAATACCTAAGTCTCAGCCTAATCTTCCCTCAGAACAACCTTCTGATGTGCACAGGAATGGACAATCGATTTGGAAGCCAACTGCCTTGTCTTCCCTTATTATTAAATCTTTATTTTCATTTTTATCCTACTCTTCCATTTACTTTTCCTGCTTTCTTGTTGCAGTTTCTCTCTCTCTCTGTTTCTTCCTTTTCCTTAACACACTAGGTTTGACAAAAGCTTCCATAGCTATTATTTATAGCCACTGTTGATGGTTAGGCTGTAGTATAATTCTCCACTAACTGTCTATATTCCTTTCAACTCCAATTTTTGTTATCAGTTTGCATTCTATACTGCAGGCATATAGAATATGTATGTATGTAAAGCATCAAATGCATACATATGCGTCAAAAGTGATGCATACTAGTAAAGAACGCAAGGATGAGAAAAGTACTCTAGAGTTATTGGCAACTTCAGGCTACTCAAACAAATCCAAAAGGACTGGTAATCAATTGCTGTTGTTTAGTTGCTAAGTCATGTCCAACTCTCTTGCGATCCCATGGACTGTAGCCCACCCGGTTCCTCTATGGAATTTCCCAGCCAAGAATACTGGAGTGGGTTACTATTTACTTCTCCAAGGGATCTTCCCAACCAAAGGATCAGAGTAGCCCTGTTTAAATAATAGGCTGCAGGTCAAAGATTCTGAAATAAATAAAAATATATCTGATAAAAAACAAGCTTTTGAGCATTATGCTATATTCAAATTTCACCTATTTGTATCATTTCCATTTTGCTACTATTGAAATCGGGAATATGACCATCAAAGGAGAAAATATGACACCTACTATCAAACACTGTACAATATATGTACAATATATGAATATAGGCATGTATTTCTAATACTTCCTAATAGAAGCTTACATATAAACATATGTATATGCACACGAATATAGTTTTGGCATTGAGACAAGTCCTGGATAATTATAAAGAAGAGAGCTATATGGACTTATGTATTAACTGATAGTTTATCATTATACCACTTTAAAGCATTTTAAAATTTTACTCTCATGCCCAGGGAGTTTTGTCATTACAAAGGCACTGCAAAATCGATAGTGAGGGAAGCCCAGTCATTACTACAAGCATTTTATTTGCTACACTTTATGGATGAAGACTGAGAATAAAACTGTTTCAGATGAAATTTAAGTAGGTTTTAATTGAGGTAAGGGGATTCGAGAGTGGCAAATACCAAGAAGCAGCTTGTAAGCACCAAAGATAAGGTAAATGTGGGGTTATCACAATAATCTTCATAGCTAGATGAGTAATCAGAAACATATCATCTATAGGGATCTGTGGCAATAGCTAATTGACTGTTTGGTCTCTAGGAATAAATGCAAAGCCTGTCTTCAGTCCTCAAAATGAAGAGTTAACCTTGTTTCCTGATTTAATCCAGTTTGTAAACCCAGAATTATTTAATTGATAGACCACATATTCTTGATGAAAAACCCACACTGTACATTGTTCTCTTCTTTTTCCCCCAATTTTATTTAGGAATAATTGATAAGTATAATTTTGTATATCTAAAGTGTACCACATGATCATAATCCACCTGCAATACAGCAGACATATGAGACATAAGCTCAATCCCTGGGTCAAGAAGATCCCCTGGAGAAGGAAAGAGCCACTCAGCTTTCTTGCCTGGAGAATTCCATGGACAGAGGAGCACGGTGGGCTACAGTCCCAAGGGTCACAAAGAGTCAGATATGACCAAGCAACTAAGCGTGAATGCTTGCTTTCCATCCCCTTTCCATATACATACATACATATATATATATGTATATATATAGTGGAATAACCAAAGTCAAGGTAATGAACATATCCATCACCTCACATAGTTGATGCTTGTCTGTGTTTGGGATGGGACGGTTGAGAACATTTTGGATCTACCCTCTGAGAGCTAAAGAACAACAGAAAAAACTATTGGACATATCATAGACTGTGACCATCATGTGATATTTAAAGACAAACCTGGGGCTTTGAAGAGATTTCATCCTATTTAATGGCCACTTCTGGCCACGTTCCCTGAGGATGTCTATTCTGCTTCCCTTTGCCATTTGTAAAGGTTCAATAAAAATTTGCTGGATGCTGAGATTCTTTTACTGTCTTGTTCTTGTCTTCAGAAAGTTTGCTTTCCGTTCTTTTTCCAACAGGACTCTGAAACCCTAGAATCTCTACAGGATTGTAGAATGCTAAAATAAGAGAGAAAAAAATAACTATGTTGATAAACTTTTAGCCAGACTCATTAAGAAAAAAGAGGACTCAAATCAATAAAATCCAAAATGAAAAAGGAGAACTTACAACTGACACCAGAGAAATACAAAGGATCACAAGAGACTACTACAAGCAACTTTATGGCCAACCTCTATATCGCATTATATGAAAAAAAAGTAGCAAGTAACTAATACTGAACACTCATTAAAAGTCAGACCAAGTTAGATATTTCATATTATGCTGAAACATGTGAAAATGTTATATTTGTAGATCAAAATGGCAATTTATCAGCAGATAAATTATATACCTCAACCCAAAGGTTTTCTTTCTTTTTTTATAATTAATGCCTAAAGTCTAACAGAAATTTTACTAGAAGAAAGGTAGGTGCATCAAATCCATGACTCTCTCACACATATTCTTCCTTATTTCTCTACTTTTTTTCAACATTTAAAATTTTCCAGTTTCATCGATTAAGCGTCAAGGCAGCACTAATTGTGGGGTTTCACTTTCCATCTGAATGTACTAACTTGCAATCTACCAACGCTGCTCCGACTCTGCGACACTACGGACTGCAGCCCTCCAGGCTCTTCTGTACTCAAGGATTCTCTAGGCAAGAGTACTAGAGTGGGTTGCAGTGCCTTCCTCCAGGGGATTGAACCCCAGTCCAGCCCCAGGGATTGAAGCCCAGTCTCCTGCATTGCAGGCAGATTCTTTACCACAGAGCCATCAGGGAAGCCCACACTCTACCACAATGGGACTCAAAATCTCTGCCTTCTGCTGGGTCAACACTTCAGCTCACCCTTAATTTAGTGTCAATGGCACCACCGTTTTTTCCTGAACCAAATCAAATTTTGATATTCAGTCCTCTAGGATAACACCATGAATATTATCCTTTCTGTACAATTAACACAAAACAGTTGTTTATTAATATTATTTACATACTGAGGCAAGGCAAGGAATTGTGCTGTGACCCATTTTAAATCTCTTTATTGTAAGTTAGTGGCCTACTTTCCTACATATTTAATATTAAAATAGAGAATATCCTCTCAGTCCATTCCACCAGCCATAAAAAAAATACCTTAAATTTGCTGACAGGCATTTTTGCAAGGCATTTACTACTTCCAAGTCCAAGTGAAATATTTCTCCATAGTGTTTTTTCAACATTTGCAGTACATTTGAGAGAATCTATCTCAGATAAAGTCTATATTTCTTTTCCAATGCAACCCGCACAAATTATAAATTAAATAATATCATGACATGCTAAATTATTACACTACTATTATTTTCAGACTTTTAAAAAATCAAAGTAATAATAGACATTAAAATTATCATAGATTAAAATTTCCTATCATGTAAGTTTCTATTAAAGTTTTTTAAAAAATCATAACCTTAAAATTAAAGAAATTAAGGAGCAAATTTAGGAAGGATGTCTAAGTGTGGGTCAGTGTTCTAGGAGATGCCTCAAATTCTGTTATTTATTTATTCAATAGTATACCAACATTTTTAGGTAAGAAAAAACAGATTATTTTGTACATTTTATGTTATGCAAGTGTAAATTATTATTTATCTTAAAAATCTATATGCAATAAATTAATTTATATAATTATTATTTAAAGAAGCAATATACAACCAAATTTGGGATGTCAAATTTTACCCAGAGGTTTTTTCTTAAATTTATTTTGTCACTGTCTTAATAGCCCAATGTTAGCAAAATTAATATACCTTTTAACATTTATCATGTGCAGAATTTATAAGAAGAGCCATTTTTCGTGATTTCCTGGAAAATCATTTGCTGAATTTTAGAAACTGTGTGCATTTTACACATTTAGAAACTTGATTATTTTTATGTATAACCAACTCAAACATTCTTTTAAGAATTGACTATGTCTAAATCAAATTGTCTATTTTGTCTTATGAAAATATGAAGGCCAATTATAACTGACAGTTCACCACGAAGAAACTAGATTTCCATTTATTTTCTCAAAACCCTCCATGACTTTTCAATGATCTTAAGTGGCCAAAAGATCTAGGAAAATTTAGTTCATGAAAAAATAAGTCAGTTTGACATGATGAGGAAAACTTTTGTGTTGGAAGTACTAACAGTGGGAAAGAAACTGATTTAAATTAAGTCAAATCCTGAGAGAGAACAGTCAGGGGACAGATGAAGATTGAGAAGACTCAGCATACACTAGTGAAGAGAAAAATACTTACTTTTTAAATAAGTAATACTTAAAATAGCTTCTTTAAATAATTAAATTAACTATTAAGCTTGAACATAAAATGAAAACTAGTTTAACTTAATGATGAATAATCTCAGAATACCAAATGTGTCTTTATTTTGTCTGATTTTATTTTAGAGAGCATTGTTGCATGAGTCATAGAATCATCACACTACTTTAAAATCTTTATAAGAATTAAAGTGAGTATTTTAAAGTAGTTAATTGTCCATATATAAAAAATAATACAAAGACAGACAGATACCATTCCAACTTTTAATAAATTTCACAAAATGAAATCTAGCTCTTGACAAGAATACATACATGTTCATATTTAAGAAAGTTGTGAAAATGAATATTGTAAAATTTGCTGTTATTCATCTGTATTGAATTATTTTCTTATGTATCAGGTCACTTAATTGAAGTAGAGTGATGGCTTCTATTACAGTATCTTAGAACAGTACCTTTGACTGCATTTCAATTTCTATTCACTATAAACTGATTTATAGAGACATATTTTGTACACATGTGTATTTGGCTTAAATTTTTTCTCCAAACTTTATCTATACATAGAAATAAAAAATTACCAACAAAGTGGTTAACTTTTTAAAAGAAGAGAAACTGAAAAAATTCCGTCCATGAAAAGATACTTCAAAGATAGCACCTATTACTTTTTTTTTTTTAAGATAAGACTAGCTAGTTAATTTAACAGTTTCCTGATCTTTCTTTTTTTAAGCTCTTTTTCTTTTGCTTTTATTCATTAACTGTATTTCTTAGTAACAAGTCTTTGCTGTATAATAATTTTCAAGTTTGCTACAAACTGTGCTTTAATTTTCTAGTAATCTGAGAAGACAACCACAGCTGCAATTTTGAGCCAGACAGTGATTCCTGATACTGACAGTTTTCCACAAACAGAAAAAAAAAAGGAAAAATAACTATTCCCATAAGTTTACCACAAATAGTAAGCCTGTGGCAAATTCTAAAATTTGCATACAATTATCATTTTTAACAAAAACATAATTATCCCTAACAATAAATGTCTTAAAGTGCTAAAATAAGAAAATTTAGCCACGTTCAGCTGTATAACATTTTATGAAGTATCTTGAGAAGCCTCTAATGGAAATCAAGGGGCTTCCCTGGTGGCTGAGCTGGTAAAGAATCCACCTGCAATGCATGACACCTGGGTTTGATCCCTGGGTTGGGAAGATCTCCAGAGAAGGGAATGGTAACCCACTCCAGTATTCTTGCCTGGAGAATTCCATGGATGGAGGAGGCTGGTTGGCTACAGTCCATGGAGTTTCAAAGAGTCAGACATGACTGAGCAACTAACATTTTCACTTTCTCAAACTGAAGTCTGTAAATTCTTCAGGGAAATACAATGACATACTCAGCATTTATGAGTCTTCAAGATTGAGAATGACTAATTTAAATCAGTGAGTGAACAGATCTGATATTTATGAAATTTCTTAAAGTTTCATTCTTTAAAGAATAATTCACATTTAATCTTCCACAATGCCAACAATGTACCTAGCCAGTATTTAAATGCTAGTAATTAAAATGAGAGGAACCAGAGATCAAATTGCCAACATCTGCTGGATCATGGAAAAAACAAAAGAGTTCCAGAAAAACATCTATTTCTGCTTTATTGACTATGCCAAAGCCTTTGACTGTGTGGACCACAGTAAACTGTGGAAAATTCTGAAAGACATGGGAATACCAGACCACCTGACCTGTCTTTTGAGAAATCTATATACAGGTCAGGAAGCAACCGTTAGAACTGGACATGGAACAATAGACTGGTCCCAAATAGGAAAAGGAGTACGTCAAGGCTGTATATTGTCACCCTGTTTATTTAACTTCTATACAGAGTACATCATGAGAAATGCTGGGCTGGAAGAAGCACCAGCTGGGATCAAGATTGCCGGGAGAAATATCAATAACCTCAGATATGCAGATGATATCACCCTTATGGCAGAAAGTGAAGAGGAACTAAAGAGCCTCTTAATGAAAGTGAAAGAGGAGAGTGAAAAAGTTGGCTTAAAGCTCAACATTCAGAAAAGGAAGATCATGGCATCTGGTCCCATCACTTCTTGGGAAATAGATGGGGAAACAGTGGAAAAAGTATCAGACTTTATTTTGGGGGGCTCCAAAATCACTGCAGATGGTGATTGCAGCCATGAAATGAAAAGATGCTTACTCCTTGGAAGGAAAGTTATGACCAACCTAGACAGCATATTGAAAAACAGAGATATTACTTTACCAACAAAGGTCGATCTAGTCAAGGCTATGTTTTTTCCAGTGGTCATGTATGGATGTGAGAGTTGGACTGTGAAGAAGGCTGAGCACTGAAGAATTGATGCTTTTGAACTGTGGTGTTGGAGAAGACTCTTGAGAGTCCCTTGGACTGCAAGGAGTCCAATCAGTCCATCCTAAAGGAGATCAGTCCTGGGTGTTCATTGGAAGGACTGATGCTGAAGCTGAAACTCCAATACTTTGGCCACCTCATGTGAAGAGCTGACTCGTTGGAAAAGACCCTGATGCTGGGAGGGATTGGGGGCAGGAGGAGAAGGGGATGACCGAGGATGAGATGGCTGGATGGCATCACTGACTCAATGGACATGTGTTTGAGTAAACTCTAGGAGTTGGTGATGGACAGGGAGGCCTGTCGTGCTGTGATTCATGGGGTCGCAAAGAGTAGGACATGAATGAGTGATTGAACTGAACTGAACTGAACCATATATTTAGCTTTTTAAGGGACTGCTTAAAGTATAGTTTTAACATGTGAGTAATTTCTACCAAAATAAAGCAACTAAGTAAAATTAGGTAATTGAATCAATGTTTATCATGAAAAATTACTGATTTCATGAAAAATTGCCTGGATAAAGATCAAATTCACAGGTGTAGAAAGTCTGTCACCAAGAGGAATGTGAGAGATGACATCAACAAAATGGCTAAATAAGATGTCCCAGCCTATCTATACACAGAAACACTGATTTAACAACACTAAATGGATCAAATACCCTTATGAGAAAAACAAATTCCAGTTAAGAATTTACCATTCCCCAGATGAATACAGCACTAAGAACAGCTGAATCGAAATGGATAAAGAAGTAATTTTACCTGTTTCACCTGTGCCAACCCATCTCACAACTCAGTACAGTTCAGTACCAAGAGAGATCATTTTGGCCCACAGTTTTGCCCTGGAGAGAAAGAAAGAGTGAAGTGTGTTTTCAATATCCTATGCTTTTTAGTCAACTGGCTAAAGACTTGTTTCTGTCTTACTTCACACAGAGCACTGATGGAACTGGCAAGGTCCAGATATCTGGAGGAGCTAACAACAACAAAAAAAAAAGGAGGAGGACCACTTACTCCTGCCAGCGAGGCTCTGTGAGATTGCAAGAAGATGCACAACTCTGAATATTACCCTCATGAGTGAAGAGGCTTGAAGTGTGAGCATCCAAGATCATCTTTGAGAAGTTCCTAGAATCTCTTGCTAAGCTGATTGTGAAGCTCTATATCTACTAAAGCCAGCCCTTAAAAATGAGGAAAAGGTGGTTCTTTCTTTACATGTGCAGACTCCAACACAATGCTAGAAGGAACATGAAGAATCTGGAAAATATGATGCAACTGAAAAACATAACAAAGCAAATCTCCAGTAGCTAACTCCAGAGCAATGGGCATCTGTGAATGACCTAACAGAGAATTTAAAATAATTGTCTTAAAGTTTAGTAAGATAGATGAGAACATAGGTAGACAACTAAATGAAATCAGGAAATGATAATCTGAACAAAATGAGAATATCAACAAAGAAACAAAAAAAGAAAAAGAACCAAACGGACATTCTGGAACTAAAGAATGCAATAACTGAGTTGAAAAGTTCAATAGTTTCAAGAGTAGGCTAGGTTAAGCAGAAGAAAAAAAAAATCATCTCCCTCAAAGACAGCTCATTTGAAACTTATTCAGACAGAGAACAACAACAACAACAACAACAACAACAAAAAAAAAACAGAATGAAAAAAGAGGGAAGATCCTGTGGAACTTACGGGAAGCCATAGACTCATGAGAGTTCTCCAAGAAGAAGAAATGGCAACCCACTCCAGTATTCTTGCCTGGAGAATCTCTTGGACAGAGGAGCCTGGCAGGCTACAGTCCATGGGGTTGCAAGAGTTGGACACAACTTAGTGACTAAACCACCACCACCACCACAAGGAGAAGAGTGAGAGAGGAAGGAAGAGATTGAGACAGAAAGATTACTTAGATAAATAATGTCTGAAAACTTTTCAAATCTAAGGAGTTACAAATAGACATTAAGGATTCATAAATCTCAAAAAGAAATTGACATTAGGACACATCATCAAACTGTTAAAAAGGCAAAAAGAAAATTTTGAAAACAACAAGGGAAAAGTGACTTCACATACAAGACAACCCCCATGATATCTTCAGTGAACTTTAAAAAAGAAAGTTTACAGAAGAAAATGGGATGATATATTCAAAGTGCTGAATGACAGAAAAAAGAAAAAAAAACCTGCCAACCAAAAATATTATATCTGATAAAACTGTCCATCAAAATGGAGAGATAAAAACTTCTCCAGACAAGGAAAAGCTTAGGGAGCTCATTACTACTAAACCACTAGACTTGGCTTACAAGAAACACTTAAGTTAGTTCTCCACACTGAAATTAAAAGACACTAATGAGCAATATGAAAAACAATGAAAATATAAAATATATATATGAGTAAGTGGACAAAGATTACTGTAACCCTGTAATGGTGGTATGTAAATCAATTTAATTTTAGTGTAGAAATCAAAACCAAAATATTTAGATAACTATAACTACAAATATCTGTTAATGATATGAACATGCAGATTGTGATATTAATAATATAATGTGTATGAGGGTCTATAAAAGTCAAGAATTCTTGTATGCATGTTGAATAGTTATCTTTTAAAAATAGACTGCTGTAACTATAACATGTTTTATGTAAATCTCATGATAATCACAATGAAAATACCTTCAGAAAATACACATAGGAAAAAGGAATCAGAGCATATCACTACCAAAAAAAACAAAAAATCAATGAAACCATGAAAAAAAAAAGACCATAAGAAAAGGGGAATTAAAGAATCATAAAAAAGAAAAAAACAACAAGCTGGCAAAAGTAAGTACTCATCTATCAATTACTTTAAACACAAGTGGATTAAACTTCCCTTAAAATATAAAACATAGAGTGGCTGCATGGACAAAAGGACAAAACTCAACATATACTGTCTATAAGGGACTCACTTTAGATTAAAAGACACAAAAAAGCTGGAAGTGAGAGGATAGAAAAGAGTATTCCATTAAAATGATAACTATTAGAGAGCAGGGCCAACTATATTTATATAAGAAAAATGCTTTAAGTAAAAAACTGTGACTAGAGACACAGTAGGACATTATATAATGATAAATTGATCAACTTATCAGAAAGATATAACAATTATAAATAAATATGCACCCAACATCAAAGCACCTAAAATAGAAAGAAAACATTGAAAAAACTAAAGGGAGACACAAACAGCAATACAATAACAGTAGGAGATTTCTAATACTCCACTTTCAGTAGTGGATAGAACACATAAACAGAAAATAAGGAAACTGAGGACTTGAACACTATGTCAAATGTACCTAATACACTTACGTAGACCAGTCCACCAACAGAATAAACCTTCTTCTCAAGCACCCATGGAATATTTTCCAAAATATATCACATATTAGGTCACAAAGAAGTCTTAACAAATTTTAAAAGATTGATATTAAATATCTTTTCCAAGCACAATAGAATAAAATGAAAAATCAACGATAGGAGATAAGTTAGAAAATTCACAAACATATGGAAATTAGCACATTAATGACAAGTCAACAAATTTTAAATTTCAGTTTTAGAAAGAGAGGTTTGAGAGTAGAGGAAGGCAATAATCAAAGCATTAGTGACAGAATTTTTCAAAATTTCAACCTTATTCCTCAGAATAAATAATAAATAAAGTGACTCTCAAACATAATAAATAAAAATAAACCCAAAATGTATCAGTCATCTTAAGCTAAATTGCACTGCAGTAACAAATTACTAAAAAAAATTAGTATCTTACAACAACAGAGATATATTTCTTGTTCATGTTACATATCCATTATAGGTTTACTGTACTTCAGGTTCACGTGTGCACTCTGAAATCTAAACTGATGGGCATTTCTTCCCTAGGGCATTGTTAGTATTGTCACAAAGGGAGAAGAAAATAGTGTAAAACTGTGTAATGACTCTAAAAGTTTCCACTAAGCTATTGTACATGTCAGTTCTGCTTTCATTTCACTGATTGAAGCAAGTTACATGACTAATACTGTTTACAAAGGGACAGGGACGTATGATCTTCCCATATTAATATAATCTTCTATGTTGGTATCTGCTGCTGCTGCTGCTAAGTCACTTCAGTCATGTCCGACTCTGTGCAATCCCAGAGCCGGCAGCCCACCAGGCTCCCCCGTCCCTGGGATTCTCCAGGCAAGAACACTGGAGTGGGTTGCCATTTCCTTCTCCAATGCATGAAAGTGAAAAATGAAAGTGAAGTCATTCAGTCATATCTGACTCTTAGTGACCCCATGGACTGCAGCCTTCCAGGCTCCTCTGTCCATGGGGTTTTCCAGGCAAGAGTACTGGAGTGGGATGCCATTGCCTTCTCCTATGTTCCTATCTAGAATGTATTAATTAATATCTGGGAAAACATAAATAAAACTAAATATTTCAAACAAAAGCATATAATATAGAGAATTGTTTACAGTATGTTTGAAAGCTAGGGGAGCCACAGGGAAGGTAGTGTTATCCACGTGTTGCTGTTTCTGTTGGAAGCACTAAGATACAACCATATTGTAGGAATCCAACAACCCATCCTCCTAAGGACACACACTGAAATATCTGGGAGCACACATACCTACTGTTGGGGCCGCCATATCTATACTATAATTGTTGTCTTCTACTCTTACTGCTTGGAGAAGGCAATGGAACCCCACTCCAGTACTCTTGCCTGGAAAATCCCATGGACGGAGGATCCTGGTGGGCTGCAGTCCATGGGGTTGCTAAGAGTCGGACACAACAGAGCGACTTCACTTTCATTTTCACTTTCATGCATTGGAGAAGGAAATGGCAACCCACTCCAGAGTTCTTGCCTGGAGAATCCCAGGGATGGGGGAGCCTGGTGGGCTGCCGTCTATGGGGTTGCACAGAGTCGGACACGACTGAAGTGACTAAGCAGTAGCAGCAACTCTTACTGCTAGAGATTGGCTGCTGAGGCTCCTAGACAGCAGAAGCTTCCACTGAGGTGCTGGGTTCATCGAGTGCTGCTGCTAAGACTGCTAGGACAAGAAACAGAAGAATGAAAATCAAAAGAAAAGAAGCATAAAAGCAGTTGCAGAGAAAAGCCACACAAAGGAACACTTAGATGAGAGGAGATTGCTGAGGACCACAATGGAATCCAGAGACAGTGCAGTAACATTTTTAAAGTGCTGAGGAAATGTAAATATTAGCTTAGAATTCTACATAAAGCTAAAACTCATTCAAATGTGAAACTTAAATAAATATCTTATGAGGAATACAAAGGCTAAAACTTTAAATTTTGTAGACCTTACTGCACTATAGGATGAATTCTAGTAAGAAGAAAGTAAAGCCAGAAGAAAGATTACAAAAAGACATTTGTAAAAATATTGGCAAATCTAATCATGGTTTGACCAATAAATGCAGTGATAATAGTCATTGTAAATGGAGTAAAAACAAGATGGAACCAAAAAATAAGAATATGTGTTTGCACGATGGGAAACATTAATGAGAGCAATAGAGAGTGAAACATCATAAGTTTAATAAAACATAGGAAACTGGAGACAGCAATATTTTTAACCTACAGTTAAGTCAATTATTTCCTAAACATTTAAGGATAAAAAGTGAAGAGTCAAAAATAAGTGTACAGTTTCAAAATCAATAGAGGGAGAAAAAGTAGGTGGGATTATCACCTGATAGAATAGGAGGAAAAAAGATATCAATTTCATTGTATGTGACTCCATTTATAATATATGCATAGCAACTTAACATAGAAAATTATTTTTCTCACATAACAAGAAGACAAGAAGTAGCCAAATACTAAGTACTGTTCATTGTCTCTATTATTCTTTTGGTTATAAGATAGTTGCTGTAGCTACAGCTAGTACTGCTGCATTCCAATAAAAAATTAAAATTCTTTGGAGCTACATATTTTTCATTTAGTAAGTAAAATGTTAAAAAAAAAAAGAACACTACACATGAAAACTTTTGGGTGCATTAATGCAGTGCTTAGGACAAATATATAGCCTTGTTTGTTTTAGAAAAGAATGGGGGCTGAAAATTAGGTAAGTATTCAAATATGGAAGTTTAAAATGGAAAAAACAGTTAAAGTAGTAGTAGGAAATAATAAAAATAGAGCAGAAATTAATAAAATATTTTAAAAAGCCATAAATTTTGATAGAAAAATTAATAAAATTCTGGGGAAACTGATTTAAAATCTAAAAAAATTTAAAAAGCTACACACACATAATATTGAACATAAAAAGTAAGAAGTAAGAATTACAGCTGAGAAACAGGTTAATAGAATACTACAAATTAAGCCAGTAAATTAAAAAAGGTTTAAAACTGGATAAAAGGGTAAAGGTCCTACAAAAATATAATTTATCAAATTGACTCAAGTGGAAATAGAACATATAAGTTCAGTTCAGTTCAGTTCAGTCTCTCAGTCGTGTCTGACTCTTTGTGACCCCATGAATCGCAGCACGCCAAGCCTCCCTGTCCATCACCACCTCCTGGAGTTCACTCAGACTCACGTCCATCGAGTCCGTGATGCCATCCAGCCATCTCATCCTCTGTCGTCCCCTTTTCCTCTTGCCCCCAATCCCTCCCAGCATCAGAGTCTTTTCCAATGAGTCAACTCTTCGCATGAGGTGGCCAAAGTACTGGAGCTTCAGCTTTAGCATCATTCCTTCCAAAGAAATCCCAGGGTTGATCTCCTTCAGAATGGACTGGTTGGATCTCCTTGCAGCCCAAGGGATTCTCAAGAGTCTTCTCCAGCACCACAGTTCAAAAGCATCAATTCTTCGGTGCTCAGCCTTCTTCACAGTCCAACTCTCACATCCATACATGACCACAGGAAAAACCATAGCCTTGACTAGACGGACCTTAGTCAGCAAAGTAATGTCTCTGTTTTTGAACACACTATCTAGGTTGGTCATAACTTTTCTTCCAAGGAGTAAGTGTCTTTTCATTTCATGGCTGCAGTCACCATGTGCAGTGAATTGGAGCCCAAAAAAATGAAGTCTGACACTGTTTACACTGTTTCCCCATCTATTTCCCATGAAGTGATGGGACCGGATGCCATGATCTTCCTTTTCTGAATGTTGAGCTTTAAGCCAACTTTTTCACTCTCCTCTTTCACTTTCATCAAGAGGCTTTTTGGCTCCTCTTCACTTTCTGCCAAAAGGGTGGTGTCATCTGCATATCTGAAGTTATTGACATTTCTCCTGGCAATCTTGATTCCAGCTTGTGTTTCTTCCAGCCCAGCATTTCTCATGATGTACTCTGCATAGAAGTTAAATAAGCAGGGTGACAATATACAGCCTTGACGTACTCCTTTTCCTATTTGGAACCAGTCTGTTGTTCCATGTCCAGTTCTAACTGTTGCTTCCTGACATGCATACAAATTTCTCAAGAGGCAGGTTAGGTGGTCTGGTATTCCCATCTCTTTCAGAATTTTCCACAGTTTCTTGTGATCCACACAGTCAAAGGCTTTGGAATAGTCAAGAAAGCAGAAATTGATGTTTTTCTGGAACTCTCTTGCTTTTTCAATGATCCAGCAGATGTTGGCAATTTGATCTCTGGTTCCTCCGCCTTTTCTGAAACCAGCTTGAACATCAGGGGGTTCACGGTTCACATATTGCTGAAGCCTGGCTTGGAGAATTTTGAGCATCACTTTACTAGCATGTGAGATGAGCGCAATTGTGCGGTTGTTTGAGCATTCTTTGGCATTGCCTTTCTTTGGGACTGGAATGAAAACTGACCTTTTCCAGTCCTGTGGCCACTGCTGAGTTTTCCAAATTTGCTGGCATATTGAGTGCAGCACTTTCACAGCATCATCTTTCAGGATTTGAAACAGCTCCACTGGAATTCCATCACCTCCACTCGCATTGTTCATAGTGATGCTTTCTAAGGCCCACTTGACTTCACATTCCAAGATGTCTGGCTCTAGATTAGTGATCACATCATCATGATTATCTTGGTCATGAAGATCTTTTTTGTACAGTTCTTCCATGTATTCTTGCCACCTCTTCTTAATGTCTTCTGCTTCTGTTAGGTCCGTATCATTTCTGTCCTTTATCGAGCCCATCTTTGCATGAAATGTTCCCTTGGTGTCTTTAATTTTCTTGAAGAGATGTCTAGTCATTCCCATTTTGTTTTTTCTTCTATTTCGTTGCATTGATCGCTAAAGAAGGCTTTCTTATCTCTTCTTGCTATTCTTTGGAACTCTGCATTCAGATGCTTATATCTTTCTTTTTCTCTGCTTTTTGCCTCTCTTCTTCTCACAGCTATTTGTAAGGCCTTCCCAGACAGCCATTTTGCTTTTTTGCATTTCTTTTCCATGGGGATGGTCTTGATCCCTGTCTCCTGTACTATGTCACGAACCTCATTCCATAGTTCATCAGGCACTCTGTCTATAAGATCTAGGCCCTTAAATCTATTTCTCACTTCTACTGTATAATCATAAGGGATTTGATTGAGGTCATACCTGAATGGTCTAGTGGTTTTCCCTACTTTCTTCAATTTAAGTCTGAATTTGGTAATAAGGAGTTCCTGATCTGAGCCACAGTCAGCTCCTGGTCTTGTTTTTGTTGACTGTATAGAGCTTCTCCATCTTTGGCTGCATAGAATATAATCAATCTGATTTTGGTGTTGACCATCTGGTGATGTCCATGAAGGGAATGGCAAGCCTCTTCAGTATTCTTGCCTTGAGAAACCCATGAACAATATGCAAAGGCAAAATGATAGGATACCAAAATAGGAACTCCCCAGGTCATTAGGTGCCCAATATGCTACTGGAGATCAGTGGAGAAATAACTCCAGAAAGAATGAAGGGATGGAGCCAAAGCAAAAACAATACCCAGTTGTGGATGTGACTGGTGATAGAAGCAAGATCTGATGCTATAAAGAGCAATATTGCATAGGAACCTGGAAGGTCAGGTCCATGAATCCAGGCAAATTGGAAGTGGTCAAACAGGAGATGGCAAGGGTGAACGTCGACATTCTAGGAATCAGCGAACTAAAATGGACTGGAGTGGTAGAATTTAACTCAGATGACCATTATATCTACTACTGCGGGCAGGAATACCTCAGAAGAAATGGAGTAGCCATCATGGTCAACAAAAGAGTTCAAAATGCAGTACTTGGATGCAATCTCAAAATAGACAGAATGATCTCTGTTCGTCTCCAAGGCAAACCATTCAATATCACAGTAATTCAAGTCTATGCCCCAACCAGTAACGCTGAAGAAGCTGAAGTTGAACGGTTCTATGAAGACCTACAAGACCTTTTAGAACTAACACCCAAAAAAGATGTCCTTTTCATTATAGGGGACTGGAATGAGAAAGTAGGAAGTCAAGAAACACCTGGAGTAACAGGCAAATTTGGCCTTGGAATACGGAATGAAGCAGGGCAAAGACTAATAGAGTTTTGCCAAGAAAATGCACTGGTCATAGCAAACACCCCCTTCCAACAACACAAGAGAAGAACATATAAAGTATTGCTAATTAATAAAGTAATTGAAACTAGAAATGTTTTCCCTGGGACTTCATTCCCACAAAATGTGCTGGTGATTTTAAAAGCTAAGAATATTTTCTGCACAGAGATGATATGTAAAACAGAATTATGAAAGTTTTACATCACAGAAATATGAGAATTATTTTTAAAAGCAAAAAGTTGAAAACAACCCAAATGCTCAACAACAGGCATATCATTAAGAAATTCTGGATTCTTTTCCTCAGTATATTATTAAGTAGCCTTTTAAATTGGAAAAGCAGTGGCCACAGGACTGGAAAAGGTCAGTTTTCATTCCAATTCCAAAGAAAGGCAATGCTAAAGAGTGCTCCGACTACTGCGTAATTGCACTCATCTCACATGCTAGTAAAGTAATGCTCAAAATTCTCCAAGCCAGGCTTCAGCAATATGTGAACCGTGAACTTCCAGATATTTAAGCTGGTTTTAGAAAAGGCACAGGAACCAGAGATCAAATTGCCAACATCTGCTGGATCATTGAAAAAGCAAGAGATTTCCTGAAAAACATCAATTTCTGCTTTCTTGACTATGCCAAAGCCTTTGACTGTGTGGATCACAATAAACTGTGGAAAATTCTGAAAGAGATGGAATACCAGACCACCTGACCTGCCTCTTGAGAAATCTGTATGCAGGTCAGGAAGCAACAATTAGAACTGGACATGGAACAACAGATTGGTTCCAAATAGGAAAAGGAGGACGTCAAGGCTGTATATTGTCACCCTACTTATTTAACTTATATGCAGAGTATATCATGAGAAATGCTGGGCTGGAAGAAACACAAGCTGGAATCAAGATTGCCGGGAGAAATATCCATAACTTCAGATATGCAGATGACATCACCCTTATGGCAGAAAGTGAAGAGGAACTAAAGAGCCTCTTGAAGAAAGTGAAAGAGGAGAGTGAAAAAGTTGGCTTAAACATTCAGAAAAGGAAGATCATGGCATCTGGTCCCATCATTTCATGGGAAATAGATGGGGAAACAGTGGAAACAGTGTCAGACTTTATTTTAGGGGGCTCCAGAATCACTGCATATGGTGACTGCAGCCATGAAATTAAAAGACGCTTACTCCTTGGAAGAAAAGTTATGACCAATCTAGACAGCATACTGAAAAGCAGAGACATTACTTTGCCAACAAACGTCCGTCTAGTCAAGGCTATGGTTTCTCCAGTGGTCATGTATGGATGTGAGAGTTGGATTGTGAAAAAAGCTGAGTGCCAAAAAATTGATTCTTTGAACTGTGGTGTTGGAGAAGACTCTTGAGAGTCCCTTGGACTGCAAGGAGATCCAACCAGTCCATCCTAAAGGAGATTAGTCCTGGGCATTCATTGGAAAGACTGATGCTAAAGCTGAAACTCCAATACTCTGTCCACCTCATGCGAAGAGTTGACTCATTGGAAAAGACTCCGATGCTGGGAGGGATTGGGGGCAGGAAGAGAAGGGGACGACAGAGGATGAGATGGCTGGAGGGCATTACTGACTCGATGGACACGAGTTTGGGTAATCTCCAGGAGTTGGTGATGGAAAGGGAGGCCTGGTGTGTTGCAATTCATGAGGTCGCAAAGAGTCGGACATGACTGACTGAACTGAACTGAACTGAGCCTTTTAAATATTTTAAAATTTCCTTTCCTTTTTGCATTGCATTTTCTGGTAAACCTCAAATTCTAACAAACTTTTATTACTTGTTAATTGCCTGGTATTAATTCTTATTTTGGAAATTTAGCATGCATTCATTCTTGAGGTGTGGCAGTCAGGACAACGATAATGCAGGCTGGAAATGCTGAGTACAAGATGATAAGAGAAAGCAGTAATGGGTAGCGGCCTAGAGTGGATAGAGCATTAAGGTGACATTTGATGACCAGGATGCATGTGAGAACATATGAGCATTTTTCCTGGACCCCAGAATTACCTGGAGAATGGAGCTTGCTCAAAGACTTCCTACTAATTGAAAAATGTCAGATTCTGAGCTATTAATATTTGAATATTAATGTTAGAATCTGGAAGCACCTATTTTACAAATGAAAAATGCTTGTAACTTAGTGATAAATGAAAAATTAATCTAGTACCAGACTAATTAATGCTGTAGCAATCTGATATCATCATGATCATATGTTTTTAAAGCCTATATACAAAAAAACTTTATTGGAAGGAGATACATCAACATGGTAAGAATAATCGCATGTGTATGATTAGATTTTCACTTTCCTTTCCTTCCTGTGATTTTCCTTATTATTTCAGGTTTTTAAAATGAACTCATAATGGATAAGAAAGCTGTGGTACATATACACAATGGAGTATTACTCAGCCATTAAAAAGAATACATTTGAATCAGTTCTAATGAGATGGATAAAACTGGAGCAGATTATACAGAGTGAAGTAAGCCAGAAAGAAAAACACCAATACAGTATACTAACACATATATATGGAATTTAGAAAGATGGTAATGATGATGCTGTATGCGAGACAGCAATAGAGATACAGATGTGTAGCGCGGATTTTGGACTCTGAGGGAGAGGGAGAAGGTGGGATGATTTGGGAGAATGGCATTGAAACATGTATACTATCATGTAAGAAACGAATCGCGTCTATGTTTGATGCAGGATGCAGGATGCTTGCGGCTGGTGCACGGGGATGATCCAGAGAGATGATGTGGGGTGGGAAGTGGGAGGGGGGTTCATGTTTGGGAGCTCATGTACACCCATGGCAGATTCATGTCAATGTATGCCGAAACCAATACCGTATTGTAAAGTAAAATAAAGTAAAAATAAAAATTTAAAAAAATAATAAAAAAAATAAAATGAGCTCATAAAGCAATACTCATTAGAAAAATTTCAAAATGATCCCATTGCCCAAAGTGGGCAAAAGAGAGAAAGAAAAAGCTCTTACAGAATAGTCCAGGCACCCTTCCCCAAAGTGAATGCTCTACACTATGCAGCCTTTTACCTTTGACCTAAAGACATAAACAAAACTCAGTTTGTGCTGAACCAGTTTTACTTTTAGCTTAGTCTTAAGCATGATCCATGCTGCTGGCTGTTTGCCTCTTGTAATGCATTTTCTGAAATAGCCACAGAAATATGTAACACAAACATTATTTTTCAGAACCCATCATTCATAAGATAACCATAATAAACTGCTCTGTAACAGACTTTCAAGGAATATTACATTTTCACTCTGAAGTAAAATAGAAGCCTGCATTACAGCAACCTGGCAAACTTTCTGACTTGCATTTTGGTGATTGCCAACAACTTTCTTCTCTTGGGCTCTGAATTTAGGACCAAATGCAAACCACAAAGAACTACAGAGACACCAAGTTGCACTGCTCCTAGTGGCAAAGAAAAACTTGACTGTGTTGGCAATTCAACAAACAGAGGGATGTCGCATTCTCACCACTCCCACATCGTGACCAAGCAATGCAACTCTGCCTGTAGAGTACTGGCTAGAACTGTAACAATGGCAAATATTGACATGGCTTAGCATTTCCCACAGAAGTATCTGGCACAGTTAAGATATTGGTTATTGTCTATTTAGGCCACCAACCCTTTGATATTTCAAGCTAATGTTGTTCAGTAGAGAGGAACTGGTGTACATGATACTTAATCAAAAACAGCAGCTACTGAAATACTGACCTTAAAACACCCCTAGTAATAGCATCTCTCTTGCTCTACTTCTGTGCGTAGGTGTCTGTGAAGAACTCAGTTTCTGTTCAACTGGTCAGAGGAAAAACACTGATAGATATATGTGACCTTGAATCATGCTTCAGTTCAGTTCAGTTCAGTTCAGTTCAGTTCAGTCGCTCAGTCGTGTCTGACTCTTTGTGACCCCATGAATCACAGCATGCCAGGCCTCCCTGCCCATCACCATCTCCCAGAGTTCACTCAAACTCACGTCCATTGACTTGGTGATGCCATCCAGCCATCTCATCCTCGGTCGTCCCCTTCTCCTCCTGCCCCCAATCCCTCCCAGCATCACAGTCTTTTCCAATGAGTCAACTCTTCTCATGAGGTGGCCAAAGTACTGGAATTTCAGCCGTAGCATTATTCCTTCCAAAGAACACCCAAGACTGATCTCTTTTAGCATGGATTGGCTGGATCTCCTTGCAGTCCAAGGGACTCTCAAGAGGCTTCTCCAACACCACAATTCAAAAGCATCAATTCTTCAGCTCAGCTTTCTTCACAGTCCAACTCTCACATCCATTAATGACCACTGGAAAAACCATAGCCTTGACTAAATGGACCTTTGTTGGCAAAGTAATGTCTCTGCTTTTCAATATGCTATCTAGGTTGGTCATAAGTTTTCTTCTAAGGAGTAAGTGTCTTTTCATTTCATGGCTGCAGTCACCATCTGCAGTGATTTTGGAGCCCAAAAAGACAATAAAGTCTGACACTGTTTCCACTGTTTCCCCATCTATTTCCCATGAAGTGATGGGACCGGATGCCATGATCTTAGTTTTCTGAATGTTGAGCTTTAAACCAACTTTTTCACTCTCCTCTTTTACTTTCATCAATAGGCTTTTTAGTTCCTCTTCACTTTCTGCCATAAGGGTACAAATATGGTACTTGTTCTCCATCTGAGGAACAGGTCCATAGATTTCCTTATAACTATATACCCTGGGATCTCCCTGGTAGTCAAATGGCTAAGACTTTGAACTCCTGCTGCAGGGGGCCCAGGTTTGGTCCCTCGTTGGGAAATGAGACTCCACAAGCTGCAGGGCGAGCCCCCAGTGTTTTTTTTTAATTAATTAAATATCTTATCCTGTAATGCAGGAGACCCAGGTTCGATTCCTGGGTCAGGATGATCCCCTGGAGAAAGAAATGGTAATCCACTCCAGTATTCTTGCCTGGAAAGTCCCATGGACAGAGGAGCCTGGTGGGCTACAGTCCATGGGGTTGCAAGAGCCAGACATGACTTAGAGACTAAACCACCATCACCACCATCCCATCAATGTAGAGCAGGTATGTTTTAAAACAACTAACTTAATCCCTGAACAACCTTTAAAAAACACAGAACTATATTTAATATTTATACTTGTGGAGCAAAGAATTCTTAAAATTGAAATATATAACTTAGATGTTTTAAAATTAATGAAGATTTGAAATAAACTATCAAAGGGTTATTACAGGGAACACATTCACATTAATGGGTGTTTTTGTTCAGTTGCTCAATCAGGTCCAACTCTTTGTGACCCCATGGACTGCAGCATATCAGGCTTCCCTGTCCTTCACCATCTCTTGGGAGTTTGCTCAAGTGAAGTGAAAGTGAAGTTGCTAAGTCATGTCCGACTCTTTGCGACCCCGTGGACTGTAGCCTACCAGGCTCCTCTGTCCATGGGATTCTCCAGGCAATAGTACTGGAGTGGATTGCCATTCCCTTCTCCAGGGGATCTTCCTGACCCTGGGATCGAATCCAGGTCTCCCGCATTGTAGACAAACTCATGTCCATTGAGTCAGTGATACCATCAAACCATCTCATCTTTTGTCTTTCCCTTCTCCTCCTGCCTTCAATCTTTCCCAGCATCAGGGTCTTTTCCAATGAGCTGGCTCTTTTTATCAGGTGGCCAAAGTACTGGAGCTTCCCATTAATGGGTAGATAAGAATGTATATCAAACTCTGCATTTTATTTTATTGAACTATAGTTGATTTCCAATGTTGTGTTAGTTTCTGCTGTACAGCAAAGCGATTGTTTTAAATATAGATAAATATACTTTTTCTCTTCTTTTCCACTAGGGTTTATTACAGAAATATATATCATTCTCTATATTATACAGTAGGACCTTGTTTTATCCATTCTATATATTATAGTTTGCATCTTATCAAGCTCTATATTTAAATGGATGCTTCTAAATTGTTTTAAGAGCTCTTTCTGAAAATATTGTATTTTACCTAGCAAAATCTTTTTCTTTTCACTGATAATATAAAACTAATTCTTTTCCCATCTAAACTACAGGTATTTCAAAAGTGCAAAAGTTTTCTATGCAGGGCGTTTCATATTGTATAACCCTACAACCACAATGAACCATTTCCATGTGGCCTTTTACTGCAATCACAGATGATCACCAAAAATTACACCAATAGTTGTAATTCTCCAGCCATTTTTTTCTGTGTTGACTTCTAATTTCAGTGAATTTATGCTGTACTTGTGGGCTTCCCACGTGGCACTACTGGTAAAGAACCCACCTGCCAATGCAGGAAACAAGAGATGTGGGTTCAATCCCTGGGTTAGGAAGATCCCCTGGAGGAAGGCATGACAACCCACTCCAGTATTCTTGCCTGGAGAATCCCACGGACAGAGGAGCCTGGCGGGCGACAGTCCATAGGGTTGCAAAGAGTTGGACACGACTGAAGTGACTTAGCATGTGCACGTGCTGTACTCCTTGAATTTAGGAAATGTAATTTAGTAAAATATAAAACTCATGGCTTTAGAATTAACATTTTTCTAGCTCTACCCAACCCCATGAATTTTATTGTTTAAGTAGAGGTGAGAGAACATTTTATTTCTGAGTCGTCTGTTGCCTGAAAGTACCTAAAGTACAAAAGCTCTAATAGCCTCGTGTCTGCTTCTGAACAGAAACATTTTCAGTATAGTCTGTTTCATACCCAGGCTTAATACTTAACGAATTGCCTGGTAGTGCAATCACGCTTCTGCTTGCAGAAAACCAAAGGTCTCTCATGACGTGAATGACACTGTAGATCTACATGTCTATTCATTTCATACTGACTTTCAGTGCTCTTAACCTTATCAGAGAGCCTGATAATCCCCAAATAATTTTGTTGCCTTTTTGCACTGTTGCCTGGTAATGAAAACAGAGCCCTCCTTCCAGCCATCAACTTTCACATCACCTTTTGGGAACAGTCACACACACACATATTCATACGTATACTAGATATGTTAATATGATTCCGTGTTTATTTGGAGGCCTTGATGAACTTATTCAGATCAAATCGGATCATCTCTGTGGATCCTTTCCCTTTGGGCATGATAACCTAATTTAGCAAATCACATATTTGCTTAAGTCTTTTTAATGGAAAGAAAACGACATGGAAAAACTTGAATTTTTAATATCATTAATCTATAGCTAACTCAGCTTGCTGTCTTATGCAATACTACGAGAAACAGCTGGGCCCCACTAACCAGAAAGCACTTTTATGGTTTCTCTTAAGGGCCATTAAATCAATGTGATGAGAGCACAGCTGGACTGGATCCTGAAAATTTATCAGATCCCACACAATACATAAAGGAAGCATGCGGTGCTATTACAGACTCGGCACCGACCCTCTTGCTTAGACTGCAGGTGGAGCTTAACAGAAAAAGCAAACTCCCCTATTGAGCCCTTGCAAATCTGATTTTCCCTTCTACCTCTCCCCTCTGTGTGGGTGTCTTCTTAAAATACCAGTTACTCATGCAACTATGAAAAAGAATTTTCTGGCTGGATTTATTGGCATGGCTAGGACGTACAAGGACCTGCTTGGCTGTCCCAATATAGCTTTCAACACCAAGAGTCATGTTTTTTGCTTAATAAATTTTACCACATGGTGGGTCCAAAACTACAGCCTTTATGAAAATTTAGAGAGCACAGTAACTCAATAAAGGCTTTCAGTTAAGGGCCAATGCACAAGGAACAATTTCTACCTTATCTTACTGGAGCAAATAGGACAACTGCCAAATATATGCATCATTTTTTTTTCTTTTCTAATTTTAACTCAGTTTTCCCCAATGCTTTATGTATACTGAATGAAATTTTTAAAAATCAATGTTATTTAAAGGGCATGGAAAGATTTTGTAATGAACCAACAAGCACATATTAGGTAAGACAGTGATAGAACTTAGAAACTAGACCACCCAGATCTGTTGGCAATTAGGCATAACTGCCTTAGGGGTCTAACACCATGGTCTCTGTTCTCTTAATCATGATATCATAATGAGAAAGATAGAGGTATTATATAGTATGAATTTAAATCTAAGTTATGAAATTATATCACTAATTTTGTAACCCTAAGGAAAATATTTACTCTTTGAAATCTCAGTTTTCTCACCTGTAAAAAATAAAATGATGAGAGAGTCTTCCTCATCTCAGCATTAGAAGGAAAAAAAAATGAAATAATGCAAGTGAAGAATTTAGTTTGGTGGCTGGTATATAGTAAGTGTCTGCTATATCTTCTTTATCTTTCCTTTCTTACTCCTCCTTTTCACTATCATCCCCTCCATCATCAGTTTTCACAATAGCACTCATCATGCCCACAGTATTGTGAACGTCTTGGCTATAGATAAAGTATCTTACTTATTTCAACATCTCTCATAACATATTTAATATTTAATGCAGGGAAGCATTACTTAATCAAGCCTTGAATAATAAATCACTTGTGGTTCTCTGCTAGATGAAAATTGCTCATCCCTAAACATATGGCTTGAGAATTTTCCATGCTTTAGAACTGACAAGTTCCTTTTAATATCCATGTGTCAAAATATAAATTCATATGCCATACTTAATAGTGATTATCATATATCATAGATGCCCATAAGGACATATTTTTAGCAAAAGATCAGATAGTAATAAATGCTACATCAGTTTAGCTCAGTTGCTCAGTTGTGTCCGACTCTTTGCAACCCCATGAACCACAGCACGCCAGGCCTCCCCGTCCATCACCAACTCCTGAGTCCATCCAAACCCATGTCCATTGAGTCAGTGATGCCATCCAACCATCTCATCCTCTGTCATCCCCTTCTCCTCCCACCCTCAATCTTGCCCAGCATCAGGGTCTTTTAAAATGAGTCAGCTCTCCACATCAGGTGGCCAAAGTATTGGAGTTTCAGCTTCAACATCAGTCCTACCAATGAACACCCAGGACTGATCTCCTTTAGGATGGACTGGTTGGATCTCCTTGCTGTCCAAGGAACTCTCAAGAGTCTTCTCCAACACCACATTTCAAATGCATCAAATCTTCGGTACTCAGCTTTCTTTATAGTCCAACTCTCACATCCATACATGACCACTGGAAAAACCATAGCCTTGACTAGATGGACATCATGACATGACTAAATCAACTGTTCTTATGTAACATAGCCATACTGATCGTGACCACACTCATATCTGCCTGGTTGAGGGATCTGCTCTAGAGTAATTTATTGTGAAAATGGATGTATCACATGAAATATAAATTAAGAAATAGCAGTTAAAAATCAGTCAGAAAAAATTAAGGCAGACAACTTAGTAAGATTATCTTTCAGGAAACACTAATGATATTTTGCCTATAATGGGCAGTTTAGGAACATGGATTTTTTTCCTTATTTTTTTCCTTCTTATATTAAGATCAAAAGTGCACTCTTACTTCCTTTCCTCTCATAGTTATTTTAAGCATAGCCAGATATAATAAGGACACCCTTAAGCAATAACAATGAACAAACTTAAATTTCAGAGGTTTACATTTTTATTCAAGTTGAACTTTTTCAGCAGTTTCCACAGAAAGCTCAAGTTAAAATTACTTACATTGAACTTTTCATGCCTTCTTTTATAATACTCTCCCCTCAACCCCACTACACACAAACATATCATATGGCAGCTAGAAAACTAAAGGTGAGATACCTATCTTATGATCTTATAACGTCTCCAAATGAGGGTCCAGCAAGCATAATATTCTTGCATATAACACGAAGATCCCTTTTATTTATAGTATAGCTTTGAATCATACAAACTCTGGTTTTAACCAGCTGAGTACTCATCATTCATGTATGATTTATGTTTATAACATAGTTTACCCTATTTAAGTTTGGCACAAAATGAAGGATAAAACCAAGGCCTGTTTCCAATTCCAGTCTAGTTAGTGTGTCAGTATTCTGATTTTGGATCTTCCTATAATTTTCTCATTTCATGCTACAGCATTTTATGTGAATTCTATATTCTCTGCCATCATAGCTCAACAGCTACAAAATAGCTGAGGAAAAGAAAGAAGTAGTTGAGTTATAGTATGGGCTTAGAGAAGGAAATGGCAGCCCACTCCAGTATTCTCGCCTGGAGAATCCCATGGACAGAGGATCCTGGCAGGTTACAGTCCATTGGGTCGCAAGAGTAGGACACGACTTAGCGACTACACTACCATATAGTATGGGAATCAAAATCATTAAAAAGTTAGCTGAACTTTCTCAGATTTACCACCTACCACAAAAGGGCTCTGTCAATATTTTGATGTAATAATTTAGCACCTAGTCCAAATAAAAATAATATTATGAATAGTCAGCATTGTTCTCTTCTTTTTCACTTGAGTTAATCAACAAAGGACCTCATCAAACCCAAGCCTGGACCATTTTATCAATTTGCTGTTTTAACAAAGATTCATGTTCATGGTTAGAATGTTAGGAAAAAGTGGGAATTGCCATTCGTCTCCTTCTGTCAGGCAAGGATACTGTAGGAGAAGGGTGCCTCTAAATTAAAACTAAAGAAGGAAAAAGTCATGTATCTGAATAGGCAGCAGCTGACGCAGCCAAGGGTTCTCATTTCCACCTCCTTCCTGTTTCAATGGAGGATTTTTGAGACTCACATAGAGGAATAATTAGAGGCAATAGTGAGTCTCCAAATGGACTCCCTATAGAACTACATAAGCATCCAGAACCCTTGTCTAAGCTCTGAAGGCTTCACCTCATTTCTAGTAAGCCATTTCTAATAAGCAGCAGCAGGCTCTGCAAGGTGTCTCAGCTCTTTGCTCTCCAGTTTGTTCAGTCTCAGCATTGCTTCTCCCTGGATACCTCTTCACTGAAATACTCTCCAACAAGGCAGCTGTACCAATGGCTCTGTGTCTTCATCTATCTTCATTTGAGATTCCTAATTGGGGATCTCTGCCAACAAGCTGGGAGATGGCCAAGACACCTTCTGGCCTGCAAGACCACCCACTGACTCACAGAGGACCTACCTCCAGGCAGATGTAGACCCTCCTCAGAGCTACCGCTAAAGGAAGACAGACCGCGTTCAGCTCCCATTGTTCACCCTCAGCCTGTTGCCTTTGGGTGGAGAACAAACTCCACAAGGGAGGCAGAAGCCCTGCTGCCCAGAGGTAATTTTAATCCTATCCATTAGAAAACAATGCCATAGGACTTCAGAGGGGCCAGGCTTTCTCAGAGGAAAGTTACAATCACTGTCAGTGCACGATGCAGCAAAATGCAGAGAATTTAGCCTAGGTCACTAACCCAAGCATCACACGGAGTGCACTTCTGAAACAATCACCCCTTTTTGTTCTCCAGTATATCAAGTGGATGTAGCTCCCACTGAGAGCAGAATAGAAGTCTGTAATGATAGACGATAGACTGAGAGAAGTTGTAAAGGAAGCACTAAAAAAAATCGCTTTCATAATGGGTCGCACAGTCAGACACGACAGAGCAGTTGAGCACACACACAAGCGTTTTGTAATATTTGGAGACCAGCATCTCCAACTGATGAGAATTTGCTTTTTGAATGCAGCCACTAATAATGGAACACGATGGCACTAAAAATCCCTTATCTTAGCCTGGAGTTGCTTAGGAGCTGAGAAAAATAATTACCCGAATCTCTCCTCTTATCGGCCTCTGGAAATGAGAGTTGAAGAAACTCAGCATGAACAGCTATGTCTCTAGAATTCCCTGTCTCTTTCTAAACAATGTTGGTGAAATAGATATGGTAAAAACATCCAAAAAGAATCACATCTCTAGGAAGATCTGCTTCCCAAACTATCCTGAAGCTCATCCTAGGAAAAATATGGATATTAACACACTGAAAGAAGGTTACATGAATATAGAAGGGGAGAAATGTAAATTCTGCAAGAACTTTGTCTTCTGTCCCCAAACTAGACTACATTCTAAGTCAGCAAAGAATCTAAGAAGTTACATTATCAGTACCTGAATCCTTTTTCCCCCCATATGCCACATACATAATACTAATACCACACATAATACGAATATCTGTTGTGGAGATAAGTATAAATGGCTTCCAATTTTGTCACGTTCCTTTATGCTCAAACATGAAGTAATTAAAATCTTTTATGTTGGGAGGAGAGTATGATTCTTAGGAAAGAAACTGGAAGAAATCTAACTTCCCCTCTCTTTTCGTCCATTCAATCAAAGAGTTTTGTTTGCTTTTAGTCACCAAGTGAGGACCAGTGTAGCAAACACTTCTGGCTTCCTCTACCATTTCATCCTCTAGAGTACTTGAATTTTTGAACAAGTAATGGGTGACATCTGTCTGAGGATAAAGGGATGGAGGGATGGAGGGAGAGAGGGAGGGATGAAGTGAAAGAGAGAGGGCGATGTGTGAAGACAGAAAAATCTCGGCAGGCTGTTCAGATTTAAATTTTGGTCTCTTTTTGATGTTGTTACTGCTGCTGCTAATACATTACTGACCTCTTTCATATTTGCTATAAAGGAACAAAAAAATAACCAATTAACCTTAACCTTTTTCTTTTGCTGTTATAACTACTGTTCCTTTAGGCAGCTCACAAAGAGAGGACATTTGGGTAATAACTGCCTTTTGTTTTGCCCTTTATGTCCATGTAACATCTTAATGAAAATGTTTAGATTTGAAATAGCTCAAGTGTAACTAAGGTAGCATAGTTGGCTTAAAACTCAACATTCAAAAAATGAAAATCATGTCATCCACCCCCATCAATTTACAGCAAATAGATAGGGTAAAAGTGGAAACAGGGACAGATTTTATTTTGGGGGGCTCCATAATCACTGTGAACAGTGATAGCAGTCAAGAAATTAAAAGACTCTTGCTCTTTGGAAGGAAAGCTATGACAAACCTAAACAGCATATTAAAAGGCAGAGATATCACTTTGCCGACAAAGGTCCATCTAGTCAAAGCTATGGTTTTTCCAGGAGTCATGTACAGATGTGAAAGATGGACTATAAAGAAAGCTGAGAGCCAAAGAATTGATGCTTTTGAACTGTGGTGCTGGAGAAGACTCTTGAGAATTCCTTGGACAGTAAGGAGATCAAACCAGTCAATCCTAAAGGAAATCAGTCCTGAATATTCATTGGAAGAACTGATGCTAAAGCTGAAGCTCCAGTCCTTTGGCCACCTGATGTGAAGAGCCAACTCACTGGAAAAGAGTCTGATGCTGGGAAAGATTGAGGGCAAGAGGAGAAGGGGATGACAGAGGATGAGCTGGTTGGATGGCCTTACTGACTCAATGGACAGGAGTTTGAGCAGACGGTGGGAGATAGTGAAGGACAGGGAAGGCTGGCATGCTGCAGTTCATGGGGTTGCAAAGAGTCGGACATGACAGCAGCTGAACAACACAAAAGCAGCATACAGACAAAATGCATGCGTTTAGATTACCTGAGTTTGATAATACTTTTGGTATTCATAACATAATGAAGCTGGAGGAAAACTTAGAGGTCAAGTATGTTTTGAAACATAGTCTTCCCATTTAAGTTGAATAGGCCTTGAAGTCTCTCAAAATCTGTTGGCAGCTTCCCAGTATAGGCCACCATTGTTCTCACAGGGACTCTTCTGTCTGGCCATTCTTCAGCTCAATTTCTTCCTCCTCTCAGCACCTTTCCACTGTTGTTCTCTCTCCTTGATCCCTCAGTCAACTTTCAGGATTCAGTTTAAATGTCATTTCCTTTAAGTGTTCCTGATCCTCCCTCTCACTCCTACGCTCTAGAGCACTTGTCCTCGATTTGCCTTTCATTGGTGTGTTGGAACCAAATCACTGGAGTTCGCCAGACTCAATTGTGAACATTTATTCTCAGTTTCATGTTCAGCAACCACATATTGGCAGCTTGAAACTGGCCAATGTGGAAGTATTTAAATCACATAAATTGGAAAATGCTACAAATTAAAGCTTCTTCCCTGCCTCCCTCCTTTTCCATTGGTCTTGTTGCTCCTATTACATATTCACCAAAGACCTTTTGATTATTTGTTATTACACATTTTAGTGTGTGATCTTTGCTAAGTATTTTTCCTGTCTTCTTTTTAGATGGTAAATTTCATGATATGACAGACCTTATCCCTTAACTGCTGATTCCAAGTCAGTGCCTAGAAAATAGCATATGGTCAATAAGTGCTTAATGAAAAACACAAGTCACTAATTTACATAAAATACTTGTTTAAACAATATTTACTTCAAAGTTAATGTTATTACTGTAAAAATGTTGAAAAATATCACACACAGTAAATAAAGTAAATAACATGCAGAGCCTACCATAGAAGCAATCATTTTTTAGATTTTGGTGAATGTTGTTTATGATTTTCTCCTAGTTATAAACATATAATGTAGATATATATGTGCATTTTATGGTTTTTACACAAACTACTATGTTTTAAAATACATTATGAATGAATCTATGTGTTGTGAATATCTTTCTATGTTTATCATTTATTTATCTATGTACACATATATATACTTACATTGCCAATTAATTGTCTCTTTGAATGTACCATATTGTTTTACCAATAATCTGGGGAGAATTTGAATTTTTTGACATTATAAATTTGTCATCAATATTCATATCTGTATCTCCTTTTATAATTCTATGATCATTTCCTTAATATGGAGTACAGTAATTACTTGTTTAAATGGGTTTTTAAATATGAATTTCCAAATTACCCTCTAGCAATTGAATTATTAATTTCATTACATATAAGGGTTTTTTCCTCCAAACCCTCTCAATCACTAGATATTACCTGCATGTCTCCCAAAGAGAGGAACCAAAAATAAATCTAGCCTTAATTTGAAGTAAGGTTGAGTACATTTTTCAAAATGAAAAGTAATAACCCCAAATAATAGAAAACTCTAGAAGATAAACCATCCCATTATTTGGAGAATATATTCTTTCTCTCTCCAAATACATCTGCTAAATTCTTTGGAGGCCAAGACATTCTGTTAAGATCATCTCTGACGATCTGGCCCTGCAAATTTAATGAGAAAAACTAATTTGATGAGAAAAAAAATAAAACAGGTGAAATGGAAATTGTTATGCCCGCAGTCCAAGTCCCCACAGCTGAGAAAAAAAGACATCCACGGCAATGCAAATGCAAAAAGGGAATTTATTGCTAGCTCGAGCCAGGGCCCAAGTCACATCCAGTGCAGTGGAGTGGAGCAAGGGCCCCGAGCCCTGAATTACAGCAGTATTTATAGGGTTAAGACAAAGACAGGAAGTTGGCAGGGGCGGATTGGTTGCAAGGGTTCCTTAGCATCTACTAATTGGCTAGATTTTCACGTGCATGGGCTTTCTTAGGGGGTTTTCATCCTTGTCCTGAAAAGCTTGAACCAGGCTACAGGGAGTATACTGATTGGTCGAGTCCTGGCGCCGGCAGAGGATGATCTCAGCTCCTCCTTGGCAATAACTCAGCCCCGCTGTAAAGGAGACTTAGGCCTACCTTGGCCCCCTGAAGCCTGTCATGGTGCCTGTTTGGTCCTAACATTCCCCCCTGTCTTTATATCCTTGAGAAGAATCTTCCTCTCCATTTTGAGACACTGCCTGATATTGTTGCCTCAGTACCATTACCTGAACGGTACTGATTTGTTCTTTTACAAAGGTTATTAATTTATTTAAAATATATGTGCCAAAAGTTAGAATGAGTAGGAGTATAATGAGCAGTCCGAGTAGGGTAGAAATTAGTGTTGTTAGCCAAGGAGATTGATGGAACCAGGACTCGAACCACCCCTGCTGGGCTTCCCACTCTTTCTTCTGCTGTGCTAATCTTTTTCTCACTTTTGCCATGGACTCTCTCTCCACCCCAGTGTGGTCTGCATAAAAGCAACATTCTTCTCCCAAGGCCGCACATAATCCGCCTTGGTGCAGGGAGATCAAGTCTAGGCCCCTTCTGTTTTGCAAAACCATTTCTGACAGTGAAGTTAGGGATTCTTCAAGGTGGCTGATTGATTGTTCTATACAGGTAATGTCTTTATTGCCGCTCGTAGGGAAGTGAATCCCTGATTTTGCATAGTCAGGGATGTTATTCTTGTCCCTGCCCCAGCAATCCCGAGACCGAACATGTTCGCTAGCATGATGGTTGTGATAGGCTCTCTCTTAACTCTGTTTTTCCCTAACTGATCTATAGTCTCCTTGGCCCAGTAGTCATACATAGCTTCTTCTGGGTGATATAAGATTTTGGGCATTACAGTCACTAATACACAAAACTCTCTATTCGGATTAAAGACCAATGCATATAGACACGGAGTCAGCCTGGTATGTGAGCAGACCCACCATCCCCCTGCCTCAGGCACAATCCATTTTATTTGGTCCAGTTCTGTGAGATTGACTGTTCGGGCACACAAGGGAGTCTTTTCAAGTGGAACTTTACCTAAGGAAAGTCCTCTTCCCCAAACTTCTCTCATAGTGAGACCGACCCTATGTTTTCTCCAGTGACATTGAGGTGGACCTGAGCTGGTGGACAGGTTGTAAGAAACATCTAAGCCTATTGCTTCATAAAAGGGAGGGTGAAGAGTGTAGCAGAGCCAACAGGATTGAGTTGCTCTGGGGTTAGAATGGTTTAGGGCTTTAAAGGCTGCTTTAGCTAGATCCCATAACGGGTCTGACGTTTCCAGGTTGGAGGTGGGGGACAAGGGGTTGAGGGCCTCCGCTATATTAGGCTGGCCTCCTGGTCGGGAAACAGAGGGTGTAGGGCTTAGAACTGTAGCCCTCTGAGTCGGATATGCCTTAAACAGTCTTTGTGGGCCCGGATTTTCAATCTGATTGGAGCCCACACTTTGGGTTTGGATAGGTTCTATGATCTGACTCATAATCAGGATTCCCCCAGGTTTTACACTGAACCAATCGGCCTGTAGCTGGAAGCCCCAAGATAATCCAGACACCCAAGACTTTTCCTGCATAGCCAACTTCTGGTTAAACGTTAATTTTACCTGAGCAATCTCATCTTTAGGTGTCTCATCTTCCTGATCATAGAATTCGGTTTCATCTCTTGGCAAAGGCTGAGTGAAGGAGAAGTTGACTAAATCTCGGTTGCTAGTTTTCCATTTCCTTACCCCATCATTGGAAGTCACACAGCTCCATGACCTACAGAAATAATGTTGTATACCCCCACAAGTTTCCCTGTTACTTTTATGACCAGGACATGCCCAAAAACCTCTATATCAGGTCAGAGGCACTGACAAAGGGGTGTCCACTAAGTCCTTGAGGTTAAAGTAAAAGTCAGGCCACCAGGTGTTCAGAGGATGTGTCTTGGTGGTCGTATTGAGTACCTCTCGCGTCAGCCCATTTTGAAGTCTCCAGGTGATCTTGACAGGTTGATGTGGGTCAGTGCTGGCAGTTCTGGGGTCGAGGAGGACAGCCATCATCAGGAGAGTCAGAGTGGTCTGTCCGAGATCTGCTGTTAGACAAGCTTCAATTTTAAGGGATTGGAGGGATGCAGTGTTGACTTCCATTCTCTTTGAGCCCTCTCTTGTTCTTCTGGAGTGGTCTGTAGCACGTGGTTGCAATGTACTCAGGGTTCAATTCCGTCTACCTTACCTCTGTAAAATCTATCTCCCAATGATGTCCTGGCCTTTCCCCCTGATATCTTACACCTGTGTGCTGTCCTTTTCCTGGTCTCATCATCTGACAGGCCTTGCAGGTGCAGATTATATCCTGTATGGTTTTCTTCTGTTGGGGAAACCGCAGTGTGCTGTTTGTAGGAGTGTCAAAGTCTTTTTCTCTCCCAAATGGTTGGTTTGATGTAAATGGGTACAGAGATGTCTGCCCAGGTCGGCAGGAAGCAACAGGTGGTCATCTTGGTCCCATCTGTTTTTGCCAGCAGGATGGGTGGTATTATCTTGCACCCAGCTCAAATCAGAGGGGGAGTATATGGGGCTTGGGGGGAGTGTTCCCATCCCCGGCGGTGGCAATCCCACGGTCAGTATATGGGCTTTGTGGTCTCCAGCAGCTGCCTCATGGGCTGCTGCATTGGCAGCACGGTTGCCTCGGGCCCTGGCACCATCTCCTTTCTGGTGTCCCGGGACATGCACTATGGATACTGCCCAGGGCAAGTGGACTGCTGCCAAGAGTCTACGAATCTCAGGTACGTTTTTAATCTCTTTTCCCTCTGCCGTCAAGAGCCCCCGCTCTTTATATATGGGGCCTTGAATGTGCACAGTGCCGAATGCATATCGGCTCTCAGTGTAAATAGTGACTCTTTTTCCTTTTGCCCTCTCTAGTGCTTGTATCACAGCTATCAGTTCTGCTTTTTGGGCAGATGTTCCAGGGGGTAAGGCCTCAGCCCGAATGATCCTCCCAGTGTCATCTACTATGGCTGCCCCCGCTTTTCTCTGTCCATCCTTTGTATAACTGCTCCCATCCATGAACCATACCAGCTCACTGTTTTTTAATGGCAAGTCGCTGAGGTCTTTTCATATGGCGGTTACCTCAGCTAACACTTCAACACAGTCATGGAGGGGCCTGTCCTCCTCTGGGATGGGTAGCAAAGTGGCAGGGTTCAGAAAACAAGGTGTTTGAAAGTGTATCCGGGGATCATCCAGCAGCAGGGCCTGGTAATGGGTTAAGCGAGCATTAGAAATCCACTTACCTGGTGGCTGTTTGAGGATTCCCTCTATGGCATGAGGAGTGTAGACCAGGAGACACTGTCCATAAGTCAGCTTGTAAGCATCACGGACAAGGAGAGCAGTGGCTGCGATGATACGGAGACAGGGTGGCCATCCTGCAGCTACTGGATCCAGTCGTTTAGAGAGATATGCCACAGGCCATCTCCAAGGTCCCCATTGCTGCGTCAGGACTCCCTTCCCGACTCCCTGCTTTTCATCCACAAACAATTGAAATGGCTTAGTCGGGTCAGGGAGAGCAAGGGCTGGGGCTTCTAGTAACGCCTGTCTAAGTTCCTGAAATGCCCGCCTCATTGATTCAGTCCAAATCCGGTTCTTATTTTCTCTGCTTCCTTCATTTAGAGGCCGGGCCTTTTCAGCAAACCCCATGATCCATAGCCTGCAGTACCCAACAGTCCCTAAAAACTCTCTCACATGCTGGGGAGTCGTTGGCTCGGGGATCTGTAGAATAGTCTGTTTCATAGCCTGAGTCAACCATCTTTGTCCCTGTTTTATTTTATATCCCAAATAAATGACTTCCTGTCTAGAAATTTGGGCCTTCTTCGCACTTGCCTGGTACCCCAATGTCCCCAAAGTCTGGAGGAGATCGCCTGTGGCCTTTAGGCATACCTCCTTAGTCGTAGCGGCCAGCATGAGGTCATCTACACACTGCAACAGAACGACTTCGGGGTGGCTGGTTTGATACTCAAAGATATCTTCGCCCAGAGCCTCATTGAACAACATCGGTGAGTTTTTGAATCCCTGTGGGAGGTGAGTCCAGGTCAGCTGCCCCACAGTTTGACTGTCCTCGTCAGGCCATTCAAATGCGAAGATTTCCTGGCTCTGGGGGGCCAAAGGCAAGCTGAAAAAGGCATCTTTCAAGTCTAAAATTGTATACCAGACATAGTCTGGTGGCAAGCTGCTCAGGAGGGTGTATGGATTAGGGACAGTGGGATGAATGTCATTCACCCGTTTGTTGACTTCACGAAGATCTTGGACTGGTCTAAAGTCTGCTCCCCCGGGCTTTTTCACAGGCAACAGGGGAGTATTCCATGGGGACCGGAACTTTTTGAGAATTCCTGCCTTTAGGAGGCACTGTATGTGTGGCATAATTCTTTGCCGGGCCTCCTGGCTCATGGGATACTGTTTCACCCTCACAGGAGTAGCATTTGCTTTTAATTCAACAACAATGGGAGGTCTCTGCTTAGCCAGTCCTACTCCTGCTGTCTCTACCCAGGCCAGAGGGTATTTCTGAATCCACTGTTGCATAACAGGGCCCACTGTTGCAGGGGGCTTTGGTGAATACAGTCTGTATTTATCTCTCAGTGCCAGAGATAAAACATGAATTGGTTATCCAAGCCTGTCCGTGACCGATATCCCACCAGAGTCAAAGTGGATTTGAGCATTGACTTTGGACAATAGGTCTCTTCCTAATAAAGGAGCCGGGCACTCTGCTATAACCAGAAATGAGTGGGACACCCGTTGGGCCCCCAAGTCCACTCTTCATTTAGTAGTCCAGTAATATCTTTTTGTCCCAGTGGCTCCTTGGACTAAGCTAGTCATTTTGGACATCGACCCCAATTTTTGATTGAGGACCGAATATTGGGCTCCCGTATCTACCATGAAGCCAACCGGTTTACCCTCCACATGAATAGTTACCCAGGACTCGGGGAGGGGGGCCAGGCCCTGACCCCCCTAATCACTATCTTCCCCTGCATATAAGACGTGGGTCCCCGAGGAAGATTCTTCCTTTCTTACAGTCCTTTTTTTTCAGATCTCTCTTGGGGCACTCATTTTTCCAGTGTCCCTGCTTTTTGCAGTAAGTGCATTGGTCTCTCTTTAGGGCAGGTCTAGCTGGTTTTTCCTTTCCTCCCGACCAGGTGTCTTTAGTTCTCAGGGCTTCGGGCCCCTTTCTCGTCCCTGCAAAAAGGATCTGAGCCAGCTCTTTTTGATTTCTCCGGTTTTCTTTAGCCCTACATTCCCTTTCCTCCTGTCTAATCCATTCCTCATGTTCTCTTTCTTCCCGTCTAATCCGTTCCTCCCTCTCCTCAGGGGTCTCTCTGTTATTAAACACTTTTTCAGCTGCCCTTACCAGATCCTGTATTGACAGTTCCCCCAGCCCTTCTATCTTCTGTAACTTCCTCCTGATATCTGGAGCTGCCTGGTTCATGAAAGCCAACAGAACTGCTGCGTGTGACTCATCAGCCTGGGGGTCCATGGGCATATACTGCCTAAAGGCTTCCATTAACCTTTCTAAGAAGGCTGCCGGGCTCTCGTTTGGCTCCTGTCTTATCAGATTTACCTTCAGCAAATTCATGGGTTTCCTGGCGGCTGCCCGGAGGCCTGCCCTGAGAGTCTGACAGTACACTCAGAGACGCTCCCTACCTTCAGCGCGTTCAAAGTCCCAGTTCGGCCGCATGGAAGGGAACCGTTCCTCCACTAGGTGGGGCTGCATGGTCGGTCTCCCATTCGCTCCGGGAACATGTTTCTGTGCTTCTGACAGAATCCGCTCCCGTTCCTCCGTGGTGAAAAGCACCTGTAACAGCTGCTGACAATCATCCCAAGTAGGATTGTGAGTAAACAGGATAGTGTCTAAAAGATCAATGAGACCTTGGGGCTTTTCAGAAAAAGAGGGGTTTTGAGCTTTCCAGTTATATAAGTCACTAGTGGAGAAAGGCCAGTATTGGTATGTCCTTTCCCCGTCAGGATTTGCTGGCCCGACCCAGACAGGAAGCGCTCAGGGGTCTCTCTGGGGTCTCTCTGTCCCCAGAATGGTGGACGAAGGGGCCTCTTGGCTCCCATAGTCAGACGAGTCTCCGCCCCCTCGGGTCCTTCCGTGAGTTCCCTGGGCTGGCCCTCCCTCCTGCTGTGGAGCCGAGGGTTCTGGGTGCCCCCCCTTGTTCTCTGGACGACACCTGAGGTACCTGCAGGAGCAAGGGTGGCGGGATATATGGGGGAGGCGAGATTTCAGTGTCTAAATCAGGCTAGGGTATAGAGAAGACTCCTGGAGTATTGGTTTCTTCCGGCTCTCCCGTGCCTCCCGGTCTTCTTCCTTAGAGGCCTCCATGACCAGGACCTGTGGAACAGAAACACTGGGCGGGGGGGGGGAGGGGGGTGTGAATAAAGGGTTTCAGCCAAACGGGAGGGTCTTCTACTAGATTCTGCCAGACTAGGATGTAAGGAGCTTGGTCCGGATGGCCCCAAGGGCCAGAGCCATTATTTTTTCTTTAACAGCCTGGATGACCAGCAGGCCGAAAGTTCCCTCCGGTGGCCAGCTGACCTGAAATGTTGGCCACTCAGATGAGCATAGGGTTTTTAGCTTGCTCTTCTTTACTAGCATTAATAGATTCTGAGCCTTGGACTTAAAATCGGAAAAATGGTCAGTCATTACAGATAGTGGTGTAGAATAACTTTGACCCATGATGGCAACACCCACAATAAACACACAAAAAGCAAGCACGGCGCCGGCACACAGAGACAAGCAACAGACAGTAGATAAACAAATATCGGCCGAAAACACTGAACTAGGTTTATCCCGGGTTGCTGTTGTCCTGTTCCCCAAAGTTACCTTAGCGAAGGGCGTCCACTGCCCACCAGACTCAGGATCGGGAAAAACGTTTTCCCCTGTTCCTTTACAGAACAGCTCACAGAACCAGCTGCCTTCCAGCTCGAATGCTGGGCCTTGGACTTATGCTGGCCGGGTGACTCTTTCGCCCCCTGACCTGATGCCGGCATCCAGATATACTTCCTCCTAGTGAGGCTTCCCTTATGCCTGGAAGGTGTTGTTCTTCTCAGTCAGGGGATCCCGGATGAGCCCCCAGATATTATGCCCGCAGTCCAAGTCCCCACAGCTGAGAAAACAAGACATCCATGGCAATGCAAATGCAAAAAGGGAATTTATTGCTAGCTCGAGCCAGGGCCCAAGTCACATCCAGCGCAGTGGAGTGGAACAAGGGCCCCGAGCCCTGAATTACAGCAGTATTTATAGGGTTAAGACAAAGACAGGGAGTTGGCAGGGGCGGATTGGTTGCAAGGGTTCCTTAGCATCTACTAATTGGCTAGATTTTCGTGTGCATGGGCTTTCTTAGGGGGTTTTCATCCTCGTCCTGAAAAGCTTGAACCAGGCTACAGGGAGTATACTGATTGGTCAAGTCCTGGTGCCGGCAGAGGATGATCTCAGCTCCTCCTTGGCAATAACTCAGCCCCGCTGTAAAGGAGACTTAGGCCTACCTTGGCCCCCTGAAGCCTTTCATGGCGCCTGTTTGCTCCTAACAGAAATGATCATTCATACCTTAGAGGCTAAATAGAGTATGTGCAGAGAATTTCCTCAACTAGGAGGAGCCAGTAGTGACCTTAGTTCAGTGGCTCAGTCATGTCCAACTCTTTGTGACACCATGGACTACATCACGCCAGGCTTCCCTGTCCATGACCAACTCCTGTGGCTTGCTCAAACCCATGTCCATTGAGTTGGTGATGCCATTCAACCATCTCATCCTCTGACATACCCTTCTCCTCCAGCCTTCAATCTTTCCCAGCATCAGGGTCTTTTCCAATGAGTCAGTTCTTCACATCAGGTGGTCAAAATTTTGGAGCTTCAGCTTCAGCATCAGTCTTTCCAATGAATATTCAGGACTGATTTCCTTTAGAATGATTGGTTTGATCTCCTTGCAGTCCAAGGGACTCCCAAGAGTCTTTTCCAACACCACAGTTCAGCTTTTTTTATAGTGTCCAGCTTTCTTTATAGTCCAGCTTTCTTTATAGTCCAACTCTCACTACTGGAAAAACCATTGCTTTGACAAGATGGACCCTTGTTGGCAAAGTAATGACTCTGCTTTTTAATATGTTCTCTGGGTTGGTCATAGCTTCCCTCCCAAGGAGCAATTGTCTTTTAATTTCATAGCTGCAGTCACCACCTGCAGTGATTTTGGAGCCCAAGAAAATAAAGAAAATAAAGTCTGTCACTGTTTCCATTTTTTCCCCATCTATTTGCCATGGAGTGATGGAACCAGATGCCATGATCTTAGTTTTTTTAATGTTGCATTTTAAGCCACTCTTTTTCACTCTCTTCTTTCACTTTCATCAAGAGGCTCTTTAGTTTCTCTTCACTTTCTGCCATAAGGGTGGTATCATCTGCGTATCTGTGGTTATTGATATTTCTGATATGCAGCAATATCAATAACCTCAGACCTCCATAAGACCTTAGATTTTAGGGATACTATCATCTCCGGGAGCTATCCAGGGTACTAGATTGAAGCTCTGTCTGACCCTCTGTGATTATAACTTTTGTTGAGGTTCCACCTTGACTCCCCAAATTCCCACTTCCACTCCAAAACTAAAGCTATTCTGTACAAAACTAATTAAAAAATGAGCCAACTGATTTTCTCAACTGTGTCTAAAGAAGTTTTGCCTAATCCTTTTTCTTTCTTGCCTACTACTTGTTCCTGTAACCTGTTATTTATGCCCCCAAATATACAGCCTGATTCTCTAGGTGAGTATCTAAAAAAAGCCCTTTAGCAGTGACTGCCACGTACAGTGGAAATCATTGCGTATTTATTGTTTACGTCTACTTGTCAGGAAAACTTGAGAAGTCTGAGCAAGCTTGCAAAGACCAGAGAAACTCCCACTGTCACATGGATCTTCTAGTTTGTTATTTTCATGAACAAAAAATTTTCCCTATGAATTCAGTTATTGATATTATGTTCCTTTCCTTTTTATCCAATATATTTGATTACTACTTTCAAGCTTGTCTTCTCTGTATTTTTAAAGAAATATTCATTGTATTATACCAGCATTTCAAAAGTCTCCTTAAATATTAGTATTCTTCTGAAAACTGGATAGGAAGAAAATGTCAAGTCCAGTGAACCCATGGGTTAAAACAGTTGTGAATGTGTTTCACGTGTTAAGTAGCTAAGAAGACTTATGGCATCTCCAGAAATTTGAGTCTTTCATTTAACTATGATAGTGAATTTGGTTCCCAAAGAGGCTTGAAGCCATTGCTTTGGGTACCAAGATTTTTTTTTTTAACTAACTGTAGCATGCTTACTTGGCTATTTTTAGGGACAACTCCCAAAACAGGAGAGGAAAATGAGAAATATACTCATTGCCCACACTTTTAGATGAAGACCATAGCAGCTATAATTTTATTTCTTGCAAATAACCTTTGACTACAGATCTCTTTATTAGGTTATGCAGGAATCTCCCACAAAGTCAGCACACCTCTCAATCCTGTCAAAGCAAAGTCCACCAACGAAAATGTCTAACAGCATATATGGAACCTATAATTAGCTTTTAAAATCTTACTCTTATAGAAAGGAAGAGATATGAAATATAATCAAAATTTTTAAAAAATCTACAATACAAAGCACAAAAGAGAATCCTGGAAGACCAAATTCCTCTAATTAGGATAAAATTACATTCAAAGAAAGGAATGACATAAACAGCAAGATATGAAAAAAAAGTTAAGAAGGACTTTAAAAAATTGGAAGCATTTACAAAAATAAAAAATTTCTAAAAGTAAATAAGTACATAAATAAAAGCTTTTTAAAAAATCATGGCATCTCAGAATATTAAAGATGTGAAAATCTTGCAGGAATGTTTAATGAGGAATTTTTAAAAAGATACCAGCTAATTAATAAGTTACCGTAAAGGCTTTTGGGAAGATCAGAAAATTTACCATAATGTTTAACAAGGTGCTTGAAGTTACAATGCCATCAAAATGAGAGAGTCCATCAAAAAATGTGAATGGAGAAAGATTCACAAGACAATGAATTCAGCCAAGAAAGGCCATCAAAAGAAATCACAGGATGACAACTACATCAGTCCTTGATAGTAACTGATGGTTCAGACTGGAGCAAGTCAATGGATATATCTGGAAAGAGGTCTTAGAATACAAAGCCATCAATATATTATTCAGTATAATTAAGCTTTAAAATTAAAGTGAGGATGAAATCTGACTCAAAGGCATATATATTCTAAAGCTATCTATACACATTTCCACAGTTTTGCTAATTTACAGCTTAAACTATAGTGTAGATGAGGTCCAATTTATCACACATATACCTATATCCTGGGTATTACTAATTTAAAATACACATTTAAAAGCCTGAAATTTTAAAAATAGCCACAAACTAAAACAAAATTAAAATTAAAAGGGGAGTGCAAGATCATTTACAAATCAAGAAAATAAATACAATTAAATTGGAGATGAGGCTAGAAGGAGATAATTTTTCATGACCAGATAATTTTTTGTTGTAGGGGACTGTCCTGTATATCATGTTATTAGCACCTTCCTTGAGTTGTGACAATCAAAAATATCCCCTAACATTGCCCCTGCCTTCTGGGGGGGGGGGGCAAAATCATTCCTGGTTAAGAATCATTGTATCCTTATCATCTCTCCATCTAAGAAGAAATTATAGTTTATGACACATTTATTTGGAAGAATTTAATTAGTAGGGTTATACATCTATTTGACAATATGAAAAAGCTTTAATATTTTTTTAGCCACATTGCATACTCCTACTAATCCAACTGATCTTATACTCAATTTGTTTTAATTAGTGACTTTGCCTGTGTTTATAGAGGCTAATCCTTCAGTTCACTGAGACAATGATGTGAAGATGAGTACAGCTCTACTAAAGAATATTTTTCATGTACCTCAACTAGTTCTTAGGTGTGATATTCAGATAGACATTAATTTCAAATTATGTTTAGAGGTTATAGAATATTTAGCTATTGATTTTACTGTCGCATTAAACTGTTAGATCAGAAAAGAAACTCACAGTCATGGTCTCAGGTGCTGGGTTGGCTTAAAAAAATCTTTTTATAACTTCAAAAATGGGACATGCCACTGTCAATGAGAGGCGCACGCATGTGTGTGTATGCATGTGTGTGAACACATTTCCTTTCTCCCTATTCCAAACTTCGTCTTTCTTTGGAGAATCACTGTTAATAATTTGGTATGATCATTTCCAAACAATATTCTATACACAAAGACATAAGTGTCTTCCAAAAGATTTCAAATATTAATAGTTTCTATGCTTTCCTTGTGCACAAGTTTCTCTATTCACACAAACATATAGATTCCAAAAATGAATGTATTCTTCTCTTGCCACTCCAAATTTTTCTTCATTAGTAAAATAAGAATGGAAAGAAATTCAAGAAAATATTAACAGAGTCATGTTTTAAAGCCATGACTGTGTTTGGTTTTTTTTTTTCTGTTTTTCAAATGTTTCACACTACATTTCAAATGAAAACCTAAACATTTTAAATACAAAAACATTACAAATCCTTCCTAAAAGAATTGGCATAGTAAGAAAAAATAAAAGAAAGAAAGCTATCCACTTATTCTAAAGTAAATTTTTTAGTGTTTTACTTGATGAAATATATTTGTAACCAATTAAAAACGCTTACTTTAAACCTATCCATGACATTTTTTGACCTGAGTTGTATATGCCAGAAATCTGAGGCCAAGAGCGAGGGAGCCAGTCCAAAGATAGACATTCACAGACAGCTCTTGTCAGCACAGTGTTTCGTTTTGTTTTCCCCACACACATGCACCTCTAATAAGCATTGCAAACACATGCTGACTCCCCTGTGCAGAATTAAACCAACGATCACATTCCGAGATCTTATGAAAAGGAAAGCTTTTTCGAGTACTGCTACCCAGTGGTGGATCATAAAGTGTCTTTGAAAACAGGTATTTAAATCTCTTATCTTCCTTTCCACTCTCCTGCATGTTCCTTCCCCTATTCTCAATCAACTTTGTAACCATGGGCCTGCTGTGGAACTGTCCATCCAAAAAAGTTTTCCGCTCCTCTGCATTCTTGAAAAACTATGATTTTTATAATACTAATCCAGAATTAAATTCTATTATAATATTTGTTATTGTTTTCATATTAGATTTCCATCATCAATGGAAATGAATATGAGGTTCTGTAAGTGAGACTCTACTAGGTTCTTCAAGATTTCCTCCCACTACATAAAACTCAGCTAAACATCCAAGTTCTGCTAAGAAAAGCCTATGAGGAAACTTCCTTTTTTTTTTTTTTTTTCCAAAAATAACTTTCTTGTCTCTCTCTGGAGTCTCAGTGCCTTTCCTCTCTTTGCAAATATTGTCCCCTAGCTTCTTCTTGGCAGTTGCTCTGCTATCTGCTTTCATCTGATCACACAGAAAGGCTGTAAGAGTTAGTCGGCAGAATGGGGTGGATAGAACTTCTCAGATGTCTGCACTTTACTTTCTATGAACGTGGGTCCATTTTTCAGGAGGATCTCTTACACAGAGTTCACTAGAAGAGCTATGCAAGGACATGCCACATTGATTAACCTCTCTAATATTCAACTTCCTATACTTTGAAATAATAATGATACCTATCTTCCTTAGCTGTCAGGAAGATTAATGCAATAACAATAGTTAAAAGAATTCTGCAGAATGAATGGCCCAGAGTTAGCATTATTACCACCAACACTATCATCATTTTTATTGCCATCACAAAACCATATGGCAGCAACCTGTCTTGTGAGATGGTTGGCAAAACAATATTCTCTATCCTTAGTGCCTTTTATGTTTCTCTTATATTATAATGTTTTCAAAGAATGGACTCCAAATGTAATTTTCCCAGATATCTCTCCAAAACAAGTGCAGGAAGGTCTTAGTTGCATGTAGCAACGTCCAGAAAAAAAAAATGTCAAGTCACTTAGAAGATCTAATGTTTACCTGGAATCACACTGAGCACTCTGTTAAGTCACTTAGTCATGTCCGACTTTTTGCGACCCCATGAATCGCAGCACGCCACGCCTCCCTGTCCATCACCAACTCCCGGAGTTCACTCAGATTCACGTCCATCGAGTTGGTGATGCCATCCAGCCATTTCATCCTCTGTCGTCCCCTTTTCCTCCTGCCCCCAATCCCATCACATTTGTTGTGATCTGTTGTGATTTGTTGTCCATCACATTTGTTGGCAAAGTAATATCCCTTCTTTTTAATATGCTATCTAGACTGAAGCGACTCAGCAGCAGCAGCAGCAGCAGCCGGTTGATCATAACTTTCCTTCCAAGGAGTAAGTGTCTTTTAATTTCATGGCTGCAATCACCATCTGCAGTGATTTTGGAGCGCCCCAAAATAAAGTCTGAGACTGTTTCCACTGTTTCCCCATCTATTTCCCATGAAGTGATGGGACCGGATGCCATGATCTTCATTTTCTAAATGTTGAGCTTTAAGCCAACTTTTTCACTCTCCTCTTTCACTTTCATCAAGAGGCTTTTTGGCTCCTCTTCACTTTCTGCCATAAGGGTGGTGTCATCTGCATATCTGAGGTTATTAATATTTCTCCCAGCAATCTTGATTCCAGTTTGTGTTTCTTCCAGTCCAGCGTTTCTCATGATGTACTCTGCATAGAAGTTAAATAAGCAAGGTGACAATATACAGCCTTGACGTACTCCTTTTCCTATTTGGAACCAGTCTGTTGTTCCATGTCCAGTTCTAACTGTTGCTTCCTGACCTGCATATAGGTTTCTCAAGAGGCAGGTCAGGTCGTCTGGTATTCCCATCTCTTTCAGAATTTTCCACAGTTTATTGTGTCCACACAGTCAAAGGCTTTAGATAGTCAAGAAAGCAGAAATAGATGTTTTTCTGGAACTCTCTTGCTTTTTCCATGATCCAGCAGATGTTGGCAATTTGATCTCTGGTTCCTCTGCCTTGTCTAAAACCAGCTTGAATATCTGGAAGTTCACGGTTCACGTATTGCTGAAGCCTGGCTTGGTGAATTTTGAGTATTACATTACTAGCGTGTGAGCTGAATGCAATTGTGCAGTAGTTTGAGCATTCTTTGGCATTGCCTTTCTTTGGGATTGGAATGAAAACTGACCTTTTCCAGTCCTGTGGCCACTGCTGAGTTTTCCAAATTTGCTGGCATAGTGAGTGCAGCACTTTCACAGTATCATCTTTCAGGATTTGAAACAGCTCAACTGGAATTCCATCACCCTTACTAGCTTTGTTAGTAGTGATGCTTTCTAAGGCCCACTTGACTTCACATTCCAGAATGTCTGGCTCTAGGTGAGTGATCACACCATCATGATTATCTGGCTTGTGAAGATCTTTTCTGTACAGTTCTTCTGTGTATTCTTGCCACCTCTTCTTAATATCTTCTGCTTTTGTTAGGTCCATACCATTCCCGTCCTTTATCGAGCCCATCTTTGCATGAAATTTTCCCTTGGTATCTCTAATTTTCTTGCAGAGATCTGCATTCTCATTCTGTTGTTCCCATTCTGAGTCTTTCCCATTCTGTTGTTTTCCTCTATTTTTTTGCATTGATCGCTGAAGGCGGCTTTCTTATCTCTTCTTGCTATTCTTTGGAAATCTGCATTCAGAAGCTTATATCTTTCCTTTTCTCCTTTGCTTTTCACTTCTCTTCTTTTCACAGCTATTTGTAAGGCCTCCCCATTTTGCTTTTTTGCATTTCTTTTCCATGGGGATGGTCTTGATCCCTGTCTCCTGTACTATGTCACAAACTTTATTCCATAGTTCATCAGGCACTCTATCTATCAGATCAAGTCCCTTAAGTCTATTTCTGACTTCCACCGTATAATCATAAGGGATTTGATTTAGGTCATATCTGAAGGCACTGAGCACCAGGTTGCCTAATACACAAAACACATTTTCTATGTGAGGGAAGTTGAAGGAATAGGAGTGAATTTTAAGCTCTGCCAAAACAGCAAAAGGTGCTTGTCCAAAAAAGCAAAAGGTGCTTGTCCAAAAAGTGAGAGGTAGAAAAATGTACTATTGGAAAAGCAAAGTGTTATACTTAGAATATCTATTAAGTTACACACACAATTACATTAGTTAAATAAAAATAATTTAAGAAAATAAATTACACTAAATAAATCAAATAAAATCAGGAATTAGTGAAAAATACTACATCCAATAAATTGTTTTAAATTCAAATAAAGAGCAGAAATTCAAGAAGCTTTCTAATGTCTTGAAAATAACTAAACCAATTAAAAAGATATAGCATGAATACTCAGCTGATACTTTCACAAATCAATATTACAGTTATATTAAGAAATGTTTCACATTTTAATGGGCTAAAATTACCAGAGTGTGTATATCTTAGGTGTACAATTCAATAAGTTTGAACAAATGTATAAATCTGTGGAACCAATCAACACATGGAATAGTTCCATCGCCTCAGTTTCCTTCTGGCCCCTTGCACTTAATCTCCATTCCTCATAAAGAACAACTTCTGATTTTCATTACCATATACCAGAAATGCTGATTCTTGAACTTAACATGAATGAGACAATACAAGATCAAAAAAAGAATTTTTATATGTATCCTCAAAAGAAAGCAAACCAGTTCAAGTAGCTCTATTGTGGCAGTGGTATGATATGTGAAATGTAATGTTTGACCAATCACAAATATGTTTCACTAATATTTATTTGTATATTGTCCAGACTATACCATACCATTTTCTTAATTGTTATTTTCATTAGGATAGGACTGGCTAAAACAAATAAAGGTTAATATAGAATGTTCAATGGAAAATACTTACCACTGCACAATATGTGAATCATGGTGTGTTCATGCATGCTGATTCACTTCAGCTATCCAACTCTCTGCAACCCCATGGACTGTGGCCCACCAATCTCCTCTGTCCATGGGATTCTCCAGGCAAGAATATTGGAGTGGGTTGTCATGCCCTCCTCCAAGGGATCTTCCCAGTCCAAGAATGAAACCCATATCTCCTGGGTCTTCTGCACTGCAGGCAGATTCTGTACCGCTGAGCCACCAGGTAAGTCCCATGAATCATGGTTCAGTTCAGTTCAGTTCACTCGCTCAGTTGTGTCTGACTCTTTGCAACCCCATGAATTGCAGCACGCCAGGCCTCCCTGTCCATCACCATCTCCCGGAGTTCACTCAGACTCATGTCCATCGAGTCTGTGATGCCATCCAGCCATCTCATCCTCTGTTGTCCCCTTGTCCTCCTGCCCCCAATCCCTCCCAGCATCAAAGTCTTTTCCAATGAGTCAACTCTTCGCATGAGGGGGCCAAAGTATTGGAGTTTCAGCTCTAGCATCATGCCTTCCAAAGAAATCCCAGGGCTGATCTCCTTCAGAATGGACTGGTTGGATCTCCTTGCAATCCAAGGGACTCTCAAGAGTCTTCTCCAACATCACAGTTCAAAAGCATCAGCTCTTCAATGCTCAGCCTTCTTCACAGTCCAACTCTCAAATCCATACATGACTACAGGGAAAACCATAGCCTTGACTAGACAGACCTTAGTTGGCAAAGTAATGTCTCTGCTTTTGAATATGCAATCTAGGTTGGTCATAACTTTCCTTCCAAGGAATAAGCGTCTTTTAATTTCATGGCTGCAGTCACCATCTGCAGTGATTTTGGAGCCCCCCAAAATAAAGTCTGACACTGTTTCCACTGTTTCCCCATCTATTTCACATGAAGTGGTAGGACCGGATGCCACGACCTTCATTTTCTGAATGTTGAGCTTTAAGCCAACTTTTTCACTCTCCTCTTTCAATTTCATCAAGAGGCTCTTTAGTTCCTCTTCACTTTCTGCCATAAGAGTGGTGTCATCTGCATATCTGAGGTTATTGATATTTCTCCCGGCAATCCTGATTCCAGCTTGTGTTTCCTCCAGCCCAGCGTTTCTCATGATGTACTCTGCATGGAAGTTCAATAAGCAGGGGGGCAATAGACAGCCTTGACGGACTCCTTTTCCTTTTTGGAACCGGTCACTCACAAAACTACCTAAAGTTGCATAATGCCATAAGTTGCCATTTTCTTCTCCAAAGCTAAAAAGTGTACTTGCTAAACAGATAATTTGAGGAACCTCATTCTTGTAATGACTATACAAGTTTCAACAAAGGACAGTAAATGTGTATGAAGCTTAATGTACAACATGCAAATTCAAGTGAAGTGTGAATGGCTTAGCACTTGGGAATGGAGCCCAGTATGGAACGAGGGTGGGGCACTAGGGAGAACCACCACAAGGAGGAACAAAAATTCATGCCAAAAGTCCTCAAAGAACCCGAGTCACTCTTCCTGATCTGTCACCATTTCCCTCCCTAAAATGAAGGCACACAGAAATTTTTTTGGAAGAAGGAAAAATAGCAGAGACTCCTAGGATTGAAGTGGTGTTTTTGGTAGAAAAACTGTGGTAACCTGAAAATATGTCAGTAATTGTTAGATAGCTGACACAGGGCTTGGGTTTCCCAGGTGGTAAAGAACCCATGTGCCAACGCAGGAGACATAAGAGACTCAGGTGTGATCCCTGGGTCAGGAAGATCCCCTAGAAGAGGGCATAGCAACCCACTCCAGTATTTTCACCTGGAGAATCCATGGACAGAGGAGGCTGGTGGGCTACAGTCCATAGGGTCACAAAGAGCTGGACAGGACAGAAGCGATTTAGCACACACACATGCATGCACGCACAGACCTTAGCCCCTGGGAGTGGGCATTGGTCATGAAGCAGAGAATAACCCCCTAATCAAGAATACAACAGTTTCCCTTATCCTATGGATATATGTTTCAAGATTCCCCAGTGGTCTTGAAAGACCCCCAGGGAGTCACAGCTGAAACTGTGGATAGTACCAAGCCCTATGTATTTTGTGTTTTTTTCCTATACATACATACCTATGATAAAGTATAATTTTATAAATTAAAGTTCAGACACAGTAAGAGATTAACAACAAGAAATGATAATCGAATACAAGGATCATAACAACATACTGTAATAAAACTTATTTGAATGTGCTTTCTCTTGTTCTTTTTCTCAAAATATCTTAGTGTACAAATTTAAAGTCTTTTCATCTTAACTAAGCATTTTTCACACACTGTGGTCCTATCTTTTGTAGTTCTATGGTGTGACAGAAAAACTAGCTCAAATTTCTTTTTCGTTCCTCACTAGTTCATGGGTAGAAGATTTGCTCTATAGAGCCAACCTTCCAGCTTCTAGGATAGACAGCTCCACCCTCCACTCCTCTCACATCTCCATTCAGTTTGGTTTTCTTGTCAATGTCAGTGAATTTTATGTAGATGCTTGGTATACAACCAGTAAGAAATGAACTTTTTAGCAGAATTTTAGTATAATCAGATTTAATGTTCATTCTACCCCTGATAGCTCAGTTGGTAAAGACTCCACCTGCAATGTTGAAGACCCTAGTTTGATTCCTGGGTCAGGAATATCTGCTGGAGAACGGATGGGGTACCCACTCCAGTATTCTTGGGCTTCCCTTGTGGCTCAGCTGGTAAAGAACCCACTTGCAATGAGGGAGACCTGGGTTCAATGCCTGGGTTAGGAAGATCCTATGGAGAAGCGAAATGCTACCCACTCCAGTATTCTGACCTGGAGAATTCCAGTATTCTGGGTTGCAAAGAGTCGGATATGACTGAGCCACTTTCACTTTCACTGAATATTATAGTATATACTTTTTCAAGAAATTAAACTTGATTACCAAAATAGCTACCAGTGCTAGTTAGCGATGTTAGCAAGCTGCATTTTGCAGCAGCAATTTCTAGGAGTGTTTGGGTGATGGTAGTGAGGGTGGGGACAAGTAGAAGCAGCAGTGGGTAGGGAGTGGATTAGGCTAAAAGGGTTATTGCTAAGCAAGTAACCTGGGAGCCTCATAGGCAGATTATGACTGTCAAATATGGTACATAAATTTGGTTCAGTTATACTCTAAGACATCTTAGAATTACAAAAGCTTTACTAGCCTAAACTTCTCTAAGGTAAAAGTAAACACCAACAGTCCTGGTTTCTAATTCATCATTAATTATAGCTAGTTCAAAAAGTATAAGCACCTGAAAGTGTAACTTAAGACTTGATGTTTTCCCCTCATTCACTTTCTAATTTACCCAAGCAAAGATTCAATTTAAATGTGAAAAATAATCTCAACATAACTTCATAACAAAGACATTTACAAAATCAGTAATATTGCAAATATAAAAAACTGCATTATACTTACAGTTAATACAACTTTGGAAATGTTTTAAATGTTGTTACACTGCTCTTCTCTTTACTAGATAGGAGCCATTTGGTGCTATACTTCTGAAATCAAAAGACAAATATTCTATATTCAAGAGGAAAATCACAATGATTTTTTGCTTAAACAGCCTTTGATCCTTTCTTTAGAAAACCTGAGAGTATAACATTAAAATCCCATTACCAAACACCTCAGAGATTGCTCTGTATCCTCCTGCCAAACTACCACATAGGAGAAACAGAACTTGAAATTGTTTTGTCCTTTTCTTTCTCAGATATAGATCACAAGGGCCCTTAGAAGACAGCAAGCAAAATCTTTTGGAAATTAAATTATTTGTTTTATTAAAGCAAATTTTACTGTGAATTGATAGATATCTTTAGCCACAAACTCTCACATAACACCTCACTGTTTATTTGTTTGAGAAGGAAAGTCGAGGTTTCACCTTCCTGGAAGCTAAACAGTACACAGCAGGAAAGTTGCTTTTAGAACAACCATGACGCAAAGTTTATAAGAAAGAATATTTTTCTAATGTTTAGTCCATGGTAGCAGAATTTATTCCAGGGTGGAATTGTGTTTATTTATTTTAATGGTGTGTACTGCACTGCATCTGACTTCTCGTCCACCGGAAATGTTTCTTTCTGTTCCTCACAGAGACACCACTTTCAAAAATGTAGCTACTAGCCTGAAGCAGCTCAGAAGACAGTATGCAGAGTGGTGCTGCCATGAATGAGGCTCCCAGAAGTCCATGTACACGGGCCACTTTCACCTTAGAAGCTGGACTGTTTTAAGAATTTCGCTTAACATAGGCATTACCCAAAAGGACTTATTAAAAGATAAAAAATTGTCCAGAAGTTTTGGACAATCTAAATGGAAATTTCATGTGATTAATAGTACTCTTGCTGCTTACTGCTCCAAATTTGTCTTTAGCATTAGATATGGTCACAAAATCTAAAATAATGATAAAGGTGATGATCGCGATGGGATCTATATTATGAACTAAGACGGTCCTAAGTGAATTTAATGGTAACCTACTTGGCTAGAAGCCAATGTCTGGTGTGTGTGTGTGTGTGTGTGTGTGTGTGTGTGTGTGTGTGTGTGTACACATAAATGAGATCCACAAATAAATATTGCTTTCATCTGTGTTTGTCCAATTTGTATCCCAATGACCTGACTGAAATGAACAGGTAGAATGTACTTAGACCAGATTTCTAGAAATGATGGTGACTCTTACTGTAAGACTATGAATAAGATCAAAGAAATCATTGAAAATGACAGATCCAAATTACAAAATCAAGAATGTATAGTCTTACTGAATGATTTAAGAGTAAATATACCAAACAATTGCCTGAAAGCTATATAGTAGACTTCTAACATAAAGTTTCTTCTCACAACAAATCTGATAAAAAAAAATTTACAGAATGTTGCTAACTGAATAATATCTCTTCTGGTCCAAGTTGTATTACTATTTTCCAAGATTTGGCTAATCCTCATCTATGTACTCCATGAAATTGTAGCAAGACAGTCCCTGGTTTATATCAAGACTTCAGTTTCATTTCTGCTTTATGAACTTGTTCAAAGTTCACCTTAAGTACAGCTTTATCACTTGATTTTCAAGCTGTGTCTAGCTTTCTCCTTTGGCCTCTGAAAAATACAGTTTTTCTCTCCGCGACCAGGGGCGTTAACCCTCTTCTGTTCTCTGCCAGGATGTAGAAATGGGGAGGGTTGCATTCTACTTCTTTTGTCAAAAGATTTCTGGGAAGGCCATTCAGAAATGTTAATGCTCTATGTTGATCTTTCGAATTACTATTACCCAAACACATCACACTGGGCCAAATAATAAATCCAAGAGAAATAGTGCTTTTGCCTAGAAGATTATGTGTGCTAAGTTGCTTGTATGACTCTTTGCAACCCTATGAACCATAGCCTGCCATGCTTCTCTGTCCAAGGGATTCTCCAGTCAAAAATACTGAAGTGGGTTGTTATGCCATCCTCCAGGGGATCTTCCCGACTCAGGGATTGAACCTGAGTCTCTTATGCTCCCTGCATTGGCAGTTGGGTTCTTTAACAGTAGTGCCACCTGAAGATTGTGTCACAGTGGCCATTTTTCATTTACCAAAACTTGATTACTTAAATGAGCTCAGCATTTATATGTTAATGCAATATAGGCAAGCAGCAAAATGAAAGCTGGATTTGAAATGGAACATCTAAACTATTTTTCTCTGGTAGCTCCAGATATGATTTTACAAAAGCCATTAATTAAGATTCATAGTTAAAACCATTGGTGGCATTGTACAATTAATATAACAAAAGTATGCTCAACCAAACTCTCCTGAGAGCACTTCTGATGCTCGTATATATTTCCTTTCCTTTTTTTTTTTGCTTTTAGGAAGAGTGCAATGTTCAGGTTGGTTTTACTTTAAATAGCAATTATTTTCTAGGGAATATCCATTTAAACAAAGAAGAATGTACAGGGTAGTATAAAAGAATATGTATTTGATGTTTTTTGTTAAGTGAAGCTTATTTTTATTACAGCTATAGTCACATCAATATGAAGAGAGCATGCTGCTAAGTTGCTTTAGTCGTGTCCGACTCTGTGCGACCCCAGAAATGGCAGCCCACCAGGCTCCCCCGTCCCTGGGATTCTCCAGGCAAGAACACTGGAGTGGGTTGCCATTTCCTTCTCCAATGCATGACAGTGAAAAGTGAAAGTAAAGTCGCTCAGTCATGTCTGACTCTTAGTGACCCCATGGACTGCAGCCTACCAAGCTCCTCTGTCCATGGGATTCTCCAGGCAAGAGTACTGGAGTGGGGGTGCCATTGCCTTCTCCAGAAGACAGCATAGTAAGATACATAATTCCAAAGTCTTTTGCCTACATGGCAATTGTTAGCTCATCAACTTCATCTATGAGTCACAGTAGGTCTATACCACCATTATTAAACTAACGTTTCACCTTATGAAGCAGGTCTAAACTTATTATTTCAAATATCTAAAAACAACTGGCCCATACAAATCAATTTAATTTCCTGATCCAGTTATAAATTTGTCACCAATAAACATACTTTCACTTCCAACACAAACAAGTTTCCTGATAATACAAAAGAAAAATACATATAAATATATTTTTGCTGTAGCAATAACATTTTGGAGGGATGATAATTTTAAATGTATATAAACTGTAAAAATGTAAGAAGAATAAATTAAATGATAAAATCAATTTAATAAATTTTAAACTGTGAAAATTTTAAAATTGTATATATGTTGGCTAAAAACAGAAAGGTTGATGTGCAAGTTTGAAATAAGTAAAAATACACATACGATAAAACTTTTTAAAAGTTTTAAACCCTTGATTTGTGCTGTGGAAAACAGTTGTTATTGAGACTCCTGACAAGAAAACAATATAGTAAATATGACATCAACTCCCTATCTCAATCAGGGATTCTTTACTAAGCAGCTATTCTGAGGCGAATAATAAATATATGCTTATTTACAATATAAACTAATCTTAACTAAATAAAGTTGAATAAGTTCAGTCAGTTCAGTAGCTCAGTTGTGTCCGACTCTTTGCAACTCCATGCACTTCAGCATGTCAGGCTTCTCTGTCCATCACCAACACTCGGAGCTTACTCAAACTCATGTCAATCAAGTCGATGGTGCAAACCAACCATTACATCCTCTGTTGTCCCCTTTGCCTCATGCCTTCATTCTTTCCCAGCACAGGGTCTTTTTAAATGAGTCAGTTCTTCATATCAGGTGGCCAAAGTATTGAAACTTTAGCTTCATCATCAGTCCTTCCAATGAATATTCAGGACTGATTTCCTGTAGGATAGACTGGTTGACCTCCTTGCAGTCCAAGGGACTCTCAAGAGTCTTCTCCAACATGACAGTTCAAAAGCATCAATTCTTCGGCGCTCAGCTTTCTTCACAGTCCAACTCTCACATCCATACACGACTACTGAAAAACCCATAGCCTTGACTAGATTGACCTTTGTTGGCAAAGTAATATCTCTGCTTTTTAA